>NW_028142929.1:0-678000 GCF_977018435.1 Lepisma saccharinum | reverse complement strand
TTCGTCCAAAATCTTGATGTCTCCAATCTCTTGTTTTGTACGTTTTTTCCACGTGTCTTGACATCCAATGTATCCCTGCAAAGTTTGGTGAAGATCTGAGTATGTAGTTTTTGACCTTATATGGAACCTCCTATCTGAAAATTTGAGAATTCTTGAAAAATTCGTCCAAAATCTTGATGTCTCCATTCTCTTGTTTTGTACGTTTTTTTCCACGTGTCTTGACATCCAATGTATCCCTGCAAAGTTTGGTGAAGATCTGAGTATGTAGTTTTTGACCTTATCTGGAACCTCCCATCTGAAAATTTGAAAATTTCTAAAAAATCCGTCCAAAATCTTGATGACCTCAATCTCTTGTTTTATACGTTTTTTCCACGTGTCTTGACATCCAATGTATCCCTGCAATGTTTGGTGAAGATCTGAGTATGTAGTTTTTGACCTTATATGGAACCTCTTATCTGAAAATTTGAAAATTCTTAAAAATATTTGACCAAAATCTTGATGTCCCCAATCCTATGTTTTGTATGTTTTTTCCACGTGTCTTGACATCCAATGTATTTCTGCAAAGTTTGGTGAAGATCTGAGTATGTCGTTTTTGACCTTATCTGGAACATCCTTTCTGAAAATTTGAAAATTCTTAAAAAATTCGTCCAAAATCTTGATGTCTCCAATCTCTTGTTTTGTACGTTTTTTCCACGTGTCTTGACATCCAATGTATCCCTGCAAAGTTTGGTGAAGATCTGAGTATGTAGTTTTTGACCTTATATGGAACCTCCTATCTGAAAATTTGAAAATTCTTAAAAAATTCGACCAAAATCTGGATGTCTCCAATCCTATGTTTTGTATGTTTTTTCCACGTGTCTTGACATCCAATGTATCCATGCAAAGTTTGGTGAAGATCTGAGTATGTAGTTTTTGACCTTATCTGGAACCTCCCATCTGAAAATTTGAAAATTTTTAAAAAATTCGTCCAAAATCTTGATGTTTCCAATCTCTTGTTTTATACGTTTTTTCCACGTGTCTTGACCTCCAATGTATCCCTGCAATGTTTGGTGAAGATCTGAGTATGTAGTTTTTGACCTCATATGGAACCTCCTATCTGAAAATTTGAAAATTCTTAAAAAAATTGACCAAAATCTTGATGTCCCCAATCCTATGTTTTGTATGTTTTTTCCACGTGTCTTGACATCCAATGTATCCCTGCAAAGTTTGGTGAAGATCTGAGTATGTCGTTTTTGACCTTATATGGAACCTCCTATCTGAAAATTTGAAAATTCTTAAAAAATTCGTCCAAAATCTTGATGTCTCCAATCTCTTGTTTTGTACGTTTTTTCCACGTGTCTTGACATTTAATGTATCCCTGCAAAGTTTGGTGAAGATCTGAGTATGTAGTTTTTGACCTTATCTGGAACCTCCCATCTGAAAATTTGAAAATTCCTAAAAAATCCGTCCAAAATCTTGATGACCTCAATCTCTTGTTTTGTACGTTTTTTCCACGTGTCTTGACATCCAATGTATCCCTGCAAAGTTTGGTGAAGATCTGAGTATGTAGTTTTTGACCTTATATGGAACCTCCCATCTGAAAATTTGAAAATTCCTAAAAAATCCGTCTAAAATCTTGATGTCTCCAATCCTATGTCTTGTATGTTTTTTCCACGTGTCTTGACATCCAATGTATCCCTGCAAAGTTTGGTTGAAGATCTGAGTATGTAGTTTTTGACCTTATCTGGAACCTCCCATCTGAAAATTTGAAAATTCCTAAAAAATCCGTCCAAAATCTTGATGACCTCAATCTCTTGTTTTGTACGTTTTTTCCACGTGTCTTGACATCCAATGTATCCCTGCAAAGTTTGGTGAAGATCTGAGTATGTAGTTTTTGACCTTATATGGAACCTCCCATCTGAAAATTTGAAAATTCCTAAAAAATCCGTCTAAAATCTTGATGTCTCCAATCCTATGTCTTGTATGTTTTTTCCACGTGTCTTGACATCCAATGTATCCCTGCAAAATTTGGTGAAGATCTGAGTATGTAGTTTTTGACCTTATATGGAACCTCCCATCTGAAAATTTGAAAATTCTTAAAAAATTCGACCAAAATCTTGATGTCTCCAATCCTATGTTTTGTATGTTTTTTCCACGTGTCTTGACATCCAATGTATCCATGCAAAGTTTGGTGAAGATCTGAGTATGTAGTTTTTGACCTTATCTGGAACCTCCTATCTGAAAATTTGAAAATTTTTAAAAAATTCGTCCAAAATCTTGATGTCTCCAATCTCTTGTTTTATACGTTTTTTCCACGTGTCTAGACCTCCAATGTATCCCTGCAATGTTTGGTGAAGATCTGAGTATGTAGTTTTTGACCTTATATGGAACCTCCTATCTGATAATTTGAAAATTCTTAAAAAATTTGACCAAAATCTTGATGTCCCCAATCCTATGTTTTGTATGTTTTTTCCACGTGTCTTGACATCCAATGTATCCCTGCAAAGTTTGGTGAAGATCTGAGTATGTCGTTTTTGACCTTATCTGGAACCTCATTTCTGAAAATTTGAAAATTCTTAAAAAATTCGTCCAAAATCTTGATGTCTCCAATCTCTTGTTTTGTACGTTTTTTCCACGTGTCTTGACATCCAATGTATCCCTGCAAAGTTTGGTGAAGATCTGAGTATGTAGTTTTTGACCTTATATGGAACCTCCCATCTGAAAATTTGAAAATTCCTAAAAAATCCGTCTAAAATCTTGATGTCCCCAATCCTATGTTTTGTATGTTTTTTCCACGTGTCTTGACATCCAATGTATTTCTGCAAAGTTTGGTGAAGATCTGAGTATGTCGTTTTTGACCTTATCTGGAACATCCTTTCTGAAAATTTGAAAATTCTTAAAAAATTCGTCCAAAATCTTGATGTCTCCAATCTCTTGTTTTGTACGTTTTTTTCACGTGTCTTGACTTCCAATGTATCCCTGCAATGTTTGGTGAAGATCTGAGTATGTAGTTTTTGACCTTATATGGAACCTCCTATCTGAAAATTTGAAAATTCTTAAAAAATTTGACCAAAATCTTGATGTCCCCAATCCTATGTTTTGTATGTTTTTTCCACGTGTCTTGACATCCAATGTATCCCTGCAAAGTTTGGTGAAGATCTGAGTATGTCGTTTTTGACCTTATCTGAAACATCCTTTCTGAAAATTTGAAAATTCTTAAAAAATTCGTCGAAAATCTTGATGTCTCCAATCTCTTGTTTTGTACGTTTTTTCCACGTGTCATGACATCCAATGTATCCCTGCAAAGTTTGGTGAAGATCTGAGTATGTAGTTTTTGACCTTATATGGAACCTCCTTTCTGAAAATTTGAAAATTCTTAAAAAATTCGTCCAAAATCTTGATGTCTCCAATCTCTTGTTTTGTACGTTTTTTCCACGTGTCTTGACATCCAATGTATCCCTGCAAAATTTGGTGAAGATCTGAGTATGTAGTTTTTGACCTTATCTGGAACCTCCCATCTGAAAATTTGAAAATTTTTAAAAAATTCGTCCAAAATCTTGATGTCTCCAATCTCTTGTTTTGTACGTTTTTTCCACGTGTATCCAATGTATCCCTGCAATGTTTGGTGAAGATCTGAGTATGTATTTTTTGACCTTATATTTAACCTCCTATCTGAAAATTTGAAAATTCTTAAAAAATTTGACCAAAATCTTGATGTCCCCAATCCTATGTTTTGTATGTTTTTTCCACGTGTCTTGACATCCAATGTATCCCTGCAAAGTTTGGTGAAGATCTGAGTATGTCGTTTTTGACCTTATCTGGAACCTCCTATCTGAAAATTTGAAAATTCTTCAAAAATTCGTCCAAAATCTTGATGTCTCCAATCTCTTGTTTTGTACGTTTTTTCCACGTTTCTTGACATCCAATGTATCCCTGCAAAGTTTGGTGAAGATCTGAGTATGTAGTTTTTGACCTTATATGGAACCTCCTATCTGAAAATTTGAGAATTCTTGAAAAATTCGTTCAAAATCTTGATGTCTCCAATCTCTTGTTTTGTACGTTTTTTTCCACGTGTCTTGACATCCAATGTATCCCTGCAAAGTTTGGTGAAGATCTGAGTATGTAGTTTTTGACCTTATCTGGAACCTCCCATCTGAAAATTTGAAAATTTCTAAAAAATCCGTCCAAAATCTTGATGACCTCAATCTCTTGTTTTATACGTTTTTTCCACGTGTCTTGACATCCAATGTATCCCTGCAATGTTTGGTGAAGATCTGAGTATGTAGTTTTTGACCTTATATGGAACCTCTTATCTGAAAATTTGAAAATTCTTAAAAATATTTGACCAAAATCTTGATGTCCCCAATCCTATGTTTTGTATGTTTTTTCCACGTGTCTTGACATCCAATGTATTTCTGCAAAGTTTGGTGAAGATCTGAGTATGTCGTTTTTGACCTTATCTGGAACATCCTTTCTGAAAATTTGAAAATTCTTAAAAAATTCGTCCAAAATCTTGATGTCTCCAATCTCTTGTTTTGTACGTTTTTTCCACGTGTCTTGACATCCAATGTATCCCTGCAAAGTTTGGTGAAGATCTGAGTATGTAGTTTTTGACCTTATATGGAACCTCCTATCTGAAAATTTGAAAATTCTTAAAAAATTCGACCAAAATCTGGATGTCTCCAATCCTATGTTTTGTATGTTTTTTCCACGTGTCTTGACATCCAATGTATCCATGCAAAGTTTGGTGAAGATCTGAGTATGTAGTTTTTGACCTTATCTGGAACCTCCCATCTGAAAATTTGAAAATTTTTAAAAAATTCGTCCAAAATCTTGATGTTTCCAATCTCTTGTTTTATACGTTTTTTCCACGTGTCTTGACCTCCAATGTATCCCTGCAATGTTTGGTGAAGATCTGAGTATGTAGTTTTTGACCTCATATGGAACCTCCTATCTGAAAATTTGAAAATTCTTAAAAAAATTGACCAAAATCTTGATGTCCCCAATCCTATGTTTTGTATGTTTTTTCCACGTGTCTTGACATCCAATGTATCCCTGCAAAGTTTGGTGAAGATCTGAGTATGTCGTTTTTGACCTTATATGGAACCTCCTATCTGAAAATTTGAAAATTCTTAAAAAATTCGTCCAAAATCTTGATGTCTCCAATCTCTTGTTTTGTACGTTTTTTCCACGTGTCTTGACATCCAATGTATCCCTGCAAAGTTTGGTGAAGATCTGAGTATGTAGTTTTTGACCTTATCTGGAACCTCCCATCTGAAAATTTGAAAATTCCTAAAAAATCCGTCCAAAATCTTGATGACCTCAATCTCTTGTTTTGTACGTTTTTTCCACGTGTCTTGACATCCAATGTATCCCTGCAAAGTTTGGTGAAGATCTGAGTATGTAGTTTTTGACCTTATATGGAACCTCCCATCTGAAAATTTGAAAATTCCTAAAAAATCCGTCTAAAATCTTGATGTCTCCAATCCTATGTCTTGTATGTTTTTTCCACGTGTCTTGACATCCAATGTATCCCTGCAAAGTTTGGTGAAGATCTGAGTATGTAGTTTTTGACCTTATTTGGAACCTCATATCTGAAAATTTGAAAATTCTTAAAAAATTCGACCAAAATCTTGATGTCTCCAATCCTATGTTTTGTATGTTTTTTCCACGTGTCTTGACATCCAATGTATCCATGCAAAGTTTGGTGAAGATCTGAGTATGTAGTTTTTGACCTTATATGGAACCTCCTATCTGAAAATTTGAGAATTCTTGAAAAATTCGTCCAAAATCTTGATGTCTCCAATCTCTTGTATTGTACGTTTTTTCCACGTGTCTTGACATCCAATGTATCCCTGCAAAGTTTGGTGAAGATCTGAGTATGTAGTTTTTGACCTTATATGGAACCTCCCATCTGAAAATTTGAAAATTCCTAAAAAATCCGTCCAAAATCTTGATGACCTCAATCTCTTGTTTTGTACGTTTTTTCCACGTGTCTTGACATCCAATGTATCCCTGCAATGTTTGGTGAAGATCTGAGTATGTAGTTTTTGACCTTATATGGAACCTCTTATCTGAAAATTTGAAAATTCTTAAAAATATTTGACCAAAATCTTGATGTCCCCAATCCTATGTTTTGTATGTTTTTTCCACGTGTCTTGACATCCAATGTATTTCTGCAAAGTTTGGTGAAGATCTGAGTATGTCGTTTTTGACCTTATCTGGAACATCCTTTCTGAAAATTTGAAAATACTTAAAAAATTCGTCCAAAATCTTGATGTCTCCAATCTCTTGTTTTGTACGTTTTTTCCACGTGTCTTGACATCCAATGTATCCCTGCAAAGTTTGGTGAAGATCTGAGTATGTAGTTTTTGACCTTATATGGAACCTCCCATCTGAAAATTTGAAAATTCTTAAAAAATTCGACCAAAATCTTGATGTCTCCAATCCTATGTTTTGTATGTTTTTTCCACGTGTCTTGACATCCAATGTATCCATGCAAAGTTTGGTGAAGATCTGAGTATGTAGTTTTTGACCTTATCTGGAACCTCCTATCTGAAAATTTGAAAATTTTTAAAAAATTCGTCCAAAATCTTGATGTCTCCAATCTCTTGTTTTATACGTTTTTTCCACGTGTCTTGACCTCCAATGTATCCCTGCAATGTTTGGTGACGATCTGAGTATGTAGTTTTTGACCTTATATGGAACCTCCTATCTGATAATTTGAAAATTCTTAAAAAATTTGACCAAAATCTTGATGTCCCCAATCCTATGTTTTGTATGTTTTTTCCACGTGTCTTGACATCCAATGTATCCCTGCAAAGTTTGGTGAAGATCTGAGTATGTCGTTTTTGACCTTATCTGGAACCTCCTTTCTGAAAATTTGAAAATTCTTAAAAAATTCTTCCAAAATCTTGATGTCTCCAATATCTTGTTTTGTACGTTTTTTCCACGTGTCTTGACATCCAATGTATCCCTGCAAAGTTTGGTGAAGATCTGAGTATGTAGTTTTTGACCTTATATGGAACATCCTTTCTGAAAATTTGAAAACTCTTAAAAAATTCGTCCAAAATCTTGATGTCTCCAATCTCTTGTTTTGTACGTTTTTTCCACGTGTCTTGACATCCAATGTATCCCTGCAAAGTTTGGTGAAGATCTGAGTATGTAGTTTTTGACCTTATATGGAACCTCCCATCTGAAAATTTGAAAATTCCTAAAAAATCCGTCTAAAATCTTGATGTCCCCAATCCTATGTTTTGTATGTTTTTTCCACGTGTCTTGACATCCAATGTATTTCTGCAAAGTTTGGTGAAGATCTGAGTATGTCGTTTTTGACCTTATCTGCAACATCCTTTCTGAAAATTTGAAAATTCTTAAAAAATTCGTCCAAAATCTTGATGTCTCCAATCTCTTGTTTTGTACGTTTTTTCCACGTGTCTTGACCTCCAATGTATCCCTGCAATGTTTGGTGACGATCTGAGTATGTAGTTTTTGACCTTATATGGAACCTCCTATCTGAAAATTTGAAAATTCTTAAAAAATTTGACCAAAATCTTGATGTCCCCAATCCTATGTTTTGTATGTTTTTTCCACGTGTCTTGACATCCAATGTATCCCTGCAAAGTTTGGTGAAGATCTGAGTATGTCGTTTTTGACCTTATCTGGAACATCCTTTCTGAAAATTTGAAAATTCTTAAAAAATTCGTCAAAAATCTTGATGTCTCCAATCTCTTGTTTTGTACGTTTTTTCCACGTGTCTTGACATCCAATGTATCCCTGCAAAGTTTGGTGAAGATCTGAGTATGTAGTTTTTGACCTTATATGGAACCTCCCATCTGAAAATTTGAAAATTCCTAAAAAATCCGACTAAAATCTTGATGTCCCCAATCCTATGTTTTGTATGTTTTTTCCACGTGTCTTGACATCCAATGTATTTCTGCAAATTTTGGTGAAGATCTGAGTATGTCGTTTTTGACCTTATCTGGAACATCTTTCTGAAAATTTGAAAATTCTTAAAAAATTCGTCCAAAATCTTGATGTCTCCAATCTCTTGTTTTGTACTTTTTTTCCACGTGTCTTGACTTCCAATGTATCCCTGCAATGTTTGGTGAAGATCTGAGTATGTAGTTTTTGACCTTATATGGAACCTCCTATCTGAAAATTTGAAAATTCTTAAAAAATTTGACCAAAATCTTGATGTCCCCAATCCTATGTTTTGTATGTTTTTTCCACGTGTCTTGACATCCAATGTATCCCTGCAAAGTTTGGTGAAGATCTGAGTATGTCGTTTTTGACCTTATCTGGAACATCCTTTCTGAAAATTTGAAAATTCTTAAAAAATTCGTCGAAAATCTTGATGTCTCCAATCTCTTGTTTTGTACGTTTTTTCCACGTGTCATGACATCCAATGTATCCCTGCAAAGTTTGGTGAAGATCTGAGTATGTAGTTTTTGACCTTATATGGAACCTCCTTTCTGAAAATTTGAAAATTCTTAAAAAATTCGTCCAAAATCTTGATGTCTCCAATCTCTTGTTTTGTACGTTTTTTCCACGTGTCTTGACATCCAATGTATCCCTGCAAAATTTGGTGAAGATCTGAGTATGTAGTTTTTGACCTTATCTGGAACATCCCATCTGAAAATTTGAAAATTTTTAAAAAATTCGTCCAAAATCTTGATGTCTCCAATCTCTTGTTTTGTACGTTTTTTCCACGTGTCTTGACCTCCAATGTATCCCTGCAATGTTTGGTGAAGATCTGAGTATGTAGTTTTTGACCTTATATGGAACCTCCTATCTGAAAATTTGAAAATTCTTAAAAAATTTGACCAAAATCTTGATGTCCCCAATCCTATGTTTTGTATGTTTTTTCCACGTGTCTTGACATCCAATGTATCCCTGCAAAGTTTGGTGAAGATCTGAGTATGTCGTTTTTGACCTTATCTGGAACCTCCTATCTGAAAATTTGAAAATTCTTCAAAAATTCGTCCAAAATCTTGATGTCTCCAATCTCTTGTTTTGTACGTTTTTTCCACGTTTCTTGACATCCAATGTATCCCTGCAATGTTTGGTGAAGATCTGAGTATGTAGTTTTTGACCTTATATGGAACCTCCTATCTGAAAATTTGAAAATTCTTAAAAAATTCGTCCAAAATCTTGATGTCTTCAATCTCTTGTTTTGTACTTTTTTTCCACGTGTCTTGACCTCCAATGCATCCCTGCAAAGTTTGGTGAAGATCTAAGTATGTCGTTTTTGACCTTATCTGGAACATCCTTTCTGAAAATTTGAAAATTCTTAAAAAATTCGTCCAAAATCTTGATGTCTCCAATCTCTTGTTTTGTACGTTTTTTCCACGTGTCTTGACATCCAATGTATCCATGCAAAGTTTGGTGAAGATCTGAGTATGTAGTTTTTGACCTTATATGGAACCTCCTATCTGAAAATTTGAGAATTCTTGAAAAATTCGTCCAAAATCTTGATGTCTCCAATCTCTTGTTTTGTACGTTTTTTTCCACGTGTCTTGACATCCAATGTATCCCTGTAAAGTTTGGTGAAGATCTGAGTATGTAGTTTTTGACCTTATCTGGAACCTCCCATCTGAAAATTTGAAAATTCCTAAAAAATCCGTCCAAAATCTTGATGACCTCAATCTCTTGTTTTGTACGTTTTTTCCACGTGTCTTGACATCCAATGTATCCCTGCAATGTTTGGTGAAGATCTGAGTATGTAGTTTTTGACCTTATATGGAACCTCTTATCTGAAAATTTGAAAATTCTTAAAAATATTTGACCAAAATCTTGATGTCCCCAATCCTATGTTTTGTGTTTTTTCCACGTGTCTTGACATCCAATGTATTTCTGCAAAGTTTGGTGAAGATCTGAGTATGTCGTTTTTGACCTTATCTGGAACATCCTTTCTGAAAATTTGAAAATTCTTAAAAAATTCGTCCAAAATCTTGATGTCTCCAATCTCTTGTTTTGTACGTTTTTTCCACGTGTCTTGACATCCAATGTATCCCTGCAAAGTTTGGTGAAGATCTGAGTATGTAGTTTTTGACCTTATATGGAACCTCCCATCTGAAAATATGAAAATTCTTAAAAAATTCGACCAAAATCTGGATGTCTCCAATCCTATGTTTTGTATGTTTTTTCCACGTGTCTTGACATCCAATGTATCCATGCAAAGTTTGGTGAAGATCTGAGTATGTAGTTTTTGACCTTATCTGGAACCTCCCATCTGAAAATTTGAAAATTTTTAAAAAATTCGTCCAAAATCTTGATGTCTCCAATCTCTTGTTTTATACGTTTTTTCCACGTGTCTTGACCTCCAATGTATCCCTGCAATGTTTGGTGAAGATCTGAGTATGTAGTTTTTGACCTTATATGGAACCTCCTATCTGAAAATTTGAAAATTCTTAAAAAAATTGACCAAAATCTTGATGTCCCCAATCCTATGTTTTGTATGTTTTTTCCACGTGTCTTGACATCCAATGTATCCCTGCAAAGTTTGGTGAAGATCTGAGTATGTCGTTTTTTACCTTATCTGGAACATCCTTTCTGAAAATTTGAAAATTCTTAAAAAATTTGTCCAAAATCTTGATGTCTCCAATCTCTTGTTTTGTACGTTTTTTCCACGTGTCTTGACATCCAATGTATCCCTGCAAAGTTTGGTGAAGATCTGAGTATGTAGTTTTTGACCTTATATGGAACCTCCTTTCTGAAAATTTGAAAATCTTAAAAAATTCGTCCAAAATCTTGATGTCTCCAATCTCTTGTTTTGTACGTTTTTTCCACGTGTCTTGACATCCAATGTATCCCTGCAAAGTTTGGTGAAGATCTGAGTATGTAGTTTTTGACCTTATATGGAACCTCTTATCTGAAAATTTGAAAATTCTTAAAAATATTTGACCAAAATCTTGATGTCCCCAATCCTATGTTTTGTATGTTTTTTCCACGTGTCTTGACATCCAATGTATTTCTGCAAAGTTTGGTGAAGATCTGAGTATGTCGTTTTTGACCTTATCTGGAACATCCTTTCTGAAAATTTGAAAATACTTAAAAAATTCGTCCAAAATCTTGATGTCTCCAATCTCTTGTTTTGTACGTTTTTTCCACGTGTCTTGACATCCAATGTATCCCTGCAAAGTTTGGTGAAGATCTGAGTATGTAGTTTTTGACCTTATATGGAACCTCCCATCTGAAAATTTGAAAATTCTTAAAAAATTCGACCAAAATCTTGATGTCTCCAATCCTATGTTTTGTATGTTTTTTCCACGTGTCTTGACATCCAATGTATCCATGCAAAGTTTGGTGAAGATCTGAGTATGTAGTTTTTGACCTTATCTGGAACCTCCTATCTGAAAATTTGAAAATTTTTAAAAAATTCGTCCAAAATCTTGATGTCTCCAATCTCTTGTTTTATACGTTTTTTCCACGTGTCTTGACCTCCAATGTATCCCTGCAATGTTTGGTGACGATCTGAGTATGTAGTTTTTGACCTTATATGGAACCTCCTATCTGATAATTTGAAAATTCTTAAAAAATTTGACCAAAATCTTGATGTCCCCAATCCTATGTTTTGTATGTTTTTTCCACGTGTCTTGACATCCAATGTATCCCTGCAAAGTTTGGTGAAGATCTGAGTATGTCGTTTTTGACCTTATCTGGAACCTCCTTTCTGAAAATTTGAAAATTCTTAAAAAATTCTTCCAAAATCTTGATGTCTCCAATATCTTGTTTTGTACGTTTTTTCCACGTGTCTTGACATCCAATGTATCCCTGCAAAGTTTGGTGAAGATCTGAGTATGTAGTTTTTGACCTTATATGGAACATCCTTTCTGAAAATTTGAAAACTCTTAAAAAATTCGTCCAAAATCTTGATGTCTCCAATCTCTTGTTTTGTACGTTTTTTCCACGTGTCTTGACATCCAATGTATCCCTGCAAAGTTTGGTGAAGATCTGAGTATGTAGTTTTTGACCTTATATGGAACCTCCCATCTGAAAATTTGAAAATTCCTAAAAAATCCGTCTAAAATCTTGATGTCCCCAATCCTATGTTTTGTATGTTTTTTCCACGTGTCTTGACATCCAATGTATTTCTGCAAAGTTTGGTGAAGATCTGAGTATGTCGTTTTTGACCTTATCTGCAACATCCTTTCTGAAAATTTGAAAATTCTTAAAAAATTCGTCCAAAATCTTGATGTCTCCAATCTCTTGTTTTGTACGTTTTTTCCACGTGTCTTGACCTCCAATGTATCCCTGCAATGTTTGGTGACGATCTGAGTATGTAGTTTTTGACCTTATATGGAACCTCCTATCTGAAAATTTGAAAATTCTTAAAAAATTTGACCAAAATCTTGATGTCCCCAATCCTATGTTTTGTATGTTTTTTCCACGTGTCTTGACATCCAATGTATCCCTGCAAAGTTTGGTGAAGATCTGAGTATGTCGTTTTGACCTTATCTGGAACATCCTTTCTGAAAATTTGAAAATTCTTAAAAAATTCGTCAAAAATCTTGATGTCTCCAATCTCTTGTTTTGTACGTTTTTTCCACGTGTCTTGACATCCAATGTATCCCTGCAAAGTTTGGTGAAGATCTGAGTATGTAGTTTTTGACCTTATATGGAACCTCCCATCTGAAAATTTGAAAATTCCTAAAAAATCCGTCTAAAATCTTGATGTCCCCAATCCTATGTTTTG
Source organism: Lepisma saccharinum (assembly GCF_977018435.1). Taxonomy (NCBI): domain Eukaryota; kingdom Metazoa; phylum Arthropoda; class Insecta; order Zygentoma; family Lepismatidae; genus Lepisma; species Lepisma saccharinum. Next base: position 665,324 of record NW_028142929.1, on the reverse strand, counting down.
TATGTTTTTTCCACGTGTCTTGACATCCAATGTATTTCTGCAAATTTTGGTGAAGATCTGAGTATGTCGTTTTTGACCTTATCTGGAACATCTTTCTGAAAATTTGAAAATTCTTAAAAAATTCGTCCAAAATCTTGATGTCTCCAATCTCTTGTTTTGTACTTTTTTTCCACGTGTCTTGACTTCCAATGTATCCCTGCAATGTTTGGTGAAGATCTGAGTATGTAGTTTTTGACCTTATATGGAACCTCCTATCTGAAAATTTGAAAATTCTTAAAAAATTTGACCAAAATCTTGATGTCCCCAATCCTATGTTTTGTATGTTTTTTCCACGTGTCTTGACATCCAATGTATCCCTGCAAAGTTTGGTGAAGATCTGAGTATGTCGTTTTTGACCTTATCTGGAACATCCTTTCTGAAAATTTGAAAATTCTTAAAAAATTCGTCGAAAATCTTGATGTCTCCAATCTCTTGTTTTGTACGTTTTTTCCACGTGTCATGACATCCAATGTATCCCTGCAAAGTTTGGTGAAGATCTGAGTATGTAGTTTTTGACCTTATATGGAACCTCCTTTCTGAAAATTTGAAAATTCTTAAAAAATTCGTCCAAAATCTTGATGTCTCCAATCTCTTGTTTTGTACGTTTTTTCCACGTGTCTTGACATCCAATGTATCCCTGCAAAATTTGGTGAAGATCTGAGTATGTAGTTTTTGACCTTATCTGGAACATCCCATCTGAAAATTTGAAAATTTTTAAAAAATTCGTCCAAAATCTTGATGTCTCCAATCTCTTGTTTTGTACGTTTTTTCCACGTGTCTTGACCTCCAATGTATCCCTGCAATGTTTGGTGAAGATCTGAGTATGTAGTTTTTGACCTTATATGGAACCTCCTATCTGAAAATTTGAAAATTCTTAAAAAATTTGACCAAAATCTTGATGTCCCCAATCCTATGTTTTGTATGTTTTTTCCACGTGTCTTGACATCCAATGTATCCCTGCAAAGTTTGGTGAAGATCTGAGTATGTCGTTTTTGACCTTATCTGGAACCTCCTATCTGAAAATTTGAAAATTCTTCAAAAATTCGTCCAAAATCTTGATGTCTCCAATCTCTTGTTTTGTACGTTTTTTCCACGTTTCTTGACATCCAATGTATCCCTGCAATGTTTGGTGAAGATCTGAGTATGTAGTTTTTGACCTTATATGGAACCTCCTATCTGAAAATTTGAAAATTCTTAAAAAATTCGTCCAAAATCTTGATGTCTTCAATCTCTTGTTTTGTACTTTTTTTCCACGTGTCTTGACCTCCAATGTATCCCTGCAAAGTTTGGTGAAGATCTAAGTATGTCGTTTTTGACCTTATCTGGAACATCCTTTCTGAAAATTTGAAAATTCTTAAAAAATTCGTCCAAAATCTTGATGTCTCCAATCTCTTGTTTTGTACGTTTTTTCCACGTGTCTTGACATCCAATGTATCCATGCAAAGTTTGGTGAAGATCTGAGTATGTAGTTTTTGACCTTATATGGAACCTCCTATCTGAAAATTTGAGAATTCTTGAAAAATTCGTCCAAAATCTTGATGTCTCCAATCTCTTGTTTTGTACGTTTTTTTCCACGTGTCTTGACATCCAATGTATCCCTGCAAAGTTTGGTGAAGATCTGAGTATGTAGTTTTTGACCTTATCTGGAACCTCCCATCTGAAAATTTGAAAATTCCTAAAAAATCCGTCCAAAATCTTGATGACCTCAATCTCTTGTTTTGTACGTTTTTTCCACGTGTCTTGACATCCAATGTATCCCTGCAATGTTTGGTGAAGATCTGAGTATGTAGTTTTTGACCTTATATGGAACCTCTTATCTGAAAATTTGAAAATTCTTAAAAATATTTGACCAAAATCTTGATGTCCCCAATCCTATGTTTTGTGTTTTTTCCACGTGTCTTGACATCCAATGTATTTCTGCAAAGTTTGGTGAAGATCTGAGTATGTCGTTTTTGACCTTATCTGGAACATCCTTTCTGAAAATTTGAAAATTCTTAAAAAATTCGTCCAAAATCTTGATGTCTCCAATCTCTTGTTTTGTACGTTTTTTCCACGTGTCTTGACATCCAATGTATCCCTGCAAAGTTTGGTGAAGATCTGAGTATGTAGTTTTTGACCTTATATGGAACCTCCCATCTGAAAATATGAAAATTCTTAAAAAATTCGACCAAAATCTGGATGTCTCCAATCCTATGTTTTGTATGTTTTTTCCACGTGTCTTGACATCCAATGTATCCATGCAAAGTTTGGTGAAGATCTGAGTATGTAGTTTTTGACCTTATCTGGAACCTCCCATCTGAAAATTTGAAAATTTTTAAAAAATTCGTCCAAAATCTTGATGTCTCCAATCTCTTGTTTTATACGTTTTTTCCACGTGTCTTGACCTCCAATGTATCCCTGCAATGTTTGGTGAAGATCTGAGTATGTAGTTTTTGACCTTATATGGAACCTCCTATCTGAAAATTTGAAAATTCTTAAAAAAATTGACCAAAATCTTGATGTCCCCAATCCTATGTTTTGTATGTTTTTTCCACGTGTCTTGACATCCAATGTATCCCTGCAAAGTTTGGTGAAGATCTGAGTATGTCGTTTTTTACCTTATCTGGAACATCCTTTCTGAAAATTTGAAAATTCTTAAAAAATTTGTCCAAAATCTTGATGTCTCCAATCTCTTGTTTTGTACGTTTTTTCCACGTGTCTTGACATCCAATGTATCCCTGCAAAGTTTGGTGAAGATCTGAGTATGTAGTTTTTGACCTTATATGGAACCTCCTTTCTGAAAATTTGAAAATCTTAAAAAATTCGTCCAAAATCTTGATGTCTCCAATCTCTTGTTTTGTACGTTTTTTCCACGTGTCTTGACATCCAATGTATCCCTGCAAAGTTTGGTGAAGATCTGAGTATGTCGTTTTTGACCTTATATGGAACCTCATATCTGAAAATTTGGAAATTCTTAAAAAATTCGACCAAAATCTTGATGTCTCCAATCCTATGTTTTGTATGTTTTTTCCACGTGTCTTGACATCCAATGTATCCTGCAAAGTTTGGTGAAGATCTGAGTATGTAGTTTTTGACCTTATATGGAACCACTTATCTGAAAATTTGAAAATTCTTAAAAAATTCGTCCAAAATCTTGATGTCTCCAATCTCTTGTTTTGTACGTTTTTTCCACGTGTCTTGACATCCAATGTATCCCTGCAAAGTTTGGTGAAGATCTGAGTATGTAGTTTTTGACCTTATCTGGAACCTCCCATCTGAAAATTTGAAAATTCCTAAAAAATCCGTCCAAAATCTTGATGACCTCAATCTCTTGTTTTGTACGTTTTTTCCACGTGTCTTGACATCCAATGTATCCCTGCAAAGTTTGGTGAAGATCTGAGTATGTAGTTTTTGACCTCCCATCTGAAAATTTGAAAATTCCTAAAAAATCCGTCTAAAATCTTGATGTCCCCAATCCTATGTTTTGTATGTTTTTTCCACGTGTCTTGACATCCAATGTATTTCTGCAAAGTTTGGTGAAGATCTGAGTATGTCGTTTTTGACCTTATCTGGAACATCCTTTCTGAAAATTTGAAAATTCTTAAAAAATTCGTCCAAAATCTTGATGTCTCCAATCTCTTGTTTTGTACGTTTTTTTCCACGTGTCTTGACCTCCAATGTATCCCTGCAATGTTTGGTGACGATCTGAGTATGTAGTTTTTGACCTTATATGGAACCTCCTATCTGAAAATTTGAAAATTCTTAAAAAATTTGACCAAAATCTTGATGTCCCCAATCCTATGTTTTGTATGTTTTTTCCACGTGTCTTGACATCCAATGTATCCCTGCAAAGTTTGGTGAAGATCTGAGTATGTCGTTTTTGACCTTATCTGGAACATCCTTTCTGAAAATTTGAAAATTCTTAAAAAATTCGTCAAAAATCTTGATGTCTCCAATCTCTTGTTTTGTACGTTTTTTCCACGTGTCTTGACATCCAATGTATCCCTGCAAAGTTTGGTGAAGATCTGAGTATGTAGTTTTTGACCTTATATGGAACCTCCCATCTGAAAATTTGAAAATTCCTAAAAAATCCGTCTAAAATCTTGATGTCCCCAATCCTATGTTTTGTATGTTTTTTCCACGTGTCTTGACATCCAATGTATTTCTGCAAAGTTTGGTGAAGATCTGAGTATGTCGTTTTTGACCTTATCTGGAACATCCTTTCTGAAAATTTGAAAATTCTTAAAAAATTCGTCCAAAATCTTGATGTCTCCAATCTCTTGTTTTGTACGTTTTTTCCACGTGTCTTGACCTCCAATGTATCCCTGCAATGTTTGGTGACGATCTGAGTATGTAGTTTTTGACCTTATATGGAACCTCCTATCTGAAAATTTGAAAATTCTTAAAAAATTTGACCAAAATCTTGATGTCCCCAATCCTATGTTTTGTATGTTTTTTCCACGTGTCTTGACATCCAATGTATCCCTGCAAAGTTTGGTGAAGATCTGAGTATGTCGTTTTTGACCTTATCTGGAACATCCTTTCTGAAAATTTGAAAATTCTTAAAAAATTCGTCAAAAATCTTGATGTATCCAATCTCTTGTTTTGTACGTTTTTTCCACGTGTCTTGACATCCAATGTATCCCTGCAAAGTTTGGTGAAGATCTGAGTATGTAGTTTTTGACCTTATATGGAACCTCCCATCTGAAAATTTGAAAATTCCTAAAAAATCCGTCTAAAATCTTGATGTCCCCAATCCTATGTTTTGTATGTTTTTTCCACGTGTCTTGACATCCAATGTATTTCTGCAAATTTTGGTGAAGATCTGAATATGTCGTTTTTGACCTTATCTGGAACATCCTTTCTGAAAATTTGAAAATTCTTAAAAAATTCGTCCAAAATCTTGATGTCTCCAATCTCTTGTTTTGTACGTTTTTTCCACGTGTCTTGACTTCCAATGTATCCCTGCAATGTTTGGTGAAGATCTGAGTATGTAGTTTTTGACCTTATATGGAACCTCCTATCTGAAAATTTGAAAATTCTTAAAAAATTTGACCAAAATCTTGATGTCCCCAATCCTATGTTTTGTATGTTTTTTCCACGTGTCTTGACATCCAATGTATCCCTGCAAAGTTTGGTGAAGATCTGAGTATGTCGTTTTTGACCTTATCTGGAACATCCTTTCTGAAAATTTGAAAATTCTTAAAAAATTCGTCGAAAATCTTGATGTCTCCAATCTCTTGTTTTGTACGTTTTTTCCACGTGTCATGACATTTAATGTATCCCTGCAAAGTTTGGTGAAGATCTGAGTATGTAGTTTTTGACCTTATATGGAACCTCCTTTCTGAAAATTTGAAAATTCTTAAAAAATTCGTCCAAAATCTTGATGTCTCCAATCTCTTGTTTTGTACGTTTTTTCCACGTGTCTTGACATCCAATGTATCCCTGCAAAATTTGGTGAAGATCTGAGTATGTAGTTTTTGACCTTATCTGGAACCTCCCATCTGAAAATTTGAAAATTTTTAAAAAATTCGTCCAAAATCTTGATGTCTCCAATCTCTTGTTTTGTACGTTTTTTCCACGTGTCTTGACCTCCAATGTATCCCTGCAATGTTTGGTGAAGATCTGAGTATGTAGTTTTTGACCTTATATGGAACATCCTTTCTGAAAATTTGAAAATTCTTAAAAAATTTGACCAAAATCTTGATGTCCCCAATCCTATGTTTTGTATGTTTTTTCCACGTGTCTTGACATCCAATGTATCCCTGCAAAGTTTGGTGAAGATCTGAGAATGTCGTTTTTGACCTTATCTGGAACCTCCTATCTGAAAATTTGAAAATTCTTGAAAAATTCGTCCAAAATCTTGATGTCTCCAATCTCTTGTTTTGTACGTTTTTTCCACGTGTCTTGACATCCAATGTATCCCTGCAAAGTTTGGTGAAGATCTGAGTATGTAGTTTTTGACCTTATCTGGAACCTCCCATCTGAAAATTTGAAAATTCCTAAAAAATCCGTCCAAAATCTTGATGACCTCAATCTCTTGTTTTGTACGTTTTTTCCACGTGTCTTGACATCCAATGTATCCCTGCAATGTTTGGTGAAGATCTGAGTATGTAGTTTTTGACCTTATATGGAACCTCTTATCTGAAAATTTGAAAATTCTTAAAAATATTTGACCAAAATCTTGATGTCCCCAATCCTATGTTTTGTATGTTTTTTCCACGTGTCTTGACATCCAATGTATTTCTGCAAAGTTTGGTGAAGATCTGAGTATGTCGTTTTTGACCTTATCTGGAACATCCTTTCTGAAAATTTGAAAATTCTTAAAAAATTCGTCCAAAATCTTGATGTCTCCAATCTCTTGTTTTGTACGTTTTTTCCACGTGTCTTGACATCCAATGTATCCCTGCAAAGTTTGGTGAAGATCTGAGTATGTAGTTTTTGACCTTATATGGAACCTCCCATCTGAAAATATGAAAATTCTTAAAAAATTCGACCAAAATCTGGATGTCTCCAATCCTATGTTTTGTATGTTTTTTCCACGTGTCTTGACATCCAATGTATCCATGCAAAGTTTGGTGAAGATCTGAGTATGTAGTTTTTGACCTTATCTGGAACCTCCCATCTGAAAATTTGAAAATTTTTAAAAAATTCGTCCAAAATCTTGATGTCTCCAATCTCTTGTTTTATACGTTTTTTCCACGTGTCTTGACCTCCAATGTATCCCTGCAATGTTTGGTGAAGATCTGAGTATGTAGTTTTTGACCTTATATGGAACCTCCTATCTGAAAATTTGAAAATTCTTAAAAAAATTGACCAAAATCTTGATGTCCCCAATCCTATGTTTTGTATGTTTTTTCCACGTGTCTTGACATCCAATGTATCCCTGCAAAGTTTGGTGAAGATCTGAGTATGTCGTTTTTGACCTTATCTGGAACATCCTTTCTGAAAATTTGAAAATTCTTAAAAAATTCGTCCAAAATCTTGATGTCTCCAATCTCTTGTTTTGTACGTTTTTTCCACGTGTCTTGACATCCAATGTATCCCTGCAAAGTTTGGTGAAGATCTGAGTATGTCGTTTTTGACCTTATATGGAACCTCATATCTGAAAATTTGGAAATTCTTAAAAAATTCGACCAAAATCTTGATGTCTCCAATCCTATGTTTTGTATGTTTTTTCCACGTGTCTTGACATCCAATGTATCCATGCAAAGTTTGGTGAAGATCTGAGTATGTAGTTTTTGACCTTATATGGAACCACCTATCTGAAAATTTGAAAATTCTTAAAAAATTCGTCCAAAATCTTGATGTCTCCAATCTCTTGTTTTGTACGTTTTTTCCACGTGTCTTGACATCCAATGTATCCCTGCAAAGTTTGGTGAAGATCTGAGTATGTAGTTTTTGACCTTATCTGGAACCTCCCATCTGAAAATTTGAAAATTCCTAAAAAATCCGTCCAAAATCTTGATGACCTCAATCTCTTGTTTTGTACGTTTTTTCCACGTGTCTTGACATCCAATGTATCCCTGCAAAGTTTGGTGAAGATCTGAGTATGTAGTTTTTGACCTCCCATCTGAAAATTTGAAAATTCCTAAAAAATCCGTCTAAAATCTTGATGTCCCCAATCCTATGTCTTGTATGTTTTTTCCACGTGTCTTGACATCCAATGTATCCCTGCAAAGTTTGGTGAAGATCTGAGTATGTAGTTTTTGACCTTATTTGGAACCTCATATCTGAAAATTTGAAAATTCTTAAAAAATTCGACCAAAATCTTGATGTCTCCAATCCTATGTTTTGTATGTTTTTTCCACGTGTCTTGACATCCAATGTATCCATGCAAAGTTTGGTGAAGATCTGAGTATGTAGTTTTTGACCTTATCTGGAACCTCCCATCTGAAAATTTGAGAATTCTTGAAAAATTCGTCCAAAATCTTGATGTCTCCAATCTCTTGTATTGTACGTTTTTTCCACGTGTCTTGACATCCAATGTATCCCTGCAAAGTTTGGTGAAGATCTGAGTATGTAGTTTTTGACCTTATATGGAACCTCCCATCTGAAAATTTGAAAATTCCTAAAAAATCCGTCCAAAATCTTGATGACCTCAATCTCTTGTTTTGTACGTTTTTTCCACGTGTCTTGACATCCAATGTATCCCTGCAATGTTTGGTGAAGATCTGAGTATGTAGTTTTTGACCTTATATGGAACCTCTTATCTGAAAATTTGAAAATTCTTAAAAATATTTGACCAAAATCTTGATGTCCCCAATCCTATGTTTTGTATGTTTTTTCCACGTGTCTTGACATCCAATGTATTTCTGCAAAGTTTGGTGAAGATCTGAGTATGTCGTTTTTGACCTTATCTGGAACATCCTTTCTGAAAATTTGAAAATTCTTAAAAAATTCGTCCAAAATCTTGATGTCTCCAATCTCTTGTTTTGTACGTTTTTTCCACGTGTCTTGACATCCAATGTATCCCTGCAAAGTTTGGTGAAGATCTGAGTATGTAGTTTTTGACCTTATATGGAACCTCCTATCTGAAAATTTGAAAATTCTTAAAAAATTTGACCAAAATCTTGATATCCCCAATCCTATGTTTTGTATGTTTTTCCACGTGTCTTGACATCCAATGTATCCCTGCAAAGTTTGGTGAAGATCTGAGTATGTAGATTTGACCTTATCTGGAACCTCCTATCTGAAAATTTGAAAATTTTTAAAAAATTCGTCCAAAATCTTGATGTCTTCAATTTCTTGTTTTGTACTTTTTTTCCACGTGTCTTGACCTCCAATGTATCCCTGCAAAGTTTGGTGAAGATCTGAGTATGTCGTTTTTGACCTTATCTGGAACATCCTTTCTGAAAATTTGAAAATTCTTAAAAAATTCGTCCAAAATCTTGATGTCTCCAATCTCTTGTTTTGTACGTTTTTTCCACGTGTCTTGACATCCAATGTATCCATGCAAAGTTTGGTGAAGATCTGAGTATGTAGTTTTTGACCTTATATGGAACCTCCTATCTGAAAATTTGAGAATTCTTGAAAAATTCGTCCAAAATCTTGATGTCTCCAATCTCTTGTTTTGTACGTTTTTTCCACGTGTCTTGACATCCAATGTATCCCTGCAAAGTTTGGTGAAGATCTGAGTATGTAGTTTTTGACCTTATCTGGAACCTCCCATCTGAAAATTTGAAAATTCCTAAAAAATCCGTCCAAAATCTTGATGACCTCAATCTCTTGTTTTGTACGTTTTTTCCACGTGTCTTGACATCCAATGTATCCCTGCAATGTTTGGTGAAGATCTGAGTATGTAGTTTTTGACCTTATATGGAACCTCTTATCTGAAAATTTGAAAATTCTTAAAAATATTTGACCAAAATCTTGATGTCCCCAATCCTATGTTTTGTATGTTTTTTCCACGTGTCTTGACATCCAATGTATTTCTGCAAAGTTTGGTGAAGATCTGAGTATGTCGTTTTTGACCTTATCTGGAACATCATTTCTGAAAATTTGAAAATTCTTAAAAAATTCGTCCAAAATCTTGATGTCTCCAATCTCTTGTTTTGTACGTTTTTCCACGTGTCTTGACATCCAATGTATCCCTGCAAAGTTTGGTGAAGATCTGAGTATGTAGTTTTTGACCTTATATGGAACCTCCCATCTGAAAATATGAAAATTCTTAAAAAATTCGACCAAAATCTGGATGTCTCCAATCCTATGTTTTGTATGTTTTTTCCACGTGTCTTGACATCCAATGTATCCATGCAAAGTTTGGTGAAGATCTGAGTATGTAGTTTTTGACCTTATCTGGAACCTCCCATCTGAAAATTTGAAAATTTTTAAAAAATTCGTCCAAAATCTTGATGTCTCCAATCTCTTGTTTTATACGTTTTTTCCACGTGTCTTGACCTCCAATGTATCCCTGCAATGTTTGGTGAAGATCTGAGTATGTAGTTTTTGACCTTATATGGAACCTCCTATCTGAAAATTTGAAAATTCTTAAAAAATTTGACCAAAATCTTGATGTCCCCAATCCTATGTTTTGTATGTTTTTTCCACGTGTCTTGACATCCAATGTATCCCTGCAAAGTTTGGTGAAGATCTGAGTATGTCGTTTTTGACCTTATCTGGAACATCCTTTCTGAAAATTTGAAAATTCTTAAAAAATTCGTCCAAAATCTTGATGTCTCCAATCTCTTGTTTTGTACGTTTTTTCCACGTGTCTTGACATCCAATGTATCCCTGCAAAGTTTGGTGAAGATCTGAGTATGTAGTTTTTGACCTTATATGGAACCTCCTTTCTGAAAATTTGAAAATTCTTAAAAAATTCGTCCAAAATCTTGATGTCTCCAATCTCTTGTTTTGTACGTTTTTTCCACGTGTCTTGACATCCAATGTATCCCTGCAAAGTTTGGTGAAGATCTGAGTATGTCGTTTTTGACCTTATCTGGAACCTCCCATCTGAAAATTTGAAAATTCCTAAAAAATCCGTCCAAAATCTTGATGACCTCAATCTCTTGTTTTGTACGTTTTTTCCACGTGTCTTGACATCCAATGTATCCCTGCAAAGTTTGGTGAAGATCTGAGTATGTAGTTTTTGACCTCCCATCTGAAAATTTGAAAATTCCTAAAAAATCCGTCTAAAATCTTGATGTCCCCAATCCTATGTCTTGTATGTTTTTTCCACGTGTCTTGACATCCAATGTATCCCTGCAAAGTTTGGTGAAGATCTGAGTATGTAGTTTTTGACCTTATTTGGAACCTCATATCTGAAAATTTGAAAATTCTTAAAAAATTCGACCAAAATCTTGATGTCTCCAATCCTATGTTTTGTATGTTTTTTCCACGTGTCTTGACATCCAATGTATCCATGCAAAGTTTGGTGAAGATCTGAGTATGTAGTTTTTGACCTTATCTGGAACCTCCCATCTGAAAATTTGAGAATTCTTGAAAAATTCGTCCAAAATCTTGATGTCTCCAATCTCTTGTATTGTACGTTTTTTCCACGTGTCTTGACATCCAATGTATCCCTGCAAAGTTTGGTGAAGATCTGAGTATGTAGTTTTTGACCTTATATGGAACCTCCCATCTGAAAATTTGAAAATTCCTAAAAAATCCGTCCAAAATCTTGATGACCTCAATCTCTTGTTTTGTACGTTTTTTCCACGTGTCTTGACATCCAATGTATCCCTGCAATGTTTGGTGAAGATCTGAGTATGTAGTTTTTGACCTTATATGGAACCTCTTATCTGAAAATTTGAAAATTCTTAAAAATATTTGACCAAAATCTTGATGTCCCCAATCCTATGTTTTGTATGTTTTTTCCACGTGTCTTGACATCCAATGTATTTCTGCAAAGTTTGGTGAAGATCTGAGTATGTCGTTTTTGACCTTATCTGGAACATCCTTTCTGAAAATTTGAAAATTCTTAAAAAATTCGTCCAAAATCTTGATGTCTCCAATCTCTTGTTTTGTACGTTTTTTCCACGTGTCTTGACATCCAATGTATCCCTGCAAAGTTTGGTGAAGATCTGAGTATGTAGTTTTTGACCTTATATGGAACCTCCTATCTGAAAATTTGAAAATTCTTAAAAAATTTGACCAAAATCTTGATATCCCCAATCCTATGTTTTGTATGTTTTTCCACGTGTCTTGACATCCAATGTATCCCTGCAAAGTTTGGTGAAGATCTGAGTATGTAGATTTGACCTTATCTGGAACCTCCTATCTGAAAATTTGAAAATTTTTAAAAAATTCGTCCAAAATCTTGATGTCTTCAATTTCTTGTTTTGTACTTTTTTTCCACGTGTCTTGACCTCCAATGTATCCCTGCAAAGTTTGGTGAAGATCTGAGTATGTCGTTTTTGACCTTATCTGGAACATCCTTTCTGAAAATTTGAAAATTCTTAAAAAATTCGTCCAAAATCTTGATGTCTCCAATCTCTTGTTTTGTACGTTTTTTCCACGTGTCTTGACATCCAATGTATCCATGCAAAGTTTGGTGAAGATCTGAGTATGTAGTTTTTGACCTTATATGGAACCTCCTATCTGAAAATTTGAGAATTCTTGAAAAATTCGTCCAAAATCTTGATGTCTCCAATCTCTTGTTTTGTACGTTTTTTCCACGTGTCTTGACATCCAATGTATCCCTGCAAAGTTTGGTGAAGATCTGAGTATGTAGTTTTTGACCTTATCTGGAACCTCCCATCTGAAAATTTGAAAATTCCTAAAAAATCCGTCCAAAATCTTGATGACCTCAATCTCTTGTTTTGTACGTTTTTTCCACGTGTCTTGACATCCAATGTATCCCTGCAATGTTTGGTGAAGATCTGAGTATGTAGTTTTTGACCTTATATGGAACCTCTTATCTGAAAATTTGAAAATTCTTAAAAATATTTGACCAAAATCTTGATGTCCCCAATCCTATGTTTTGTATGTTTTTTCCACGTGTCTTGACATCCAATGTATTTCTGCAAAGTTTGGTGAAGATCTGAGTATGTCGTTTTTGACCTTATCTGGAACATCATTTCTGAAAATTTGAAAATTCTTAAAAAATTCGTCCAAAATCTTGATGTCTCCAATCTCTTGTTTTGTACGTTTTTCCACGTGTCTTGACATCCAATGTATCCCTGCAAAGTTTGGTGAAGATCTGAGTATGTAGTTTTTGACCTTATATGGAACCTCCCATCTGAAAATATGAAAATTCTTAAAAAATTCGACCAAAATCTGGATGTCTCCAATCCTATGTTTTGTATGTTTTTTCCACGTGTCTTGACATCCAATGTATCCATGCAAAGTTTGGTGAAGATCTGAGTATGTAGTTTTTGACCTTATCTGGAACCTCCCATCTGAAAATTTGAAAATTTTTAAAAAATTCGTCCAAAATCTTGATGTCTCCAATCTCTTGTTTTATACGTTTTTTCCACGTGTCTTGACCTCCAATGTATCCCTGCAATGTTTGGTGAAGATCTGAGTATGTAGTTTTTGACCTTATATGGAACCTCCTATCTGAAAATTTGAAAATTCTTAAAAAATTTGACCAAAATCTTGATGTCCCCAATCCTATGTTTTGTATGTTTTTTCCACGTGTCTTGACATCCAATGTATCCCTGCAAAGTTTGGTGAAGATCTGAGTATGTCGTTTTTGACCTTATCTGGAACATCCTTTCTGAAAATTTGAAAATTCTTAAAAAATTCGTCCAAAATCTTGATGTCTCCAATCTCTTGTTTTGTACGTTTTTTCCACGTGTCTTGACATCCAATGTATCCCTGCAAAGTTTGGTGAAGATCTGAGTATGTAGTTTTTGACCTTATATGGAACCTCCTTTCTGAAAATTTGAAAATTCTTAAAAAATTCGTCCAAAATCTTGATGTCTCCAATCTCTTGTTTTGTACGTTTTTTCCACGTGTCTTGACATCCAATGTATCCCTGCAAAGTTTGGTGAAGATCTGAGTATGTCGTTTTTGACCTTATATGGAACCTCATATCTGAAAATTTGGAAATTCTTAAAAAATTCGACCAAAATCTTGATGTCTCCAATCCTATGTTTTGTATGTTTTTTCCACGTGTCTTGACATCCAATGTATCCATGCAAAGTTTGGTGAAGATCTGAGTATGTAGTTTTTGACCTTATATGGAACCTCCTATCTGAAAATTTGAAAATTCTTAAAAAATTCGTCCAAAATCTTGATGTCTCCAATCTCTTGTTTTGTACGTTTTTTCCACGTGTCTTGACATCCAATGTATCCCTGCAAAGTTTGGTGAAGATCTGAGTATGTAGTTTTTGACCTTATCTGGAACCTCCCATCTGAAAATTTGAAAATTCCTAAAAAATCCGTCCAAAATCTTGATGACCTCAATCTCTTGTTTTGTACGTTTTTTCCACGTGTCTTGACATCCAATGTATCCCTGCAAAGTTTGGTGAAGATCTGAGTATGTAGTTTTTGACCTTATTTGGAACCTCATATCTGAAAATTTGAAAATTCTTAAAAAATTCGACCAAAATCTTGATGTCTCCAATCCTATGTTTTGTATGTTTTTTCCACGTGTCTTGACATCCAATGTATCCATGCAAAGTTTGGTGAAGATCTGAGTATGTAGTTTTTGACCTTATATGGAACCTCCTATCTGAAAATTTGAGAATTCTTGAAAAATTCATCCAAAATCTTGATGTCTCCAATCTCTTGTATTGTACGTTTTTTCCACGTGTCTTGACATCCAATGTATCCCTGCAAAGTTTGGTGAAGATCTGAGTATGTAGTTTTTGACCTTATATGGAACCTCCCATCTGAAAATTTGAAAATTCCTAAAAAATCCGTCCAAAATCTTGATGACCTCAATCTCTTGTTTTGTACGTTTTTTCCACGTGTCTTGACATCCAATGTATCCCTGCAATGTTTGGTGAAGATCTGAGTATGTAGTTTTTGACCTTATATGGAACCTCTTATCTGAAAATTTGAAAATTCTTAAAAATATTTGACCAAAATCTTGATGTCCCCAATCCTATGTTTTGTTGGTTTTTTCCACGTGTCTTGACATCCAATGTATGTCTGCAAAGTTTGGTGAAGATCTGAGTACGTCGTTTTTGACCTTATCTGGAACATCCTTTCTGAAAATTTGAAAATTCTTAAAAAATTCGTCCAAAATCTTGATGTCTCCAATCTCTTGTTTTGTACGTTTTTTCCACGTGTCTTGACATCCAATGTATCCCTGCAAAGTTTGGTGAAGATCTGAGTATGTAGTTTTTGACCTTATATGGAACCTCCCATCTGAAAATTTGAAAATTCTTAAAAAATTCGACCAAAATCTTGATGTCTCCAATCCTATGTTTTGTATGTTTTTTCCACGTGTCTTGACATCCAATGTATCCATGCAAAGTTTGGTGAAGATCTGAGTATGTAGTTTTTGACCTTATCTGGAACCTCCTATCTGAAAATTTGAAAATTTTTAAAAAATTCGTCCAAAATCTTGATGTCTCCAATCTCTTGTTTTATACGTTTTTTCCACGTGTCTTGACCTCCAATGTATCCCTGCAATGTTTGGTGAAGATCTGAGTAGGTAGTTTTTGACCTTATATGGAACCTCCTATCTGATAATTTGAAAATTCTTAAAAAATTTGACCAAAATATTGATGTCCCCAATCCTATGTTTTGTATGTTTTTTCCACGTGTCTTGACATCCAATGTATCCCTGCAAAGTTTGGTGAAGATCTGAGTATGTCGTTTTTGACCTTATCTGGAACCTCATTTCTGAAAATTTGAAAATTCTTAAAAAATTCGTCCAAAATCTTGATGTCTCCAATCTCTTGTTTTGTACGTTTTTTCCACGTGTCTTGACATCCAATGTATCCCTGCAAAGTTTGGTGAAGATCTGAGTATGTAGTTTTTGACCTTATATGGAACCTCCTTTCTGAAAATTTGAAAATTCTTAAAAAATTCGTCCAAAATCTTGATGTCTCCAATCTCTTGTTTTGTACGTTTTTTCCACGTGTCTTGACATCCAATGTATCCCTGCAAAGTTTGGTGAAGATCTGAGTATGTAGTTTTTGACCTTATATGGAACCTCCCATCTGAAAATTTGAAAATTCCTAAAAAATCCGTCTAAAATCTTGATGTCCCCAATCCTATGTTTTGTATGTTTTTTCCACGTGTCTTGACATCCAATGTATTTCTGCAAAGTTTGGTGAAGATCTGAGTATGTCGTTTTTGACCTTATCTGGAACATCCTTTCTGAAAATTTGAAAATTCTTAAAAAATTCGTCCAAAATCTTGATGTCTCCAATCTCTTGTTTTGTACGTTTTTTCCACGTGTCTTGACCTCCAATGTATCCCTGCAATGTTTGGTGACGATCTGAGTATGTAGTTTTTGACCTTATATGGAACCTCCTATCTGAAAATTTGAAAATTCTTAAAAAATTTGACCAAAATCTTGATGTCCCCAATCCTATGTTTTGTATGTTTTTTCCACGTGTCTTGACATCCAATGTATCCCTGCAAAGTTTGGTGAAGATCTGAGTATGTCGTTTTTGACCTTATCTGGAACATCCTTTCTGAAAATTTGAAAATTCTTAAAAAATTCGTCCAAAATCTTGATGTCTCCAATCTCTTGTTTTGTACGTTTTTTCCACGTGTCTTGACATCCAATGTATCCCTGCAAAGTTTGGTGAAGATCTGAGTATGTAGTTTTTGACCTTATATGGAACCTCCCATCTGAAAATTTGAAAATTCCTAAAAAATCCGTCTAAAATCTTGATGTCCCCAATCCTATGTTTTGTATGTTTTTTCCACGTGTCTTGACATCCAATGTATTTCTGCAAATTTTGGTGAAGATCTGAGTATGTCGTTTTTGACCTTATCTGGAACATCCTTTCTGAAAATTTGAAAATTCTTAAAAAATTCGTCCAAAATCTTGATGTCTCCAATCTCTTGTTTTGTACGTTTTTTCCACGTGTCTTGACTTCCAATGTATCCCTGCAATGTTTGGTGAAGATCTGAGTATGTAGTTTTTGACCTTATATGGAACCTCCTATCTGAAAATTTGAAAATTCTTAAAAAATTTGACCAAAATCTTGATGTCCCCAATCCTATGTTTTGTATGTTTTTTCCACGTGTCTTGACATCCAATGTATCCCTGCAAAGTTTGGTGAAGATCTGAGTATGTCGTTTTTGACCTTATCTGGAACATCCTTTCTGAAAATTTGAAAATTCTTAAAAAATTCGTCGAAAATCTTGATGTCTCCAATCTCTTGTTTTGTACGTTTTTTCCACGTGTCATGACATCCAATGTATCCCTGCAAAGTTTGGTGAAGATCTGAGTATGTAGTTTTTGACCTTATATGGAACCTCCTTTCTGAAAATTTGAAAATTCTTAAAAAATTCGTCCAAAATCTTGATGTCTCCAATCTCTTGTTGTGTACTTTTTTTCCACGTGTCTTGACATCCAATGTATCCCTGCAAAATTTGGTGAAGATCTGAGTATGTAGTTTTTGACCTTATCTGGAACCTCCCATCTGAAAATTTGAAAATTTTTAAAAAATTCGTCCAAAATCTTGATGTCTCCAATCTCTTGTTTTGTACGTTTTTTCCACGTGTCTTGACCTCCAATGTATCCCTGCAATGTTTGGTGAAGATCTGAGTATGTAGTTTTTGACCTTATATGGAACCTCCTATCTGAAAATTTGAAAATTCTTAAAAAATTTGACCAAAATCTTGATGTCCCCAATCCTATGTTTTGTATGTTTTTTCCACGTGTCTTGACATCCAATGTATCCCTGCAAAGTTTGGTGAAGATCTGAGTATGTCGTTTTTGACCTCATCTGGAACCTCCTATCTGAAAATTTGAAAATTCTTCAAAAATTCGTCCAAAACCTTGATGTCTCCAATCTCTTGTTTTGTACGTTTTTTCCACGTTTCTTGACATCCAATGTATCCCTGCAATGTTTGGTGAAGATCTGAGTATGTAGTTTTTGACCTTATATGGAACCTCCTATCTGAAAATTTGAAAATTCTTAAAAAATTTGACCAAAATCTTGATATCCCCAATCCTATGTTTTTTATGTTTTTCCACGTGTCTTGACATCCAATGTATCCCTGCAAAGTTTGGTGAAGATCTGAGTATGTAGTTTTTGACCTTATCTGGAACCTCCTATCTGAAAATTTGAAAATTTTTAAAAAATTCGTCCAAAATCTTGATGTCTTCAATCTCTTGTTTTGTACTTTTTTTCCACGTGTCTTGACCTCCAATGTATCCCTGCAAAGTTTGGTGAAGATCTGAGTATGTCGTTTTTGACCTTATCTGGAACATCCTTTCTGAAAATTTGAAAATTCTTAAAAAATTCGTCCAAAATCTTGATGTCTCCAATCTCTTGTTTTGTACGTTTTTTCCACGTGTCTTGACATCCAATGTATCCATGCAAAGTTTGGTGAAGATCTGAGTATGTAGTTTTTGACCTTATATGGAACCTCCTATCTGAAAATTTGAGAATTCTTGAAAAATTCGTCCAAAATCTTGATGTCTCCAATCTCTGGTTTTGTACGTTTTTTCCACGTGTCTTGACATCCAATGTATCCCTGCAAAGTTTGGTGAAGATCTGAGTATGTAGTTTTTGACCTTATCTGGAACCTCCCATCTGAAAATTTGAAAATTCCTAAAAAATCCGTCCAAAATCTTGATGACCTCAATCTCTTGTTTTGTACGTTTTTTCCACGTGTCTTGACATCCAATGTATCCCTGCAATGTTTGGTGAAGATCTGAGTATGTAGTTTTTGACCTTATATGGAACCTCTTATCTGAAAATTTGAAAATTCTTAAAAATATTTGACCAAAATCTTGATGTCCCCAATCCTATGTTTTGTATGTTTTTTCCACGTGTCTTGACATCCAATGTATTTCTGCAAAGTTTGGTGAAGATCTGAGTCTGTCGTTTTTGACCTTATCTGGAACATTCTTTCTGAAAATTTGAAAATTCTTAAAAAATTCGTCCAAAATCTTGATGTCTCCAATCTCTTGTTTTGTACGTTTTTTCCACGTGTCTTGACATCCAATGTATCCCTGCAAAGTTTGGTGAAGATCTGAGTATGTAGTTTTTGACCTTATATGGAACCTCCTTTCTGAAAATTTGAAAATTCTTAAAAAATTCGTCCAAAATCTTGATGTCTCCAATCTCTTGTTTTGTACGTTTTTTCCACGTGTCTTGACATCCAATGTATCCCTGCAAAGTTTGGTGAAGATCTGAGTATGTAGTTTTTGACCTTATATGGAACCTCCCATCTGAAAATTTGAAAATTCTTAAAAAATTCGACCAAAATCTGGATGTCTCCAATCCTATGTTTTGTATGTTTTTTCCACGTGTCTTGACATCCAATGTATCCATGCAAAGTTTGGTGAAGATCTGAGTATGTAGTTTTTGACCTTATCTGGAACCTCCCATCTGAAAATTTGAAAATTTTTAAAAAATTCGTCCAAAATCTTGATGTCTCCAATCTCTTGTTTTATACGTTTTTTCCACGTGTCTTGACCTCCAATGTATCCCTGCAATGTTTGGTGAAGATCTGAGTATGTAGTTTTTGACCTTATATGGAACCTCCTATCTGAAAATTTGAAAATTCTTAAAAAATTTGACCAAAATCTTGATGTCCCCAATCCTATGTTTTGTATGTTTTTTCCACGTGTCTTGACATCCAATGTATCCCTGCAAAGTTTGGTGAAGATCTGAGTATGTCGTTTTTGACCTTTATCTGGAACATCCTTTCTGAAAATTTGAAAATTCTTAAAAAATTCGTCCAAAATCTTGATGTCTCCAATCTCTTGTTTTGTACGTTTTTTCCACGTGTCTTGACATCCAATGTATCCCTGCAAAGTTTGGTGAAGATCTGAGTATGTAGTTTTTGACCTTATATGGAACCTCCCATCTGAAAATTTGAAAATTCCTAAAAAATCCGTCTAAAATCTAGATGTCCCCAATCCTATGTTTTGTATGTTTTTTCCACGTGTCTTGACATCCAATGTATTTCTGCAAAGTTTGGTGAAGATCTGAGTATGTCGTTTTTGACCTTATCTGGAACATCCTTTCTGAAAATTTGAAAATTCTTAAAAAATTCGTCCAAAATCTTGATGTCTCCAATCTCTTGTTTTGTACGTTTTTTCCACGTGTCTTGACTTCCAATGTATCCCTGCAATGTTTGGTGAAGATCTGAGTATGTAGTTTTTGACCTTATATGGAACCTCCTATCTGAAAATTTGAAAATTCTTAAAAAATTTGACCAAAATCTTGATGTCCCCAATCCTATGTTTTGTATGTTTTTTCCACGTGTCTTGACATCCAATGTATCCCTGCAAAGTTTGGTGAAGATCTGAGTATGTCGTTTTTGACCTTATCTGGAACATTCTTTCTGAAAATTTGAAAATTCTTAAAAAATTCGTCGAAAATCTTGATGTCTCCAATCTCTTGTTTTGTACGTTTTTTTAACGTGTCATGACATCCAATGTATCCCTGCAAAGTTTGGTGAAGATCTGAGTATGTAGTTTTTGACCTTATATGGAACCTCCTTCCTGAAAATTTGAAAATTCTTAAAAAATTCGTCCAAAATCTTGATGTCTCCAATCTCTTGTTTTGTACGTTTTTTCCACGTGTCTTGACATCCAATGTATCCCTGCAAAATTTGGTGAAGATCTGAGTATGTAGTTTTTGACCTTATCTGGAACCTCCCATCTGAAAATTTGAAAATTTTTAAAAAATTCGTCCAAAATCTTGATGTCTCCAATCTCTTGTTTTGTACGTTTTTTCCACGTGTCTTGACCTGCAATGTATCCCTGCAATGTTTGGTGAAGATCTGAGTATGTAGTTTTTGACCTTATATGGAACCTCCTATCTGAAAATTTGAAAATTCTTAAAAAATTTGACCAAAATCTTGATGTCCCCAATCCTATGTTTTGTATGTTTTTTCCACGTGTCTTGACATCCAATGTATCCCTGCAAAGTTTGGTGAAGATCTGAGTATGTCGTTTTTGACCTTATCTGGAACCTCCTATCTGAAAATTTGAAAATTCTTCAAAAATTCGTCCAAAATCTTGATGTCTCCAATCTCTTGTTTTGTACGTTTTTTCCAGGTTTCTTGACATCCAATGTATCCCTGCAATGTTTGGTGAAGATCTGAGTATGTAGTTTTTGACCTTATATGGAACCTCCTATCTGAAAATTTGAAAATTCTAAGAAATTTGACCAAAATCTTGATATCCCCAATCCTATGTTTTGTATGTTTTTTCCACGTGTCTTGACATCCAATGTATCCCTGCAAAGTTTGGTGAAGATCTGAGTATGTAGTTTTTGACCTTATCTGGAACCTCCTATCTGAAAATTTGAAAATTTTTAAAAAATTCGTCCAAAATCTTGATGTCTTCAATCTCTTGTTTTGTACTTTTTTTCCACGTGTCTTGACCTCCAATGTATCCCTGCAAAGTTTGGTGAAGATCTGAGTATGTCGTTTTTGACCTTATCTGGAACATCCTTTCTGAAAATTTGAAAATTCTTAAAAAATTCGTCCAAAATCTTGATGTCTCCAATCTCTTGTTTTGTACGTTTTTTCCACGTGTCTTGACATCCAATGTATCCCTGAAAAGTTTGGTGTAGATCTGAGTATGTAGTTTTTGACCTTATATGGAACCTCCTTTCCGAAAATTTGAAAATTCTTAAAATATTCGTCCAAAATCTTGATGTCTCCAATCTCTTGTTTTGTACGTTTTTTCCACGTGTCTTGACATCCAATGTATCCCTGCAAAGTTTGGTGAAGATCTGAGTATGTAGTTTTTGACTTTATATGGAACCTCCCATCTGAAAATTTGAAAATTCCTAAAAAATCCGTCTAAAATCTTGATGTCTCCACTCTCTTGTTTTGTACTTTTTTTCCACGTGTCTTGACCTCCAATGTATCCCTGCAAAGTTTGGTGAAGATCTGAGTATGTAGTTTTTGACCTTATATGGAACCTCCTTTCTGAAAATTTGAAAATTCTTAAAAAATTCGACCAAAATCTTGATGTCTCCAATCCTATGTTTTGTATGTTTTTTCCACGTGTCTTGACATCCAATGTATCCATGCAAAGTTTGGTGAAGATCTGAGTATGTAGTTTTTGACCTTATATGGAACCTCCTATCTGAAAATATGAGAATTCTTGAAAAATTCGTCCAAAACCTTGATGTCTCCAATCTCTTGTTTTGTACGTTTTTTCCACGTGTCTTGACATCCAATGTATCCCTGCAAAGTTTGGTGAAGATCTGAGTATGTAGTTTTTGACCTTATCTGGAACCTCCCATCTGAAAATTTGAAAATTCCTAAAAAATCCGTCCAAAATCTTGATGACCTCAATCTATTGTTTTGTACGTTTTTTCCACGTGTCTTGACATCCAATGTATCCCTGCAATTTTGGTGAAGATCTGAGTATGTAGTTTTTGACCTTATATGGAACCTCTTATCTGAAAATTTGAAAATTCTTAAAAATATTTGACCAAAATCTTGATGTCCCCAATCCTATATTTTGTGTTTTTTCCACGTGTCTTGACATCCAATGTATTTCTGCAAAGTTTGGTGAAGATCTGAGTATGTCGTTTTTGACCTTATCTGGAACATCCTTTCTGAACATTTGAAAATTCTTAAAAAATTCGTCCAAAATCTTGATGTCTCCAATCTCTTGTTTTGTACGTTTTTTCCACGTGTCTTGACATCCAATGTATCCCTGCAAAGTTTGGTGAAGATCTGAGTATGTAGTTTTTGACCTTATATGGAACCTCCCATCTGAAAATTTGAAAATTCTTAAAAAATTTGACCAAAATCTTGATGTCTCCAATCCTATTTTTTGTATGTTTTTTCCACGTGTCTTGACATCCAATGTATCCATGCAAAGTTTGGTGAAGATCTGAGTATGTAGTTTTTGACCTTATCTGGAACCTCCCATCTGAAAATTTGAAAATTTTTAAAAAATTCGTCCAAAATCTTGATGTCTCCAATCTCTTGTTTTGTACGTTTTTTCCACGTGTCTTGACCTCCAATGTATCCCTGCAATGTTTGGTGAAGATCTGAGTATGTAGTTTTTGACCTTATATGGAACCTCCTATCTGAAAATTTGAAAATTCTTAAAAAATTTGACCAAAATCTTGATGTCCCCAATCCTATGTTTTGTATGTTTTTCCACGTGTCTTGACATCCAATGTATCCCTGCAAAGTTTGGTGAAGATCTGAGTATGTCGTTTTTGACCTTATCTGGAACATCCTTTCTGAAAATTTGAAAATTCTTAAAAAATTCGTCCAAAATCTTGATGTCTCCAATCTCTTGTTTTGTACGTTTTTTCCACGTGTCTTGACATCCAATGTATCCCTGCAAAGTTTGGTGAAGATCTGAGTATGTAGTTTTTGACCTTATATGGAACCTCCCATCTGAAAATTTGAAAATTCCTAAAAAATCCGTCCAAAATCTTGATGACCTCAATCTCTTGTTTTGTACGTTTTTTCCACGTGTCTTGACATCCAATGTATCCCTGCAATGTTTGGTGAAGATCTGAGTATGTAGTTTTTGACCTTATATGGAACCTCTTATCTGAAAATTTGAAAATTCTTAAAAATATTTGACCAAAATCTTGATGTCCCCAATCCTATGTTTTGTATGTTTTTTCCACGTGTCTTGACATCCAATGTATTTCTGCAAAGTTTGGTGAAGATCTGAGTATGTCGTTTTTGACCTTATCTGGAACATCCTTTCTGAAAATTTGAAAATTCTTAAAAAATTCGTCCAAAATCTTGATGTCTCCAATCTCTTGTTTTGTACGTTTTTTCCACGTGTCTTGACATCCAATGTATCCCTGCAAAGTTTGGTGAAGATCTGAGTATGTAGTTTTTGACCTTATATGGAACCTCCCATCTGAAAATTTGAAAATTCCTAAAAAATCCCTCTAAAATCTTGATGTCCCCAATCCTATGTTTTGTATGTTTTTTCCACGTGTCTTGACATCCAATGTATCCATGCAAAGTTTGGTGAAGATCTGAGTATGTAGTTTTTGACCTTATCTGGAACCTCCTATCTGAAAATTTGAAAATTTTTAAAAAATTCGTCCAAAATCTTGATGTCTCCAATCTCTTGTTTTATAAGTTTTTTCCACGTGTCTTGACCTCCAATGTATCCCTGCAATGTTTGGTGAAGATCTGAGTATGTAGTTTTTGACCTTATATGGAACCTCCTATCTGAAAATTTGAAAATTCTTAAAAAATTTGACCAAAATCTTGATGTCCCCAATCCTATGTTTTGTATGTTTTTTCCACGTGTCTTGACATCCAATGTATCCCTGCAAAGTTTGGTGAAGATCTGAGTATGTCGTTTTTGACCTTATCTGGAACATCCTTTCTGAAAATTTGAAAATTCTTAAAAAATTCGTCCAAAATCTTGATGTCTCCAATCTCTTGTTTTGTACGTTTTTTCCACGTGTCTTGACATCCAATGTATCCCTGCAAAGTTTGGTGAAGATCTGAGTATGTAGTTTTTGACCTTATATGGAACCTCCCATCTGAAAATTTGAAAATTCCTAAAAAATCCGTCTAAAATCTTGATGTCCCCAATCCTATGTTTTGTATGTTTTTTCCACGTGTCTTGACATCCAATGTATTTCTGCAAAGTTTGGTGAAGATCTGAGTATGTCGTTTTTGACCTTATCTGGAACATCCTTTCTGAAAATTTGAAAATTCTTAAAAAATTCGTCCAAAATCTTGATGTCTCCAATCTCTTGTTTTGTACGTTTTTTCCACGTGTCTTGACTTCCAATGTATCCCTGCAATGTTTGGTGAAGATCTGAGTATGTAGTTTTTGACCTTATATGGAACCTCCTATCTGAAAATTTGAAAATTCTTAAAAAATTTGACCAAAATCTTGATGTCCCCAATCCTATGTTTTGTATGTTTTTTCCACGTGTCTTGACATCCAATGTATCCCTGCAAAGTTTGGTGAAGATCTGAGTATGTCGTTTTTGACCTTATCTGGAACATGCTTTCTGAAAATTTGAAAATTCTTAAAAAATTCGTCGAAAATCTTGATGTCTCCAATCTCTTGTTTTGTACGTTTTTTCCACGTGTCATGACATCCAATGTATCCCTGCAAAGTTTGGTGAAGATCTGAGTATGTAGTTTTTGACCTTATATGGAACCTCCTTTCTGAAAATTTGAAAATTCTTAAAAAATTCGTCCAAAATCTTGATGTCTCCAATCTCTTGTTTTGTACGTTTTTTCCACGTGTCTTGACATCCAATGTATCCCTGCAAAATTTGGTGAAGATCTGAGTATGTAGTTTTTGACCTTATCTGGAACCTCCCATCTGAAAATTTGAAAATTTTTAAAAAATTCGTCCAAAATCTTGATGTCTCCAATCTCTTGTTTTGTACGTTTTTTCCACGTGTCTTGACCTCCAATGTATCCCTGCAATGTTTGGTGAAGATCTGAGTATGTAGTTTTTGACCTTATATGGAACCTCCTATCTGAAAATTTGAAAATTCTTAAAAAATTTGACCAAAATCTTGATGTCCCCAATCCTATGTTTTGTATGTTTTTTCCACGTGTCTTGACATCCAATGTATCCCTGCAAAGTTTGGTGAAGATCTGAGTATGTCGTTTTTGACCTTATCTGGAACCTCCTATCTGAAAATTTGAAAATTCTTCAAAAATTCGTCCAAAATCTTGATGTCTCCAATCTCTTGTTTAGTACGTTTTTTCCACGTTTCTTGACATCCAATGTATCCCTGCAATGTTTGGTGAAGATCTGAGTATGTAGTTTTTGACCTTATATGGAACCTCCTATCTGAAAATTTGAAAATTCTTAAAAAATTTGACCAAAATCTTGATATTCCCAATCCTATGTTTTGTATGTTTTTCCACGTGTCTTGACATCCAATGTATCCCTGCAAAGTTTGGTGAAGATCTGAGTATGTAGTTTTTGACCTTATCTGGAACCTCCTATCTGAAAATTTGAAAATTTTTAAAAAATTCGTCCAAAATCTTGATGTCTTCAATCTCTTGTTTTGTACTTTTTTTCCACGTGTCTTGACCTCCAATGTATCCCTGCAAAGTTTGGTGAAGATCTGAGTATGTCGTTTTTGACCTTATCTGGAACATCCTTTCTGAAAATTTGAAAATTCTTAAAAAATTCGTCCAAAATCTTGATGTCTCCAATCTCTTGTTTTGTACGTTTTTTCCACGTGTCTTGACATCCAATGTATCCATGCAAAGTTTTGTGAAGATCTGAGTATGTAGTTTTTGACCTTATATGGAACCTCCTATCTGAAAATTTGAGAATTCTTGAAAAATTCGTCCAAAATCTTGATGTCTCCAATCTCTTGTTTTGTACGTTTTTTCCACGTGTCTTGACATCCAATGTATCCCTGCAAAGTTTGGTGAAGATCTGAGTATGTAGTTTTTGACCTTATCTGGAACCTCCCATCTGAAAATTTGAAAATTCCTAAAAAATCCGTCCAAAATCTTGATGACCTCAATCTCTTGTTTTGTACGTTTTTTCCACGTGTCTTGACATCCAATGTATCCCTGCAATGTTTGGTGAAGATCTGAGTATGTAGTTTTTGACCTTATATGGAACCTCTTATCTGAAAATTTGAAAATTCTTAAAAATATTTGACCAAAATCTTGATGTCCCCAATCCTATGTTTTGTGTTTTTTCCACGTGTCTTGACATCCAATGTATTTCTGCAAAGTTTGGTGAAGATCTGAGTATGTCGTTTTTGACCTTATCTGGAACATCCTTTCTGAAAATTTGAAAATTCTTAAAAAATTCGTCCAAAATCTTGATGTCTCCAATCTCTTGTTTTGTACGTTTTTTCCACGTGTCTTGACATCCAATGTATCCCTGCAAAGTTTGGTGAAGATCTGAGTATGTAGTTTTTGACCTTATATGGAACCTCCCATCTGAAAATTTGAAAATTCTTAAAAAATTCGACCAAAATCTGGATGTCTCCAATCCTATGTTTTGTATGTTTTTTCCACGTGTCTTGACATCCAATGTATCCCTGCAAAGTTTGGTGAAGATCTGAGTATGTAGTTTTTGACCTTATCTGAAACCTCCCATCTGAAAATTTGAAAATTTTTAAAAAATTCGTCCAAATTTGATGTCTCCAATCTCTTGTTTTATACGTTTTTTCTACGTGTCTTGACCTCCAATGTATCCCTGCCATGTTTGGTGAAGATCTGAGTATGTAGTTTTTGACCTTATATGGAACCTCCTATCTGAAAATTTGAAAATTCTTAAAAAATTTGACCAAAATCTTGATGTCCCCAATCCTGTTTTGGATGTTTTTTCCACATGTCTTGACATCCAATGTATCCCTGCAAAGTTTGGTGAAGATCTGAGTATGTAGTTTTTGACCTTATCTGGAACATCCTTTCTGAAAATTTGAAAATTCTTAAAAAATTCGTCCAAAATCTTGATGTCTCCAATCTCTTGTTTTGTACGTTTTTTCCACGTGTCTTGACATTAAATGTATCCCTGCAAAGTTTGGTGAAGATCTGAGTATGTAGTTTTTGACCTTATATGGAACCTCCCATCTGAAAATTAGAAAATTCCTAAAAAATCCGTCTAAAATCTTGATGTCCCCAATCCTATGTTTTGTATGTTTTTTCCACGTGTCTTGACATCCAATGTATTTCTGCAAAGTTTGGTGAAGATCTGAGTATGTCGTTTTTGACCTTATCTGGAACATCCTTTCTGAAAATTTGAAAATTCTTAAAAAATTCGTCCAAAATCTTGATGTCTCCAATCTCTTGTTTTGTACGTTTTTTCCACGTGTCTTGACTTCCAATGTATCCCTGCAATGTTTGGTGAAGATCTGAGTATGTAGTTTTTGACCTTATATGGAACCTCCTATCTGAAAATTTGAAAATTCTTAAAAAATTTGACCAAAATCTTGATGTCCCCAATCCTATGTTTTGTATGTTTTTTCCACGTGTCTTGACATCCAATGTATCCCTGCAAAGTTTGGTGAAGATCTGAGTATGTCGTTTTTGACCTTATCTGGAACATTCTTTCTGAAAATTTGAAAATTCTTAAAAAATTCGTCGAAAATCTTGATGTCTCCAATCTCTTGTTTTGTACGTTTTTTTAACGTGTCATGACATCCAATGTATCCCTGCAAAGTTTGGTGAAGATCTGAGTATGTAGTTTTTGACCTTATATGGAACCTCCTTTCTGAAAATTTGAAAATTCTTAAAAAATTCGTCCAAAATCTTGATGTCTCCAATCTCTTGTTTTGTACGTTCTTTCCACGTGTCTTGACATCCAATGTATCCCTGCAAAATTTGGTGAAGATCTGAGTATGTAGTTTTTGACCTTATCTGGAACCTCCCATCTGAAAATTTGAAAATTTTTAAAAAATTCGTCCAAAATCTTGATGTCTCCAATCTCTTGTTTTGTACGTTTTTTCCACGTGTCTTGACCTCCAATGTATCCCTGCAATGTTTGGTGAAGATCTGAGTATGTAGTTTTTAACCTTATATGGAACCTCCTATCTGAAAATTTGAAAATTCTTGAAAAATTTGACCAAAATCTTGATGTCCCCAATCCTATGTTTTGTATGTTTTTTCCACGTGTCTTGACATCCAATGTATCCCTGCAAAGTTTGGTGAAGATCTGAGTATGTCGTTTTTGACCTTATCTGGAACCTCCTATCTGAAAATTTGAAAATTCTTCAAAAATTCGTCCAAAATCTTGATGTCTCCAATCTCTTGTTTTGTACGTTTTTTCCAGGTTTCTTGACATCCAATGTATCCCTGCAATGTTTGGTGAAGATCTGAGTATGTAGTTTTTGACCTTATATGGAACCTCCTATCTGAAAATTTGAAAATTCTTAAGAAATTTGACCAAAATCTTGATATCCCCAATCCTATGTTTTGTATGTTTTTTCCACGTGTCTTGACATCCAATGTATCCCTGCAAAGTTTGGTGAAGATCTGAGTATGTAGTTTTTGACCTTATCTGGAACCTCCTATCTGAAAATTTGAAAATTTTTAAAAAATTCGTCCAAAATCTTGATGTCTTCAATCTCTTGTTTTGTACTTTTTTTCCACGTGTCTTGACCTCCAATGTATCCCTGCAAAGTTTGGTGAAGATCTGAGTATGTCGTTTTTGACCTTATCTGGAACATCCTTTCTGAAAATTTGAAAATTCTTAAAAAATTCGTCCAAAATCTTGATGTCTCCAATCTCTTGTTTTGTACGTTTTTTCAACGTGTCTTGACATCCAATGTATCCCTGAAAAGTTTGGTGTAGATCTGAGTATGTAGTTTTTGACCTTATATGGAACCTCCTTTCTGAAAATTTGAAAATTCTTAAAATATTCGTCCAAAATCTTGATGTCTCCAATGTCTTGTTTTGTACGTTTTTTCCACGTGTCTTGACATCCAATGTATCCCTGCAAAGTTTGGTGAAGATCTGAGTATGTAGTTTTTGACTTTATATGGAACCTCCCATCTGAAAATTTGAAAATTCCTAAAAAATCCGTCTAAAATCTTGATGTCTCCACTCTCTTGTTTTGTACTTTTTTTCCACGTGTCTTGACCTCCAATGTATCCCTGCAAAGTTTGGTGAAGATCTGAGTATGTAGTTTTTGACCTTATATGGAACCTCCTTTCTGAAAATTTGAAAATTCTTAAAAAATTCGACCAAAATCTTGATGTCTCCAATCCTATGTTTTGTATGTTTTTTCCACGTGTCTTGACATCCAATGTATCCATGCAAAGTTTGGTGAAGATCTGAGTATGTAGTTTTTGACCTTATATGGAACCTCCTATCTGAAAATTTGAGAATTCTTGAAAAATTCGTCCAAAATCTTGATGTCTCCAATCTCTTGTTTTGTACGTTTTTTCCACGTGTCTTGACATCCAATGTATCCCTGCAAAGTTTGGTGAAGATCTGAGTATGTAGTTTTTGACCTTATCTGGAACCTCCCATCTGAAAATTTGAAAATTCCTAAAAAATCCGTCCAAAATCTTGATGACCTCAATCTATTGTTTTGTACGTTTTTTCCACGTGTCTTGACATCCAATGTATCCCTGCAATTTTGGTGAAGATCTGAGTATGTAGTTTTTGACCTTATATGGAACCTCTTATCTGAAAATTTGAAAATTCTTAAAAATATTTGACCAAAATCTTGATGTCCCCAATCCTATATTTTGTATGTTTTTTCCACGTGTCTTGACATCCAATGTATTTCTGCAAAGTTTGGTGAAGATCTGAGTATGTCGTTTTTGACCTTATCTGGAACATCCTTTCTGAACATTTGAAAATTCTTAAAAAATTCGTCCAAAATCTTGATGTCTCCAATCTCTTGTTTTGTACGTTTTTTCCACGTGTCTTGACATCCAATGTATCCCTGCAAAGTTTGGTGAAGATCTGAGTATGTAGTTTTTGACCTTATATGGAACCTCCCATCTGAAAATTTGAAAATTCTTAAAAAATTCGACCAAAATCTTGATGTCTCCAATCCTATGTTTTGTATGTTTTTTCCACGTGTCTTGACATCCAATGTATCCATGCAAAGTTTGGTGAAGATCTGAGTATGTAGTTTTTGACCTTATCTGGAACCTCCCATCTGAAAATTTGAAAATTTTTAAAAAATTCGTCCAAAATCTTGATGTCTCCAATCTCTTGTTTTGTACGTTTTTTCCACGTGTCTTGACCTCCAATGTATCCCTGCAATGTTTGGTGAAGATCTGAGTATGTAGTTTTTGACCTTATATGGAACCTCCTATCTGAAAATTTGAAAATTCTTAAAAAATTTGACCAAAATCTTGATGTCCCCAATCCTATGTTTTGTATGTTTTTTCCACGTGTCTTGACATCCAATGTATCCCTGCAAAGTTTGGTGAAGATCTGAGTATGTCGTTTTTGACCTTATCTGGAACATCCTTTCTGAAAATTTGAAAATTCTTAAAAAATTCGTCCAAAATCTTGATGTCTCCAATCTCTTGTTTTGTACGTTTTTTCCACGTGTCTTGACATCCAATGTATCCCTGCAAAGTTTGGTGAAGATCTGAGTATGTAGTTTTTGACCTTATATGGAACCTCCTTTCTGAAAATTTGAAAATTCTTAAAAAATTCGTCCAAAATCTTGATGTCTCCAATCTCTTGTTTTGTACGTTTTTTCCAGGTGTCGTGACATCCAATGTATCCCTGCAAAGTTTGGTGAAGATCTGAGTATGTAGTTTTTGACCTTATATGGAACCTCCTTTCTGAAAATTTGAAAATTCTTAAAAAATTCGTCCAAAATCTTGATGTCTTCAATCTCTTGTTTTGTACTTTTTTTCCACGTGTCTTGACCTCCAATGTATCCCTGCAAAGTTTGGTGAAGATCTGAGTATGTCGTTTTTGACCTTATCTGGAACATCCTATCTGAAAATTTGAAAATTCTTAAAAAATTTGACCAAAATCTTGATGTCCCCAATCCTATGTTTTGTATGTTTTTTCCACGTGTCTTGACATCCAATGTATCCCTGCAAAGTTTGGTGAAGATCTGAGTATGTCGTTTTTGACCTTATCTGGAACCTCCTATCTGAAAATTTGAAAATTCTTCAAAAATTCGTCCAAAATCTTGATGTCTCCAATCTCTTGTTTTGTACGTTTTTTCCACGTGTCTTGACCTCCAATGTATCCCTGCAAAGTTTGGTGAAGATCTGAGTATGTCGTTTTTGACCTTATCTGGAACATCCTTTCTGAAAATTTGAAAATTCTTAAAAAATTCGTCCAAAATCTTGATGTCTCCAATCTCTTGTTTTGTACGTTTTTTCCACGTGTCTTGACATCCAATGTATCCCTGCAAAGTTTGGTGTAGATCTGAGTATGTAGTTTTTGACCTTATATGGAACCTCCTTTCTGAAAATTTGAAAATTCTTAAAATATTCGTCCAAAATCTTGATGTCTCCAATCTCTTGTTTTGTACGTTTTTTCCACGTGTCTTGACATCCAATGTATCTCTGCAAAGTTTGGTGAAGATCTGAGTATGTAGTTTTTGACCTTATATGGAACCTCCCATCCGAAAATTTGATAATTCCTAAAAAATCCGTCTAAAATCTTGATGTCTCCACTCTCTTGTTTTGTACTTTTTTTCCACGTGTCTTGACCTCCAATGTATCCCTGCAAAGTTTGGTGAAGATCTGAGTATGTAGTTTTTGACCTTATATGGAACCTCCTTTCTGAAAATTTGAAAATTCTTAAAAAATTCGACCAAAATCTTGATGTCTCCAATCCTATGTTTTGTATGTTTTTTCCACGTGTCTTGACATCCAATGTATCCATGCAAAGTTTGGTGAAGATCTGAGTATGTAGTTTTTGACCTTATATGGAACCTCCTATCTGAAAATTTGAGAATTCTTGAAAAATTCGTCCAAAATCTTGATGTCTCCAATCTCTTGTTTTGTACGTTTTTTCCACGTGTCTTGACATCCAATGTATCCCTGCAAAGTTTGGTGAAGATCTGAGTATGTAGTTTTTGACCTTATCTGGAACCTCCCATCTGAAAATTTGAAAATTCCTAAAAAATCCGTCCAAAATCTTGATGACCTCAATCTATTGTTTTGTACGTTTTTTCCACGTGTCTTGACATCCAATGTATCCCTGCAATTTTGGTGAAGATCTGAGTATGTAGTTTTTGACCTTATATGGAACCTCTTATCTGAAAATTTGAAAATTCTTAAAAATATTTGACCAAAATCTTGATGTCCCCAATCCTATATTTTGTATGTTTTTTCCACGTGTCTTGACATCCAATGTATTTCTGCAAAGTTTGGTGAAGATCTGAGTATGTCGTTTTTGACCTTATCTGGAACATCCTTTCTGAACATTTGAAAATTCTTAAAAAATTCGTCCAAAATCTTGATGTCTCCAATCTCTTGTTTTGTACGTTTTTTCCACGTGTCTTGACATTCATTGTATCCCTGCAAAGTTTGGTGAAGATCTGAGTATGTAGTTTTTGAACTTATATGGAACCTCCCATCTGAAAATTTGAAAATTCTTAAAAAATTCGAACAAAATCTTGATGTCTCCAATCCTATGTTTTGTATGTTTTTTCCACGTGTCTTGACATCCAATGTATCCATGCAAAGTTTGGTGAAGATCTGAGTATGTAGTTTTTGACCTTATCTGGAACCTCCCATCTGAAAATTTGAAAATTTTTAAAAAATTCGTCCAAAATCTTGATGTCTCCAATCTCTTGTTTTGTACGTTTTTTCCACGTGTCTTGACCTCCAATGTATCCCTGCAAAGTTTGGTGAAGATCTGAGTATGTAGTTTTTGACCTTATATGGAACCTCCTATCTGAAAATTTGAAAATTCTTAAAAAATTTGACCAAAATCTTGATGTCCCCAATCCTATGTTTTGTATGTTTTTTCCACGTGTCTTGACATCCAATGTATCCCTGCAAAGTTTAGTGAAGATCTGAGTATGTCGTTTTTGACCTTATCTGGAACATCCTTTCTGAAAATTTGAAAATTCTTAAAAAACTCGTCCAAAATCTTGATGTCTCCAATCTCTTGTTTTGTACGTTTTTTCCACGTGTCTTGACATCCAATGTATCCCTGCAAAGTTTGGTGAAGATCTGAGTATGTCGTTTTTGACCTTATCTGGAACATCCTTTCTGAAAATTTGAAAATTCTTAAAAAATTCGTCCAAAATCTTGATGTCTCCAATCTCTTGTTTTGTACGTTTTTTCCACGTGTCTTGACATCCAATGTATCCCCGCAAAGTTTGGTGAAGATCTGAGTATGTAGTTTTTGACCTTATATGGAACCTCCTTTCTGAAAATTTGAAAATTCTTAAAAAATTCGTCCAAAATCTTGATGTCTCCAATCTCTTGTTTTGTACGTTTTTTCCACGTGTCTTGACATCCAATGTATCCCTGCAAAGTTTGGTGAAGATCTGAGTATGTAGTTTTTGACCTTATATGGAACCTCCTTTCTGAAAATTTGAAAATTCTTAAAAAATTCGTCCAAAATCTTGATGTCTCCAATCTCTTGTTTTGTACGTTTTTTCCACGTGTCTTGACATCCAATGTATCCCTGCAAAGTTTGGTGAAGATCTGAGTATGTAGTTTTTGACCTTATCTGGAACCTCCCATCTGAAAATTTGAAAATTCCTAAAAAATCCGTCCAAAATCTTGATGACCTCAATCTATTGTTTTGTACGTTTTTTCCACGTGTCTTGACATCCAATGTATCCATGCAAAGTTTGGTGAAGATCTGAGTATGTAGTTTTTGACCTTATATGGAACCTCCTATCTGAAAATTTGAGAATTCTTGAAAAATTCGTCCAAAATCTTGATGTCTCCAATCTCTTGTTTTGTACGTTTTTTCCACGTGTATTGACATCCAATGTATCCCTGCAAAGTTTGGTGAAGATCTGAGTATGTAGTTTTTGACCTTATCTGGAACCTCCCATCTGAAAATTTGAAAATTCCTAAAAAATCCGTCCAAAATCTTGATGACCTCAATCTATTGTTTTGTACGTTTTTTCCACGTGTCTTGACATCCAATGTATCCCTGCAATTTTGGTGAAGATCTGAGTATGTAGTTTTTGACCTTATATGGAACCTCTTATCTGAAAATTTGAAAATTCTTAAAAATATTTGACCAAAATCTTGATGTCTCCAATCCTATGTTTTGTATGTTTTTTCCACGTGTCTTGACATCCAATGTATCCATGCAAAGTTTGGTGAAGATCTGAGTATGTAGTTTTTGACCTTATCTGGAACCTCCCATCTGAAAATTTGAAAATTTTTAAAAAATTCGTCCAAAATCTTGATGTCTCCAATCTCTTGTTTTGTACGTTTTTTCCACGTGTCTTGACCTCCAATGTATCCCTGCAATGTTTGGTGAAGATCTGAGTATGTAGTTTTTGACCTTATATGGAACCTCCTATCTGAAAATTTGAAAATTCTTAAAAAATTTGACCAAAATCTTGATGTCCCCAATCCTATGTTTTGTATGTTTTTTCCACGTGTCTTGACATCCAATGTATCCCTGCAAAGTTTGGTGAAGATCTGAGTATGTCGTTTTTGACCTTATCTGGAACATCCTTTCTGAAAATTTGAAAATTCTTAAAAAATTCGTCCAAAATCTTGATGTCTTAAATCTCTTGTTTTGTACGTTTTTTCCACGTGTCTTGACATCCAATGTATCCCTGCAAAGTTTGGTGAAGATCTGAGTATGTATTTTTTGACCTTATATGGAACCTCCTTTCTGAAAATTTGAAAATTCTTAAAAAATTCGTCCAAAATCTTGATGTCTCCAATCTCTTGTTTTGTACGTTTTTTCCACGTGTCTTGACATCCAATGTATCCCTACAAAGTTTGGTGAAGATCTGAGTATGTAGTTTTTGACCTTATATGGAACCTCCTTTCTGAAAATTTGAAAATTCTTAAAAAATTCGTCCAAAATCTTGATGTCTCCAATCTCTTGTTTTGTACGTTTTTTCCACGTGTCTTGACATCCAATGTATCCCTGCAAAGTTTGGTGAAGATCTGAGTATGTAGTTTTTACCTTATATGGAACCTCCTATCTGAAAATTTGAAAATTTTTAAAAAATTCGTCCAAAATCTTGATGTCTTCAATCTCTTGTTTTGTACTTTTTTTCCACGTGTCTTGACCTCCAATGTATCCCTGCAAAGTTTGGTGAAGATCTGAGTATGTCGTTTTTGACCTTATCTGGAACATCCTATCTGAAAATTTGAAAATTCTTAAAAAATTTGACCAAAATCTTGATGTCCCCAATCCTATGTTTTATATGTTTTTTCCACGTGTCTTGACATCCAATGTATCCCTGCAAAGTTTGGTGAAGATCTGAGTATGTCGTTTTTGACCTTATCTGGAACCTCCTATCTGAAAATTTGAAAATTTTTAAAAAATTCGTCCAAAATCTTGATGTCTTCAATCTCTTGTTTTGTACTTTTTTTCCACGTGTCTTGACCTCCAATGTATCCCTGCAAAGTTTGGTGAAGATCTGAGTATGTCGTTTTTGACCTTATCTGGAACATCCTTTCTGAAAATTTGAAAATTCTTAAAAAATTCGTCCAAAATCTTGATGTCTCCAATCTCTTGTTTTGTACGTTTTTTCCACGTGTCTTGACATCCAATGTATCCCTGCAAAGTTTGGTGTAGATCTGAGTATGTAGTTTTTGACCTTATATGGAACCTCCTTTCTGAAAATTTGAAAATTCTTAAAATATTCGTCCAAAATCTTGATGTCTC
Source organism: Lepisma saccharinum (assembly GCF_977018435.1). NCBI lineage: Eukaryota > Metazoa > Arthropoda > Insecta > Zygentoma > Lepismatidae > Lepisma > Lepisma saccharinum. Next base: position 629,546 of record NW_028142929.1, on the reverse strand, counting down.
CAATCTCTTGTTTTGTACGTTTTTTCCACGTGTCTTGACATCCAATGTATCCCTGCAAAGTTTGGTGAAGATCTGAGTATGTAGTTTTTGACCTTATATGGAACCTCCCATCTGAAAATTTGATAATTCCTAAAAAATCCGTCTAAAATCTTGATGTCTCCACTCTCTTGTTTTGTACTTTTTTTCCACGTGTCTTGACCTCCAATGTATCCCTGCAAAGTTTGGTGAAGATCTGAGTATGTAGTTTTTGACCTTATATGGAACCTCCTTTCTGAAAATTTGAAAATTCTTAAAAAATTCGACCAAAATCTTGATGTCTCCAATCCTATGTTTTGTATGTTTTTTCCACGTGTCTTGACATCCAATGTATCCATGCAAAGTTTGGTGAAGATCTGAGTATGTAGTTTTTGACCTTATATGGAACCTCCTATCTGAAAATTTGAGAATTCTTGAAAAATTCGTCCAAAATCTTGATGTCTCCAATCTCTTGTTTTGTACGTTTTTTCCACGTGTCTTGACATCCAATGTATCCCTGCAAAGTTTGGTGAAGATCTGAGTATGTAGTTTTTGACCTTATCTGGAACCTCACATCTGAAAATTTGAAAATTCCTAAAAAATCCGTCCAAAATCTTGATGACCTCAATCTATTGTTTTGTACGTTTTTTCCACGTGTCTTGACATCCAATGTATCCCTGCAATTTTGGTGAAGATCTTAGTATGTAGTTTTTGACCTTATATGGAACCTCTTATCTGAAAATTTGAAAATTCTTAAAAATATTTGACCAAAATCTTGATGTCCCCAATCCTATATTTTGTATGTTTTTTCCACGTGTCTTGACATCCAATGTATTTCTGCAAAGTTTGGTGAAGATCTGAGTATGTCGTTTTTGACCTTATCTGGAACATCCTTTCTGAACATTTGAAAATTCTTAAAAAATTCGTCCAAAATCTTGATGTCTCCAATCTCTTGTTTTGTACGTTTTTTCCACGTGTCTTGACATCCAATGTATCCCTGCAAAGTTTGGTGAAGATCTGAGTATGTAGTTTTTGAACTTATATGGAACCTCCCATCTGAAAATTTGAAAATTCTTAAAAAATTCGACCAAAATCTTGATGTCTCCAATCCTATGTTTTGTATGTTTTTTCCACGTGTCTTGACCTCCAATGTATCCCTGCAAAGTTTGGTGAAGATCTGAGTATGTAGTTTTTGACCTTATATGGAACCTCCTATCTGAAAATTTGAAAATTCTTAAAAAATTTGACCAAAATCTTGATGTCCCCAATCCTATGTTTTGTATGTTTTTTCCACCTGTCTTGACATCCAATGTATCCCTGCAAAGTTTGGTGAAGATCTGAGTATGTCGTTTTTGACCTTATCTGGAACATCCTTTCTGAAAATTTGAAAATTCTTAAAAAATTCGTCCAAAATCTTGATGTCTCCAATCTCTTGTTTTGTACGTTTTTTCCACGTGTCTTGACATCCAATGTATCCCTGCAAAGTTTGGTGAAGATCTGAGTATGTCGTTTTTGACCTTATCTGGAACATCCTTTCTGAAAATTTGAAAATTCTTAAAAAATTCGTCCAAAATCTTGATGTCTCCAATCTCTTGTTTTGTACGTTTTTTCCACGTGTCTTGACATCCAATGTATCCCTGCAAAGTTTGGTGAAGATCTGAGTATGTAGTTTTTGACCTTATATGGAACCTCCTTTCTGAAAATTTGAAAATTCTTAAAAAATTCGTCCAAAATCTTGATGTCTCCAATCTCTTGTTTTGTACGTTTTTTCCACGTGTCTTGACATCCAATGTATCCCTGCAAAGTTTGGTGAAGATCTGAGTATGTAGTTTTTGACCTTATATGGAACCTCCTTTCTGAAAATTTGAAAATTCTTAAAAAATTCGTCCAAAATCTTGATGTCTCCAATCTCTTGTTTTGTACGTTTTTTCCACGTGTCTTGACATCCAATGTATCCCTGCAAAGTTTGGTGAAGATCTGAGTATGTAGTTTTTGACCTTATATGGAACCTCCTATCTGAAAATTTGGTAATTCTTAAAAAATTCGACCAAAATCTTGATGTCTCCAATCTCTTGTTTTGTACGTTTTTTCCACGTGTCTTGACATCCAATGTATCCCTGCAAAGTTTGGTGAAGATCTGAGTATGTCGTTTTTGACCTTATCTGGAACCTCCCATCTGAAAATTTGAAAATTCCTAAAAAATCCGTCCAAAATCTTGATGACCTCAATCTCTTGTTTTGTACGTTTTTTCCACGTGTCTTGACATCCAATGTATCCCTGCAAAGTTTGGTGAAGATCTGAGTATGTAGTTTTTGACCTTATATGGAACCTCCCATCTGAAAATTTGAAAATTCCTAAAAAATCCGTCTAAAATCTTGATGTCCCCAATCCTATGTCTTGTATGTTTTTTCCACGTGTCTTGACATCCAATGTATCCCTGCAAAGTTTGGTGAAGATCTGAGTATGTAGTTTTTGACCTTATATGGAACCTCATATCTGAAAATTTGAAAATTCTTAAAAAATTCGACCAAAATCTTGATGTCTCCAATCCTATGTTTTGTATGTTTTTTCCACGTGTCTTGACATCCAATGTATCCATGCAAAGTTTGGTGAAGATCTGAGTATGTAGTTTTTGACCTTATATGGAACCTCCTATCTGAAAATTTGAGAATTCTTGAAAAATTCGTCCAAAATCTTGATGTCTCCAATCTCTTGTTTTGTACGTTTTTTCCACGTGTCTTGACATCCAATGTATCCCTGCAAAGTTTGGTGAAGATCTGAGTATGTAGTTTTTGACCTTATCTGGAACCTCCCATCTGAAAATTTGAAAATTCCTAAAAAATCCGTCCAAAATCTTGATGACCTCAATCTATTGTTTTGTACGTTTTTTCCACGTGTCTTGACATCCAATGTATCCCTGCAAAGTTTGGTGAAGATCTGAGTATGTAGTTTTTGACCTTATATGGAACCTCCTTTCTGAAAATTTGAAAATTCTTAAAAAATTCGACCAAAATCTTGATGTCTCCAATCCTATGTTTTGTATGTTTTTTCCACGTGTCTTGACATCCAATGTATCCATGCAAAGTTTGGTGAAGATCTGAGTATGTAGTTTTTGACCTTATCTGGAACCTCCCATCTGAAAATTTGAAAATTTTTAAAAAATTCGTCCAAAATCTTGATGTCTCCAATCTCTTGTTTTGTACGTTTTTTCCACGTGTCTTGACCTCCAATGTATCCCTGCAAAGTTTGGTGAAGATCTGAGTATGTAGTTTTTGACCTTATATGGAACCTCCTATCTGAAAATTTGAAAATTCTTAAAAAATTTGACCAAAATCTTGATGTCCCCAATCCTATGTTTTGTATGTTTTTTCCACGTGTCTTGACATCCAATGTATCCCTGCAAAGTTTGGTGAAGATCTGAGTATGTCGTTTTTGACCTTATCTGGAACATCCTTTCTGAAAATTTGAAAATTCTTAAAAAATTCGTCCAAAATCTTGATGTCTCCAATCTCTTGTTTTGTACGTTTTTTCCACGTGTCTTGACATCCAATGTATCCCTGCAAAGTTTGGTGAAGATCTGAGTATGTCGTTTTTGACCTTATCTGGAACATCCTTTCTGAAAATTTGAAAATTCTTAAAAAATTCGTCCAAAATCTTGATGTCTCCAATCTCTTGTTTTGTACGTTTTTTCCACGTGTCTTGACATCCAATGTATCCCTGCAAAGTTTGGTGAAGATCTGAGTATGTAGTTTTTGACCTTATATGGAACCTCCTTTCTGAAAATTTGAAAATTCTTAAAAAATTCGTCCAAAATCTTGATGTCTCCAATCTCTTGTTTTGTACTTTTTTTCCACGTGTCTTGACATCCAATGTATCCCTGCAAAGTTTGGTGAAGATCTGAGTATGTAGTTTTTGACCTTATATGGAACCTCCTTTCTGAAAATTTGAAAATTCTTAAAAAATTCGTCCAAAATCTTGATGTCTCCAATCTCTTGTTTTGTACGTTTTTTCCACGTGTCTTGACATCCAATGTATCCCTGCAAAGTTTGGTGAAGATCTGAGTATGTAGTTTTTGACCTTATATGGAACCTCATATCTGAAAATTTGTTAATTCTTAAAAAATTCGACCAAAATCTTGATGTCTCCAATCCTATGTTTTGTATGTTTTTTCCACGTGTCTTGACATCCAATGTATCCATGCAAAGTTTGGTGAAGATCTGAGTATGTAGTTTTTGACCTTATATGGAACCTCCTATCTGAAAATTTGAAAATTCTTAAAAAATTCGTCCAAAATCTTGATGTCTCCAATCTCTTGTTTTGTACGTTTTTTCCACGTGTCTTGACATCCAATGTATCCCTGCAAAGTTTGGTGAAGATCTGAGTATGTAGTTTTTGACCTTATCTGGAACCTCCCATCTGAAAATTTGAAAATTCCTAAAAAATCCGTCCAAAATCTTGATGACCTCAATCTCTTGTTTTGTACGTTTTTTCCACGTGTCTTGACATCCAATGTATCCCTGCAAAGTTTGGTGAAGATCTGAGTATGTAGTTTTTGACCTTATATGGAACCTCCCATCTGAAAATTTGAAAATTCCTAAAAAATCCGTCTAAAATCTTGATGTCCCCAATCCTATGTCTTGTATGTTTTTTCCACGTGTCTTGACATCCAATGTATCCCTGCAAAGTTTGGTGAAGATCTGAGTATGTAGTTTTTGACCTTATATGGAACCTCATATCTGAAAATTTGAAAATTCTTAAAAAATTCGACCAAAATCTTGATGTCTCCAATCCTATGTTTTGTATGTTTTTTCCACGTGTCTTGACATCCAATGTATCCATGCAAAGTTTGGTGAAGATCTGAGTATGTAGTTTTTGACCTTATATGGAACCTCCTATCTGAAAATTTGAGAATTCTTGAAAAATTCGTCCAAAATCTTGATGTCTCCAATCTCTTGTTTTGTACGTTTTTTCCACGTGTCTTGACATCCAATGTATCCCTGCAAAGTTTGGTGAAGATCTGAGTATGTAGTTTTTGACCTTGTCTGGAACCTCCCATCTGAAAATTTGAAAATTCCTAAAAAATCCGTCCAAAATCTTGATGACCTCAATCTATTGTTTTGTACGTTTTTTCCACGTGTCTTGACATCCAATGTATCCCTGCAATTTTGGTGAAGATCTGAGTATGTAGTTTTTGACCTTATATGGAACCTCTTATCTGAAAATTTGAAAATTCTTAAAAATATTTGACCAAAATCTTGATGTCCCCAATCCTATATTTTGTATGTTTTTTCCACGTGTCTTGACATCCAATGTATTTCTGCAAAGTTTGGTGAAGATCTGAGTATGTCGTTTTTGACCTTATCTGGAACATCCTTTCTGAACATTTGAAAATTCTTAAAAAATTCGTCCAAAATCTTGATGTCTCCAATCTCTTGTTTTGTACGTTTTTTCCACGTGTCTTGACATCCAATGTATCCCTGCAAAGTTTGGTGAAGATCTGAGTATGTAGTTTTTGAACTTATATGGAACCTCCCATCTGAAAATTTGAAAATTCTTAAAAAATTCGACCAAAATCTTGATGTCTCCAATCCTATGTTTTGTATGTTTTTTCCACGTGTCTTGACATCCAATGTATCCATGCAAAGTTTGGTGAAGATCTGAGTATGTAGTTTTTGACCTTATCTGGAACCTCCCATCTGAAAATTTGAAAATTTTTAAAAAATTCGTCCAAAATCTTGATGTCTCCAATCTCTTGTTTTGTACGTTTTTTCCACGTGTCTTGACCTCCAATGTATCCCTGCAAAGTTTGGTGAAGATCTGAGTATGTAGTTTTTGACCTTATATGGAACCTCCTATCTGAAAATTTGAAAATTCTTAAAAAATTTGACCAAAATCTTGATGTCCCCAATCCTATGTTTTGTATGTTTTTTCCACGTGTCTTGACATCCAATGTATCCCTGCAAAGTTTGGTGAAGATCTGAGTATGTCGTTTTTGACCTTATCTGGAACATCCTTTCTGAAAATTTGAAAATTCTTAAAAAATTCGTCCAAAATCTTGATGTCTCCAATCTCTTGTTTTGTACGTTTTTTCCACGTGTCTTGACATCCAATGTATCCCTGCAAAGTTTGGTGAAGATCTGAGTATGTCGTTTTTGACCTTATCTGGAACATCCTTTCTGAAAATTTGAAAATTCTTAAAAAATTCGTCCAAAATCTTGATGTCTCCAATCTCTTGTTTTGTACGTTTTTTCCACGTGTCTTGACATCCAATGTATCCCTGCTAAGTTTGGTGAAGATCTGAGTATGTAGTTTTTGACCTTATATGGAACCTCCTTTCTGAAAATTTGAAAATTCTTAAAAAATTCGTCCAAAATCTTGATGTCTCCAATCTCTTGTTTTGTACGTTTTTTCCACGTGTCTTGACATCCAATGTATCCCTGCAAAGTTTGGTGAAGATCTGAGTATGTAGTTTTTGACCTTATATGGAACCTCCTTTCTGAAAATTTGAAAATTCTTAAAAAATTCGTCCAAAATCTTGATGTCTCCAATCTCTTGTTTTGTACGTTTTTTCCACGTGTCTTGACATCCAATGTATCCCTGCAAAGTTTGGTGAAGATCTGAGTATGTAGTTTTTGACCTTATATGGAACCTCATATCTGAAAATTTGGTAATTCTTAAAAAATTCGACCAAAATCTTGATGTCTCCAATCCTATGTTTTGTATGTTTTTTCCACGTGTCTTGACATCCAATGTATCCATGCAAAGTTTGGTGAAGATCTGAGTATGTAGTTTTTGACCTTATATGGAACCTCCTATCTGAAAATTTGAAAATTCTTAAAAAATTCGTCCAAAATCTTGATGTCTCCAATCTCTTGTTTTGTACGTTTTTTCCACGTGTCTTGACATCCAATGTATCCCTGCAAAGTTTGGTGAAGATCTGAGTATGTAGTTTTTGACCTTATCTGGAACCTCCCATCTGAAAATTTGAAAATTCCTAAAAAATCCGTCCAAAATCTTGATGACCTCAATCTCTTGTTTTGTACGTTTTTTCCACGTGTCTTGACATCCAATGTATCCCTGCAAAGTTTGGTGAAGATCTGAGTATGTAGTTTTTGACCTTATATGGAACCTCCCATCTGAAAATTTGAAAATTCCTAAAAAATCCGTCTAAAATCTAGATGTCCCCAATCCTATGTCTTGTATGTTTTTTCCACGTGTCTTGACATCCAATGTATCCCTGCAAAGTTTGGTGAAGATCTGAGTATGTAGTTTTTGACCTTATATGGAACCTCATATCTGAAAATTTGAAAATTCTTAAAAAATTCGACCAAAATCTTGATGTCTCCAATCCTATGTTTTGTATGTTTTTTCCACGTGTCTTGACATCCAATGTATCCATGCAAAGTTTGGTGAAGATCTGAGTATGTAGTTTTTGACCTTATATGGAACCTCCTATCTGAAAATTTGAGAATTCTTGAAAAATTCGTCCAAAATCTTGATGTCTCCAATCTCTTGTTTTGTACGTTTTTTCCACGTGTCTTGACATCCAATGTATCCCTGCAAAGTTTGGTGAAGATCTGAGTATGTAGTTTTTGACCTTATCTGGAACCTCCCATCTGAAAATTTGAAAATTCCTAAAAAATCCGTCCAAAATCTTGATGACCTCAATCTATTGTTTTGTACGTTTTTTCCACGTGTCTTGACATCCAATGTATCCCTGCAATTTTGGTGAAGATCTGAGTATGTAGTTTTTGACCTTATATGGAACCTCTTATCTGAAAATTTGAAAATTCTTAAAAATATTTGACCAAAATCTTGATGTCCCCAATCCTATATTTTGTATGTTTTTTCCACGTGTCTTGACATCCAATGTATTTCTGCAAAGTTTGGTGAAGATCTGAGTATGTCGTTTTTGACCTTATCTGGAACATCCTTTCTGAACATTTGAAAATTCTTAAAAAATTCGTCCAAAATCTTGATGTCTCCAATCTCTTGTTTTGTACGTTTTTTCCACGTGTCTTGACATCCAATGTATCCCTGCAAAGTTTGGTGAAGATCTGAGTATGTAGTTTTTGAACTTATATGGAACCTCCCATCTGAAAATTTGAAAATTCTTAAAAATTTCGACCAAAATCTTGATGTCTCCAATCCTATGTTTTGTATGTTTTTTCCACGTGTCTTGACATCCAATGTATCCATGCAAAGTTTGGTGAAGATCTGAGTATGTAGTTTTTGACCTTATCTGGAACCTCCCATCTGAATATTTGAAAATTTTTAAAAAATTCGTCCAAAATCTTGATGTCTCCAATCTCTTGTTTTGTACGTTTTTTCCACGTGTCTTGACCTCCAATGTATCCCTGCAAAGTTTGGTGAAGATCTGAGTATGTAGTTTTTGACCTTATATGGAACCTCCTATCTGAAAATTTGAAAATTCTTAAAAAATTTGACCAAAATCTTGATGTCCCCAATCCTATGTTTTGTATGTTTTTTCCACGTGTCTTGACATCCAATGTATCCCTGCAAAGTTTGGTGAAGATCTGAGTATGTCGTTTTTGTCCTTATCTGGAACATCCTTTCTGAAAATTTGAAAATTCTTAAAAAATTCGTCCAAAATCTTGATGTCTCCAATCTCTTGTTTTGTACGTTTTTTCCACGTGTCTTGACATCCAATGTATCCCTGCAAAGTTTGGTGAAGATCTGAGTATGTCGTTTTTGACCTTATCTGGAACATCCTTTCTGAAAATTTGAAAATTCTTAAAAAATTCGTCCAAAATCTTGATGTCTCCAATCTCTTGTTTTGTACGTTTTTTCCACGTGTCTTGACATCCAATGTATCCCTGCAAAGTTTGGTGAAGATCTGAGTATGTAGTTTTTGACCTTATATGGAACCTCCTTTCTGAAAATTTGAAAATTCTTAAAAAATTCGTCCAAAATCTTGATGTCTCCAATCTCTTGTTTTGTACGTTTTTTCCACGTGTCTTGACATCCAATGTATCCCTGCAAAGTTTGGTGAAGATCTGAGTATGTAGTTTTTGACCTTATATGGAACCTCCTTTCTGAAAATTTGAAAATTCTTAAAAAATTCGTCCAAAATCTTGATGTCTCCAATCTCTTGTTTTGTACGTTTTTTCCACGTGTCTTGACATCCAATGTATCCCTGCAAAGTTTGGTGAAGATCTGAGTATGTAGTTTTTGACCTTATATGGAACCTCATATCTGAAAATTTGGTAATCCTTAAAAAATTCGACCAAAATCTTGATGTCTCTAATCCTATGTTTTGTATGTTTTTTCCACGTGTCTTGACATCCAATGTATCCATGCAAAGTTTGGTGAAGATCTGAGTATGTAGTTTTTGACCTTATATGGAACCTCCTATCTGAAAATTTGAAAATTCTTAAAACATTCGTCCAAAATCTTGATGTCTCCAATCTCTTGTTTTGTACGTTTTTTCCACGTGTCTTGACATCCAATGTATCCCTGCAAAGTTTGGTGAAAATCTGAGTATGTAGTTTTTGACCTTATCTGGAACCTCCCATCTGAAAATTTGAAAATTCCTAAAAAATCCGTCCAAAATCTTGATGACCTCAATCTCTTGTTTTGTACGTTTTTTCCACGTGTCTTGACATCCAATGTATCCCTGCAAAGTTTGGTGAAGATCTGAGTATGTAGTTTTTGACCTTATATGGAACCTCCCATCTGAAAATTTGAAAATTCCTAAAAAATCCGTCTAAAATCTTGATGTCCCCAATCCTATGTCTTGTATGTTTTTTCCACGTGTCTTGACATCCAATGTATCCCTGCAAAGTTTGGTGAAGATCTGAGTATGTAGTTTTTGACCTTATATGGAACCTCATATCTGAAAATTTGAAAATTCTTAAAAAATTCGACCAAAATCTTGATGTCTCCAATCCTATGTTTTGTACGTTTTTTCCACGTGTCTTGACATCCAATGTATCCATGCAAAGTTTGGTGAAGATCTGAGTATGTAGTTTTTGACCTTATATGGAACCTCCTATCTGAAAATTTGAGAATTCTTGAAAAATTCGTCCAAAATCTTGATGTCTCCAATCTCTTGTATTGTACGTTTTTTCCACGTGTCTTGACATCCAATGTATCCCTGCAAAGTTTGGTGAAGATCTGAGTATGTAGTTTTTGACCTTATCTGGAACCTCCCATCTGAAAATTTGAAAATTCCTAAAAAATCCGTCCAAAATCTTGATGACCTCAATCTCTTGTTTTGTACGTTTTTTCCACGTGTCTTGACATCCAATGTATCCCTGCAATGTTTGGTGAAGATCTGAGTATGTAGTTTTTAACCTTATATGGAACCTCTTATCTGAAAATTTGAAAATTCTTAAAAATATTTGACCAAAATCTTGATGTCCCCAATCCTATGTTTTGTATGTTTTTTCCACGTGTCTTGACATCCAATGTATTTCTGCAAAGTTTGGTGAAGATCTGAGTATGTCGTTTTTGACCTTATCTGGAACATCCTTTCTGAAAATTTGAAAATTCTTAAAAAATTCGTCCAAAATCTTGATGTCTCCAATCTCTTGTTTTGTACGTTTTTTCCACGTGTCTTGACATCCAATGTATCCCTGCAAAGTTTGGTGAAGATCTGAGTATGTAGTTTTTGACCTTATATGGAACCTCCCATCTGAAAATTTGAAAATTCTTAAAAAATTCGACCAAAATCTTGATGTCTCCAATCCTATGTTTTGTATGTTTTTTCCACGTGTCTTGACATCCAATGAATCCATGCAAAGTTTGGTGAAGATCTGAGTATGTAGTTTTTGACCTTATATGGAACCTCCCATCTGAAAATTTGAAAATTTTTAAAAAATTCGTCCAAAATCTTGATGTCTCCAATCTCTTGTTTTATACGTTTTTTCCACGTGTCTTGACCTCCAATGTATCCCTGCAATGTTTGGTGAAGATCTGAGTATGTAGTTTTTGACCTTATATGGAACCTCCTATCTGAAAATTTGAAAATTCTTAAAAAATTTGACCAAAATCTTGATGTCCCCAATCCTATGTTTTGTATGTTTTTTCCACGTGTCTTGACATCCAATGTATCCCTGCAAAGTTTGGTGAAGATCTGAGTATGTCGTTTTTGACCTTATCTGGAACATCCTTTCTGAAAATTTGAAAATTCTTAAAAAATTCGTCCAAAATCTTGATGTCTCCAATCTCTTGTTTTGTACATTTTTTCCACGTGTCTTGACCTCCAATGTATCCCTGCAATGTTTGGTGAAGATCTGAGTATGTAGTTTTTGACCTTATATGGAACCTCCTATCTGAAAATTTGAAAATTCTTAAAAAATTTGACCAAAATCTTGATGTCCCCAATCCTATGTTTTGTATGTTTTTTCCACGTGTCTTGACATCCAATGTATCCCTGCAAAGTTTGGTGAAGATCTGAGTATGTCGTTTTTGACCTTATCTGGAACATCCTTTCTGAAAATTTGAAAATTCTTAAAAAATTCGTCCAAAATCTTGATGTCTCCAATCTCTTGTTTTGTACGTTTTTTCCACGTGTCATGACATCCAATGTATCCCTGCAAAGTTTGGTGAAGATCTGAGTATGTAGTTTTTGACCTTATATGGAACCTCCTTTCTGAAAATTTGAAAATTCTTAAAAAATTCGTCCAAAATCTTGATGTCTCCAATCTCTTGTTTTGTACGTTTTTTCCACGTGTCTTGACATCCAATGTATCCCTGCAAAGTTTGGTGAAGATCTGAGTATGTAGTTTTTGACCTTATCTGGAACCTCCCATCTGAAAATTTGAAAATTTTTAAAAAATTCGTCCAAAATCTTGATGTCTCCAATCTCTTGTTTTGTACGTTTTTTCCACGTGTCTTGACCTCCAATGTATCCCTGCAATGTTTGGTGAAGATCTGAGTATGTAGTTTTTGACCTTATATGGAACCTCCTATCTGAAAATTTGAAAATTCTTAAAAAATTTGACCAAAATCTTGATGTCCCCAATCCTATGTTTTGTATGTTTTTTCCACGTGTCTTGACATCCAATGTATCCCTGCAAAGTTTGGTGAAGATCTGAGTATGTCGTTTTTGACCTTATCTGGAACCTCCTATCTGAAAATATGAAAATTCTTCAAAAATTCGTCCAAAATCTTGATGTCTCCAATCTCTTGTTTTGTACGTTTTTTCCACGTTTCTTGACATCCAATGTATCCCTGCAATGTTTGGTGAAGATCTGAGTATGTAGTTTTTGACCTTATATGGAACCTCCTATCTGAAAATTTGAAAATTCTTAAAAAATTTGACCAAAATCTTGATATCCCCAATTATATGTTTTGTATGTTTTTTCCACGTGTCTTGACATCCAATGTATCCCTGCAAAGTTTGGTGAAGATCTGAGTATGTAGTTTTTGACCTTATCTGGAACCTCCTATCTGAAAATTTGAAAATTTTTAAAAAATTCGTCCAAAATCTTGATGTCTTCAATCTCTTGTTTTGTACTTTTTTTCCACGTGTCTTGACCTCCAATGTATCCCTGCAAAGTTTGGTGAAGATCTGAGTATGTCGTTTTTGACCTTATCTGGAACATCCTTTCTGAAAATTTGAAAATTCTTAAAAAATTCGTCCAAAATCTTGATGTCTCCAATCTCTTGTTTTGTACGTTTTTTCCACGTGTCTTGACATCCAATGTATCCCTGCAAAGTTTGGTGAAGATCTGAGTATGTAGTTTTTGACCTTATATGGAACCTCCCATCTGAAAATTTGAAAATTCTTAAAAAATTCGACCAAAATCTTGATGTCTCCAATCCTATGTTTTGTATGTTTTTTCCACGTGTCTTGACATCCAATGTATCCATGCAAAGTTTGGTGAAGATCTGAGTATGTAGTTTTTGACCTTATATGGAACCTCCCATCTGAAAATTTGAAAATTTTAAAAAAATTCGTCCAAAATCTTGATGTCTCCAATCTCTTGTTTTATACGTTTTTTCCACGTGTCTTGACCTCCAATGTATCCCTGCAATGTTTGGTGAAGATCTGAGTATGTAGTTTTTGACCTTATATGGAACCTCCTATCTGAAAATTTGAAAATTCTTAAAAAATTTGAACAAAATCTTGATGTCCCCAATCCTATGTTTTGTATGTTTTTTCCACGTGTCTTGACATCCAATGTATCCCTGCAAAGTTTGGTGAAGATCTGAGTATGTCGTTTTTGACCTTATCTGGAACATCCTTTCTGAAAATTTGAAAATTCTTAAAAAATTCGTCCAAAATCTTGATGTCTCCAATCTCTTGTTTTGTACGTTTTTTCCACGTGTCTTGACCTCCAATGTATCCCTGCAATGTTTGGTGAAGATCTGAGTATGTAGTTTTTGACCTTATATGGAACCTCCTATCTGAAAATTTGAAAATTCTTAAAAAATTTGACCAAAATCTTGATGTCCCCAATCCTATGTTTTGTATGTTTTTTCCACGTGTCTTGACATCCAATGTATCCCTGCAAAGTTTGGTGAAGATCTGAGTATGTCGTTTTTGACCTTATCTGGAACATCCTTTCTGAAAATTTGAAAATTCTTAAAAAATTCGTCCAAAATCTTGATGTCTCCAATCTCTTGTTTTGTACGTTTTTTCCACGTGTCATGACATCCAATGTATCCCTGCAAAGTTTGGTGAAGATCTGAGTATGTAGTTTTTGACCTTATATGGAACCTCCTTTCTGAAAATTTGAAAATTCTTAAAAAATTCGTCCAAAATCTTGATGTGTGCAATCTCTTGTTTTGTACGTTTTTTCCACGTGTCTTGACATCCAATGTATCCCTGCAAAGTTTGGTGAAGATCTGAGTATGTAGTTTTTGACCTTATCTGGAACCTCCCATCTGAAAATTTGAAAATTTTTAAAAAATTCGTCCAAAATCTTGATGTCTCCAATCTCTTGTTTTGTACGTTTTTTCCACGTGTCTTGACCTCCAATGTATCCCTGCAATGTTTGGTGAAGATCTGAGTATGTAGTTTTTGACCTTATATGGAACCTCCTATCTGAAAATTTGAAAATTCTTAAAAAATTTGACCAAAATCTTGATGTCCCCAATCCTATGTTTTGTATGTTTTTTCCACGTGTCTTGACATCCAATGTATCCCTGCAAAGTTTGGTGAAGATCTGAGTATGTCGTTTTTGACCTTATCTGGAACCTCCTATCTGAAAATATGAAAATTCTTCAAAAATTCGTCCAAAATCTTGATGTCTCCAATCTCTTGTTTTGTACGTTTTTTCCACGTTTCTTGACATCCAATGTATCCCTGCAATGTTTGGTGAAGATCTGAGTATGTAGTTTTTGACCTTATATGGAACCTCCTATCTGAAAATTTGAAAATTCTTAAAAAATTTGACCAAAATCTTGATATCCCCAATCCTATGTTTTGTATGTTTTTTCCACGTGTCTTGACATCCAATGTATCCCTGCAAAGTTTGGTGAAGATCTGAGTATGTAGTTTTTGACCTTATCTGGAACCTCCTATCTGAAAATTTGAAAATTTTTAAAAAATTCGTCCAAAATCTTGATGTCTTCAATCTCTTGTTTTGTACTTTTTTTCCACGTGTCTTGACCTCCAATGTATCCCTGCAAAGTTTGGTGAAGATCTGAGTATGTCGTTTTTGACCTTATCTGGAACATCCTTTCTGAAAATTTGAAAATTCTTAAAAAATTCGTCCAAAATCTTGATGTCTCCAATCTCTTGTTTTGTACGTTTTTTCCACGTGTCTTGACATCCAATGTATCCCTGCAAAGTTTGGTGAAGATCTGAGTATGTAGTTTTTGACCTTATATGGAACCTCCTTTCTGAAAATTTGAAAATTCTTAAAATATTCGTCCAAAATCTTGATGTCTCCAATCTCTTGTTTTGTACGTTTTTTCCACGTGTCTTGACATCCAATGTATCCCTGCAAAGTTTGGTGAAGATCTGAGTATGTAGTTTTTGAACTTATATGGAACCTCCCATCTGAAAATTTGAAAATTCCTAAAAAATCCGTCTAAATTCTTGATGTCTCCACTCTCTTGTTTTGTACTTTTTTTCCACGTGTCTTGACATCCAATGTATCCCTGCAAAGTTTGGTGAAGATCTGAGTATGTCGTTTTTGACCTTATATGGAACCTCCTTTCTGAAAATTTGAAAATTCTTAAAAAATTCGACCAAAATCTTGATGTCTCCAATCCTATGCTTTGTATGTTTTTCCACGTGTCTTGACATCCAATGTATCCATGCAAAGTTTGGTGAAGATCTGAGTATGTAGTTTTTGACCTTATATGGAACCTCCTATCTGAAAATTTGAGAATTCTTGAAAAATTCGTCATAAATCTTGATGTCTCCAATCTCTTGTTTTGTACGTTTTTTCCACGTGTCTTGACATCCAATGTATCCCTGCAAAGTTTGGTGAAGATCTGAGTATGTAGTTTTTGACCTTATCTGGAACCTCCCATCTGAAAATTTGAAAATTCCTAAAAAATCCGTCCAAAATCTTGATGACCTCAATCTCTTGTTTTGTACGTTTTTTCCACGTGTCTTGACATCCAATGTATCCCTGCAATTTTGGTGAAGATCTGAGTATGTAGTTTTTGACCTTATATGGAACCTCTTATCTGAAAATTTGAAAATTCTTAAAAATATTTGACCAAAATCTTGATGTCCCCAATCCTATGTTTTGTATGTTTTTTCCACGTGTCTTGACATCCAATGTATTTCTGCAAAGTTTGGTGAAGATCTGAGTATGTCGTTTTTGACCTTATCTGGAACATCCTTTCTGAAAATTTGAAAATTCTTAAAAAATTCGTCCAAAATCTTGATGTCTCCAATCTCTTGTTTTGTACGTTTTTTCCACGTGTCTTGACATCCAATGTATACCTGCAAAGTTTGGTGAAGATCTGAGTATGTAGTTTTTGACCTTATATGGAACCTCCCATCTGAAAATTTGAAAATTCTTAAAAAATTCGACCAAAATCTTGATGTCTCCAATCCTATGTTTTGTATGTTTTTTCCACGTGTCTTGACATCCAATGTATCCATGCAAAGTTTGGTGAAGATCTGAGTATGTAGTTTTTGACCTTATCTGGAACCTCCCATCTGAAAATTTGAAAATTTTTAAAAAAATCGTCCAAAATCTTGATGTCTCCAATCTCTTGTTTTGTACGTTTTTTCCACGTGTCTTGACCTCCAATGTATCCCTGCAATGTTTGGTGAAGATCTGAGTATGTAGTTTTTGACCTTATATGGAACCTCCTATCTGAAAATTTGAAAAATTCTTAAAAAATTTGACCAAAATCTTGATGTCCCCAATCCTATGTTTTGTATGTTTTTTCCACGTGTCTTGACATCCAATGTATCCCTGCAAAGTTTGGTGAAGATCTGAGTATGTCGTTTTTGACCTTATCTGGAACATCCTTTCTGAAAATTTGAAAATTCTTAAAAAATTCGTCCAAAATCTTGATGTCTCCAATCTCTTGTTTTGTACGTTTTTTCCACGTGTCTTGACATCCAATGTATCCCTGCAAAGTTTGGTGAAGATCTGAGTATGTAGTATTTGACCTTATATGGAACCTCCTTTCTGAAAATTTGAATATTCTTAAAAAATTCGTCCAAAATCTTGATGTCTCCAATCTCTTGTTTTGTACGTTTTTTCCACGTGTCTTGACATCCAATGTATCCCTGCAAAGTTTGGTGAAGATCTGAGTATGTAGTTTTTGACCTTATATGGAACCTCATATCTGAAAATTTGGAAATTCTTAAAAAATTCGACCAAAATCTTGATGTCTCCAATCCTAAGTTTTGTATGTTTTTTCCACGTGTCTTGACATCCAATGTATCCATGCAAAGTTTGGTGAAGATCTGAGTATGTAGTTTTTGACCTTATATGGAACCTCCTTTCTGAAAATTTGAAAATTCTTAAAAAATTCGTCCAAAATCTTGATGTCTCCAATCTCTTGTTTTGTACGTTTTTTCCACGTGTCTTGACATCCAATGTATCCCTGCAAAGTTTGGTGAAGATCTGAGTATGTAGTTTTTGACCTTATCTGGAACCTCCCATCTGAAAATTTAAAAATTCTTAAAAAATCCGTCCAAAATCTTGATGACCTCAATCTCTTGTTTTGTACGTTTTTTCCACGTGTCTTGACATCCAATGTATCCCTGCAAAGTTTGGTGAAGATCTGAGTATGTAGTTTTTGACCTTATATGGAACCTCCCATCTGAAAATTTGAAAATTCCTAAAAAATTAGTCTAAAATCTTGATGTCCCCAATCCTATGTCTTGTATGTTTTTTCCACGTGTCTTGACATCCAATGTATCCCTGCAAAGTTTGGTGAAGATCTGAGTATGTAGTTTTTGACCTTATATGGAACCTCCTTTCTGAAAATTTGAAAATTCTTAAAATATTCTTCCAAAATCTTGATGTCTCCAATCTCTTGTTTTGTACGTTTTTTCCACGTGTCTTGACATCCAATGTATCCCTGCAAAGTTTGGTGAAGATCTGAGTATGTAGTTTTTGACCTTATATGGAACCTCCCATCTGAAAATTTGAAAATTCCTAAAAAATCCGTCTAAAATCTTGATGTCTCCACTCTCTTGTTTTGTACTTTTTTTCCACGTGTCTTGACATCCAATGTATCCCTGCAAAGTTTGGTGAAGATCTGAGTATGTAGTTTTTGACCTTATATGGAACCTCCTTTCTGAAAATTTGAAAATTCTTAAAAAATTCGACCAAAATCTTGATGTCTCCAATCCTATGTTTTGTATGTTTTTTCCACGTGTCTTGACATCCAATGTATCCATGCAAAGTTTGGTGAAGATCTGAGTATGTAGTTTTTGACCTTATATGGAACCTCCTATCTGAAAATTTGAGAATTCTTGAAAAATTCGTCCAAAATCTTGATGTCTCCAATCTCTTGTTTTGTACGTTTTTTCCACGTGTCTTGACATCCAATGTATCCCAGCAAAGTTTGGTGAAGATCTGAGTATGTAGTTTTTGACCTTATCTGGAACCTCCCATCTGAAAATTTGAAAATTCTTAAAAAATCCGTCCAAAATCTTGATGACCTCAATCTCTTGTTTTATACGTTTTTTCCACGTGTCTTGACATCCAATGTATCCCTGCAATTTTGGTGAAGATCTGAGTATGTAGTTTTTGACCTTATATGGAACCTCTTATCTGAAAATTTGAAAATTCTTAAAAATATTTGACCAAAATCTTGATGTCCCCAATCCTATGTTTTGTATGTTTTTTCCACGTGTCTTGACATCCAATGTATTTCTGCAAAGTTTGGTGAAGATCTGAGTATGTCGTTTTTGACCTTATCTGGAACATCCTTTCTGAAAATTTGAAAATTCTTAAAAAATTCGTCCAAAATCTTGATGTCTCCAATCTCTTGTTTTGTACGTTTTTTCCACGTGTCTTGACATCCAATGTATCCCTGCAAAGTTTGGTGAAGATCTGAGTATGTAGTTTTTGACCTTATACGGAACCTCCCATCTGAAAATTTGAAAATTCTTAAAAAATTCGACCAAAATCTTGATGTCTCCAATCCTATGTTTTGTATGTTTTTTCCACGTGTCTTGACATCCAATGTATCCATGCAAAGTTTGGTGAAGATCTGAGTATGTAGTTTTTGACCTTATCTGGAGCCTCCCATCTGAAAATTTGAAAATTTTTAAAAAAATCGTCCAAAATCTTGATGTTTCCAATCTCTTGTTTTGTACGTTTTTTACACGTGTCTTGACCTCCAATGTATCCCTGCAATGTTTGGTGAAGATCTGAGTATGTAGTTTTTGACCTTATATGGAACCTCCTATCTGAAAATTTGAAAATTCTTAAAAAATTTGACCAAAATCTTGATGTCCCCAATCCTATGTTTTGTATGTTTTTTCCACGTGTCTTGACATCCAATGTATCCCTGCAAAGTTTGGTGAAGATCTGAGTATGTAGTTTTTGACCTTATATCTAACCTCCCATCTGAAAATTTGAAAATTCTTAAAAAATTTGACCAAAATCTTGATGTCCCCAATCCTATGTTTTGTATGTTTTTTCCACGTGTCTTGACATCCAATGTATCCCTGCAAAGTTTGGTGAAGATCTGAGTATGTCGTTTTTGAACTTATCTGGAACATCCTTTCTGAAAATTTGAAAATTCTTAAAAAAATCGTCCAAAATCTTGATGTCTCCAATCTCTTGTTTTGTACGTTTTTTCCACGTGTCATGACATCCAATGTATCCCTGCAAAGTTTGGTGAAGATCTGAGTATGTAGTTTTTGACCTTATATGGAACCTCCTTTCTGAAAATTTTAAAATTCTTAAAAAATTCCTCCAAAATCTTGATGTCTCCAATCTCTTGTTTTGTACGTTTTTTCCACGTGTCTTGACATCCAATGTATCCCTGCAAAGTTTGGTGAAGATCTGAGTATGTAGTTTTTGACCTTATCTGGAACCTCCCATCTGAAAATTTGAAAATTTTTAAAAAATTCGTCCAAAATCTTGATGTCTCCAATCTCTTGTTTTGTACGTTTTTTCCACGTGTCTTGACCTCCAATGTATCCCTGCAATGTTTGGTGAAGATCTGAGTATGTAGTTTTTGACCTTATATGGAACCTCCTATCTGAAAATTTGAAAATTCTTAAAAAATTTGACCAAAATCTTGATGTCTTCAATCTCTTGTTTTGTACTTTTTTTCCACGTGTCTTGACATCCAATGTATCCCTGCAAAGTTTGGTGAAGATCTGAGTATGTCGTTTTTGACCTTATCTGGAACCTCCTATCTGAAAATTTGAAAATTCTTCAAAAATTCGTCCAAAATCTTGATGTCTCCAATCTCTTGTTTTGTACGTTTTTTCCACGTTTCTTGACTTCCAATGTATCCCTGCAATGTTTGGTGAAGATCTGAGTATGTAGTTTTTGACCTTATATGGAACCTCCTATCTGAAAATTTGAAAATTCTTAAAAAATTTGACCAAAATCTTGATATCCCCAATCCTATGTTTTGTATGTTTTTTCCACGTGTCTTGACATCCAATGTATACCTGCAAAGTTTGGTGAAGATCTGAGTATGTAGTTTTTGACCTTATCTGGAACCTCCTATCTGAAAATTTGAAAATTTTTAAAAAATTCGTCCAAAATCTTGATGTCTTCAATCTCTTGTTTTGTACTTTTTTTCCACGTGTCTTGACCTCCAATGTATCCCTGCAAAGTTTGGTGAAGATCTGAGTATGTCGTTTTTGACCTTATCTGGAACATCCTTTCTGAAAATTTGAAAATTCTTAAAAAATTCGTCCAAAATCTTGATGTCTCCAATCTCTTGTTTTGTACGTTTTTTCCACGTGTCTTGACATCCAATGTATCCCTGCAAAGTTTGGTGAAGATCTGAGTATGTAGTTTTTGACCTTATATGGAACCTCCCATCTGAAAATTTGAAAATTCCTAAAAAATCCGTCTAAAATCTTGATGTCTCCACTCTCTTGTTTTGTACTTTTTTTCCACGTGTCTTGACATCCAATGTATCCCTGCAAAGTTTGGTGAAGATCTGAGTATGTAGTTTTTGACCTTATATGGAACCTCCTTTCTGAAAATTTGAAAATTCTTAAAAAATTCGACCAAAATCTTGATGTCTCCAATCCTATGTTTTGTATGTTTTTTCCACGTGTCTTGACATCCAATGTATCCATGCAAAGTTTGGTGAAGATCTGAGTATGTAGTTTTTGACCTTATCTGGAACCTCCCATCTGAAAATTTGAAAATTCTTAAAAAATCCGTCCAAAATCTTGATGACCTCAATCTCTTGTTTTGTACGTTTTTTCCACGTGTCTTGACATCCAATGTATCCCTGCAATTTTAATGAAGATCTGAGTATGTAGATTTTGACCTTATATGGAACCTCTTATCTGAAAATTTGAAAATTCTTAAAAATATTTGACCAAAATCTTGATGTCCCCAATCCTATGTTTTGTATGTTTTTTCCACGTGTCTTGACATCCAATGTATTTCTGCAAAGTTTGGTGAAGATCTGAGTATGTCGTTTTTGACCTTATCTGGAACATCCTTTCTGAAAATTTGAAAATTCTTAAAAAATTCGTCCAAAATCTTGATGTCTCCAATCTCTTGTTTTGTACGTTTTTTCCACGTGTCTTGACATCCAATGTATCCCTGCAAAGTTTGGTGAAGATCTGAGTATGTAGTTTTTGACCTTATATGGAACCTCCCATCTGAAAATTTGAAAATTCTTAAAAAATTCGACCAAAATCTTGATGTCTCCAATCCTATGTTTTGTATGTTTTTTCCACGTGTCTTGACATCCAATGTATCCATGCAAAGTTTGGTGAAGATCTGAGTATGTAGTTTTTGACCTTATCTGGAGCCTCCCATCTGAAAATTTGAAAATTTTTAAAAAAATCGTCCAAAATCTTGATGTCTCCAATCTCTTGTTTTGTACGTTTTTTCCACGTGTCTTGACCTAAAATGTATCCCTGCAATGTTTGGTGAAGATCTGAGTATGTAGTTTTTGACCTTATATGGAACCTCCTATCTGAAAATTTGAAAATTCTTAAAAAATTCGTCCAAAATCTTGATGTCTCCAATCTCTTGTTTTGTACGTTTTTTCCACGTGTCTTGACATCCAATGTATCCCTGCAAAGTTTGGTGAAGATCTGAGTATGTAGTTTTTGACCTTATATGGAACCTCCCATCTGAAAATTTGAAAATTCTTAAAAAATTCGACCAAAATCTTGATGTCTCCAATCCTATGTTTTGTATGTTTTTTCCACGTGTCTTGACATCCAATGTATTTCTGCAAAGTTTGGTGAAGATCTGAGTATGTCGTTTTTGACCTTATCTGGAACCTCCTATCTGAAAATTTGAAAATTCTTCAAAAATTCGTCCAAAATCTTGATGTCTCCAATCTCTTGTTTTGTACGTTTTTTCCACGTTTCTTGACTTCCAATGTATCCCTGCAATGTTTGGTGAAGATCTGAGTATGTAGTTTTTGACCTTATATGGAACCTCCTATCTGAAAATTTGAAAATTCTTAAAAAATTTGACCAAAATCTTGATATCCCCAATCCTATGTTTTGTATGTTTTTTCCACGTGTCTTGACATCCAATGTATACCTGCAAAGTTTGGTGAAGATCTGAGTATGTAGTTTTTGACCTTATCTGGAACCTCCTATCTGAAAATTTGAAAATTTTTAAAAAATTCGTCCAAAACCTTGATGTCTTCAATCTCTTGTTTTGTACTTTTTTTCCACGTGTCTTGACCTCCAATGTATCCCTGCAAAGTTTGGTGAAGATCTGAGTATGTCGTTTTTGACCTTATCTGGAACATCCTTTCTGAAAATTTGAAAATTCTTAAAAAATTCGTCCAAAATCTTGATGTCTCCAATCTCTTGTTTTGTACGTTTTTTCCACGTGTCTTGACATCCAATGTATCCCTGCAATGTTTGGTGAAGATCTGAGTATGTAGTTTTTGACCTTATATGGAACCTCCTTTCTGAAAATTTGAAAATTCTTAAAATATTCGTCCAAAATCTTGATGTCTCCAATCTCTTGTTTTGTACGTTTTTTCCACGTGTCTTGACATCCAATGTATCCCTGCAAAGTTTGGTGAAGATCTGAGTATGTAGTTATTGACCTTATATGGAACCTCCCATCTGAAAATTTGAAAATTCCTAAAAAATCCGTCTAAAATCTTGATGTCTCCACTCTCTTGTTTTGTACTTTTTTTCCACGTGTCTTGACATCCAATGTATCCCTGCAAAGTTTGGTGAAGATCTGAGTATGTAGTTTTTGACCTTATATGGAACCTCCTTTCTGAAAATTTGAAAATTCTTAAAAAATTCGACCAAAATCTTGATGTCTCCAATCCTATGTTTTGTATGTTTTTTCCACGTGTCTTGACATCCAATGTATCCATGCAAAGTTTGGTGAAGATCTGAGTATGTAGTTTTTGACCTTATATGGAACCTCCTATCTGAAAATTTGAGAATTCTTGAAAAATTCGTCCAAAATCTTGATGTCTCCAATCTCTTGTTTTGTACGTTTTTTCCACGTGTCTTGACATCCAATGTATCCCAGCAAAGTTTGGTGAAGATCTGAGTATGTAGTTTTTGACCTTATCTGGAACCTCCCATCTGAAAATTTGAAAATTCTTAAAAAATCCGTCCAAAATCTTGATGACCTCAATCTCTTGTTTTGTACGTTTTTTCCACGTGTCTTGACATCCAATGTATCCCTGCAATTTTAATGAAGATCTGAGTATGTAGATTTTGACCTTATATGGAACCTCTTATCTGAAAATTTGAAAATTCTTAAAAATATTTGACCAAAATCTTGATGTCCCCAATCCTATGTTTTGTATGTTTTTTCCACGTGTCTTGACATCCAATGTATTTCTGCAAAGTTTGGTGAAGATCTGAGTATGTCGTTTTTGACCTTATCTGGAACATCCTTTCTGAAAATTTGAAAATTCTTAAAAAATTCGTCCAAAATCTTGATGTCTCCAATCTCTTGTTTTGTACGTTTTTTCCACGTGTCTTGACATCCAATGTATCCCTGCAAAGTTTGGTGAAGATCTGAGTATGTAGTTTTTGACCTTATATGGAACCTCCCATCTGAAAATTTGAAAATTCTTAAAAAATTCGACCAAAATCTTGATGTCTCCAATCCTATGTTTTGTATGTTTTTTCCACGTGTCTTGACATCCAATGTATCCATGCAAAGTTTGGTGAAGATCTGAGTATGTAGTTTTTGACCTTATCTGGAGCCTCCCATCTGTAAATTTGAAAATTTTTAAAAAAATCGTCCAAAATCTTGATGTCTCCAATCTCTTGTTTTGTACGTTTTTTCCACGTGTCTTGACCTAAAATGTATCCCTGCAATGTTTGGTGAAGATCTGAGTATGTAGTTTTTGACCTTATATGGAACCTCCTATCTGAAAATTTGAAAATTCTTAAAAAATTTGACCAAAATCTTGATGTCCCCAATCCTATGTTTTGTATGTTTTTTCCACGTGTCTTGACATCCAATGTATCCCTGCAAAGTTTGGTGAAGATCTGAGTATGTCGTTTTTGACCTTATCTGGAACATCCTTTCTGAAAATTTGAAAATTCTTAAAAAATTCGTCCAAAATCTTGATGTCTCCAATCTCTTGTTTTGTACGATTTTCCACGTGTCTTGACATCCAATGTATCCCTGCAAAGTTTGGTGAAGATCTGAGTATGTAGTTTTTGACCTTATATGGAACCTCCTTTCTGAAAATTTGAAAATTCTTAAAAAATTCGTCCAAAATCTTGATGTCTCTAATCTCTTGTTTTGTACGTTTTTTCCAAGTGTATTGACATCCAATGTATCCCTGCAAAGTTTGGTGAAGATCTGAGTATGTAGATTTTGACCTTATTTGGAACCTCATATCTGAAAATTTGGAAATTCTTAAAAAATTCGACCAAAATCTTGATGTCTCCAATCCTATGTTTTGTATGTTTTTTCCTCGTGTCTTGACATCCAATGTATCCATGCAAAGTTTGGTGAAGATCTGAGTATGTAGTTTTTGACCTTATATGGAACCTCCTATCTGAAAATTTGAAAATTCTTAAAAAATTCGTCCAAAATCTTGATGTCTCCAATCTCTTGTTTTGTACGTTTTTTCCACGTGTCTTGACATCCAATGTATCCCTGCAAAGTTTGGTGAAGATCTGAGTATGTAGTTTTTGACCTTATCTGGAACCTCCCATCTGAAAATTTGAAAATTCCTAAAAAATCCGTCCAAAATCTTGATGACCTCAATCTCTTGTTTTGTACGTTTTTTCCACGTGTCTTGACATCCAATGTATCCCTGCAAAGTTTGGTGAAGATCTGAGTATGTAGTTTTTGACCTTATATGGAACCTCCCATCTGAAAATTTGAAAATTCCTAAAAAATCCGTCTAAAATCTTGATGTCCCCAATCCTATGTCTTGTATGTTTTTTCCACGTGTCTTGACATCCAATGTATCCCTGCAAAGTTTGGTGAAGATCTGAGTATGTAGTTTTTGACCTTATATGGAACCTCATATCTGAAAATTTGAAAATTCTTAAAAAATTCGACCAAAATCTTGATGTCTCCAATCTCTTGTTTTGTACGTTTTTTCCACGTGTCATGACATCCAATGTATCCCTGCAAAGTTTGGTGAAGATCTGAGTATGTAGTTTTTGACCTTATATGGAACCTTCTTTCTGAAAATTTGAAAATTCTTAAAAAATTCGTCCAAAATCTTGATGTCTCCAATCTCTTGTTTTGTACGTTTTTTCCACGTGTCTTGACATCCAATGTATCCCTGCAAAGTTTGGTGAAGATCTGAGTATGTAGTTTTTGACCTTATCTGGAACCTCCCATCTGAAAATTTGAAAATTTTTAAAAAATTCGTCCAAAAACTTGATGTCTCCAATCTCTTGTTTTGTACGTTTTTTCCACGTGTCTTGACCTCCAATGTATCCCTGCAATGTTTGGTGAAGATCTGAGTATGTAGTTTTTGACCTTATATGGAACCTCCTATCTGAAAATTTGAAAATTCTTAAAAAATTCGACCAAAATCTTGATGTCCCCAATCCTATGTTTTGTATGTTTTTTCCACGTGTGTTTACATCCAATGTATCCCTGCAAAGTTTGGTGAAGATCTGAGTATGTCGTTTTTGACCTTATCTGGAACCTCCTATCTGAAAATTTGAAAATTCTTCAAAAATTCGTCCAAAATCTTGATGTCTCCAATCTCTTGTTTTGTACGTTTTTTCCACGTGTCTTGACATCCAATGTATCCCTGCAATGTTTGGTGAAGATCTGAGTATGTAGTTTTTGACCTTATATGGAACCTCCTATCTGAAAATTTGAAAATTCTTAAAAAATTTTTACCAAAATCTTGATGTCCCCAATCCTATGTTTTGTATGTTTTTTCCACGTGTCTTGACATCCAATGTATCCCTGCAAAGTTTGGTGAAGATCTGAGTATGTCGTTTTTGACCTTATCTGGAACCTCCTATCTGAAAATTTGAAAATTCTTAAAAAATTCGTCCAAAATCTTGATGTCTCCAATCTCTTGTTTTGTACGATTTTTCCACATTTCTTGACATCCAATGTATCCCTGCAATGTTTGGTGAAGATCTGAGTATGTAGTTTTTGACCTTATATGGAACCTCCTATCTGAAAATTTGAAAATTCTTAAAAAATTTGACCAAAATCTTGATATCCCCAATCCTATGTTTTGAATGTTTTTTCCACGTGTCTTGACATCCAATGTATACCTGCAAAGTTTGGTGAAGATCTGAGTATGTAGTTTTTGACCTTATCTGGAACCTCCTATCTGAAAATTTGAAAATTTTTAAAAAATTCGTCCAAAATCTTGATGTCTTCAATCTCTTGTTTTGTACTTTTTTTCCACGTGTCTTGACCTCCAATGTATCCCTGCAAAGTTTGGTGAAGATCTGAGTATGTCGTTTTTGATCTTATCTGGAACATCCTTTCTGAAAATTTGAAAATTCTTAAAAAATTCGTCCAAAATCTTGATGTCTCCAATCTCTTGTTTTGTACGTTTTTTCCACGTGTCTTGACATCCAATGTATCCCTGCAAAGTTTGGTGAAGATCTGAGTATGTAGTTTTTGACCTTATATGGAACCTCCTTTCTGAAAATTTGAAAATTCTTAAAATATTCGTCCAAAATCTTGATGTCTCCAATCTCTTGTTTTGTACGTTTTTTCCACGTTTCTTGACATCCAATGTATCCCTGCAAAGTTTGGTGAAGATCTGAGTATGTAGTTTTTGACCTTATCTGGAACCTCCCATCTGAAAATTTGAAAATTCCTAAAAAATCCGTCTAAAATCTTGATGTCTCCACTCTCTTGTTTTGTACTTTTTTTCCACGTGTCTTGACATCCAATGTATCCCTGCAAAGTTTGGTGAAGATCTGAGTATGTAGTTTTTGACCTTATATGGAACCTCCTTTCTGAAAATTTGAAAATTCTTAAAAAATTCGACCAAAATCTTGATGTCTCCAATCCTATGTTTTGTATGTTTTTTCCACGTGTCTTGACATCCAATGTATCCATGCAAAGTTTGGTGAAGATCTGAGTATGTAGTTTTTGACCTTATATGGAACCTCCTATCTGAAAATTTGAGAATTCTTGAAAAATTCGTCCAAAATCTTGATGTCTCCAATCTCTTGTTTTGTACGTTTTTTCCACGTGTCTTGACATCCAATGTATCCCTGCAAAGTTTGGTGAAGATCTGAGTATGTAGTTTTTCACCTTATCTGGAACCTCCCATCTGAAAATTTGAAAATTCTTAAAAAATCCGTCCAAAATCTTGATGACCTCAATCTCTTGTTTTATACGTTTTTTCCACGTGTCTTGACATCCAATGTATCCCTGCAATTTTGGTGAAGATCTGAGTATGTAGTTCTTGACCTTATATGGAACCTCTTATCTGAAAATTTGAAAATTCTTAAAAATATTTGACCAAAATCTTGATGTCCCCAATCCTACGTTTTGTATGTTTTTTCCACGTGTCTTGACATCCAATGTATTTCTGCAAAGTTTGGTGAAGATCTGAGTATGTCGTTTTTGACCTTATCTGGAACATCCTTTCTGAAAATTTGAAAATTCTTAAAAAATCCGTCCAAAATCTTGATGTCTCCAATCTCTTGTTTTGTACGTTTTTTCCACGTGTCTTGACATCCAATGTATCCCTGCAAAGTTTGGTGAAGATCTGAGTATGTAGTTTTTGACCTTATCTGGAACCTCCCATCTGAAAATTTGAAGATTCCTAAAAAATCCGTCCAAAATCTTGATGACCTCAATCTCTTGTTTTGTACGTTTTTTCCACGTGTCTTGACATCCAATGTATCCCTGCAAAGTTTGGTGAAGATCTGAGTATGTAGTTTTTGACCTTATATGGAACCTCCCATCTGAAAATTTGAAAATTCCTAAAAAATCCGTCTAAAATCTTGATGTCCCCAATCCTATGTCTTGTATGTTTTTTCCACGTGTCTTGACATCCAATGTATCCCTGCAAAGTTTGGTGAAGATCTGAGTATGTAGTTTTTGACCTTATATGGAACCTCATATCTGAAAATTTGAAAATTCTTAAAAAATTCGACCAAAATCTTGATGTCTCCAATCTCTTGTTTTGTACGTTTTTTCCACGTGTCATGACATCCAATGTATCCCTGCAAAGTTTGGTGAAGATCTGAGTATGTAGTTTTTGACCTTATATGGAACCTTCTTTCTGAAAATTTGAAAATTCTTAAAAAATTCGTAAAAAATCTTGATGTCTCCAATCTCTTGTTTTGTACGTTTTTTCCACGTGTCTTGACATCCAATGTATCCCTGCAAAGTTTGGTGAAGATCTGAGTATGTAGTTTTTGACCTTATCTGGAACCTCCCATCTGAAAATTTGAAAATTTTTAAAAAATTCGTCCAAAAACTTGATGTCTCCAATCTCTTGTTTTGTACGTTTTTTCCACGTGTCTTGACCTCCAATGTATCCCTGCAATGTTTGGTGAAGATCTGAGTATGTAGTTTTTGACCTTATATGGAACTTCCTATCTGAAAATTTGAAAATTCATAAAAAATTCGACCAAAATCTTGATGTCCCCAATCCTATGTTTTGTATGTTTTTTCCACGTGTGTTGACATCCAATGTATCCCTGCAAAGTTTGGTGAAGATCTGAGTATGTCGTTTTTGACCTTATCTGGAACCTCCTATCTGAAAATTTGAAAATTCTTCAAAAATTCGTCCAAAATCTTGATGTCTCCAATCTCTTGTTTTGTACGTTTTTTCCACGTGTCTTGACCTCCAATGTATCCCTGCAATGTTTGGTGAAGATCTGAGTATGTAGTTTTTGACCTTATATGGAACCTCCTATCTGAAAATTTGAAAATTCTTAAAAAATTTGACCAAAATCTTGATATCCCCAATCCTATGTTTTGTATGTTTTTTCCACGTGTCTTGACATCCAATGTATACCTGCAAAGTTTGGTGAAGATCTGAGTATGTAGTTTTTGACCTTATCTGGAACCTCCTATCTGAAAATTTGAAAATTTTTAAAAAATTCGTCCAAAATCTTGATGTCTTCAATCTCTTGTTTTGTACTTTTTTTCCACGTGTCTTGACCTCCAATGTATCCCTGCAAAGTTTGGTGAAGATCTGAGTATGTCGTTTTTGACCTTATCTGGAACATCCTTTCTGAAAATTTGAAAATTCTTAAAAAATTCGTCCAAAATCTTGATGTCTCCAATCTCTTGTTTTGTACGTTTTTTCCACGTGTCTTGACATCCAATGTATCCCTGCAAAGTTTGGTGAAGATCTGAGTATGTAGTTTTTGACCTTATATGGAACCTCCTTTCTGAAAATTTGAAAATTCTTAAAATATTCGTCCAAAATCTTGATGTCTCCAATCTCTTGTTTTGTACGTTTTTCCACGTTTCTTGACATCCAATGTATCCCTGCAAAGTTTGGTGAAGATCTGAGTATGTAGTTTTTGACCTTATCTGGAACCTCCCATCTGAAAATTTGAAAATTCCTAAAAAATCCGTCTAAAATCTTGATGTCTCCACTCTCTTGTTTTGTACTTTTTTTCCACGTGTCTTGACATCCAATGTATCTCTGCAAAGTTTGGTGAAGATCTGAGTATGTAGTTTTTGACCTTATATGGAACCTCCTTTCTGAAAATTTGAAAATTCTTAAAAAATTCGACCAAAATCTTGATGTCTCCAATCCTATGTTTTGTATGTTTTTTCCACGTGTCTTGACATCCAATGTATCCATGCAAAGTTTGGTGAAGATCTGAGTATGTAGTTTTTGACCTTATATGGAACCTCCTATCTGAAAATTTGAGAATTCTTGAAAAATTCGTCCAAAATCTTGATGTCTCCAATCTCTTGTTTTGTACGTTTTTTCCACGTGTCTTGACATCCAATGTATCCCTGCAAAGTTTGGTGAAGATCTGAGTATGTAGTTTTTGACCTTATCTGGAACCTCCCATCTGAAAATTTGAAAATTCTTAAAAAATCCGTCCAAAATCTTGATGACCTCAATCTCTTGTTTTATACGTTTTTTCCACGTGTCTTGACATCCAATGTATCCCTGCAATTTTGGTGAAGATCTGAGTATGTAGTTCTTGACCTTATATGGAACCTCTTATCTGAAAATTTGAAAATTCTTAAAAATATTTGACCAAAATCTTGATGTCCCCAATCCTATGTTTTGTATGTTTTTTCCACGTGTCTTGACATCCAATGTATTTCTGCAAAGTTTGGTGAAGATCTGAGTATGTCGTTTTTGACCTTATCTGGAACATCCTTTCTGAAAATTTGAAAATTCTTAAAAAATTCGTCCAAAATCTTGATGTCTCCAATCTCTTGTTTTGTACGTTTTTTCCACGTGTCTTGACATCCAATGTATCCCTGCAAAGTTTGGTGAAGATCTGAGTATGTAGTTTTTGACCTTATATGGAACCTCCCATCTGAAAATTTGAAAATTCTTAAAAAATTCGACCAAAATCTTGATGTCTCCAATCCTATGTTTTGTATGTTTTTTCCACGTGTCTTGACATCCAATGTATCCATGCAAAGTTTGGTGAAGATCTGAGTATGTAGTTTTTGACCTTATCTGGAGCCTCCCATCTGAAAATTTGAAAATTTTTAAAAAAATCGTCCAAAATCTTGATGTCTCCAATCTCTTGTTTTGTACGTTTTTTCCACGTGTCTTGACCTCCAATGTATCCCTGCAATGTTTGGTGAAGATCTGAGTATGTAGTTTTTGACCTTATATGGAACCTCCTATCTGAAAATTTGAAAATTCTTAAAAAATTTGACCAAAATCTTGATGTCCCCAATCCTATGTTTTGTATGTTTTTTCCACGTGTCTTGACATCCAATGTATCCCTGCAAAGTTTGGTGAAGATCTGAGTATGTAGTTTTTGACCTTATATGGAACCTCCTTTCTGAAAATTTGAAAATTCTTAAAATATTCGTCCAAAATCTTGATGTCTCCAATCTCTTGTTTTGTACGTTTTTTCCACGTGTCTTGACATCCAATGTATCCCTGCAAAGTTTGGTGAAGATCTGAGTATGTAGTTTTTGACCTTATATGGAACCTCCCATCTGAAAATTTGAAAATTCCTAAAAAATCCGTCTAAAATCTTGATGTCTCCACTCTCTTGTTTTGTACGTTTTTTCCACGTGTCTTGACATCCAATGTATCCCTGCAAAGTTTGGTGAAGATCTGAGTATGTAGTTTTTGACCTTATATGGAACCTTCTTTCTGAAAATTTGAAAATTCTTAAAAAATTCGACCAAAATCTTGATGTCTCCAATCCTATGTTTTGTATGTTTTTTCCACGTGTCTTGACATCCAATGTATCCATGCAAAGTTTGGTGAAGATCTGAGTATGTAGTTTTTGACCTTATATGGAACCTCCTATCTGAAAATTTGAGAATTCTTGAAAAATTCGTCCAAAATCTTGATGTCTCCAATCTCTTGTTTTGTACGTTTTTTCCACGTGTCTTGACATCCAATGTATCCCTGCAAAGTTTGGTGAAGATCTGAGTATGTAGTTTTTGACCTTATCTGGAACCTCCCATCTGAAAATTTGAAAATTCTTAAAAAATCCGTCCAAAATCTTGATGACCTCAATCTCTTGTTTTATACGTTTTTTCCACGTGTCTTGACATCCAATGTATCCCTGCAATTTTGGTGAAGATCTGAGTATGTAGTTTTTGACCTTATATGGAACCTCTTATCTGAAAATTTGAAAATTCTTAAAAATATTTGACCAAAATCTTGATGTCCCCAATCCTATGTTTTGTATGTTTTTTCCACGTGTCTTGACATCCAATGTATTTCTGCAAAGTTTGGTGAAGATCTGAGTATGTCGTTTTTGACCTTATCTGGAACATCCTTTCTGAAAATTTGAAAATTCTTAAAAAATTCGTCCAAAATCTTGATGTCTCCAATCTCTTGTTTTGTACGTTTTTTCCACGTGTCTTGACATCCAATGTATCCCTGCAAAGTTTGGTGAAGATCTGAGTATGTAGTTTTTGAAATTATACGGAACCTCCCATCTGAAAATTTGAAAATTCTTAAAAAATTCGACCAAAATCTTGATGTCTCCAATCCTATGTTTTGTATGTTTTTTCCACGTGTCTTGACATCCAATGTATCCATGCAAAGTTTGGTGAAGATCTGAGTATGTAGTTTTTGACCTTATCTGGAGCCTCCCATCTGAAAATTTGAAAATTTTTAAAAAAATCGTACAAAATCTTGATGTCTCCAATCTCTTGTTTTGTACGTTTTTTCCACGTGTCTTGACCTCCAATGTATCCCTGCAATGTTTGGTGAAGATCTGAGTATGTAGTTTTTGACCTTATATGGAACCTCCTATCTGAAAATTTGAAAATTCTTAAAAAATTTGACCAAAATCTTGATGTCCCCAATCCTATGTTTTGTATGTTTTTTCCACGTGTCTTGACATCCAATGTATCCCTGCAAAGTTTGGTGAAGATCTGAGTATGTAGTTTTTGACCTTATATGGAACCTCCCATCTGAAAATTTGAAAATTCTTAAAAAAATTGACCAAAATCTTGATGTCCCCAATCCTATGTTTTGTATGTTTTTTCCACGTGTCTTGACATCCAATGTATCCCTGCAAAGTTTGGTGAAGATCTGAGTATGTCGTTTTTGAACTTATCTGGAACATCCTTTCTGAAAATTTGAAAATTCTTAAAAAAATCGTCCAAAATCTTGATGTCTCCAATCTCTTGTTTTGTACGTTTTTTCAACGTGTCATGACATCCAATGTACCCCTGCAAAGTTTGGTGAAGATCTGAGTATGTAGTTTTTGACCTTATATGGAACCTCCTTTCTGAAAATTTGAAAATTCTTAAAAAATTCGTCCAAAATTTTGATGTCTCCAATCTCTTGTTTTGTACGTTTTTTCCACGTGTCTTGACATCCAATGTATCCCTGCAAATTTGGTGAAGATCTGAGTATGTAGTTTTTGACCTTATCTGGAACCTCCCATCTGAAAATTTGAAAATTTTTAAAAAATTCGTCCAAAATCTTGATGTCTCCAATCTCTTGTTTTGTACGTTTTTTCCACGTGTCTTGACCTCCAATGTATCCCTGCAATGTTTGGTGAAGATCTGAGTATGTAGTTTTTGACCTTATATGGAACCTCCTATCTGAAAATTTGAAAATTCTTAAAAAATTTGACCAAAATCTTGATGTCTTCAATCTCTTGTTTTGTACTTTTTTTCCACGTGTCTTGACATCCAATGTATCCCTGCAAAATTTGGTGTAGATCTGAGTATGTTGTTTTTGACCTTATCTGGAACCTCCTATCTGAAAATTTGAAAATTCTTCAAAAATTCGTCCAAAATCTTGATGTCTCCAATCTCTTGTTTTGTACGTTTTTTCCACGTTTCTTGACTTCCAATGTATCCCTGCAATGTTTGGTGAAGATCTGAGTATGTAGTTTTTGACCTTATATGGAACCTCCTATCTGAAAATTTGAAAATTCTTAAAAAATTTGACCAAAATCTTGATATCCCCAATCCTATGTTTTGTATGTTTTTTCCACGTGTCTTGACATCCAATGTATACCTGCAAAGTTTGGTGAAGATCTGAGTATGTAGTTTTTGACCTTATCTGGAACCTCCTATCTGAAAATTTGAAAATTTTTAAAAAATTCGTCCAAAATCTTGATGTCTTCAATCTCTTGTTTTGTACTTTTTTTCCACGTGTCTTGACCTCCAATGTATCCCTGCAAAGTTTGGTGAAGATCTGAGTATGTCGTTTTTGACCTTATCTGGAACATCCTTTCTGAAAATTTGAAAATTCTTAAAAAATTCGTCCAAAATCTTGATGTCTCCAATCTCTTGTTTTGTACGTTTTTTCCACGTGTCTTGACATCCAATGTATCCCTGCAAAGTTTGGTGAAGATCTGAGTATGTAGTTTTTGACCTTATATGGAACCTCCTTTCTTAAAATTTGAAAATTCTTAAAATATTCGTCCAAAATCTTGATGTCTCCAATCTCTTGTTTTGTACGTTTTTTCCACGTGTCTTGACATCCAATGTATCCATGCAAAGTTTGGTGAAGATCTGAGTATGTAGTTTTTGACCTTATATGGAACCTCCCATCTGAAAATTTGAAAATTCCTAAAAAATCCGTCTAAAATCTTGATGTCTCCAATCCTATGTTTTGTATGTTTTTTCCACGTGTCTTGACATCCAATGTATCCATGCAAAGTTTGGTGAAGATCTGAGTATGTAGTTTTTGACCTTATATGGAACCTCCTATCTGAAAATTTGAGAATTCTTGAAAAATTCGTCAAAAATCTTGATGTCTCCAATCTCTTGTTTTGTACGTTTTTTCCACGTGTCTTGACATCCAATGTATCCCTGCAAAGTTTGGTGAAGATCTGAGTATGTAGTTTTTGACCTTATCTGGAACCTCCCATCTGAAAATTTGAAAATTCTTAAAAAATCCGTCCAAAATCTTGATGACCTCAATCTCTTGTTTTGTACGTTTTTTCCACGTGTCTTGACATCCAATGTATCCCTGCAATTTTGGTGAAGATCTGAGTATGTAGTTTTTGACCTTATATGGAACCTCTTATCTGAAAATTTGAAAATTCTTAAAAATATTTGACCAAAATCTTGATGTCCCCAATCCTATGTTTTG
Organism: Lepisma saccharinum; assembly: GCF_977018435.1. Lineage (NCBI taxonomy): Eukaryota > Metazoa > Arthropoda > Insecta > Zygentoma > Lepismatidae > Lepisma > Lepisma saccharinum. Next base: position 594,812 of record NW_028142929.1, on the reverse strand, counting down.
TATGTTTTTTCCACGTGTCTTGACATCCAATGTATTTCTGCAAAGTTTGGTGAAGATCTGAGTATGTCGTTTTTGACCTTATCTGGAACATCCTTTCTGAAAATTTGAAAATTCTTAAAAAATTCGTCCAAAATCTTGATGTCTCCAATCTCTTGTTTTGTACGTTTTTTCCACGTGTCTTGACCTCCAATGTATCCCTGCAATGTTTGGTGAAGATCTGAGTATGTAGTTTTTGACCTTATATGGAACCTCCTATCTGAAAATTTGAAAATTCTTAAAAAATTTGACCAAAATCTTGATGTCCCCAATCCTATGTTTTGTATGTTTTTTCCACGTGTCTTGACATCCAATGTATCCCTGCAAAGTTTGGTGAAGATCTGAGTATGTCGTTTTTGACCTTATCTGGAACATCCTTTCTGAAAATTTGAAAATTCTTAAAAAATTCGTCCAAAATCTTGATGTCTCCAATGTCTTGTTTTGTACGTTTTTCCACGTGTCTTGACATCCAATGTATCCCTGCAAAGTTTGGTGAAGAAATGAGTATGTAGTTTTTGACCTTATATGGAACCTCCTTTCTGAAAATTTGAAAATTCTTAAAAAATTCGTCCAAAATCTTGATGTCTCTAATCTCTTGTTTTGTACGTTTTTTCCAAGTGTCTTGACATCCAATGTATCCCTGCAAAGTTTGGTGAAGATCTGAGTATGTAGATTTTGACCTTATATGGAACCTCATATCTGAAAATTTGGAAATTCTTAAAAAATTCGACCAAAATCTTGATGTCTCCAATCCTATGTTTTGTATGTTTTTTCCACGTGTCTTGACATCCAATGTATCCATGCAAAGTTTGGTGAAGATCTGAGTATGTAGTTTTTGACCTTATATGGAACCTCCTATCTGAAAATTTGAAAATTCTTAAAAAATTCGTCCAAAATCTTGATGTCTCCAATCTCTTGTTTTGTACGTTTTTTCCACGTGTCTTGACATCCAATGTATCCCTGCAAAGTTTGGTGAAGATCTGAGTATGTAGTTTTTGACCTTATCTGGAACCTCCCATCTGAAAATTTGAAAATTCCTAAAAAATCCGTCCAAAATCTTGATGACACCAATCTCTTGTTTTGTACGTTTTTTCCACGTGTCTTGACATCCAATGTATCCCTGCAAAGTTTGGTGAAGATCTGAGTATGTAGTTTTTGACCTTATATGGAACCTCCCATCTGAAAATTTGAAAATTCCTAAAAAATCCGTCTAAAATCTTGATGTCCCCAATCCTATGTCTTGTATGTTTTTTCCACGTGTCTTGACATCCAATGTATCCCTGGAAAGTTTGGTGAAGATATGAGTATGTAGTTTTTGACCTTATATGAAACCTCATATCTGAAAATTTGAAAATTCTTAAAAAATTCGACCAAAATCTTGATGTCTCCAATCTCTTGTTTTGTACGTTTTTTCCACGTGTCATGACATCCAATGTATCCCTGCAAAGTTTGGTGAAGATCTGAGTATGTAGTTTTTGACCTTATATGGAACCTCCTTTCTGAAAATTTGAAAATTCTTAAAAAATTCGTCCAAAATCTTGATGTCTCCAATCTCTTGTTTTGTACGTTTTTTCCACGTGTCTTGACATCCAATGTATCCCTGCAAAGTTTGGTGAAGATCTGAGTATGTAGTTTTTGACCTTATCTGGAACCTCCCATCTGAAAATTTGAAAATTTTTAAAAAATTCGTCCAAAAACTTGATGTCTCCAATCTCTTGTTTTGTACGTTTTTTCCACGTGTCTTGACCTCCAATGTATCCCTGCAATGTTTGGTGAAGATCTGAGTATGTAGTTTTTGACCTTATATGGAACCTCCTATCTGAAAATTTGAAAATTCTTAAAAAATTCGACCAAAATCTTGATGTCCCCAATCCTATGTTTTGTATGTTTTTTCCACGTGTGTTGACATCCAATGTATCCCTGCAAAGTTTGGTGAAGATCTGAGTATGTCGTTTTTGACTTTATCTGGAACCTCCTATCTGAAAATTTGAAAATTCTTCAAAAATTCGTCCAAAATCTTGATGTCTCCAATCTCTTGTTTTGTACGTTTTTTCCACGTTTCTTGACATCCAATGTATCCCTGCAATGTTTGGTGAAGATCTGAGTATGTAGTTTTTGACCTTATATGGAACCTCCTATCTGAAAATTTGAAAATTCTTAAAAAATTTGACCAAAATCTTGATATCCCCAATCCTATGTTTTGTATGTTTTTTCCACGTGTCTTGACATCCAATGTATCCCTGCAAAGTTTGGTGAAGATCTGAGTATGTAGTTTTTGACATTATCTGGAACCTCCTATCTGAAAATTTGAAAATTTTTAAAAAATTCGTCCAAAATCTTGATGTCTTCAATCTCTTGTTTTGTACTTTTTTTCCACGTGTCTTGACCTCCAATGTATCCCTGCAAAGTTTGGTGAAGATCTGAGTATGTCGTTTTTGACCTTATATGGAACATCCTTTCTGAAAATTTGAAAATTCTTAAAAAATTCGTCCAAAATCTTGATGTCTCCAATCTCTTGTTTTGTACGTTTTTTCCACGTGTCTTGACATCCAATGTATCCCTGCAAAGTTTGGTGAAGATCTGAGTATGTAGTTTTTGACATTATATGGAACCTCCTTTCTGAAAATTTGAAAATTCTTAAAATATTCGTCCAAAATCTTGATGTCTCCAATCTCTTGTTTTGTACGTTTTTTCCACGTGTCTTGACATCCAATGTATCCCTGCAAAGTTTGGTGAAGATCTGAGTATGTAGTTTTTGACCTTATATGGAACCTCCCATCTGAAAATTTGAAAATTCCTAAAAAATCCGTCTAAAATCTTGATGTCGCCACTCTCTTGTTTTGTACTTTTTTTCCACGTGTCTTGACATCCAATGTATCCCTGCAAAGTTTGGTGAAGATCTGAGTATGTAGTTTTTGACCTTATATGGAACCTCCTTTCTGAAAATTTGAAAATTCTTAAAAAATTCGACCAAAATCTTGATGTCTCCAATCCTATGTTTTGTATGTTTTTTCCACGTGTCTTGACATCCAATGTATCCATGCAAAGTTTGGTGAAGATCTGAGTATGTAGTTTTTGACCTTATATGGAACCTCCTATCTGAAAATTTGAGAATTCTTGAAAAATTCGTCCAAAATCTTGATGTCTCCAATCTCTTGTTTTGTACGTTTTTACCACGTGTCTTGACATCCAATGTATCCCTGCAAAGTTTGGTGAAGATCTGAGTATGTAGTTTTTGACCTTATCTGGAACCTCCCATCTGAAAATTTGAAAATTCTTAAAAAATCCGTCCAAAATCTTGATGTCCTCAATCTCTTGTTTTGTACTTTTTTTCCACGTGTCTTGACATCCAATGTATCCCTGCAATTTTGGTGAAGATCTGAGTATGTAGTTTTTGACCTTATATGGAACCTCTTATCTGAAAATTTGAAAATTCTTAAAAATATTTGACCAAAATCTTGATGTCCCCAATCCTATGTTTTGTATGTTTTTTCCACGTGTCTTGACATCCAATGTATTTCTGCAAAGTTTGGTGAAGATCTGAGTATGTCGTTTTTGACCTTATCTGGAACATCCTTTCTGAAAATTTGAAAATTCTTAAAAAATTCGTCCAAAATCTTGATGTCTCCAATCTCTTGTTTTGTACGTTTTTTACACGTGTCTTGACATCCAATGTATCCCTGCAAAGTTTGGTGAAGATCTGAGTATGTAGTTTTTGACCTTATATGGAACCTCCCATCTGAAAATTTGAAAATTCTTAAAAAATTCGACCAAAATCTTGATGTCCCCAATCCTATGTTTTGTATGTTTTTTCCACGTGTCTTGACATCCAATGTATCCCTGCAAAGTTTGGTGAAGATCTGAGTATGTCGTTTTTGACCTTATCTGGAACATCCTTTCCGAAAATTTGAAAATTCTTAAAAAATTCGTCCAAAATCTTGATGTCTCCAATCTCTTGTTTTGTACGTTTTTTCCACGTGTCTTGACATCCAATGTATCCCTGCAAAGTTTGGTGAAGATCTGAGTATGTAGTTTTTGACCTTATATGGAACCTCCCATCTGAAAATTTGAAAATTCTTAAAATATTCGTCCAAAATCTTGATGTCTCCAATCTCTTGTTTTGTACGTTTTTTCCACGTGTCTTGACATCCAATGTATCCCTGCAAAGTTTGGTGAAGATCTGAGTATGTAGTTTTTGACCTTATATGGAACCTCCCATCTGAAAATTTGAAAATTCCTAAAAAATCCGTCTAAAATCTTGATGTCTCCACTTTCTTGTTTTGTACTTTTTTCCACGTGTCTTGACATCCAATGTATCCCTGCAAAGTTTGGTGAAGATCTGAGTATGTAGTTTTTGACCTTATATGGAACCTCCTTTCTGAAAATTTGAAAATTCTTAAAAAATTCGACCAAAATCTTGATGTCTCCAATCCTATGTTTTGTATGTTTTTTCCACGTGTCTTGACATCCAATGTATCCATGCAAAGTTTGGTGAAGATCTGAGTATGTAGTTTTTGACCTTATATGGAACCTCCTATCTGAAAATTTGAGAATTCTTGAAAAATTCGTCCAAAATCTTGATGTCTCCAATCTCTTGTTTTGTACGTTTTTTCCACGTGTCTTGACATCCAATGTATCCCTGCAAAGTTTGGTGAAGATCTGAGTATGTAGTTTTTGACCTTATCTGGAACCTCCCATCTGAAAATTTGAAAATTCTTAAAAAATCCGTCCGAAATCTTGATGACCTCAATCTCTTGTTTTGTACGTTTTTTCCACGTGTCTTGACATCCAATGTATCCCTGCAATTTTGGTGAAGATCTGAGTATGTAGTTTTTGACCTTATATGGAACCTCTTATCTGAAAATTTGAAAATTCTTAAAAATATTTGACCAAAATCTTGATGTCCCCAATCCTATGTTTTGTATGTTTTTTCCACGTGTCTTGACATCCAATGTATTTCTGCAAAGTTTGGTGAAGATCTGAGTATGTCGTTTTTGACCTTATCTGGAACATCCTTTCTGAAAATTTGAAAATTCTTAAAAAATTCTTCCAAAATCTTGATGTCTCCAATCTCTTGTTTTGTACGTTTTTTCCACGTGTCTTGACATCCAATGTATCCCTGCAAAGTTTCGTGAAGATCTGAGTATGTAGTTTTTGACCTTATATGGAACCTCCCATCTGAAAATTTGAAAATTCTTAAAAAATTCGACCAAAATCTTGATGTCTCCAATCCTATGTTTTGTATGTTTTTTCCACGTGTCTTGACATCCAATGTATCCATGCAAAGTTTGGAGAAGATCTGAGTATGTAGTTTTTGACCTTATCTGGAACCTCCCATCAGAAAATTTGAAAATTTTTAAAAAAATCGTCCAAAATCTTGATTTCTCCAATCTCTTGTTTTGTACGTTTTTTCCACGTGTCTTGACCTCCAATGTATCTCTGCAATGTTTGGTGAAGATCTGAGTATGTAGTTTTTGACCTTATATGGAACCTCCTATCTGAAAATTTGAAAATTCTTAAAAAATTTGACCAAAATCTTGATGTCCCCAATCCTATGTTTTGTATGTTTTTTCCACGTGTCTTGACATCCAATGTATCCCTGCAAAGTTTGGTGAAGATCTGAGTATGTCGTTTTTGACCTTATCTGGAACATCCTTTCTGAAAATTTGAAAATTCTTAAAAAATTCGTCCAAAATCTTGATGTCTCCAATCTCTTGTTTTGTACGTTTTTTCACGTGTCTTGACATCCAATGTATCCCTGCAAAGTTTGGTGAAGATCTGAGTATGTCGTTTTTGACCTTATCTGGAACATCCTTTCTGAAAATTTGAAAATTCTTAAAAAATTCGTCCAAAATCTTGATGTCTCCAATCTCTTGTTTTGTACGTTTTTTACACGTGTCTTGACATCCAATGTATCCCTGCAAAGTTTGGTGAAGGTCTGAGTATGTAGTTTTTGACCTTATATGGAACCTCCTTTCTGAAAATTTGAAAATTCTTAAAAAATTCGACCAAAATCTTGATGTCCCCAATCCTATGTTTTGTATGTTTTTTCCACGTGTCTTGACATCCAATGTATCCCTGCAAAGTTTGGTGAAGATCTGAGTATGTCGTTTTTGACCTTATCTGGAACATCCTTTCTGAAAATTTGAAAATTCTTAAAAAATTCGTCCAAAATCTTGATGTCTCCAATCTCTTGTTTTGTACGTTTTTTCCACGTGTCTTGACATCCAATGTATCTCTGCAAAGTTTGGTGAAGATCTGAGTATGTAGTTTTTGACCTTATATGGAACCTCCTTTCTGAGAATTTGAAAATTCTTAAAATATTCGTCCAAAATCTTGATGTCTCCAATCTCTTGTTTTGTACGTTTTTTCCACGTGTCTTGACATCCAATGTATCCCTGCAAAGTTTGGTGAAGATCTGAGTATGTAGTTTTTGACCTTATATGGAACCTCCCATCTGAAAATTTGAAAATTCCTAAAAAATCCGTCTAAAATCTTGATGTCTCCACTCTCTTGTTTTGTACTTTTTTTCCACGTGTCTTGACATCCAATGTATCCCTGCAAAGTTTGGTGAAGATCTGAGTATGTAGTTTTTGACCTTATATGGAACCTCCTTTCTGAAAATTTGAAAATTCTTAAAAAATTCGACCAAAATCTTGATGTCTCCAATCCTATGTTTTGTATGTTTTTTCCACGTGTCTTGACATCCAATGTATCCATGCAAAGTTTGGTGAAGATCTGAGTATGTAGTTTTTGACCTTATATTGAACCTCCTATCTGAAAATTTGAGAATTCTTGAAAAATTCGTCCAAAATCTTGATGTCTCCAATCTCTTGTTTTGTACGTTTTTTCCACGTGTCTTGACATCCAATGTATCCCTGCAAAGTTTGGTGAAGATCTGAGTATGTAGTTTTTGACCTTATCTGGAACCTCCCATCTGAAAATTTGAAAATTCTTAAAAAATCAGTCCAAAATCTTGATGACCTCAATCTCTTGTTTTGTACGTTTTTTCCACGTGTCTTGACATCCAATGTATCCCTGCAATTTTGGTGAAGATCTGAGTATGTAGTTTTTGACCTTATATGGAACCTCTTATCTGAAAATTTGAAAATTCTTAAAAATATTTGACCAAAATCTTGATGTCCCCAATCCTATGTTTTGTATGTTTTTTCCACGTGTCTTAACATCCAATGTATTTCTGCAAAGTTTGGTGAAGATCTGAGTATGTCGTTTTTGACCTTATCTGGAACATCCTTTCTGAAAATTTGAAAATTCTTAAAAAATTCGTCCAAAATCTTGATGTCTCCAATCTCTTGTTTTGTACGTTTTTTCCACGTGTCTTGACATCCAATGTATCCCTGCAAAGTTTGGTGAAGATCTGAGTATGTAGTTTTTGACCTTATATGGAACCTCCCATCTGAAAATTTGAAAATTCTTAAAAAATTCGACCAAAATCTTTATGTCTCCAATCCTATGTTTTGTATGTTTTTTCCACGTGTCTTGACATCCAATGTATCCATGCAAAGTTTGGTGAAGATCTGAGTATGTAGTTTTTGACCTTATCTGGAACCTCCCATCAGAAAATTTGAAAATTTTTAAAAAAATCGTCCAAAATCTTGATGTCTCCAATCTCTTGTTTTGTACGTTTTTTCCACGTGTCTTGACCTCCAATGTATCTCTGCAATGTTTAATGAAGATCTGAGTATGTAGTTTTTGACCTTATATGGAACCTCCTATCTGAAAATTTGAAAATTCTTAAAAAATTTGACCAAAATCTTGATGTCCCCAATCCTATGTTTTGTGTTTTTTCCACGTGTCTTGACATCCAATGTATCCCTGCAAAGTTTGGTGAAGATCTGAGTATGTCGTTTTTGACTTTATCTGGAACATCCTTTCTGAAAATTTGAAAATTCTTAAAAAATTCGTCCAAAATCTTGATGTCTCCAATCTCTTGTTTTGTACGTTTTTCCACGTGTCTTGACATCCAATGTATCCCTGCAAAGTTTGGTGAAGATCTGAGTATGTAGTTTTTGACCTTATATGGAACCTCCTTTCTGAAAATTTGAAAATTCTTAAAAAATTCGTCCAAAATCTTGATGTCTCTAATCTCTTGTTTTGTACGTTTTTTCCAAGCGTCTTGACATCCAATGTATCCCTGCAAAGTTTGGTGAAGATCTGAGTATGTAGATTTTGACCTTATATGGAACCTCATATCTGAAAATTTGGAAATTCTTAAAAAATTCGACCAAAATCTTGATGTCTCCAATCCTATGTTTTGTATGTTTTTTCCACGTGTCTTGACATCCAATGTGTCCATGCAAAGTTTGGTGAAGATCTGAGTATGTAGTTTTTGACCTTATATGGAACCTCCTATCTGAAAATTTGAAAATTCTTAAAACATTCGTCCAAAATCTTGATGTCTCCAATCTCTTGTTTTGTACGTTTTTTCCACGTGTCTTGACATCCAATGTATCCCTGCAAAGTTTGGTGAAGATCTGAGTATGTAGTTTTTGACCTTATCTGGAACCTCCCATCTGAAAATTTGAAAATTCCTAAAAAATCCGTCCAAAACCTTGATGACCTCAATCTCTTGTTTTGTACGTTTTTTCGACGTGTCTTGACATCCAATGTATCCCTGCAAAGTTTGGTGAAGATCTGAGTATGTAGTTTTTGACCTTATATGGAACCTCCCATCTGAAAATTTGAAAATTCCTAAAAAATCCGTCTAAAATCTTGATGTCCCCAATCCTATGTCTTGTATGTTTTTTCCACGTGTCTTGACATCCAATGTATCCCTGCAAAGTTTGGTGAAGATCTGAGTATGTAGTTTTTGACCTTATATGGAACCTCATATCTGAAAATTTGAAAATTCTTAAAAAATTCGACCAAAATCTTGATGTCTCCAATCTCTTGTTTTGTACGTTTTTTCCACGTGTGTTGACATCCAATGTATCCCTGCAAAGTTTGGTGAAGATCTGAGTATGTCGTTTTTGACCTTATCTGGAACCTCCTATCTGAAAATTTGAAAATTCTTCAAAAATTCGTCCAAAATCTTGATGTCTCCAATCTCTTGTTTTGTATGTTTTTTCCACGTGTGTTGACATCCAATGTATCTCTGCAAAGTTTGGTGAAGATCTGACTATGTCGTTTTTGACCTTATCTGGAACCTCCTATCTGAAAATTTGAAAATTTTTAAAAAATTCGTCCAAAATCTTGATGTTTTCAATCTCTTGTTTTGTACTTTTTTTCCACGTGTCTTGACCTCCAATGTATCCCTGCAAAGTTTGGTGAAGATCTGAGTATGTCGTTTTTGACCTTATCTGGAACATTCTTTCTGAAAATTTGAAAATTCTTAAAAAATTCGTCCAAAATCTTGATGTCTCCAATCTCTTGTTTTGTACGTTTTTTCCACGTGTCTTGACATCCAATGTATCCCTGCAAAGTTTGGTGAAGATCTGAGTATGTAGTTTTTGACCTTATATGGAACCTCCTTTCTGAAAATTTGAAAATTCTTAAAATATTCGTCCAAAATCTTGATGTCTCCAATCTCTTGTTTTGTACGTTTTTTCCACGTGTCTTGACATCCAATGTATCCCTGCAAAGTTTGGTGAAGATCTGAGTATGTAGTTTTTGACCTTATATGGAACCTCCCATCTGAAAATTTGTAAATTCCTAAAAAATCCGTCTAAAATCTTGATGTCTCCACTCTCTTGGTTTGTACTTTTTTTCCACGTGTCTTGACATCCAATGTATCCCTGCAAAGTTTGGTGAAGATCTGAGTATGTAGTTTTTGACCTTATATGGAACCTCCTTTCTGAAAATTTGAAAATTCTTAAAAAATTCGACCAAAATCTTGATGTCTCCAATCCTATGTTTTGTATGTTTTTTCCACGTGTCTTGACATCCAATGTATCCATGCAAAGTTTGGTGAAGATCTGAGTATGTAGTTTTTGACATTATATGGAACCTCCTATCTGAAAATTTTTGAGAATTCTTGAAAAATTCGTCCAAAATCTTGATGTCTCCAATCTCTTGTTTTGTACGTTTTTTCCACGTGTCTTGACATCCAATGTATCCCTGCAAAGTTTGGTGAAGATCTGAGTATGTAGTTTTTGACCTTATCTGGAACCTCCCATCTGAAAATTTGAAAATTCTTAAAAAATCCGTCCAAAATCTTGATGACCTCAATCTCTTGTTTTGTACGTTTTTTCCACGTGTCTTGACATCCAATGTATCCCTGCAAAGTTTGGTGAAGATCTGAGTATGTAGTTTTTGACCTTATATGGAACCTCTTATCTGAAAATTTGAAAATTCTTAAAAATATTTGACCAAAATCTTGATGTCCCCAATCCTATGTTTTGTATGTTTTTTCCACGTGTCTTGACATCCAATGTATTTCTGCAAAGTTTGGTGAAGATCTGAGTATGTCGTTTTTGACCTTATCTGGAACATCCTTTCTGAAAATTTGAAAATTCTTAAAAAATTCGTCCAAAATCTTGATGTCTCCAATCTCTTGTTTTGTACGTTTTTTACACGTGTCTTGACATCCAATGTATCCCTGCAAAGTTTGGTGAAGATCTGAGTATGTAGTTTTTGACCTTATATGGAACCTCCCATCTGAAAATTTGAAAATTCTTAAAAAATTCGACCAAAATTTTGATGTCCCCAATCCTATGTTTTGTATGTTTTTTCCACGTGTCTTGACATCCAATGTATCCCTGCAAAGTTTGGTGAAGATCTGAGTATGTCGTTTTTGACCTTATCTGGAACATCCTTTCTGAAAATTTGAAAATTCTTAAAAAATTCGTCCAAAATCTTGATGTCTCCAATCTCTTGTTTTGTACGTTTTTTCCACGTGTCTTGACATCCAATGTATCCCTGCAAAGTTTGGTGAAGATCTGAGTATGTAGTTTTTGACCTTATATGGAACCTCCTTTCTGAAAATTTGAAAATTCTTAAAAAATTCGTCCAAAATCTTGATGTCTCTAATCTCTTGTTTTGTACGTTTTTTCCAAGTGTCTTAACATCCAATGTATCCCTGCAAAGTTTGGTGAAGATCTGAGTATGTAGATTTTGACCTTATATGGAACCTCATATCTGAAAATTTGGAAATTCTTAAAAAATTCGACCAAAATCTTGATGTCTCCAATCCTATGTTTTGTATGTTTTTTCCACGTGTCTTGACATCCAATGTATCCATGCAAAGTTTTTTGAAGATCTGAGTATGTAGTTTTTGACCTTATATGGAACCTCCTATCTGAAAATTTGAAAATTCTTAAAAAATTCGTCCAAAATCTTGATGTCTCCAATCTCTTGTTTTGTACGTTTTTTCCAAGTGTCTGGACATCCAATGTATCCCTGCAAAGTTTGGTGAAGATCTGAGTATGTAGTTTTTGACCTTATCTGGAACCTCCCATCTGAAAATTTGAAAATTCTTAAAAAATCCGTCCAAAATCTTGATGACCTCAATCTCTTGTTTTGTACGTTTTTTCCACGTGTCTTGACATCCAATGTATCCCTGCAAAGTTTGGTGAAGATCTGAGTATGTAGTTTTTGACCTTATATGGAACCTCCCATCTGAAAATTTGAAAATTCCTAAAAAATCCGTCTAAAATCTTGATGTCCCCAATCCTATGTCTCGTATGTTTTTTCCACGTGTCTTGACATCCAATGTATCCCTGCAAAGTTTGGTGAAGATCTGAGTATGTAGTTTTTGACCTTATATGGAACCTCATATCTGAAAATTTGAAAATTCTTAAAAAATTCGACCAAAATCTTGATGTCTCCAATCTCTTGTTTTGTACGTTTTTTCCATGTGTGTTGACATCCAATGTATCCCTGCAAAGTTTGGTGAAGGTCTGAGTATGTCGGTTTTGACCTTATCTGGAACCTCCTATCTGAAAATTTGAAAATTCTTCAAAAATTCGTCCAAAATCTTGATGTCTCCAATCTCTTGTTTTGTATGTTTTTTCCACGTGTGTTGACATCTAATGTATCCCTGCAAAGTTTGGTGAAGATCTGACTATGTCGTTTTTGACCTTATCTGGAACCTCCTATCTGAAAATTTGAAAATTTTTAAAAAATTCGTCCAAAATCTTGATGTTTTCAATCTCTTGTTTTGTACTTTTTTTCCACGTGTCTTGACCTCCAATGTATCCCTGCAAAGTTTGGTGAAGATCTGAGTATGTCGTTTTTGACCTTATCTGGAACATCCTTTCTGAAAATTTGAAAATTCTTAAAAAATTCGTCCAAAATCTTGATGTCTCCAATCTCTTGTTTTGTACGTTTTTTCCACGTGTCTTGACATCCAATGTATCCCTGCAAAGTTTGGTGAAGATCTGAGTATGTAGTTTTTGACCTTATATGGAACCTCCTTTCTGAAAATTTGAAAATTCTTAAAATATTCGTCCAAAATCTTGATGTCTCCAATCTCTTGTTTTGTACGTTTTTTCCACGTGTCTTGACATCCAATGTATCCCTGCAAAGTTTGGTGAAGATCTGAGTATGTAGTTTTTGACCTTATATGGAACCTCCCATCTGAAAATTTGTAAATTCCTAAAAAATCCGTCTAAAATCTTGATGTCTCCACTCTCTTGGTTTGTACTTTTTTTCCACGTGTCTTGACATCCAATGTATCCCTGCAAAGTTTGGTGAAGATCTGAGTATGTAGTTTTTGACCTTATATGGAACCTCATTTCTGAAAATTTGAAAAATCTTAAAAAATTCGACCAAAATCTTGATGTCTCCAATCCTATGTTTTGTATGTTTTTTTAACGTGTCTTGACATCCAATGTATCCATGCAAAGTTTGGTGAAGATCTGAGTATGTAGTTTTTGTCCTTATATGGAACCTCCTATCTGAAAATTTGAGAATTCTTGAAAAATTCGTCCAAAATCTTGATGTCTCCAATCTCTTGTTTTGTATGTTTTTTCCACGTGTCTTGACATCCAATGTATTTCTGCAAAGTTTGGTGAAGATCTGAGTATGTCGTTTTTGACCTTATCTGGAACATCCTTTCTGAAAATTTGAAAATTCTTAAAAAAATCGTCCAAAATCTTGATGTCTCCAATCTCTTGTTTTGTACGTTTTTTCCACGTGTCTTGACATCCAATGTATCCCTGCAAAGTTTGGTGAAGATCTGAGTATGTAGTTTTTGACCTTATCTGGAACCTCCTATCTGAAAATTTGAAAATTCCTAAAAAATCCGTCCAAAATCTTGATGTCCCCAATCCTATGTTTTGTATGTTTTTTCCACGTGTCTTGACATCCAATGTATCCATGCAAAGTTTGGTGAAGATCTGAGTATGTAGTTTTTGACCTTATATGGAACCTCCTTTCTGAAAATTTGAAAATTCTTAAAAAATTCGTCCAAAATCTTGATGTCCCCAATCTCTTGTTTTGTACGTTTTTTCCACGTGTCTTGACATCCAATGTATCCCTGCAAAGTTTGGTGAAGATCTGAGTATGTAGTTTTTGACCTTATATGGAACCTCCTATCTGAAAATTTGAAAATTCTTAAAAAATTCGTCCAAAATCTTGATGTCTCCAATCTCTTGTTTTGTACGTTTTTTTCCACGTGTCTTGACATCCAATGTATCCCTGCAAAGTTTGGTGAAGATCTGAGTATGTAGTTTTTGACCTTATCTGGAACCTCCCATCTGAAAATTTGAAAATTCCTAAAAAATCCGTCCAAAATCTTGATGACCTCAATCTCTTGTTTTGTACGTTTTTTCCACGTGTCTTGACATCCAATGTATCCCTGCAAAGTTTGGTGAAGATCTGAGTATGTAGTTTTTGACCTTATCTGGAACCTCCTATCTGAAAATTTGAAAATTGTTAAAAAATTCGTCCAAAATCTTGATGTCTCAAATCTCTTGTTTTGTACGTTTTTCCCACGTGTCTTGACATCCAATGTAACCCTGCAAAGTTTGGTGAAGATCTGAGTATGTAGTTTTTGACTTTATCTGGAACCTTCTTTCTGAAAATTTGAAAATTCCTCAAAAATTCGTCCAAAATCTTGATGTCTCCAATCTCTTGTTTTGTACGTTTTTTCCACGTGTCTTGACATCGAATGTATCCCTGCAAAGTTTGGTGAAGATCTGAGTATGTAGTTTTTGACCTTATCTGGAACCTCCCATCTGAAAATTTGAAAATTCCTAAAAAATCCGTCCAAAATCTTGATGTCCCCAATCCTATGTTTTGTATGTTTTTTCCACGTGTCTTGACATCCAATGTATCCATGCAAAGTTTGGTGAAGATCTGAGTATGTAGTTTTTGACCTTATATGGAACCTCCTTTCTGAAAATTTGAAAATTCTTAAAAAATTCGTCCAAAATCTTGATGTCCCCAATCTCTTGTTTTGTACGTTTTTTCCACGTGTCTTGACATCCAATGTATCCCTGCAAAGTTTGGTGAAGATCTGAGTATGTAGTTTTTGACCTTATATGGAACCTCCTTTCTGAAAATTTGAAAATTCTTAAAAAATTCGTCCAAAATCTTGATGTCTCCAATCTCTTGTTTTGTACGTTTTTTCCACGTGTCTTGACATCCAATGTATCCCTGCAAAGTTTGGTGAAGATCTGAGTATGTAGTTTTTGACCTTATATGGAACCACATATCTGAAAATTTGAAAATTCTTAAAAAATTCGACCAAAATCTTGATGTCTCCAATCCTATGTTTTGTATGTTTTTTCCACGTGTCTTGACATCCAATGTATCCATGCAAAGTTTGATGAAGATCTGAGTATGTAGTTTTTGACATTATATGGAACCTCCTATCTGAAAATTTGAAAATTCCTAAAAAATCCGTCCAAAATCTTGATGACCTCAATCTCTTGTTTTGTACGTTTTTTCCACGTGTCTTGACATCCATTGTATCCCTGCAAAGTTTGGTGAAGATCTGAGTATGTAGTTTTTGACCTTATATGGAACCTCCTTTCTGAAAATTTGAAAATTCTTAAAAAATTCGTCCAAAATCTTGATGTCTACAATCTCTTGTTTTGTACGTTTTTTCCACGTGTCTTGACATCCAATGATTCCCTGCAAAGTTTGGTGAAGATCTGAGTATGTAGTTTTTGACCTTATATGGAACCTCCCATCTGAAAATTTGAAAATTCCTAAAAAATCCGTCTAAAATCTTGATGTCCCCAATCCTATGTCTTGTATGTTTTTTCCACGTGTCTTGACATCCAATGTATCCCTGCAAAGTTTGGTGAAGATCTGAGTATGTAGTTTTTGACCTTATATGGAACCTCATATCTGAAAATTTGAAAATTCTTAAAAAATTCGACCAAAATCTTGATGTCTCCAATCCTATGTTTTGTATGTTTTTTCCACGTGTCTTGACATCCAATGTATCCATGCAAAGTTTGGTGAAGATCTGAGTATGTAGTTTTTGACCTTATATGGAACCTCCTATCTGAAAATTTGAAAATTCTTAAAAAATTCGTCCAAAATCTTGATGTCTCTAATCTCTTGTTTTGTACGTTTTTTCCACGTGTCTTGACATCCAATGTATCCCTGCAAAGTTTGGTGAAGATCTGAGTATGTAGTTTTTGACCTTATCTGGAACCTCCCATCTGAAAATTTGAAAATTCCTAAAAAATCCGTCCAAAATCTTGATGACCTCAATCTCTTGTTTTGTACGTTTTTTCCACGTGTCTTGACATCCAATGTATCCCTGCAAAGTTTGGTGAAGATCTGAGTATGTAGTTTTTGACCTTATCTGGAACCTCCTATCTGAAAATTTGAAAATTGTTAAAAAATTCGTCCAAAATCTTGATGTCTCCAATCTCTTGTTTTGTACGTTTTTCCCACGTGTCTTGACATCCAATGTATCCCTGCAAAGTTTGGTGAAGATCTGAGTATGTAGTTTTTGACCTTATCTTGAACCTCCCATCTGAAAATTTGAAAATTCCTAAAAAATCCGTCCAAAATCTTGATGACCTCAATCTCTTGTTTTGTACGTTTTTTCCACGTGTCTTGACATCCAATGTATCCCTGCAAAGTTTGGTGAAGATCTGAGTAGGTAGTTTTTGACCTTATCTGGAACCTCCTATCTGAAAATTTGAAAATTGTTAAAAAATTCGTCCAAAATCTTGATGTCTCCAATCTCTTGTTTTGTACGTTTTTCCCACGTGTCTTGACATCCAATGTATCCCTGCAAAGTTTGGTGAAGATCTGAGTATGTAGTTTTTGACCTTATATGGAACCTCCTTTCTGAAAATTTGAAAATTCCTCAAAAATTCGTCCAAAATCTTGAAGTCTCCAATCTCTTGTTTTGTACGTTTTTCCACGTGTCTTGACATCCAATGTATACCTGCAAAGTTTGGTGAAGATCTGAGTATGTAGTTTTTGACCTTATCTGGAACCTCCTATCTGAAAATTTGAAAATTCCTAAAAAATCCGTCCAAAATCTTGATGTCCCCAATCCTATGTCTTGTATGTTTTTCCACGTGTCTTGACATCCAATGTATCCCTGCAAAGTTTGGTGAAGATCTGAGTATGTAGTTTTTGACCTTATATGGAACCTCATATCTGAAAATTTGAAAATTCTTAAAAAATTCGACCATAATCTTGATGTCTCCAATCCTATGTTTTGTATGTTTTTTCCACGTGTCTTGACATCCAATGTATCCATGCAAAATTTGGTGAAGATCTGAGTATGTAGTTTTTGACCTTATATGGAACCTCCTATCTGAAAATTTGAAAATTCTTAAAAAATTCGTCCAAAATCTTGATGTCTCCAATCTCTTGTTTTGTACGTTTTTTCCACGTGTCTTGACATCCAATGTATCCCTGCAAAGTTTGGTGAAGATCTGAGTATGTAGTTTTTGACCTTATCTGGAACCTCCCATCTGAAAATTTGAAAATTCCTAAAAAATCCGTCCAAAATCTTGATGACCTCAATCTCTTGTTTTGTACGTTTTTTCCACGTGTCTTGACATCCAATGTATCCCTGCAAAGTTTGGTGAAGATCTGAGTATGTAGTTTTTGACCTTATCTGGAACCTCCTATCTGAAAATTTGAAAATTGTTAAAAAATTCGTCCAAAATCTTGATGTCTCAAATCTCTTGTTTTGTACGTTTTTCCCACGTGTCTTGACATCCAATGTATCCCTGCAAAGTTTGGTGAAGATCTGAGTATGTAGTTTTTGACCTTATATGGAACCTCCTTTCTGAAAATTTGAAAATTCCTTAAAAATTCGTCCAAAATCTTGATGTCTCCAATCTCTTGTTTTGTACGTTTTTCAACGTGTCTTCACATCCAATGTATCCCTGCAAAGTTTGGTGAAGATCTGAGTATGTAGTTTTTGACCTTATCTGGAACCTCCCATCTGAAAATTTGAAAATTCCTAAAAAATCCGTCCAAAATCTTGATGTCCCCAATCCTATGTCTTGTATGTTTTTCCACGTGTCTTGACATCCAATGTATCCCTGCAAAGTTTGGTGAAGATCTGAGTATGTAGTTTTTGACCTTATATGGAACCTCATATCTGAAAATTTGAAAATTCTTAAAAAATTCGACCAAAATCTTGATGTCTCCAATCCTATGTTTTGTATGTTTTTTCCACGTGTCTTGACATCCAATGTATCCATGCAAAATTTGGTGAAGATCTGAGTATGTAGTTTTTGACCTTATATGGAACCTCCTATCTGAAAATTTGAAAATTCTTAAAAAATTCGTCCAAAATCTTGATGTCTCCAATCTCTTGTTTTGTACGTTTTTTCCACGTGTCTTGACATCCAATGTATCCCTGCAAAGTTTGGTGAAGATCTGAGTATGTAGTTTTTGACCTTATCTGGAACCTCCCATCTGAAAATTTGAAAATTCCTAAAAAATCCGTCCAAAATCTTGATGACCTCAATCTCTTGTTTTGTACGTTTTTTCCACGTGTCTTGACATCCAATGTATCCCTGCAAAGTTTGGTGAAGATCTGAGTATGTGGTTTTTGACCTTATCTGGAACCTCCTATCTGAAAATTTGAAAATTGTTAAAAAATTCGTCCAAAATCTTGATGTCTCAAATCTCTTGTTTTGTACGTTTTTCCCACGTGTCTTGACATCCAATGTATCCCTGCAAAGTTTGGTGAAGATCTGAGTATGTAGTTTTTGACTTTATCTGGAACCTTCTTTCTGAAAATTTGAAAATTCCTCAAAAATTCGTCCAAAATCTTGATGTCTCCAATCTCTTGTTTTGTACGTTTTTTCCACGTGTCTTGACATCCAATGTATCCCTGCAAAGTTTGGTGAAGATCTGAGTATGTAGTTTTTGACCTTATCTGGAACCTCCCATCTGAAAATTTGAAAATTCCTAAAAAATCCGTCCAAAATCTTGATGTCCCCAATCCTATGTTTTGTATGTTTTTTCCACGTGTCTTGACATCCAATGTATCCATGCAAAGTTTGGTGAAGATCTGAGTATGTAGTTTTTGACCTTATATGGAACCTCCTTTCTGAAAATTTGAAAATTCTTAAAAAATTCGTCCAAAATCTTGATGTCCCCAATCTCTTGTTTTGTACGTTTTTTCCACGTGTCTTGACATCCAATGTATCCCTGCAAAGTTTGGTGAAGATCTGAGTATGTAGTTTTTGACCTTATATGGAACCTCCTTTCTGAAAATTTGAAAATTCTTAAAAAATTCGTCCAAAATCTTGATGTCTCCAATCTCTTGTTTTGTACGTTTTTTCCACGTGTCTTGACATCCAATGTATCCCTGCAAAGTTTGGTGAAGATCTGAGTATGTAGTTTTTGACCTTATATGGAACCTCATATCTGAAAATTTGAAAATTCTTAAAAAATTCGACCAAAATCTTGATGTCTCCAATCCTATGTTTTGTATGTTTTTTCCACGTGTCTTGACATCCAATGTATCCATGCAAAGTTTGATGAAGATCTGAGTATGTAGTTTTTGACCTTATATGGAACCTCCTATCTGAAAATTTGAAAATTCTTAAAAAATTCGTCCAAAATCTTGATGTCTCCAATCTCTTGTTTTGTACGTTTTTTCCACGTGTCTTGACATCCAATGTATCCCTGCAAAGTTTGGTGAAGATCTGAGTATGTAGTTTTTGACCTTATCTGGAACCTCCTAGCTGAAAATTTGAAAATTCCTAAAAAATCCGTCCAAAATCTTGATGACCTCAATCTCTTGTTTTGTACGTTTTTTCCACGTGTCTTGACAACCATTGTATCCCTGCAAAGTTTGGTGAAGATCTGAGTATGTAGTTTTTGACCTTATATGGAACCTCCTTTCTGAAAATTTGAAAATTCTTAAAAAATTCGTCCAAAATCTTGATGTCTCCAATCTCTTGTTTTGTACGTTTTTTCCACGTGTCTTGACATCCAATGTATCCCTGCAAAGTTTGGTGAAGATCTGAGTATGTAGTTTTTGACCTTATATGGAACCTCCTTTCTGAAAATTTGAAAATTCTTAAAAAATTCGTCCAAAATCTTGATGTCTACAATCTCTTGTTTTGTACGTTTTTTCCACGTGTCTTGACATCCAATGTATCCCTGCAAAGTTTGGTGAAGATCTGAGTATGTAGTTTTTGACCTTATATGGAACCTCCCATCTGAAAATTTGAAAATTCCTAAAAAATCCGTCTAAAATCTTGATGTCCCCAATCCTATGTCTTGTATGTTTTTTCCACGTGTCTTGACATCCAATGTATCCCTGCAAAGTTTGGTGAAGATCTGAGTATGTAGTTTTTGACCTTATATGGAACCTCATATCTGAAAATTTGAAAATTCTTAAAAAATTCGACCAAAATCTTGATGTCTCCAATCCTATGTTTTGTATGTTTTTTCCACGTGTCTTGACATCCAATGTATCCATGCAAAGTTTGGTGAAGATCTGAGTATGTAGTTTTTGACCTTATATGGAACCTCCTATCTGAAAATTTGAAAATTCTTAAAAAATTCGTCCAAAATCTTGATGTCTCTAATCTCTTGTTTTGTACGTTTTTTCCACGTGTCTTGACATCCAATGTATCCCTGCAAAGTTTGGTGAAGATCTGAGTATGTAGTTTTTGACCTTATCTGGAACCTCCCATCTGAAAATTTGAAAATTCCTAAAAAATCCGTCCAAAATCTTGATGACCTCAATCTCTTGTTTTGTACGTTTTTTTCACGTGTCTTGACATCCAATGTATCCCTGCAAAGTTTGGTGAAGATCTGAGTATGTAGTTTTTGACCTTATCTGGAACCTCCTATCTGAAAATTTGAAAATTGTTAAAAAATTCGTCCATATCTTGATGTCTCCAATCTCTTGTTTTGTACGTTTTTCCCACGTGTCTTGACATCCAATGTATCCCTGCAAAGTTTGGTGAAGATCTGAGTATGTAGTTTTTGACCTTATCTTGAACCTCCCATCTGAAAATTTGAAAATTCCTAAAAAATCCGTCCAAAATCTTGATGACCTCAATCTCTTGTTTTGTACGTTTTTTCCACGTGTCTTGACATCCAATGTATCCCTGCAAAGTTTGGTGAAGATCTGAGTATGTAGTTTTTGACCTTATCTGGAACCTCCTATCTGAAAATTTGAAAATTGTTAAAAAATTCGTCCAAAATCTTGATGTCTCCAATCTCTTGTTTTGTACGTTTTTCCCACGTGTCTTGACATCCAATGTATCCCTGCAAAGTTTGGTGAAGATCTGAGTATGTAG
Source organism: Lepisma saccharinum (assembly GCF_977018435.1). Taxonomy (NCBI): domain Eukaryota; kingdom Metazoa; phylum Arthropoda; class Insecta; order Zygentoma; family Lepismatidae; genus Lepisma; species Lepisma saccharinum. The sequence goes on along the minus strand of NW_028142929.1, from coordinate 574,110 downwards.
TTTTTGACCTTATATGGAACCTCCTTTCTGAAAATTTGAAAATTCCTCAAAAATTCGACCAAAATCTTGATGTCTCCAATCTCTTGTTTTGTACGTTTTTCCACGTGTCTTGACATCCAATGTATACCTGCAAAGTTTGGTGAAGATCTGAGTATGTAGTTTTTGACCTTATCTGGAACCTCCTATCTGAAAATTTGAAAATTCCTAAAAAATCCGTCCAAAATCTTGATGTCCCCAATCCTATGTCTTGTATGTTTTTCCACGTGTCTTGACATCCAATGTATCCCTGCAAAGTTTGGTGAAGATCTGAGTATGTAGTTTTTGACCTTATATGGAACCTCATATCTGAAAATTTGAAAATTCTTAAAAAATTCGACCAAAATCTTGATGTCTCCAATCCTATGTTTTGTATGTTTTTTCCACGTGTCTTGACATCCAATGTATCCATGCAAAATTTGGTGAAGATCTGAGTATGTAGTTTTTGACCTTATATGGAACCTCCTATCTGAAAATTTGAAAATTCTTAAAAAATTCGTCCAAAATCTTGATGTCTCCAATCTCTTGTTTTGTACGTTTTTTCCACGTGTCTTGACATCCAATGTATCCCTGCAAAGTTTGGTGAAGATCTGAGTATGTAGTTTTTGACCTTATCTGGAACCTCCCATCTGAAAATTTGAAAATTCCTAAAAAATCCGTCCAAAATCTTGATGACCTCAATCTCTTGTTTTGTACGTTTTTTCCACGTGTCTTGACATCCAATGTATCCCTGCAAAGTTTGGTGAAGATCTGAGTATGTAGTTTTTGACCTTATCTGGAACCTCCTATCTGAAAATTTGAAAATTGTTAAAAAATTCGTCCAAAATCTTGATGTCTCAAATCTCTTGTTTTGTACGTTTTTCCCACGTGTCTTGACATCCAATGTATCCCTGCAAAGTTTGGTGAAGATCTGAGTATGTAGTTTTTGACCTTATCTGGAACCTTCTTTCTGAAAATTTGAAAATTCCTCAAAAATTCGTCCAAAATCTTGATGTCTCCAATCTCTTGTTTTGTACGTTTTTTCCACGTGTCTTGACATCCAATGTATCCCTGCAAAGTTTGGTGAAGATCTGAGTATGTAGTTTTTGACCTTATATGGAACCTCATATCTGAAAATTGGAAAATTCTTAAAAAATTCGACCAAAATCTTGATGTCTCCAATCCTATGTTTTGTATGTTTTTTCCACGTGTCTTGACATACAATGTATCCATGCAAAGTTTGATGAAGATCTGAGTATGTAGTTTTTGACCTTATATGGAACCTCCTATCTGAAAATTTGAAAATTCTTAAAAAATTCGTCCAAAATCTTGATGTCTCCAATCTCTTGTTTTGTACGTTTTTTCCACGTGTCTTGACATCCAATGTATCCCTGCAAAGTTTGGTGAAGATCTGAGTATGTAGTTTTTGACCTTATATTAAACCTAATTTCTGAAAATTTGAAAATTCCTAAAAAATCCGTCTAAAATCTTGATGTCCCCAATCCTATGTCTTGTATGTTTTTTCCACGTGTCTTGACATCCAATGTATCCCTGCAAAGTTTGGTGAAGATCTGAGTATGTAGTTTTTGACCTTATATGGAACCTCATATCTGAAAATTTGAAAATTCTTAAAAAATTCGACCAAAATCTTGATGTCTCCAATCCTATGTTTTGTATGTTTTTTCCACGTGTCTTGACATCCAATGTATCCATGCAAAGTTTGGTGAAGATCTGAGTATGTAGTTTTTGACCTTATATGGAACCTCCTATCAGAAAATTTGAAAATTCTTAAAAAATTCGTCCAAAATCTTGATGTCTCCAATCTCTTGTTTTGTACGTTTTTTCCACGTGTCTTGACATCCAATGTATCCCTGCAAAGTTTGGTGAAGATCTGAGTATGTAGTTTTTGACCTTATCTGGAACCTCCCATCTGAAAATTTGAAAATTCCTAAAAAATCCGTCCAAAATCTTGATGACCTCAATCTCTTGTTTTGTACGTTTTTTCCACGTGTCTTGACATCCAATGTATCCCTGCAAAGTTTGGTGAATATCTGAGTATGTAGTTTTTGACCTTATATGGAACCTCATATCTGAAAATTTGAAAATTCTTAAAAAATTCGACCAAAATCTTGATGTCTCCAATCCTATGTTTTGTATGTTTTTTCCACGTGTCTTGACATCCAATGTATCCATGCAAAGTTTGATGAAGATCTGAGTATGTAGTTTTTGACCTTATATGGAACCTCCTATCTGAAAATTTGAAAATTCTTAAAAAATTCGTCCAAAATCTTGATGTCTCCAATCTCTTGTTTTGTACGTTTTTTCCACGTGTCTTGACATCCAATGTATCCCTGCAAAGTTTGGTGAAGATCTGAGTATGTAGTTTTTGACCTTATCTGGAACCTCCTAGCTGAAAATTTGAAAATTCCTAAAAAATCCGTCCAAAATCTTGATGACCTCAATCTCTTGTTTTGTACGTTTTTTCCACGTGTCTTGACAACCATTGTATCCCTGCAAAGTTTGGTGAAGATCTGAGTATGTAGTTTTTGACCTTATATGGAACCTCCTTTCTGAAAATTTGAAAATTCTTAAAAAATTCGTCCAAAATCTTGATGTCTCCAATCTCTTGTTTTGTACGTTTTTTCCACGTGTCTTGACATCCAATGTATCCCTGCAAAGTTTGGTGAAGATCTGAGTATGTAGTTTTTGACCTTATATGGAACCTCCTTTCTGAAAATTTGAAAATTCTTAAAAAATTCGTCCAAAATCTTGATGTCTACAATCTCTTGTTTTGTACGTTTTTTCCACGTGTCTTGACATCCAATGTATCCCTGCAAAGTTTGGTGAAGATCTGAGTATGTAGTTTTTGACCTTATATGGAACCTCCCATCTGAAAATTTGAAAATTCCTAAAAAATCCGTCTAAAATCTTGATGTCCCCAATCCTATGTCTTGTATGTTTTTTCCACGTGTCTTGACATCCAATGTATCCCTGCAAAGTTTGGTGAAGATCTGAGTATGTAGTTTTTGACCTTATATGGAACCTCATATCTGAAAATTTGAAAATTCTTAAAAAATTCGACCAAAATCTTGATGTCTCCAATCCTATGTTTTGTATGTTTTTTCCACGTGTCTTGACATCCAATGTATCCATGCAAAGTTTGGTGAAGATCTGAGTATGTAGTTTTTGACCTTATATGGAACCTCCTATCTGAAAATTTGAAAATTCTTAAAAAATTCGTCCAAAATCTTGATGTCTCTAATCTCTTGTTTTGTACGTTTTTTCCACGTGTCTTGACATCCAATGTATCCCTGCAAAGTTTGGTGAAGATCTGAGTATGTAGTTTTTGACCTTATCTGGAACCTCCCATCTGAAAATTTGAAAATTCCTAAAAAATCCGTCCAAAATCTTGATGACCTCAATCTCTTGTTTTGTACGTTTTTTTCACGTGTCTTGACATCCAATGTATCCCTGCAAAGTTTGGTGAAGATCTGAGTATGTAGTTTTTGACCTTATCTGGAACCTCCTATCTGAAAATTTGAAAATTGTTAAAAAATTCGTCCAAAATCTTGATGTCTCCAATCTCTTGTTTTGTACGTTTTTCCCACGTGTCTTGACATCCAATGTATCCCTGCAAAGTTTGGTGAAGATCTGAGTATGTAGTTTTTGACCTTATCTTGAACCTCCCATCTGAAAATTTGAAAATTCCTAAAAAATCCGTCCAAAATCTTGATGACCTCAATCTCTTGTTTTGTACGTTTTTTCCACGTGTCTTGACATCCAATGTATCCCTGCAAAGTTTGGTGAAGATCTGAGTATGTAGTTTTTGACCTTATCTGGAACCTCCTATCTGAAAATTTGAAAATTGTTAAAAAATTCGTCCAAAATCTTGATGTCTCCAATCTCTTGTTTTGTACGTTTTTCCCACGTGTCTTGACATCCAATGTATCCCTGCAAAGTTTGGTGAAGATCTGAGTATGTAGTTTTTGACCTTATATGGAACCTCCTTTCTGAAAATTTGAAAATTCCTCAAAAATTCGTCCAAAATCTTGATGTCTCCAATCTCTTGTTTTGTACGTTTTTCCACGTGTCTTGACATCCAATGTATACCTGCAAAGTTTGGTGAAGATCTGAGTATGTAGTTTTTGACCTTATCTGGAACCTCCTATCTGAAAATTTGAAAATTCCTAAAAAATCCGTCCAAAATCTTGATGTCCCCAATCCTATGTCTTGTATGTTTTTCCACGTGTCTTGACATCCAATGTATCCCTGCAAAGTTTGGTGAAGATCTGAGTATGTAGTTTTTGACCTTATATGGAACCTCATATCTGAAAATTTGAAAATTCTTAAAAAATTCGACCAAAATCTTGATGTCTCCAATCCTATGTTTTGTATGTTTTTTCCACGTGTCTTGACATCCAATGTATCCATGCAAAATTTGGTGAAGATCTGAGTATGTAGTTTTTGACCTTATATGGAACCTCCTATCTGAAAATTTGAAAATTCTTAAAAAATTCGTCCAAAATCTTGATGTCTCCAATCTCTTGTTTTGTACGTTTTTTCCACGTGTCTTGACATCCAATGTATCCCTGCAAAGTTTGGTGAAGATCTGAGTATGTAGTTTTTGACCTTATCTGGAACCTCCCATCTGAAAATTTGAAAATTCCTAAAAAATCCGTCCAAAATCTTGATGACCTCAATCTCTTGTTTTGTACGTTTTTTCCACGTGTCTTGACATCCAATGTATCCCTGCAAAGTTTGGTGAAGATCTGAGTATGTAGTTTTTGACCTTATCTGGAACCTCCTATCTGAAAATTTGAAAATTGTTAAAAAATTCGTCCAAAATCTTGATGTCTCAAATCTCTTGTTTTGTACGTTTTTCCCACGTGTCTTGACATCCAATGTATCCCTGCAAAGTTTGGTGAAGATCTGAGTATGTAGTTTTTGACCTTATCTGGAACCTTCTTTCTGAAAATTTGAAAATTCCTCAAAAATTCGTCCAAAATCTTGATGTCTCCAATCTCTTGTTTTGTACGTTTTTTCCACGTGTCTTGACATCCAATGTATCCCTGCAAAGTTTGGTGAAGATCTGAGTATGTAGTTTTTGACCTTATATGGAACCTCATATCTGAAAATTGGAAAATTCTTAAAAAATTCGACCAAAATCTTGATGTCTCCAATCCTATGTTTTGTATGTTTTTTCCACGTGTCTTGACATACAATGTATCCATGCAAAGTTTGATGAAGATCTGAGTATGTAGTTTTTGACCTTATATGGAACCTCCTATCTGAAAATTTGAAAATTCTTAAAAAATTCGTCCAAAATCTTGATGTCTCCAATCTCTTGTTTTGTACGTTTTTTCCACGTGTCTTGACATCCAATGTATCCCTGCAAAGTTTGGTGAAGATCTGAGTATGTAGTTTTTGACCTTATCTGGAACCTCCTATCTGAAAATTTGAAAATTCCTAAAAAATCCGTCCAAAATCTTGATGACCTCAATCTCTTGTTTTGTACGTTTTTTCCACGTGTCTTGACATCCATTGTATCCCTGCAAAGTTTGGTGAAGATCTGAGTATGTAGTTTTTGACCTTATATGGAACCTCCTTTCTGAAAATTTGAAAATTCTTAAAAAATTCGTCCAAAATCTTGATGTCTCCAATCTCTTGTTTTGTACGTTTTTTCCACGTGTCTTGACATCCAATGTATCCCTGCAAAGTTTGGTGAAGATCTGAGTATGTAGTTTTTGACCTTATATTAAACCTAATTTCTGAAAATTTGAAAATTCTTAAAAAATTCGTCCAAAATCTTGATGTCTCCAATCTCTTGTTTTGTACGTTTTTTCCACGTGTCTTGACATCCAATGTATCCCTGCAAAGTTTGGTGAAGATCTGAGTATGTAGTTTTTGACCTTATATGGAACCTCCCATCTGAAAATTTGAAAATTCCTAAAAAATCCGTCTAAAATCTTGATGTCCCCAATCCTATGTCTTGTATGTTTTTTCCACGTGTCTTGACATCCAATGTATCCCTGCAAAGTTTGGTGAAGATCTGAGTATGTAGTTTTTGACCTTATATGGAACCTCATATCTGAAAATTTGAAAATTCTTAAAAAATTCGACCAAAATCTTGATGTCTCCAATCCTATGTTTTGTATGTTTTTTCCACGTGTCTTGACATCCAATGTATCCATGCAAAGTTTGGTGAAGATCTGAGTATGTAGTTTTTGACCTTATATGGAACCTCCTATCTGAAAATTTGAAAATTCTTAAAAAATTCGTCCAAAATCTTGATGTCTCCAATCTCTTGTTTTGTACGTTTTTTCCACGTGTCTTGACATCCAATGTATCCCTGCAAAGTTTGGTGAAGATCTGAGTATGTAGTTTTTGACCTTATCTGGAACCTCCCATCTGAAAATTTGAAAATTCCTAAAAAATCCGTCCAAAATCTTGATGACCTCAATCTCTTGTTTTGTACGTTTTTTCCACGTGTCTTGACATCCAATGTATCCCTGCAAAGTTTGGTGAAGATCTGAGTATGTAGTTTTTGACCTTATCTGGAACCTCCTATCTGAAAATTTGAAAATTCTTAAAAAATTCGTCCAAAATCTTGATGTCTCCAATCTCTTGTTTTGTACGTTTTTCCCACGTGTCTTGACATTCAATGTATCCCTGCAAAGTTTGGTGAAGATCTGAGTATGTAGTTTTTGACCTTATATGGAACATTCTTTCTGAAAATTTGAAAATTCCTCAAAAATTCGTCCAAAATCTTGATGTCTCCAATCTCTTGTTTTGTACGTTTTTTCCACGTGTCTTGACATCCAATGTATCCCTGCAAAGTTTGGTGAAGATCTGAGTATGTAGTTTTTGACCTTATCTGGAACCTCCCATTTGAAAATTTGAAAATTCCTAAAAAATCCGTCCAAAATCTTGATGTCCCCAATCCTATGTCTTGTATGTTTTTTCCACGTGTCTTGACATCCAATGTATCCCTGCAAAGTTTGGTGAAGATCTGAGTATGTAGTTTTTGACCTTATATGGAACCTCATATCTGAAAATTTGAAAATTCTTAAAAAATTCGACCAAAATCTTGATGTCTCCAATCATTTGTTTTGTATGTTTTTTCCACGTGTCTTGACATCCAATGTATCCATGCAAAGTTTGGTGAAGATCTGAGTATGTAGTTTTTGACCTTATATGGAACCTCGTATCTGAAAATTTGAAAATTCTTAAAAAATTCGTCCAAAATCTTGATGTCCCCAATCCTATGTTTTGTATGTTTTTTCCACGTGTCTTGACATCCAATGTATCCATGCAAAGTTTGGTGAAGATCTGAGTATGTCGTTTTTGACCTTATCTGGAACCTCCCATCTGAAAATTTGAAAATTCTTCAAAAATTCGTCGAAAATCTTGATGTCTCCAATCTCTTGTTTTGTACGTTTTTTCCACGTGTCTTGACATGCAAAGTATCCCTGCAACGTTTGGTGAAGATCTGAGTATGTAGTTTTTGACCTTATCTGGAACATCCTATCTGAAAATTTGAAAATTCTTCAAAAATTCGTCCAAAATCTTGATGTCTCCAATCTCTTGTTTTGTACGTTTTTTCCACGTTTCTTGACATCCAATGTATCCCTGCAATGTTTGGTGAAGATCTGAGTATGTAGTTTTTGACCTTATATGGAACCTCCTATCTGAAAATTTGAAAATTCTTAAAAAATTCGTCCAAAATCTTGATGTCCCCAATCCTATGTTTTGTATGTTTTTTCCACGTGTCTTGACATCCAATGTATCCATGCAAAGTTTGGTGAAGATCTGAGTATGTCGTTTTTGACCTTATCTGGAACCTCCCATCTGAAAATTTGAAAATTCTTCAAAAATTCGTCGAAAATCTTGATGTCTCCAATCTCTTGTTTTGTACGTTTTTTCCACGTGTCTTGACATGCAAAGTATCCCTGCAACGTTTGGTGAAGATCTGAGTATGTAGTTTTTGACCTTATCTGGAACCTCCTATCTGAAAATTTGAAAATTTTTGAAAAATTCGTCCAAAATCTTGATGTCTCCAATCTCTTGTTTTGTACGTTTTTTCCACGTGTCTTGACCTCCAATGTATCCCTGCAATGTTTGGTGAAGATCTGAGTATGTAGTTTTTGACCTTATATGGAACCTCCTATCTGAAAATTTGAAAATTCTTAAAAAATTTGACCAAAATCTTGATGTTCCCAATCCTATGTTTTGTATGTTTTTTCCACGTGTCTTGACATCCAATGTATCCCTGCAAAGTTTGGTGAAGATCTGAGTATGTCGTTTTTGACTTTATCTGGAACATCCTTTCTGAAAATTTGAAAATTCTTAAAAAATTCGTCCAAAATCTTGATGTCTCCAATCTCTTGTTTTGTACGTTTTTTCCACGTGTCTTGACATCCAATGTATCCCTGCAAAGTTTGGTGAAGATCTGAGTATGTAGTTTTTGACCTTATATGGAACCTCCTATCTGAAAATTTGAAAATTCTTAAAAAATTTGACCAAAATCTTGATGTCCCCAATCCTATGTTTTGTATGTTTTTTCCCCGTGTCTTGACATCCAATGTATCCCTGCAGAGTTTGGTGAAGATCTGATTATGTCATTTTTGACCTTATCTGCAACATCCTTTCTGAAAATTTGAAAATTCTTAAAAAATTCGTCCAAAATCTTGATGTCTCCAATCTCTTGTTTTGTACGTTTTTTCCACGTGTCTTGACATCCAATGTATCCCTGCAAAGTTTGGTGAAGATCTGAGTATGTAGTTTTTGACCTTATCTGGAACCTCATTTCTGAAAATTTGAAAATTCCTCAAAAATTCGTCCAAAATCTTGATGTCTCCAATCTCTTGTTTTGTACGTTTTTTCCACGTGTCTTGACATCCAATGTATCCCTGCAAAGTTTGGTGAAGATCGGAGTATGTCGTTTTTGACCTTATCTGGAACATCCTTTCTGAAAATTTGAAAATTCTTAAAAAATTCGTCCAAAATCTTGACGTCCCCAATCTCTTGTTTTGTACGTTTTTTCCACGTGTCTTGACATCCAATGTATCCCTGCAAAGTTTGGTCAAGATCTGAGTATGTAGTTTTTGACCTTATCTGGAACCTCCTATCTGAAAATTTGAAAATTCTTAAACAATTCGTCCAAAATCTTGATGTCTCCAATCTCTTGTTTTGTACGTTTTTTCCACGTGTCTTGACATCCAATGTATCCCTGCAAAGTTTGGTGAAGATCTGAGTATGTCGTTTTTGACCTTATCTGGAACATACTTTCTGAAAATTTGAAAATTCTTAAAAAATTCGTCCAAAATCTTGACGTTTCCAACCTCTTGTTTTGTATGTTGTTTCCACGTGTCTTGACATCCAATGTATCCCTGCAAAGTTTGGTGAAGATCTGAGTATGTAGTTTTTGACCTTATCTGGAACCTCCCATCTGAAAATTTGAAAATTCCTAAAAAATCCGTCCAAAATCTTGATGACCCCAATCTCTTGTTTTGTACGTTTTTTCCACGTGTCTCGACATCCAATGTATCCCTGCAAAGTTTGGTGAAGATCTGAGTATGTAGTTTTTGACCTTATCTGGAACCTCCCATCTGAAAATTTGAAAATTCCTAAAAAATCCGTCCAAAATCTTGATGTCTCCAATCTCTTGTTTTGTACGTTTTTTCCACGTGTCTTGACATCCAATGTATCCCTTCAAAGTTTGGTGATGATCTGAGTATGTAGTTTTTGACCTTATATGGAACCTCCTATCTGAAAATTTGAAAATTCTTAAAAAATTCGTCCAAAATCTTGATGTCTCCAATCCCTTTGTTTTGTACGTTTTTTCCACGTGTCTTGACATCCAATGTATCCCTGCAACGTTTGGTGAAGATCTGAGTATGTAGTTTTTGACCTTATCTGGAACCTCCTATCTGAAAGTTTGAAAATTCTTCAAAAATTCGTCCAAAATCTTGATGTCTCCAATCTCTTGTTTTGTACGTTTTTTCCACGTGTCTTGACATCCAATGTATCCCTGCAATGTTTGGTGAAGATCTGAGTATGTAGTTTTTGACCTTATATGGAACCTCCTATCTGAAAATTTGAAAGTTCTTAAAAAATTTGACCAAAATCTTGATATCCCCAATCCTATGTTTTGTATGTTTTTTCCACGTGTCTTGACATCCAATGTATCCCTGCAAAGTTTGGTGAAGATCTGAGTATGTAGTTTTTGACCTTATCTGGAACATCCTATCTGAAAATTTGAAAATTCTTAAAAAATTCGACCAAAATCTTGATGTTCCCAATCCTATGTTTTGTATGTTTTTTCCACGTGTCTTGACATCCAATGTATCCCTGCAAAGTTTGGTGAAGATCTGAGTATGTAGTTTTTGACTTTATCTGGAACCTCCCATCTGAAAATTTGAAAATTCCTAAAAAATCCGTCCAAAATCTTGATGACCCCAATCTCTTGTTTTGTACGTTTTCTCCACGTGTCTTGACATCCAATGTATCACTGCAAAGTTTGGTGAAGATCTGAGTATGTAGTTTTTGACCTTATCTGGAACATCCTATCTGAAAATTTGAAAATTCTTAAAAAATTCGTCCAAAATCTTGATGTCCCCAATCTCTTGTTTTGTACGTTTTTCCCACGTGTCTTGACATCCAATGTATCCCTGCAAAGTTTGGTGAAGATCTGAGTATGTAGTTTTTGACCTTATCTGGAACCTCCTATCTGAAAATTTGAAAATTGTTAAAAAATTCGTCCAAAATCTTGATGTCTCCAATCTCTTGTTTTGTACGTTTTTCCCACGTGTCTTGACATCCAATGTATCCCTGCAAAGTTTGGTGAAGATCTGAGTATGTAGTTTTTGACCTTATCTGGAACCTCATTTCTGAAAATTTGAAAATTCCTCAAAAATTGGACCAAAATCTTGATGTCTCCAATCTCTTGTTTTGTACGTTTTTTCCACGTGTCTTGACATCCAATGTATCCCTGCAAAGTTTGGTGAAGATCTGAATATGTAGTTTTTGACCTTATCTGGAACCTCCTATCTGAAAATTTGAAAATTCTTAAAAAATTCGTCCAAAATCTTGATGTCTCCAATCTCTTGTTTTGTACGTTTTTTCCACGTGTCTTGACATCCAATGTATCCCTGCAAAGTTTGGTGAAGATCTGAGTATGTCGTTTTTGAACTCATCTGGAACATCCTTTCTGAAAATTTGAAAATTCTTAAAAAATTCGTCCAAAATCTTGACGTCTCCAATCTCTTGTTTTGTACGTTTTTTCCACGTGTCTTGACATCCAATGTATCCCTGCAAAGTTTGGTGAAGATCTGAGTATGTAGTTTTTGACCTTATCTGGAACCTCCCATCTGAAAATTTGAAAATTCCTAAAAAATCCGTCCAAAATCTTGATGCCCCCAATCTCTTGTTTTGTACGATTTTTCCACGTGTCTTGACATCCAATGTATCCCTGCAAAGTTTGGTGAAGATCTGAGTATGTAGTTTTTGACCTTATCTGGAACCTCCTATCTGAAAATTTGAAAATTCTTAAAAAATTCGTCCAAAATCTTGATGTCTCCAATCTCTTGTTTTGTACGTTTTTGCCACGTGTCTTGGCATCCAATGTATCCCTGCAAAGTTTGGTGAAGATCTGAGTATGTAGTTTTTGACCTTATCTGGAACCTCATTTCTGAAAATTTGAAAATTCCTCAAAAATTCGTCCAAAATCTTGATGTCTCCAATCTCTTGTTTTGTACGTTTTTTCCACGTGTCTTGACATCCAATGTATCCCTGCAAAGTTTGGTGAAGATCTGAGTATGTAGTTTTTGACCTTATCTGGAACCTCCTATCTGAAAATTTGAAAATTCTTAAAAAAATCGTCGAAAATCTTGATGTCTCCAATCTCTTGTTTTGTACGTTTTTTCCACGTGTCTTGACATGCAAAGTATCCCTGCAACGTTTGGTGAAGATCTGAGTATGTAGTTTTTGACCTTATCTGGAACCTCCTATCTGAAAATTTGAAAATTCTTCAAAAATTCGTCCAAAATCTTGATAACACCAATCTCTTGTTTTGTACGTTTTTTCCACGTGTCTTGACATCCAATGTATCCATGCAAAGTTTGGTGAAGATCTGAGTATGTAGTTTTTGACCTTATATGGAACCTCCTATCTGAAAATTTGAAAATTCTTAAAAAATTCGTCCAAAATCTTGATGTCTCCAATCTCTTGTTTTGTACGTTTTTTCCACGTGTCTTGACATCCAATGTATCCCTGCAAAGTTTGGTGAAGATCTGAGTATGTAGTTTTTGACCTTATCTGGAACCTCCCATCTGAAAATTTGAAAATTCCTAAAAAATCCGTCCAAAATCTTGATGACCTCAATCTCTTGTTTTGTACGTTTTTTCCACGTGTCTTGACATCCAATGTATCCCTGCAAAGTTTGGTGAAGATCTGAGTATGTAGTTTTTGACCTTATATGGAACCTCCTTTCTGAAAATTTGAAAATTCTTAAAAAATTCGTCCAAAATCTTGATGTCCCCAATCCTATGTTTTGTATGTTTTTTCCACGTGTCTTGACATCCAAAGTATCCATGCAAAGTTTGGTGAAGATCTGAGAATGTCGTTTTTGACCTTATCTGGAACCTCCCATCTGAAAATTTGAAAATTCTTCAAAAATTCGTCCAAAATCTTGATGTCTCCAATCTCTTGTTTTGTACGTTTTTTCCACGTGTCTTGACATCCAATGTATCCCTGCAAAGTTTGGTGAAGATCTGAGTATGTCGTTTTTGAACTCATCTGGAACATCCTTTCTGAAAATTTGAAAATTCTTAAAAAATTCGTCCAAAATCTTGACGTCTCCAATCTCTTGTTTTGTACGTTTTTTCCACTTGTCTTGACATCCAATGTATCCCTGCAAAGTTTGGTGAAGATCTGAGTATGTAGTTTTTGACCTTATCTGGAACCTCCCATCTGAAAATTTGAAAATTCCTAAAAAAATCCGTCCAAAATCTTGATGCCCCCAATCTCTTGTTTTGTACGATTTTTCCACGTGTCTTGACATCCAATGTATCCCTGCAAAGTTTGGTGAAGATCTGAGTATGTAGTTTTTGACCTTATCTGGAACCTCCTATCTGAAAATTTGAAAATTCTTAAAAAATTCGTCCAAAATCTTGATGTCTCCAATCTCTTGTTTTGTACGTTTTTGCCACGTGTCTTGACATCCAATGTATCCCTGCAAAGTTTGGTGAAGATCTGAGTATGTAGTTTTTGACCTTATCTGGAACCTCATTTCTGAAAATTTGAAAATTCCTCAAAAATTCGTCCAAAATCTTGATGTCTCCAATCTCTTGTTTTGTACGTTTTTTCCACGTGTCTTGACATCCAATGTATCCCAGCAAAGTTTGGTGAAGATCTGAGTATGTAGTTTTTGACCTTATCTGGAACCTCCTATCTGAAAATTTGAAAATTCTTAAAAAATTCGTCGAAAATCTTGATGTCTCCAATCTCTTGTTTTGTACGTTTTTTCCACGTGTCTTGACATGCAAAGTATCCCTGCAACGTTTGGTGAAGATCTGAGTATGTAGTTTTTGACCTTATATGGAACCTCCTATCTGAAAATTTGAAAATTCTTCAAAAATTCGTCCAAAATCTTGATGACACCAATCTCTTGTTTTGTACGTTTTTGCCACGTGTCTTGACATCCAATGTATCCATGCAAAGTTTGGTGAAGATCTGAGTATGTAGTTTTTGACCTTATATGGAACCTCCTATCTGAAAATTTGAAAATTCTTAAAAAATCCGTCCAAAATCTTGATGACCTCAATCTCTTGTTTTGTACGTTTTTTCCACGTGTCTTGACATCCATTGTATCCCTGCAAAGTTTGGTGAAGATCTGAGTATGTAGTTTTTGACCTTATATGGAACCTCCTTTCTGAAAATTTGAAAATTCTTAAAAAATTCGTCCAAAATCTTGATGTCCCCAATCCTATGTTTTGTATGTTTTTTATCACGTGTCTTGACATCCAATGTATCCATGCAAAGTTTGGTGAAGATCTGAGTATGTCGTTTTTGACCTTATCTGGAACCTCCCATCTGAAAATTTGAAAATTCTTCAAAAATTCGTCGAAAATCTTGATGTCTCCAATCTCTTGTTTTGTACGTTTTTTCCACGTGTCTTGACATCCAATGTATCCATGCAAAGTTTGGTGAAGATCTGAGTATGTCGTTTTTGACCTTATCTGGAACCTCCCATCTGAAAATTTGAAAATTCTTCAAAAATTCGTCGAAAATCTTGATGTCTCCAATCTCTTGTTTTGTACGTTTTTTCCACGTGTCTTGACATGCAAAGTATCCCTGCAACGTTTGGTGAAGATCTGAGTATGTAGTTTTTGACCTTATCTGGAACCTCCTATCTGAAAATTTGAAAATTCTTCAAAAATTCGTCCAAAATCTTGATGTCTCCAATCTCTTGTTTTGTACGTTTTTTCCACGTTTCTTGACATCCAATGTATCCCTGCAATGTTTGGTGAAGATCTGAGTATGTAGTTTTTGACCTTATATGGAACCTCCTATCTGAAAATTTGAAAATTCTTAAAAAATTTGACCAAAATCTTGATATCCCCAATCCTATGTTTTGTATGCTTTTTCCACGTGTCTTGACATCCAATGTATCCCTGCAAAGTTTGGTGAAGATCTGAGTATGTAGTTTTTGACCTTATCTGGAACCTCCTATCTGAAAATTTGAAAATTTTTGAAAAATTCGTCCAAAATCTTGATGTCTCCAATCTCTTGTTTTGTACGTTTTTTCCACGTGTCTTGACCTCCAATGTATCCCTGCAATGTTTGCACCGGCTTTGAAGTCGATAAATCAATTGATTGGAAAAGATCGATCAAAGATCAATTGATGATGTAGTTGTGTGGGCAAGCAAGGGTTATTGTTGTTCGCGATGACGTCATAAAATGGGCGTGGCTTAATTGAGAGGATGATTCTGATTGGTGGGCTGTTTTAAAATGGGCGGGGCTTAATTTTGTGAGGAGCGTTTTGATTGGTTGTTGGGGAGGAGGAAAAGTATTCGGGTTTTTCCCGCGGCGTCTGAAAACAGATGGCATGGATGATTCTGAAATTCCGGGAATTGGGGTTGGGGGGAAGGAGGAAAAGTATCGACGATTATCCGGTGGCGGTTGGTTTTCTCAAAATTTTCGGTGTCTGAAAACAGATGGCGTTGATGAGGCTTTTAAGGCGTGCGGTGAAGGTTAAGTGCCTGTTCTTGGAAAATGTGGTTTGTCGAGTGTTGGTTCGAGGAAATGTTGTGAGAATTAATGGATGTGGTTTGTGTAATGGGTCGGGAATGGTAATTGCTTTTACAGTTTTGAGTCAAGTGTTTTAAGGTCTGTTTTTCAAGGAATTTTGTCGGGAGATTATTTCAGGGTCTGGTGAATGTTCGAGCAGATGACGTTAAAGTGTTGAGTGTTCGAGTTCTAGGAATTGTGTGGGATGAGAGTAGGGTTTCGGGGAATGAGTAATGTTTGATGTCTGGTGTTAATTGGTTTGGTGTTGCGAGAAAGATTATCGTTAAGTGGTTCCAGGAATTGGTGAGCGATATGTGTGTGTGTGTGGATGGTTGAGAGTGATATGCATGGACTGGATGAATGATGTGCGGAATGTTTGAATGTTGTGCTGGAAGAAGGGTTCTCTGCAAAGCATGTGGGATAGCACGTGATGGAGAAAGAGCATAAGGAGAAAAAAGTGCCGGAGAAGACGGATGTAGATAAATTGTACAGAATAAAAAAAGTACGATTCTCGGAAGAGTTGAGTGTGTACAGTGTACCAGGACAGGAAGAAGATAGGAGAGGCACGTGGGCGTTGGATGCTCTGCGCGAGAGATTACGTATCGAATATGACAGTGTTGATCGTCGGGAGGAAGGTATATAAAATGGAACGAACCAGATATGCATCATAAGAGGTACAACTGTCCGCCGGATAACTGTCCACAGCTCAGCCAGCACAATCGCCTGTCAGGTTGCAGATACTATAGTGAGAAAAGTGATCAGTTTCAACGGATCAATCCTACCTGGTATATATATATATATATATATAGTGGGTTATCTTGAGGTGAGTAGAAGTGTAAAATGGGTATAGGGGGCTGGATATTGCAATTTGTCGGCAGTGTAATGGGGATGAAACCTGCTGCTCCAGATTTGTTGCCAGCGACGACATCACGAAGTAGTCGTCTACTGCCGTCTCCTCCACGGACACCACGGTCGTCGGTACAGCCTGAAATGTTTAAGGATGACAGCCCGTACGTGAGCGTTCCTAAGTATTTTACGGAACAGCAATTTCGTAGATCGTGGGAAGCAAAGAATGCTGCACAACACAAATATGAGAAGTTGAGACGCTGTGGAAAGAAAAGTGGTGGTGGTAGGGGTGAAACGTTGAGGAAAAGAAAACATGATGCTGATAAAAATATGCAGTATAATCCTTTGTACGGTTACATAGAGCGTTCTCCGAGGAAGGCGATGTGTTTTGCATACCCTGTAACAGTCTCTGATTCGAAAAGACTGCATGGTGTTAAATCGAAAATATTTGAGAGTAATAGTCCCAAAGTGTTGGTTTTTGATAGTCCGGTAAGGTACAGGGAATCTCTTTTAATAACATTTTACAATAGAGATCTAGTGAATGAGAATTTTATGGAACTTGAAAGTAATGGTTTTCCTATCAGCATGCAGTACATCAAGAGTCGTAGAACAGGATTATGTGAGACACATTACCTTTTCGAGAGAGCACCTGTATACGGTCATTTGCCGTACCATGTGTGGACCAATCGTGTAGCCGGTGGGATAGCATCTCACGGATATAATGCAGGACCTTTTACTGTAGTATCGGGAATTTCCTCAAAAGATTGCATCTGTATGGAGACAGAATCGGAACTAAATTCGGAACATGTAGATATATCCGATCTGCATGTTCCTCCACGTTGTCTGGTTACAAAATATATTATGATGACGGATGAGAGTTTAAATTGTGGGCGTGCCGCTATCGAATTGACACGGTACGAAAATTTGGAACATTTACTGAATGAGGAGATTCCCCTGCTGTACCGAGTGGGGTGTCACAAAAAATACATGATAGTGGATTATAGTGATGTTGCAACTCTGATGCAGATATTTAGAAAACAATATCGGGAGTCTATGTTATCACTGGGTGAAATATTTCAGTGGTTTAACAGTAGTGTACCCCTACAGGAGTCGGTAAGCGATACATTAGGAGTAAAAGGTACTGCATTAGATTTAGAAGAGTTAGCCGACTATTGTCACAACCCGTTACGGCGTAACGATCTAAGATCAAAATATGCTTTTATTTCCAGTGTCCATAAAGTTGAAGAGCAGTTTTCGAGAGGTACAGGCCCACATCGTGAGTTCCCCGAAATAATAGAGGAGACTGACACGTCGGAAGCAGAAAACGATACAGCTTGAAAGGTGAGAAAATAAAAATCATTACCTGTGGCAGCAGAGGTTTATTTTAGAGTTGTACAGCCTATGGTGGGGGGGTTGGCTGTCCCCGGTCCTCTGGTGGTGGTGATGGAGGCGTACGATGTCCGTCCTCCTCCTCCTCCTCCCGCTGCACCAAATTAATGAGGGGTATATGTTCCTCCTCTTCCGGAGCAGGAGAAGGAGGACGAACATAGCCTCTGAGGACCGCAGGAGGTATCTGTTGAAGCAGGTTGTCGGCCCTACGAGCATTGCGTCGACCCAATCTGAAAAACAATATATAATAATTAAAAAATATATTCGGTTCCATGTAGATATTGGCTATAAAAGAAAAAGTGGTATGTGACATATATAATCGGAAAAAGGTGAACATGCATGTGAAACCAGGCCGCAACTGAGGGCATTTTGAAACGTGAGGTCTGGGAGAAACAGGACCGTGACTGAGGGTCTTTTATTTCAATTTTGTTCAAAAACGTTTTAAACTTGTTTAAAACATTTTAAACTTTTTCGAGTTTTTCGATTTTAATTTTTCGTTTTTATATTTTCGATTTTATTTTTCAGATTTAAATTTCCGTCTGTCCATAATTGAGCTACAAGGATAGTCGATAGGTTGTCGGACCATGTCAAAATATACAATGTTATAAGAAATAAATTAAAATAATTACCTTTGACGATAATAACGGAAAGTGTCGGCCATTCTTTCCCGATTGAGTCGACGCCGAAGTGCTGTTACGGCCAACGTCTGCTCGTATACCCGTTCGATGTCAGCCTGCTCCTCCAGGCACCTCCTGACATCCCTGGTGAGCTCTGCGAAGTGCTCTTGCTCTTCTACTCCTATTTGATATTGATCAAAAGCATTCCGCAGAGCCTCCCCCTGCTGCATGTTACGTTCCTGAAAATATGTGTGAATTAATATATAACAGTGATTACAGTTTGTGTAAAAATATATATATTGATTGATTGATTAGTTGTTTGAAGTCCACTTTATGCACGGTAAGGCTAATTGGGACTGGACCTACAGTTTAAAGTGGGATCCGAACCACTTGTGCCTCCACCGGGTATCGAACCCGGGACCCCTTGATTACAAGGCGACGACGCTACCACTGCGCCATCGGGGAGACCGAAATATATATATATATAACTAATATATTTTCTGTCTATTTCAGATGACTACACTTCCGCTAGGGTTCAGTCTGTTGTATGGAGACGTAAAAGAGGAGACGGGGACTACAACAGAAGAGAGAAGAAATTTGTGGAGCAAAGTTCACGCACGGCAAATAGAAAAGCATGTAGGCAGCTACGTCAATTTCTGCGAAGAAAACGGGTTGGCCGAAGATTTATTGCGCCGACTAGAAGAAACGTGTAAAGATTTTGAAGTGAAGGTGGACACATTGGTGAAAATATTCAGCTTCATAATTGAAAAAAAAAGAAACGCGGCAGTGTTTGGTGATTTTGTAGAAAACATACAGAGAGCCCAATATGTACCCTCGCATTTATCGTTAAGAATATGTTTCGAGTTAATGGAACTATTTAAAAGTGTAAGGAATGAAAGAGCAGAAAATAAGAAAACAGGGGGGACGGGGAAAGAGCTAGAGGAACGGATGGTGGAGATGTTAAAAAAGAGAAAACTGAACGAATAAACATTACTAATCTTACTAATACACTAACACGTTTCGTTCAGTTGTGGGATAATTAAACAATCTATCTGATTTTAAATTTATGCACAGAACCATAGGTTTCCATCGGGAATCGAACCCGAGATTGTACATATAACGTCTACATTGAGAGGTGTTGCATTTAATGGGTATAATGAAATATGTATAATAGTTTTTTGTAATAAAAATATATGGTGTATACAGAAAATATGTTATTTTTAATATGAATATGAAATAGGTACTTACCAAATTTCTATCAGCCATCGCACGTTCTGACCCAACACGAAGTAACAGAATGAGTGGAGGAAAATCTGTTTCAGAAGATCTGTAGACTTCCTTACATGCCTAAGTCATTAGCAAGCGTGTTACGCAGAAATCTGTAGAAGAGATTAAACTGCGGTGACTGGAGTTCTTTATTACATCATGACAGATTTACAAGGAGGAAATTGCGGGACTGAGGCCTGCAGTTCTGAGATGAGTTTCACAGTAGTTCCTTGTTGCATCCGGCTGACTCTGATAACGTTATGTACATAGTACTTCCTTGTTTCATCCAGACAGATAATAAAAGTATGGAGATATAATTGCAAAACCAACTTCCTTGTTGGGTCCTCACAGAACGTCTGAGAAAGAGCATCGTGAAATAGATGATGTTGAAAATGTAGCGTTATTGTTATTGTGTTTGTTTCTTAAATAAACAGAATCAGAGTCGACCTACACATATGGAAAATTCGTTTTTACAGGGTTTGAGTGGACTCGTTGCAAAATACAAAATTAAAGCAATCAGTTCGTTTTTTGTTTTTAGAACACACAGGGGGGAGTCGAACCCCCTTGAAAATGCAAAGTTATTTCTATTATTTCTTCCCGGGGCCAAACCTAGTCGGAATCGCCCTTTGAAAATGCACAGATAAGGCTAATCAATTTTATGTTAAATCACACAGGGCCGGACAATAGGGTCCCCATGATGACGGCAATGTAGGGTTTCTGTATTTCAGATCGTAGACCCCTTCCATATACTTTTGACATACAGATTCCGAATCTACAATTGCCTTCACTCTAGTCCAGTTAGGGGCCTGCTGAACGGCCCTTCGAAATTTTCCGGACATGTTTTTCGAGTTTGAGTTTTTCAATTTACCTACAACAGATAGGTGGCGGTAAACATCGCCGACGGTTACTACGTAATATTATACAATTAATTGTCATCTTAGCTCGTCATGACAATGGGGGCCGCCATCTTGGCCACCATCTTGGTTTTTGTTATTTTGACCGTAGACCTCCGTCCATATACTCTATTTAAAGGTGTTGACGTACAGATTCCGAATCTACATTTGTTTTCACTCTAGTCCAATTAGGGACGACTGGACGACCCTTCAAAACTTTCCGGACATGTTTTTCGAGTTTTTCAATTTACCTACAGCAGATAGGTGACAGTAAACATCACCGACGGTTACTAGGTAATATTATACAATTAATTGTCATCTCAGCTCGTCATGACAATGGGGGCCGCCATCTTGGCCGCCATCTTGGTTTTTGTTATTTTGACCGTAGACCTCCGTCCATATACTCTATTTAAAGATGTTGACGTACAGATTCCGAATCTACATTTGTTTTCACTCTAGTCCAATTAGGGACGCCTGGACGACCCTTCAAAACTTTCCGGACATGTTTTTCGAGTTTTTCAATTTACCTACAACAGGTAGGTGCCGGTAAACATCACCGACGGTTACTACGTAATATTATACAATTAATTGTCATCTCAGCTCGTCATGACAATGGGGGCCGCCATCTTGGGCGCCATCTTGGTTTTTGTTATTTTGACCGTAGACCTCCGTCCATATACTCTATTTAAAGGTGTTGACGTACAGATTCCGAATCTACATTTGTTTTCACTCTAGTCCTATTAGGGACGACTGGACGACCCTTCAAAACTTTCCGGACATGTTTTTCGAGTTTTTCAATTTACCTACAACAGCTAGGTGCCGGTAAACATCACCGACGGTTACTACGTAATATTATACAATTAATTGTCATCTCAGCTCGTCATGACAATGGGGGCCGCCATCTTGGGCGCCATCTTGGTTTTTGTTATTTTGACCGTAGACCTCCGTCCATATACTCTATTTAAAGGTGTTGACGTACAGATTCCGAACATACAATTGCCTTCACTCTAGTCCAATTAGGCTCGGTTGGAAAAGAGTGTTAAGTAGTTCCGAGAATTTTAGATGGTTTCATAGCAGTCAGGAAAACATCTGGTGAGGATAGTTAGCTATTTCCGAGAATTTTACACGGGTTTGATATCAGCCAGGAAAACATCTGGTGAAGACAGTTAGCTTTTCCGAGAATTTTACATGAGCATTCATATCAGCCAGAAAGGGCTAAGACGGTTAGCAGAGGACTGTTACAGATTTCCGGAGAGTTTGCAGATCAGACAGCAAAACCGTTAGGAACGGAAATAACTGGTCTGGTATGCTTACGTATATAAAGTACGGTGTTCTCTCCATATGGCAGTCTTCGTGACACAGACATCGTACGATCATGGACGTACAGTTATCCGCTGACGATTTGTTATTGCTATATCGTGGTGGATATTACACAACACCTAGACAGTTACGGGAAGTGTTGGTGCAAATTGCGCAAAAAATCATCGCAGGAGAAAGAATCTCCTTGCTCGAAGAGTATGACCGCTTACTACGGACAGTGACAACATCCGTACCCGATCTTTATGGAGCAGGTATTTCCGAAGAATCACCAGGCCCATCATCAACGCCCGATCCTGTATCCCCAGGTACCGAGGAAAACCAGACAACCGCATTTGACCCTGTTACATCAGCAGGACTTTCAAGGAACGTCGCACCTGGATCAGGCTTGGAACCTGTGCCAGGACCGTCATGGAGACCGGATCCTTTACAGCCAGCAGAACCGTCATCCCAGAGTGTTTCAGTATCAGATAGAAGAGGTAAGAAAAGAAAACGTGATACAGTGTCTCGTGAACAAATAGGGAACATAATATTACATAACATTCAAGAACGTGAATATCCCAAATTCCGTTCCAAAGGACGTCGTGTAGAATTCAGTTTCTCGCACCCCCCAGAAAGTGTCGATCCTCACACATGGATCCGTGAAGGTGTTGAAAATCTTATCACCTATGTTAAGAAAGACACCAAGGATGAAGACAAGATAGGTTTAACTCTCTCTAACATATCTGACCCAACCGTGAAAGATATTTATGTCGGGTGGCACAGAAGCGACCAGTTACACAGTGATATGGTGTGGAACATCATGTATAAAATATTGCAGAGTGCGAAAACATTTACGGCTACAGATCGGTTAATTTTGCGAGCCGACCATGTCAATATACCTGTCGGAGGTGGTGGAGGTAAACGAACATATTGTTTACCTAATTACATGTTAAGCACACAAAAAAGGAGTATCGTCGGTGTGCCGAATAGGAGAAAACCACTCTGTTTAGCTGAAGCTTTGGTAATAGGAAAAGCCTATGCTGATAATGATCCGTCCTATTCACAGTATCGAAGAAATAGAAATCTTCTTAAACCTGTTTTCGAACTTATGCGGAAAGCAGATGTAGATCTGACAGACAATGCGTGTGCCGGAAGTGGAATTCCTGAACTGAGAAAATTTCAGCAAGTTCTCACAGATCATAAAATTATTGTATACAACAATCTTCGTGATGTTAAAGATGTTCTGTTTGAAGGGCAGGTTGAACATGTTTCAAAATTTATATACCTTCTGTATGATAATGCCAGACAACATTATGATGTGATAGTGAACCGTGTTGGAGCATTTGCAGCAAGCCAAGAATGTCATGGGTGTAACCAGCTCATATTTGGTAAACCTCATAGTCACATGTGTAAGCAATTATGTTGTATGTGTCGTGCAACTCCACCGTGTGTACCTGAACCGGGTGTCCGTAGAACATGTCAGACATGTCACCGAAATTTCAGAAATGAACAGTGTTTCACAAATCATGTTTCTACACCATTCCGAAACGGTACTGTCTGTAGTGAAATCCAACAGTGTCCCCGATGTTTCAGAATTATTCTCACAAACAATAGATATGAAAAAGTGCATAGATGCAACATGAAATATTGTACTGTGTGTAATTGTGTGAAACCTGTAAATCATTTCTGCTACATGCCTATACCGAAACCTAAACAGTACTCAAAATTTCTATTTGTGTTTTACGATTTCGAATGCTACACTGATATTCCTTATTCTGACAAAGAAAAAACTTTTCTTCATGTTCCGAATCTTATCGTGGTGCAGACAGCCTGTCACGCATGTCACAAAAGAGAGGATTTAACAGCTTCGTGTTCTGTTTGTGGAACAAGACAGTTTATATTCTGGGATGACCCTGTAGATACATTTCTGTCGTATCTCGAATTGCAACATAAGTTTACCAATATAACCATCTGTGCACACAATGCACGAGGTTACGATTGTACATTTCTATTACGGAGAATGCTGGAAAGAGAAATGAAACCTCGTGTTATCTTAGATGGTACCAAAATTGTCAGCATGACATACCAAAATCTCCATTTTGTGGACAGTCTCAACTATGTTCAGTCAAATCTTGCAGGATTTTCAAAACTGTTTGGTTTACCTGTGCAGAAAGGATATTATCCGCATTTGTGGAACACTTACAAGAATAGAAATTACATAGGACCGCCACCTCCTCCTTCTGCATATGGATATGAATATATGAAAACAGTTGAAGATCAACACCGTTTCATGTCCTGGTACAACAATGAATGTGAAAATAATATACCTTTTAACAACAAAAACGAACTTCTCCAATATTGCATCAAGGATGTGACCCTGTTGAGACAAGGATGTCTAAAGTTGAGACAGAATTTTCTAGACATATGCAAAATAGACATTTTCAGGGACTGCATCACAATAGCATCTGTCTGTTCACTAATTTACAGGCAGAAATTTATGCCGGCTAACACTATAGGAATAATCCCTAAAGGAGGTTACCATCATGCAGATCAGATGTCTAAGTTCGCATTGAAATGGTTAACCTACGTGGAAGAACAAAATGATGTAATACTTCTTCACGGTGGACGTACTCGTGAAAAATATGTCATAGGAGGGCGTTACAGAGTGGACGGCTATCACGAGGAGACGCAGACGGTGTACGAGGCGCTGGGGTGCTACTGGCATGGTTGTCAACGCTGCATATCAATTAACAGGGATATGTATCCGAAAGGTGACGAAGAAGATGAAACCGATCAGGATAGTAACAGTGATAAACATAGTGACTTGTTGAACACTGCGGCCTTCAGATACGAGACAACGTGTCGTAAACTTGCGGCTCTACGTTCTGAAGGATACCATGTTGTCACAATGTGGGAATGCGACTTCAAAAAAATATTGCGAGCAGATCCTGAACTCGATAGACATCTATCGACACATCCTATCGTTTGCTGCATTCCTTTAAATCCACGAGACGCCTTATATGGAGGAAGAGTTGAAACAGTCAGGACGTATTACAAAATCAAGGAAAATGAAAAATTACAGTACTATGATTTTACAAGTTTGTACCCTTATGTGAACAAATACTGTGCCTATCCTGTCGGACATCCTGCCATATTTCTGGGAACTTCTATTCCTTCGGTAAATGAGGTTTTGAACATGGAGGGGCTCATAAAATGTACTGTTCTGCCACCAAAAGCCCTTTTACATCCTGTTCTACCTACAAAAATGCATGGAAAACTGATGTTTGTCTTGTGTAACGAATGTGCTATCAGATTAAAATGTGAAGGTACATGCTGCCATTCCGATGAACAACGCGCACTTTCGGGGACTTGGGTCATCGCCGAGGTGCGTAAAGCTTACAGTTTAGGCTACAGAGTACTGTCAGTGTCGGAAGTGTGGAAGTATGAAACATCGATGTACGACCCTGTCACAAAAACTGGAGGACTTTTTGCTGGTTATGTCAACACCTTCTTGAAAATAAAACAGGAAGCGAGCGGCTGGCCTTCATGGTGTCAGAACGACGAGGATAAGAAGAAGTACATACAGAAATATTTCGATAAGGAGGGTATTCTATTGGAAGAAAACAGTATCGAAGTCAATCCTGGTAAACGTACTCTGGCTAAACTTTGCCTTAATTCTTTATGGGGCAAGTTCTGTCAACGGGACAACCTTTCCCAGACGACCATCATCAAGGAATCGAAAGATTTTCTCGATAAAATGACTGATCCAAATATAATGATTGGAGGAGTCGTATTCATCAATCAGGACACCGTTTTAGTGAACTGGAAATATGTTGAAGAGGCTGTCAGTCTGAACAGGAAAGTAAATGTTCCTATCGGAGCCTTCACAACATGCCATGCTCGTCTGAAACTGTACGAACTTCTCGAAAAATTGGGTGACAGGATATGTTATTGTGATACAGATTCTGTAATTTACGTAGATAGTCCTGAAATGGAATATCATCCCCAGACAGGTGACGCACTAGGAGAACTCACCGATGAATTGGCAGATTTCGGACCCGGTGCAGTTTGTGAACAGTTTGTTTCAACGGGACCGAAAATTTACAGCTTGAAAATAACAAAACCGTTCTCCGAACCGCAGTATATCTGTAAAGTGAAAGGAATCACATTGAATACCTCCACATCGGTATTGGTCAATTTTGATACCATGTGCGACATGATAAACAGTGAGCAACCTGAAGTTATGGTCGAAAATATTTTCAGGATCAGAAGAACAAAACAGTTCCAAGTAATCAGTACATATGAAAAAAAGCTGTTTCAGCCGGTACTGTTGAAACGACGTTTCGACGATGAACATTTATCGTATCCCTTCGGATACTGTGCAGACTAAAATATGTCTGTAGCGGTCCAGAGTTTGAGCTCTTCTTCGGACAGTCAGTGTATAAAATGTGTTTACAATGTACCAGATCTTCATTTTTCTTCAAATCTCCAGTATAAAACATGTTTCCTAAACTTACCCATCCTTTCACCATGATGGTCTGCGGAGCATCAGGAAGTGGAAAAACTACTTTTGTGACAAATATGGTTGACTCCATCGTTCATCTTGTCGAAGGACCCGTCAAGAAAATCGTATGGTGTTACGATCAGGAAAACAGTATGTGCAATATCATAAAGGGATCGTCGATTGGCAGTCGTGGAACGGAAAAACCCCTACTCTCATAATCCTGGATGATCTTATGATGGTTGCTCAAGGGGAAAAAGTCGCTGACCTTTTCACAAAAGGCAGTCATCACAAAAACATTTCGGTGGTGTTCATAACACAGAATCTTTTTCATCAAGGGAAAAATTGCAGAGACATTTCGCTGAACGTGAAGCATTTCGTTATTTTTAAAAATCCTCGAGATATGAACCAATTCACTGTGTTTGCACGACAACTTCATCCTCACCGCATGAAAGAACTCGAAAAAGTATATATAGATGCTACCACTCAACCTTTCAGTTATTTGTATATTGATCTTTCACAGTCAACACCGGATCCTTTACGTTATCAGACAGACATTTTTAACCAGAATTACTCAACTGCATATCTTCCTCAGGAATGTTTAAAACATCGAGATGAGGAGAACGAGGAAGACACGTACCAAATCACGTTCTAACAGGAATAGACATTCGTCTTCTTTCAAGAAACATTCACCTTTCTTGCACGTGTTGAAAAATTCACCGACCAAAATCCGTAAATCATTATTGAAAAGTGCTCCGAAAAAAACAATTCGTTTCATCAGCGAATGCTGCCTGAACGTTTTAAAAGGAAACGTGAAAATTAAACCGTCCACAAAACGTCGTCTCACACCTTACAAGTCGGTCTTACGCAATCTCGTGAAACCGAAAGTGAACATCGAAAAACGAAGAAAACTACTTGTGCAAAAAGGTGGATTTCTACCCTTACTTCTAGGTTCTTTGTTATCGGGTCTTCTCGGTACTCTCATTCCTCATTGAGAAATGACATCTTCCTACAAAAAGATGATCGTCCTTTCACCGGAACAGCTAGCACGTATTCGTGGGCCCGACTCGTCTGTAACTCAGAAATTATCCGTTCTGGATAAAAAAATGAATGATATTCTGAAAATGAAAAATATATCAGACGATCAGAAATGGCGTCTTTACAGAAAGGAACTGGACGAGTATTTATGGCTGAGTCGAAAATCCAAAGAACCATTACAAATTCCTATTGTTCAAGATAACGACGGTTCTTCTACTATTTCGCCAGGATCGACGTATTTTCCTCCGAACCTAGCAGAGACGTTACCCCGTAATACACGTCATCAGTTACAAAATATCATCGACGAGTACCAATCTACGGCTCAACATTTGATAGACGAACGTCAGGAAAAAACACTTCCTGATCCGAAGACGTTGAACTTCTCATCAGCGTCAACGGAAAGCCCTGGACCGTCTCATCGACAGAAACAGAAAAAGAAGAAGAAAGCGGCTGTCCGTGTTTCCAGAAAAACTACACCGTTTCTGAGAACACCTGACGCATACAAGCTGGTTCCTCTGAGAAAAAGCCGTAGACAGAGAGATCAGTCATGGGAGTCCCTAAGTTAAAACACGATAAAATCCTCACCAAAATATATTACGATCCCCGACACCGTGCTTCATTCTCATCTGTAGATCGTTTATGGAACGCGGTGCGGGATAAAAATATATCCCGCAACACGGTGAAAAAATGGTTGATGCACGAGGAAACGTACACACTCCACAAACCTGCAAGAAAAAGGTTCCCCCGAAATCATTACAATGTGTGGAACATAGACATGCTTTGGGAAGCTGATCTCAACGACATGACATCGATACAAAAACATAACGATGGATACAGATATCTTCTGACAGTGATCGATGTTTTCTCAAAATATGCCTTTGCATTACCACTAAGAAATAAAACAAGCAATTCGGTAACCGAAGCTTTCAAAATTATTTTCGGACAAAGCAGACGAAAACCTGTCACACTACAGACCGACCAAGGAACGGAGTTCACAAATTCTACATTCCAGAAGTTTTTAAAAAATGAGAATGTAAATTTCTCGATCGCTTCAAATTATCTTGTGAAAGCAAGTGTAGTGGAACGTTTCAACAGAACATTGAAAGAACGAATGTGGAAATATTTCACATCGAAACAAACAAGACGTTACGTAGACATTTTACCGCAACTTCTCGAAGGTTACAATACAACTATCCACAGTTCCATAGGGATGGCACCTCGAGATGTGAACGAGTCTAACGTTTACATCGTGTGGAAACGTCTCAACAAACCTGACAGACATATTTCACAACCGTCTTCAGATCTGAATGTTGGTGATTTCGTACGGATCTCTGTCGTCAAAGGACATTTTGAGAAGGGATACGAACAATCGTGGTCACGAGAACTTTTCAAAATCCACTCCCTTGTTCAGCGATCACCTGTACCTGTATACATATTAGACGATTTAAACGAAGAACCTGTAAAAGGCACATTTTACAAACATGAACTGCAAAAAGTTTATTCGGATCCTGACGAAGAGTATAAAATTGATAAGATTTTGAACAGCCGTGGAAAAGGTAAAAATTTGGAATACCTGGTTCGCTGGCTCGGATATCCACCTAGTTTCGATTCGTGGATCAAGGCATCTTCCGTAAAACAGTTATCAGAAAAATAATTTCCTAAACATATTTATATCAAAATATATCGTCACCACGATCCAGTGAGTTCTTTGTGTTCGGCGAGAATGGACGATAATTTCTATGTTTACCTACCGTCATCTGCATCGGAGAAGTATTTTCCGAACAACACGCTGACCCATTTCAACGTAAAACTTGCAAAACGGATCGATCTGTCTCCAGAATTGTGGGAAGTCGGATTAGCAGAACTGCATTATTCAACTCTATACGACAATGTTTTGGAAACAGATTACGGAACGGTAACCTTTCCTGTTCGGACGTATGCAAGTGCTGAGGATCTGATCTCTACCATCGAAGAATCCCTCCCCAACGACCTGGAAATACGGAGAAACGTTCTTAAGCAATTCTGGCATTTTCTGTTGGAAGCGCAATGGGACGCGTCGGGATCTTCTGTTTCTACGGATAATACACTCTATATTAACGAGCAGCCATTTTATTTTCCTGCAGCAACATATACAATAGAGGAGTTCATTCAGTTCCTGAAAACAAACCCTGCTAATGCCGTTGTTCCTACTCATCTCAGATTTTTCTTTAAAGAGGCTGTGAACAAACATCTGTCCGTGATAGGGGTTCCCGATCCTGAATCGGAAGGTGTTCCAACAAATACTGTTACACCCATAGACGAAACTGATGACTACGCCAAATTTCGATATGACGTATTGAAATCTATTTATTCTACGCACGCAGTGTCCAATAACGTCGTGGATAACAACCCCTACATATTCATTTATTCCGATCTCGTGAAACAGCAATTGGTCGGAGGAGAAATGCTACGTCTTTTACGTCTTACCCGAAAACAGTATTCGGAAACAGAATCATCTTGCACAGTACCCGTAGCCCATCATACATTTAATCCGATTCATTACGTTTCTCTGGATAAAGGTTCTTTCGAAACAATAGAAATTGCGATGTATGATAGACAAGGATATTTCCTACCTTTGAGAAACGGCTCCGTACCTACAATAGCTGTTTTACATTTTCGTAGGAAAGCAAAGTCCTTTTAAAAAACAGTAAGGAATCATTTTGCTCAGTCTATGTCGAAAAGCTGATGAATCACCATGAATTCGCAGACCGAATATTACAGTAATCAGATCCGTGGGGGAATTGGACCCATCTATCGTTCAACTAGAATTCAAAAAGGGAGAGGATTGGGGTCTCTCTTTGCAGGACTTTTTAGAATGGTGAAACCTCTACTCTGGAGTGGTGCAAAAGCGATCGGAAAAGAAGCTTTGAAAACAGGCGCTAACATTATCACCGACATTGCAACAAGCCAGCAAACTCCGAGAACTATCGTTCGTCAACGTGTACGTGAAGCGGGTCAAAATCTTCAAAGTAAAGCACAACGCAAAATCGACTCTCTGGTAGGTTCCGGTATAAGAACAAAACCTGCAACAAAAATTGCTCAGTCGATGTTAAAACGTTCAGCCACCCGTATTAGAACATCTACGATCCGTAAAAAAAGCGCATCCAAAAAGCGGAGAAAAACATCCACAAAATCTAGGACGACACGCAAAAGGAAAATTAAACAGAAGGCGGCAGGAAAAGATATTTTTGGGTAATGAAGGAGAATAACACTTGCATGATCTCGCAGTTCGATCTTTTCAGTAAAAAACCTATTCAGCAAAATGTCGAAAAAACTTACACGGTCGCCTACAAGCCTATCGCTTCCATAGATAATCAGAACATACTTCAGTTTGCCGTTCCGCCGGCAGGAACAGATTTTCTAGATCTTTCATCTGCCTATCTTCGTCTGTTGACGCAGATGGTCAATCAAGATGGGTCTCCCATGAGTGCTTCCGAACCTTCCAACGCCCTCACAAAAAACTGCGGGGTCGTAAATTATCCTCTCCATTCACTTTTTTCACAAGTTACAGTGGCTCTCAACGGTATCGCTGTAACAGTTGCCGATAACAATTACGCATATAAATCAATCTTCGAAGCAGAAATCAATTACGGGAGCGATGCTGCGAACACGCATCTCACAAATGCCTTGTGGTACTTGGACACACCTGGACATCAAGATCAAATCACCGCCGACAACAAAGGTTTTACCGCCAGAAAAGACTTTTTCCAGCACGTTCCGACAACCGGAAATCCTACGGAAGTGTCTGCCGAAGTCGAACTTATGGGAAAACTGCACATAGATTTTTTCCACCAACCTAAATACCTGGTCAACGGCGTTGAAGTACGTATCGATCTAGCCAGGTCACGTGATGCTTTTTACATCTGGGGAGATCAGACTTCACCAACCACCAGAATAAAAATTTTAAAGGCTGTTCTCGAAATAAATCACATCATTCCTACTCCTACCACCAGTTTGGCCATAGACAGAGCACTCTCTTACGCTCCAGCCCATTATCCGTTCACCAGAAGCGTCATCAAAGCTTATTCTTACGTTGCCGGAACGCAGCAGATTTCGATCGATAATGCTTTTCAAGGTCCTTTTCCGAATGTTGTTCTTTTTGCTATGGTATCCACCGCCAGCTTTCTCGGAGACAGTAAGAAAAATCCGTTCGACTTTAGAAGTTTCAATCTATCTTCTTTCCATCTTGTGAAAAATGGAGAACTCGTACCTTACGAACCTTTGCGGGTCACCACAGGAGGGAACGGCGGATTGATAACACGTGCCTATCAAACTCTATTTTCCGGTACAGGCATTCACCACGCCAATTACGGACACCAGATCACAAGGAAAATGTTCGAGAACGGATCCTTTTTCCTGATTTTCGACATAACGCCTGACTCTTCAGGAAACGACACGCACACCAGTCTCCAGGAACAAGGTATCATCGGTGCCGAGATGCAATTTTCTCCCCAGCTGTCGGAAAATATAACATGCCTTCTGTATGCTGAATTCGAATGTGCAGTAGATATAACAAAAGACAGAAGTGTTATCCTCCATCAGTGAGACCGACTTGTCTATAAATATGTGTGCAAGTGTTTCTGGCTCGCAGTGTTATCGAGACAGTTCTGATGTAGACATTATACTACCTGTGATGGAAAAACCTACCAAAGTGATAACCCGTACTATTAAGCATAGTAGTGTTTCTTCGAAAGTGACAACTTCAAAACCTGTGAACATACAATCGTTTCCTGAACCACTTGACAGCAGCCCCGGGAGCATAGAAATAACCAAAGACAGAAATATTATTATAAACATATGAAAACATATGTAACGTGAGATGGGAAAACTCATCGAACTGATAACCTGTGATGATATTTATAATGGTGATTCTTTGGAAGTACTATCTGCCAAACCTGTTGACACGCAACCGTCCCCCAAATATTAGAAGAATATCATCTTGAGAGTATAGAAATAACAGAACGCTGTACACTCATTTTACGTTTTCGAAAACATAGACAACATGAACACGTCACAGATCAGGGAGATTCTATCTCGAAACTGTTCCACCAAGAACATTTTCTACGGTGTTTACTCGAGAGATCTTTTACCTCGGAC
Source organism: Lepisma saccharinum (assembly GCF_977018435.1). Taxonomy (NCBI): domain Eukaryota; kingdom Metazoa; phylum Arthropoda; class Insecta; order Zygentoma; family Lepismatidae; genus Lepisma; species Lepisma saccharinum. The sequence goes on along the minus strand of NW_028142929.1, from coordinate 541,822 downwards.
GTTTCCTACCCCTGCCTTGATAATCGCAAACACCGATACTTCCAACTTCCAGGGTACACACTGGGTGGCCTTCTATTTTGGTAAAAACAATATGGCTGAATATTTCGATTCATACGGATTTCATCCTTTCTATCCAGAATTCGTAACTTTCCTGAACCGTCATTCCTCGGTCTGGACTTACAACAACATTCCCTTACAGGGGGTGTTGGCCACGACGTGCGGACATTACTGTTGCGTGTATGCTTATTACAAAGCATGCCATGTTACAACCAAGGATTTCATTCAAGCATTTCCACCCGGTGTCAGTAAAGATGGATATATCCTACACCGTTTTCGTCAGATCTTCAAATGTTTACCCCATTGCAAGTGCCCGAGAGGGGATCAATCGTGTTGCTCTATCCACGCGATCCGGTGTCGTGTTATGCAAAAAGCTATATAAATGTGTGCTGCTGCATCTTTCTCTCAGTGCCGTCGAGACAGCTCCAGTGAAAACATCATGGAGCCTGCTAGGGATTCGACAATGGAAAAACACGACAAACTAGTGAAACGCATGACCCATCAGGATGGTGCTTCCAAACGTAAAACTCGCAAACGTGTGCAACCCCTCAAAATCGAAACTACCCCTATCAAGAACGAACCGATGGACGTGGGAATAGATGTGACTACAGACTGTGATTTCATGAAACGGCGTAGGGAGATCGGCTTTTCCCCAGATACAATCGAATGTCCTGGACTACACAACGTAGAGGCATGTTTAGATCTCTATCTTGCTAACACATATTTTCTGAACAAGGAAAAAAACAAGTTCGTAGCAATAGGATTCGAAAAGCGATCCCCTTTCAATTTGGTGTGGGAGTTTTCGCAACAGGGGAGATCACCCGTACGCATCGATTCTAAGCAGATTAGAGAACTGTGGGCTTTGAAATCTGACTTACTGAATTACGTCGAAACAGGTCGTCGATTCAATTACTTGGTTACGGGAAATATCACCGTCAGTGGTGTAAATTTTTTCGGGAAACGTTGTATCTCGATGTATCAGCATCATTCATCCGATGCTTTTATTTTCACAGCCTCTGAACTACACTTATTTTTGTGTAACCTTTTTTGGCCTCTGCAGAAATTAAAGAACGAACGTTATCATAAATTGCAACCCGAAATGGAGGCTTTTGTATATTGTATCAAGAACAATATGGTTTCAGAAAAAAAAGAAGTGCCCAATTTAGTGAACTATTTTTATATTCTTTGGTACAACGAACTGATGATTGAAATATATCTTGAGAACAATCTTGGACAGACATTGACATTGTAAATAAGTTCTGTTATTTTCATGAATCTGATGTTGTAAACGAACCATTGTTCTTTCTGTGTATTGTTATTTTATGTATTGTAATATAACCCTTCAGGTATTGTAAACCTTTCATATTCAATTGTAAATACAACATTTGTGTTATTCTATGTATTGTAAACCTATATCCATATTATCGATTGTAAATAAAACATTTGTATATTTTAAAAAACTCTTTTATTTCTTGTACTTATTACAATAGAAACTGTACATCTTCCAGACATTTTCAACTGCACAGGTTTTTTTTACATTTTTACATTTGCTATGTTCTTTGCATCTTCCTGAAGTGTTTTTCACACTATTCAATTTTGGACATTCAAGTTCTTCGATGTTACGTACGGATATTTTACCCATACCTTTTTCTCCAAATAATTTTTCAAACCATTTCACTTTCTCCGCACCTTTGACGTACACTGTTTGATTCACAAGCACAACATATAACAAATCTCCTAATTTCTCATACGGTAGCCATCCATCTCCCCAGTTGAGACCGTGTTTGTTGGTACGGAGCCAGTAATTCACTCGGCGATACTTTTCACTCAAAAAGCGTAAACCATATGGAGATTTCACTAAACAGTCAAATGCATTGTCAAAAGGAAATTTTAAAATTCCGACTTCTTTCCACACAAATTCTCCTCCTGCTCCTCGAAGACCTTGAACGTCCAAAAAACAGACATCCATTTTGGGCATCAGGTGAAAACTGTCAACGTATCTTCAATGCTACCCCGGCATACGGCGCACTTGTCCAATTGGGAAGCACAGGATCCGCAGGAAACAAAATGTCGACACGGGAGAATTACAACGCTGCTAGGATTCTGAAAACATATTTTGCACACAGAATCCACACTAGGTTTATCGCACGTTTTCTCAGGAGTCTCTATACTGTCGCAATACTTGCAGCTCTTGGAGTTACGATGTAACGCCGCAACACTCTGTATAAAAGGACACTGGGGTACCAACATGTAATGTCCTAGAATCGGGCAATCTTTGGATGTCCAATCGCAAAGTCCGTACGAACAATGAAAACATAATACTCTGTCGCTAAAGCCTGAATAGTAAAATCCTGCAGTCACTAATTCTTCCGGAGTCTGACGTAATCCTATAGGCCACTTTCTGTATGTTCTGTATCTCGAATTCACTGATACGTAATTGATAACATACGGCTCGGCGTGAGTCCAGCAGACGTGGTGAGTAAACACTCTCATACGTCATAAAAGGTAAAGTAATCGGATACTGTAGGTGACGGCGTCCCAGGTATCGGTGATAAAGGAACAACCTGAAGATCGTCGGGGAACAGACGTCTGCGGACGCCGAAACCTTCTGCAGGAACCACAGGGAAACAGGGATGTCCTTCTAATTTACGTAACAAAGGACGATCACAGCCAGAACACCACAAGGAATTTCTGTCTGCCAGCAATGAAAGCCACTCTTTCACTCTCTGCTTCAAAGCTTCACCGATCTTGTCCTCTTCCTTCCTGCGACGTAGTTCGCACATACACCTGTGACCAGGAAATCCTGTTCTCTCGTCCGCTCTTCTTTTCCTCTCTTCTATCTCCTTCAACGTCTCGCAGTGATGATGGACTCCTTTTCCTAATCCGTCGAACAGGTAACATCCACACCAGGGAGATTCAGGTATTGCTACATACATAAACGGGAAATAACTCAACACCCGATGCAGGGCTGTTGGATCGTTGTCCAGGTCGCCGCAAGATCGAACAAGTTCCCAGAACTCCTCGTAGCTAACCTCGTAGAAATTCACACCATTATCAGACAGTCTTGTACCGCACACATCCATCCTCACATGATACTATTATCCTGTATCCCTTCTATTTATACCTTCTTTTTTCTACGTCACGATTTCAGTTAAACATGCTTCAAACAGTCACCCTGGAAGGTTAAACCTAAAACATGCCAGGACATGTTTTTCAGACCACACCCAATTCCAAGAATTTCAAACTCATCAACGGTCGCCCGAGAAAAACACCACCTTCCCCGGAATGACTCATCAACGCCATCTCTCTTCAAACAACAACAACACGTACCCAATTTCCCAGAATTTCAGAATCATCAACGCCATCTGTCTTCAGACAACAAAAACACGTACCCAAATTCTCAGAATTTCAGGAATGCAAAAACAATTACCATTCCAAACCCATTACCCAAACCACATCCATTAATTCTCACAAAATTTCCTCGAAACAACACTCAACAAACCCCATTTTCCAAGAAAAGGCACTTAACATTCACCGCACCACTTAAAAGACTCATCAACGCCATCTGTTTTCAGACACCGGAAATTCCGAGAATCTCCCCACCCAAATTCCCAGAATTTCAGAATCATCAACGCCATCTGTTTTCAGACGCCGACGGGACAAACCCGAATACTACTCCTTCTACCCAACAACCAATCAAAACGCTCCTCGCAAAATTAAGCCACGCCCATTTTATGACGTCATCGCGAACAACAATAACCCTTGCTTGCCCACACAACTACATCATCAATTGATCTTTGATCGATCTTTTCCAATCAATTGATTTATCGACTTCAACGCCGGTGCATTACTACTGCAATGTTTGGTGAAGATCTGAGTATGTAGTTTTTGACCTTATATGGAACCTCCTATCTGAAAATTTGAAAATTCTTAAAAAATTTGACCAAAATCTTGATGTCTCCAATCTCTTGTTTTGTACGTTTTTTCCACGTGTCTTGACATCCAATGTATCCCTGCAAAGTTTGGTGAAGATCTGAGTATGTAGTTTTTGACCTTATCTGGAACCTCCTATCTGAAAATTTGAAAATTCTTCAAAAATTCGTCCAAAATCTTGATGTCTCCAATCTCTTGTTTTGTACGTTTTTTCCACGTGTCTTGACATCCAATGTATCCCTGCAAAGTTTGGTGAAGATCTGAGTATGTAGTTTTTGACCTTATCTGGAACCTCCTATCTGAAAATTTGAAAATTCTTCAAAAATTCGTCCAAAATCTTGATGTCTCCAATCTCTTGTTTTGTATGTTTTTTCCACGTGTCTTGACATCCAATGTATCCATGCAAAGTTTGGTGAAGATCTGAGTATGTCGTTTTTGACCTTATCTGGAACATCCTTTCTGAAAATTTGAAAATTCTTAAAAAATTCGTCCAAAATCTTGATGTCTCCAATCTCTTGTTTTGTACGTTTTTTCCACGTGTCTTGACATCCAATGTATCCCTGCAAAGTTTGGTGAAGATCTGAGTATGTAGTTTTTGACCTTATCTGGAACCTCCTATCTGAAAATTTGAAAATTCTTCAAAAATTCGTCCAAAATCTTGATGTCTCCAATCTCTTGTTTTGTACGTTTTTTCCACGTTTCTTGACATCCAATGTATCCCTGCAATGTTTGGTGAAGATCTGAGTATGTAGTTTTTGGCCTTATATGGAACCTCCTTTCTGAAAATTTGAAAATTCTTAAAAAAATCGTCCAAAATCTTGATGTCCCCAATCCTATGTTTTGTATGTTTTTTCCACGTGTCTTGACATCCAATGTATCCATGCAAAGTTTGGTGAAGATCTGAGTATGTCGTTTTTGACCTTATCTGGAACCTCCCATCTGAAAATTTGAAAATTCTTCAAAAATTCGTCGAAAATCTTGATGTCTCCAATCTCTTGTTTTGTACGTTTTTTCCACGTGTCTTGACATGCAAAGTATCCCTGCAACGTTTGGTGAAGATCTGAGTAAGTAGTTTTTGACCTTAACTGAAACCTCCTATCTGAAAATTTGAAAATTCTTCAAAAATTCGTCCAAAATCTTGATGTCTCCAATCTCTTGTTTTGTACGTTTTTTCCACGTTTCTTGACATCCAATGTATCCCTGCAATGTTTGGTGAAGATCTGAGTATGTAGTTTTTGACCTTATATGGAACCTCCTATCTGAAAATTTGAAAATTCTTAAAAAATTTGACCAAAATCTTGATATCCCCAATCCTATGTTTTGTATGCTTTTTCCACGTGTCTTGACATCCAATGTATCCCTGCAAAGTTTGGTGAAGATCTGAGTATGTAGTTTTTGACCTTATCTGGAACCTCCTATCTGAAAATTTGAAAATTTTTGAAAAATTCGTCCAAAATCTTGATGTCTCCAATCTCTTGTTTTGTACGTTTTTTCCACGTGTTTTGACCTCCAATGTATCCCTGCAATGTTTGGTGAAGATCTGAGTATGTAGTTTTTGACCTGATATGGAACCTCCTATCTGAAAATTTGAAAATTCTTAAAAAATTTGACCAAAATCTTGTTGTCCCCAATCCTATGTTTTTTATGTTTTTTCCACGTGTCTTGACATCCAATGTATCCCTGCAAAGTTTGGTGAAGATCTGAGTATGTCGTTTTTGACCTTATCTGGAACATCCTTTCTGAAAATTTGAAAATTCTTAAAAAATTCGTCCAAAATCTTGATGTCTCCAATCTCTTGTTTTGTACGTTTTTTCCACGTGTCTTGACATCCAATGTATCCCTGCAAAGTTTGGTGAAGATCTGAGAATGTAGTTTTTGACCTTATATGGGACCTCCTATCTGAAAATTTGTAAATTCTTAAAAAATTTGACCAAAATCTTGATGTCCCCAATCCTATGTTTTGTATGTTTTTTCCCCGTGTCTTGACATCCAATGTATCCCTGCAGAGTTTGGTGAAGATCTGAGTATGTCGTTTTTGACCTTATCTGCAACATCCTTTCTGAAAATTTGAAAATTCTTAAAAAACTCGTCCAAAATCTTGATGTCTCCAATCTCTTGTTTTGTACGTTTTTTCCACGTGTCTTGACATCCAATGTATCCCTGCAAAGTTTGGTGAAGATCTGAGTATGTAGTTTTTGACCTTATCTGGAACCTCATTTCTGAAAATTTGAAAATTCCTCAAAAATTCGTCCAAAATCTTGATGTCTCCAATCTCTTGTTTTGTACGTTTTTTCCACGTGTCTTGACAACCAATGTATCCCTGCAAAGTTTGGTGAAGATCTGAGTATGTCGTTTTTGACCTTATCTGGAACATCCTTTCTGAAAATTTGAAAATTCTTAAAAAATTCGTCCAAAATCTTGATGTCTCCAATCTCTTGTTTTGTACGTTTTTTCCACGTGTCTTGACCTCCAATGTATCCCTGCAATGTTTGGTGAAGATCTGAGTATGTAGTTTTTGACCTTATATGGAACCTCCTATCTGAAATTTGAAAATTCTTAAAAAATTTGACCAAAATCTTGATGTCCCCAATCCTATGTTTTGTATGTTTTTTCCACGTGTCTTGACATCCAATGTATCCCTGCAAAGTTTGGTGAAGATCTGAGTATGTAGTTTTTGACCTTATCTGGAACCTCCTATCTGAAAATTTGAAAATTCTTAAAAAATTCGTCCAAAATCTTGATGTCTCCAATCTCTTGTTTTGTACGTTTTTTCCACGTGTCTTGACATCCAATGTATCCCAGCAAAGTTTGGTGAAGATCTGAGTATGTAGTTTTTGATCTTATCTGGAACCTCCTATCTGAAAATTTGAAAATTCTTAAAAAATTCGTCGAAAATCTTCATGTCTCCAATCTCTTGTTTTGTACGTTTTTTCCACGTGTCTTGACATGCAAAGTATCCCTGCAATGTTTGGTGAAGATCTGAGTATGTAGTTTTTGACCTTATATGGAACCTCCTATCTGAAAATTTGAAAATTCTTCAAAAATTCGTCCAAAATCTTGATGACACCAATCTCTTGTTTTGTACGTTTTTGCCACGTGTCTTGACATCCAATGTATCCATGCAAAGTTTGGTGAAGATCTGAGTATGTAGTTTTTGACCTTATATGGAACCTCCTATCTGAAAATTTGAAAATTCTTAAAAAATTCGTCCAAAATCTTGATGTCTCCAATCTCTTGTTTTGTACGTTTTTTCCACGTGTCTTGACATCCAATGTATCCCTGCAAAGTTTGGTGAAGATCTGAGTATGTAGTTTTTGACCTTATCTGGAACCTCCCATCTGAAAATTTGAAAATTCCTAAAAAATCCGTCCAAAATCTTGATGACCTCAATCTCTTGTTTTGTACGTTTTTTCCACGTGTCTTGACATCCATTGTATCCCTGCAAAGTTTGGTGAAGATCTGAGTATGTAGTTTTTGACCTTATATGGAACCTCCTTTCTGAAAATTTGAAAATTCTTAAAAAATTCGTCCAAAATTTTGATGTCCCCAATCCTATGTTTTGTATGTTTTTTATCACGTGTCTTGACATCCAATGTATCCATGCAAAGTTTGGTGAAGATCTGAGTATGTCGTTTTTGACCTTATCTGGAACCTCCCATCTGAAAATTTGAAAATTCTTCAAAAATTCGTCGAAAATCTTGATGTCTCCAATCTCTTGTTTTGTACGTTTTTTCCACGTGTCTTGACATCCAATGTATCCATGCAAAGTTTGGTGAAGATCTGAGTATGTCGTTTTTGACCTTATCTGGAACCTCCCATCTGAAAATTTGAAAATTCTTAAAAAATTCGTCGAAAATCTTGATGTCTCCAATCTCTTGTTTTGTACGTTTTTTCCACGTGTCTTGACATGCAAAGTATCCCTGCAACGTTTGGTGAAGATCTGAGTATGTAGTTTTTGACCTTATCTGGAACCTCCTATCTGAAAATTTGAAAATTCTTCAAAAATTCGTCCAAAATCTTGATGTCTCCAATCTCTTGTTTTGTACGTTTTTTCCTCGTGTCTTGACCTCCAATGTATCCCTGCAATGTTTGGTGAATATCTGAGTATGTAGTTTTTGACCTTATATGGAACCTCCTATCTGAAAATTTGAAAATTCTTAAAAAATGTGACCAAAATCTTGATGTCCCCAATCCTATGTTTTGTATGTTTTTTCCACGTGTCTTGACATCCAATGTATCCCTGCAAAGTTTGGTGAAGATCTGAGTATGTCGTTTTTGACCTTATCTGGAACATCCTTTCTGAAAATTTGAAAATTCTTAAAAAATTCGTCCAAAATCTTGATGTCTCCAATCTCTTGTTTTGTACGTTTTTTCCACGTGTCTTGACATCCAATGTATCCCTGCAGAGTTTGGTGAAGATCTGAGTATGTAGTTTTTGACCTTTTATGGAACCTCCTATCTGAAAATTTGAAAATTCTTAAAAAATTTGTCCAAAATCTTGATGTCCCCAATCCTATGTTTTGTATGTTTTTTCCCCGTGTCTTGACATCCAATGTAACCCTGCAGAGTTTGGTGAAGATCTGAGTATGTCGTTTTTGACCTTATCTGGAACCTCCCATCTGAAAATTTGAAAATTCTGCAAAAATTCGTCGAAAATCTTGATGTCTCCAATCTCTTGTTTTGTACGTTTTTTCCACGTGTCTTGACATGCAAAGTATCCCTGCAACGTTTGGTGAAGATCTGAGTATGTAGTTTTTGACCTTATCTGGAACCTCCTATCTGAAAATTTGAAAATTCTTCAAAAATTCGTCCAAAATCTTGATGTCTCCAATCTCTTGTTTTGTACGTTTTTTCCACGTTTCTTGACATCCAATGTATCCCTGCAATGTTTGGTGAAGATCTGAGTATGTAGTTTTTGACCTTATATGGAACCTCCTTTCTGAAAATTTGAAAATTCTTAAAAAAATCGTCCAAAATCTTGATGTCCCCAATCCTATGTTTTGTATGTTTTTTCCACGTGTCTTGACATCCAAAGTATCCATGCAAAGTTTGGTGAAGATCTGAGTATGTCGTTTTTGACCTTATCTGGAACCTCCCATCTGAAATTTGAAAATTCTTCAAAAATTCGTCGAAAGTCTTGATGTCTCCAATCTCTTGTTTTGTACGTTTTTTCCACGTGTCTTGACATGCAAAGTATCCCTGCAACGTTTGGTGAAGATCTGAGTATGTAGTTTTTGACCTTATCTGAAACCTCCTATCTGAAAATTTGAAAATTCTTCAAAAATTCGTCCAAAATCTTGATGTCTCCAATCTCTTGTTTTGTACGTTTTTTCCACGTGTCTTGACATCCAATGTATCCCTGCAAAGTTTGGTGAAGATCTGAGTATGTAGTTTTTGACCTTATATGGAACCTCCTATCTGAAAATTTGAAAATTCTTAAAAAATTTGACCAAAATCTTGATGTCCCCAATCCTATGTTTTGTATGTTTTTTCCCCGTGTCTTGACATCCAATGTATCCCTGCAGAGTTTGGTGAAGATCTGAGTATGTCGTTTTTGACCTTATCTGCAACATCCTTTCTGAAAATTTGAAAATTCTTAAAAAATTCGTCCAAAATCTTGATGTCTCCAATCTCTTGTTTTGTACGTTTTTTCCACGTGTCTTGACATCCAATGTATCCCTGCAAAGTTTGGTGAAGATCTGAGTATGTAGTTTTTGACCTTATCTGGAACCTCATTTCTGAAAATTTGAAAATTCTTAAAAAATTCGTCCAAAATCTTGATGTCTCCAATCTCTTGTTTTGTACGTTTTTTCCACGTGTCTTGACAACCAATGTATCCCTGCAAAGTTTGGTGAAGATCTGAGTATGTCGTTTTTGACCTTATCTGGAACATCCTTTCTGAAAATTTGAAAATTCTTAAAAAATTCGTCCAAAATCTTGATGTCTCCAATCTCTTGTTTTGTACGTTTTTTCCACGTGTCTTGACCTCCAATGTATCCCTGCAATGTTTGGTGAAGATCTGAGTATGTAGTTTTTGACCTTATATGGAACCTTTTATCTGAAATTTGAAAATTCTTAAAAAATTTGACCAAAATCTTGATGTCCCCAATCCTATGTTTTGTATGTTTTTTCCACGTGTCTTGACATCCAATGTATCCCTGCAAAGTTTGGTGAAGATCTGAGTATGTCATTTTTGACCTTATCTGGAACATCCTTTCTGAAAATTTGAAAAATTCTTAAAAAATTCGTCCAAAATCTTGATGTCTCCAATCTCTTGTTTTGTACGTTTTTTCCACGTGTCTTGACATCCAATGTATCCCTGCAAAGTTTGGTGAAGATCTGAGTATGTAGTTTTTGACCTTATATGGAACCTCCTATCTGAAAATTTGAAAATTCTTAAAAAATTTGACCAAAATCTTGATGTCCCCAATCCTATGTTTTGTATGTTTTTTCCCCGTGTCTTGACATCCAATGTATCCCTGCAGAGTTTGGTGAAGATCTGAGTATGTAGTTTTTGACCTTATATGGAACCTCCTTTCTGAAAATTTGAAAATTCTTAAAAAATTCGTCCAAAATCTTGATGTCCCCAATCCTATGTTTTGTATGTTTTTTCGACGTGTCTTGACATCCAATGTATCCATGCAAAGTTTGGTGAAGATCTGAGTATGTCGTTTTTGACCTTATCTGAAACCTCCCATCTGAAAATTTGAAAATTCTTCAAAAATTCGTCGAAAATCTTGATGTCTCCAATCTCTTGTTTTGTACGTTTTTTCCACGTGTCTTGACATGCAAAGTATCCCTGCAACGTTTGGTGAAGATCTGAGTATGTAGTTTTTGACCTTATCTGGAACCTCCAATATGAAAATTTGAAAATTCTTCAAAAATTCGTCCAAAATCTTGATGTCTCCAATCTCTTGTTTTGTACGTTTTTTCCACGTTTCTTGACATCCAATGTATCCCTGCAATGTTTGGTGAAGATCTGAGTATGTAGTTTTTGACCTTATATGGAACCTCCTTTCTGAAAATTTGAAAATTCTTAAAAAAATCGTCCAAAATCTTGATGTCCCCAATCCTATGTTTTGTATGTTTTTTCCACGTGTCTTGACATCCAATGTATCCATGCAAAGTTTGGTGAAGATCTGAGTATGTCGTTTTTGACCTTATCTGGAACCTCCTTTCTGAAAATTTGAAAATTCTTCAAAAATTCGTCGAAAATCTTGATGTCTCCAATCTCTTGTTTTGTACGTTTTTTCCACGTGTCTTGACATGCAAAGTATCCCTGCAACGTTTGGTGAAGATCTGAGTATGTAGTTTTTGACCTTATCTGGAACCTCCTATCTGAAAATTTGAAAATTCTTCAAAAATTCGTCCAAAATCTTGATGTCTCCAATCTCTTGTTTTGTACGTTTTTTCCACGTTTCTTGACATCCAATGTATCCCTGCAATGTTTGGTGAAGATCTGAGTATGTAGTTTTTGACCTTATATCGAACCTCCTATCTGAAAATTTGAAAATTCTTAAAAAATTTGACCAAAATCTTGATATCCCCAATCCTATGTTTTGTATGAATTTTCCACGTGTCTTGACATCCAATGTATCCCTGCAAAGTTTGGTGAAGATCTGAGTATGTAGTTTTTGACCTTATCTGGAACCTCCTATCTGAAAATTTGAAAATTTTTGAAAAATTCGTCCAAAATCTTGATGTCTCCAATCTCTTGTTTTGTACGTTTTTTCCACGTGTCTTGACCTCCAATGTATCCCTGCAATGTTTGGTGAAGATCTGAGTATGTAGTTTTTGACCTGATATGGAACCTCCTATCTGAAAATTTGAAAATTCTTAAAAAATTCGTCCAAAATCTTGATGTCTCCAATCTCTTGTTTTGTACGTTTTTTCCACGTGTCTTGACATCCAAAGTATCCCTGCAAAGTTTGGTGAAGATCTGAGTATGTCGTTTTTGACCTTATCTGGAACATCCTTTCTGAAAATTTGAAAATTCTTAAAAAATTCGTCCAAAATCTTGATGTCTCCAATCTCTTGTTTTGTATGTTTTTTCCACGTGTCTTGACCTCCAATGTATCCCTGCAATGTTTGGTGAAGATCTGAGTATGTAGTTTTTGACCTTATATGGAACCTCCTATCTGAAAATTTGAAAATTCTTAAAAAATTTGACCAAAATCTTGATGTCCCCAATCCTATGTTTTGTATGTTTTTTCCACGTGTCTTGACATCCAATGTATCCCTGCAAAGTTTGGTGAAGATCTGAGTATGTCGTTTTTGACCTTATCTGGAACATCCTTTCTGAAAATTTGAAAATTCTTAAAAAATTCGTCCAAAATCTTGATGTCTCCAATCTCTTGTTTTGTACGTTTTTTCCACGTGTTTTGACATCCAATGTATCCCTGCAAAGTTTGGTGAAGATCTGAGTATGTTGTTTTTGACCTTATATGGAACCTCCTATCTGAAAATTTAAAAATTCTTAAAAAATTTGACCAAAATCATGATGTCCCCAATCCTATGTTTTGTATGTTTTTTCCCCGTGTCTTGACATCCAATGTATCCCTGCAGAGTTTGGTGAAGATCTGAGTATGTAGTTTTTGACCTTATATGGAACCTCCTTTCTGAAAATTTGAAAATTCTTAAAAAAATCGTCCAAAATCTTGATGTCCCCAATCCTATGTTTTGTATGTTTTTTCCACGTGTCTTGACATCCAATGTATCCATGCAAAGTTTGGTGAAGATCTGAGTATGTCGTTTTTGACCTTATCTGGAACCTCCCATCTGAAAATTTGAAAATTCTTCAAAAATTCGTCGAAAATCTTGATGTCTCCAATCTCTTGTTTTGTACGTTTTTTCCACGTGTCTTGACATGCAAAGTATCCCTGCAACGTTTGGTGAAGATCTGAGTATGTAGTTTTTGACCTTATCTGGAACCTCCTATCTGAAAATTTGAAAATTCTTCAAAAATTCGTCCAAAATCTTGATGTCTCCAATCTCTTGTTTTGTACGTTTTTTCCACGTTTCTTGACATCCAATGTATCCCTGCAATGTTTGGTGAAGATCTGAGTATGTAGTTTTTGACCTTATATGGAACCTCCTTTCTGAAAATTTGAAAATTCTTAAAAAATTCGTCCAAAATCTTGATGTCCCCAATCCTATGTTTTGTATGTTTTTTCCCCGTGTCTTGACATCCAATGTATCCCTGCAGAGTTTGGTGAAGATCTGAGTATGTCGTTTTTGACCTTATCTGCAACATCCTTTCTGAAAATTTGAAAATTCTTAAAAAATTCGTCCAAAATCTTGATGTCTCCAATCTCTTGTTTTGTACGTTTTTTCCACGTGTCTTGACATCCAATGTATCCCTGCAAAGTTTGGTGAAGATCTGAGTATGTAGTTTTTGACCTTATCTGGAACCTCATTTCTGAAAATTTGAAAATTCTTAAAAAATTCGTCCAAAATCTTGATGTCTCCAATCTCTTGTTTTGTACGTTTTTTCCACGTGTCTTGACAACCAATGTATCCCTGCAAAGTTTGGTGAAGATCTGAGTATGTCGTTTTTGACCTTATCTGGAACATCCTTTCTGAAAATTTGAAAATTCTTAAAAAATTCGTCCAAAATCTTGATGTCTCCAATCTCTTGTTTTGTACGTTTTTTCCACGTGTCTTGACCTCCAATGTATCCCTGCAATGTTTGGTGAAGATCTGAGTATGTAGTTTTTGACCTTATATGGAACCTTTTATCTGAAATTTGAAAATTCTTAAAAAATTTGACCAAAATCTTGATGTCCCCAATCCTATGTTTTGTATGTTTTTTCCACGTGTCTTGACATCCAATGTATCCCTGCAAAGTTTGGTGAAGATCTGAGTATGTCGTTTTTGACCTTATCTGGAACATCCTTTCTGAAAATTTGAAAATTCTTAAAAAATTCGTCCAAAATCTTGATGTCTCCAATCTCTTGTTTTGTACGTTTTTTCCACGTGTCTTGACATCCAATGTATCCCTGCAAAGTTTGGTGAAGATCTGAGTATGTAGTTTTTGACCTTATATGGAACCTCCTATCTGAAAATTTGAAAATTCTTAAAAAATTTGACCAAAATCTTGATGTCCCCAATCCTATGTTTTGTATGTTTTTTCCCCGTGTCTTGACATCCAATGTATCCCTGCAGAGTTTGGTGAAGATCTGAGTATGTAGTTTTTGACCTTATATGGAACCTCCTTTCTGAAAATTTGAAAATTCTTAAAAAATTCGTCCAAAATCTTGATGTCCCCAATCCTATGTTTTGTATGTTTTTTCGACGTGTCTTGACATCCAATGTATCCATACAAAGTTTGGTGAAGATCTGAGTATGTCGTTTTTGACCTTATCTGGAACCTCCCATCTGAAAATTTGAAAATTCTTCAAAAATTCGTCGAAAATCTTGATGTCTCCAATCTCTTGTTTTGTACGTTTTTTCCACGTGTCTTGACATGCAAAGTATCCCTGCAACGTTTGGTGAAGATCTGAGTATGTAGTTTTTGACCTTATCTGGAACCTCCAATATGAAAATTTGAAAATTCTTCAAAAATTCGTCCAAAATCTTGATGTCTCCAATCTCTTGTTTTGTACGTTTTTTCCACGTTTCTTGACATCCAATGTATCCCTGCAATGTTTGGTGAAGATCTGAGTATGTAGTTTTTGACCTTATATGGAACCTCCTTTCTGAAAATTTGAAAATTCTTAAAAAAATCGTCCAAAATCTTGATGTCCCCAATCCTATGTTTTGTATGTTTTTTCCACGTGTCTTGACATGCAAAGTATCCCTGCAACGTTTGGTGAAGATCTGAGTATGTAGTTTTTGACCTTATCTGGAACCTCCTATCTGAAAATTTGAAAATTCTTCAAAAATTCGTCCAAAATCTTGATGTCTCCAATCTCTTGTTTTGTACGTTTTTTCCACGTTTCTTGACATCCAATGTATCCCTGCAATGTTTGGTGAAGATCTGAGTATGTAGTTTTTGACCTTATATCGAACCTCCTATCTGAAAATTTGAAAATTCTTAAAAAATTTGACCAAAATCTTGATATCCCCAATCCTATGTTTTGTATGAATTTTCCACGTGTCTTGACATCCAATGTATCCCTGCAAAGTTTGGTGAAGATCTGAGTATGTAGTTTTTGACCTTATCTGGAACCTCCTATCTGAAAATTTGAAAATTTTTGAAAAATTCGTCCAAAATCTTGATGTCTCCAATCTCTTGTTTTGTACGTTTTTTCCACGTGTCTTGACCTCCAATGTATCCCTGCAATGTTTGGTGAAGATCTGAGTATGTAGTTTTTGACCTGATATGGAACCTCCTATCTGAAAATTTGAAAATTCTTAAAAAATTCGTCCAAAATCTTGATGTCTCCAATCTCTTGTTTTGTACGTTTTTTCCACGTGTCTTGACATCCAAAGTATCCCTGCAAAGTTTGGTGAAGATCTGAGTATGTCGTTTTTGACCTTATCTGGAACATCCTTTCTGAAAATTTGAAAATTCTTAAAAAATTCGTCCAAAATCTTGATGTCTCCAATCTCTTGTTTTGTATGTTTTTTCCACGTGTCTTGACCTCCAATGTATCCCTGCAATGTTTGGTGAAGATCTGAGTATGTAGTTTTTGACCTTATATGGAACCTCCTATCTGAAAATTTGAAAATTCTTAAAAAATTTGACCAAAATCTTGATGTCCCCAATCCTATGTTTTGTATGTTTTTTCCACGTGTCTTGACATCCAATGTATCCCTGCAAAGTTTGGTGAAGATCTGAGTATGTCGTTTTTGACCTTATCTGGAACATCCTTTCTGAAAATTTGAAAATTCTTAAAAAATTCGTCCAAAATCTTGATGTCTCCAATCTCTTGTTTTGTACGTTTTTTCCACGTGTTTTGACATCCAATGTATCCCTGCAAAGTTTGGTGAAGATCTGAGTATGTTGTTTTTGACCTTATATGGAACCTCCTATCTGAAAATTTAAAAATTCTTAAAAAATTTGACCAAAATCTTGATGTCCCCAATCCTATGTTTTGTATGTTTTTTCCCCGTGTCTTGACATCCAATGTATCCCTGCAGAGTTTGGTGAAGATCTGAGTATGTAGTTTTTGACCTTATATGGAACCTCCTTTCTGAAAATTTGAAAATTCTTAAAAAAATCGTCCAAAATCTTGATGTCCCCAATCCTATGTTTTGTATGTTTTTTCCACGTGTCTTGACATCCAATGTATCCATGCAAAGTTTGGTGAAGATCTGAGTATGTCGTTTTTGACCTTATCTGGAACCTCCCATCTGAAAATTTGAAAATTCTTCAAAAATTCGTCGAAAATCTTGATGTCTCCAATCTCTTGTTTTGTACGTTTTTTCCACGTGTCTTGACATGCAAAGTATCCCTGCAACGTTTGGTGAAGATCTGAGTATGTAGTTTTTGACCTTATCTGGAACCTTATAGCAATAATTAAAAATAAAATAATAAAAGGGGGCGTTTAGAGTTCGAACCAAGGTTACAGCTAATTTATAGGCATGGATGTCCTAATGTAAGGAGAAATTAAAATGTACCATTAAAATTAGTCACGGTCCAAGATACGGCCGATGGAAAAAGACGATGAAGTTCCCTTTTCATCGGTCTTCGTTTACAAGCCAAATGTTGTTTTACAGGTAGGAATCAAAAATTGAAAAAAATCAGAAATCAGAACACTGGACACTGAAATATGTTACAAAATAATGTTTAATACATTTCTGTTGATATACTTACAATCTCTGGTCGCTCACCGACACAAGACAAAACACTCGTGGACCCATGATGCGCCGCTCTAACAAGTGAGCAACGCGGACCGCTGATGGTCGATGCTTTACATAAAGGCTACGTTTATGGCACCATGGCCTATCCAGTTACGTTAAAGAAATTTGAGATCACAAAGCTAAGACTTTAAAACATGGTCCAGAGAAGAGAAAACAATTTCTCTCTGACCTATAAAGTTACGGAAATCAAAGTTTCTATCTGAAACTTTTAACTGTGAATGAATGTTCTGAAACTGTCTCTCAAAAATGTGAATGTCGAACTGCCAAATCGAACTGTCTATTTCCACTCTAAGTTTCCACTGCCTCTGCCAAGTCCTTACTTCGTCTTTTCTTTCCGTTCTCCCCAGAATTGTCCTTCACTCTATTGGTCGTTGAACTTTTTGCTCCGCCCACACGTGGTCACTTCTGGATGTAGGGGTGATAATCGTTTCACACGGGGGCGATAGGGGCGAGAATTGCTTACTGAGAGGCGATAATCGCATAGCATGAAAACACAATAGCACCTTGTTTGAGAGCTGATCTCGAGGAATGAAAAGCATCTGTTCCTTTTAATTTTAATGGCTCTCAGCTCAAATTTTATCGCACACAACTCGGACACTTCAGTAAAGTTATTCCTTCCTTTGCTGTCGAAATTGCATCGAAGCGAGGATATACGAAAAGAAATGTTCTGGCAGGGTTGGAGTTCAAAATTCTGCACTTATCATTCTTGTCACTGAGCTGTCTATGAGCCAGACTAGCGGGCGGTGGTCGTGGAATTTATGCGTCTCGTGGGGAACACCATGTGTAGGGCGATTGTCTAGAATCCGGGCCTGGCCACCTGCACCGTCTCACGAAAACAAAGATTCCTTGTTTTAAAAGGAGAAGAAAGTCTTTAAATTTTAAATGCCTGAAGTTCCAGGTGATTAGCTCCTTCTCGGCCGAAATTATCTTGATAGGCTCCATCTGGGCTGAAATTATCTTGACGTGAGCCAGAGTTTAGA
Organism: Lepisma saccharinum; assembly: GCF_977018435.1. Taxonomy (NCBI): domain Eukaryota; kingdom Metazoa; phylum Arthropoda; class Insecta; order Zygentoma; family Lepismatidae; genus Lepisma; species Lepisma saccharinum. The sequence continues at coordinate 524,045 of NW_028142929.1, read as the reverse complement.
TGGATTTGTACGGTACAGATATGGGAATTTATTGGCGGACACACTGTTTCCTTCACCTTGAAGTAGGGGTGGTGATATATGGAAGGCTTCGTGTGAACAAACGCTGGTTTCTCGAGGCAGCTGGGTTTCTTCTCAGAGAGCCGAAAATTAAGATCTTGGGGGAAAGCGTAGAAAGACCGATGGGGATTTGTAATTGGCACATGGAAATGGTAATTGGCGCATCGGTTATACATCCCCCTGCTCCCGAATAAAATTTGCTGAAATGAAGGTAAGCAAATTTTTCAGCTATCAGTTGCATTGCCTCCTGCAGGACTTCTGATGTGTCTTGCCTCCCGATGTTAACTTAGGTCAGAATGTAACCCTAGCACCCGTAGACTTAAGTGTTCGGGTCACATCTGCCTCTTATGGGCAAGTCTGCCTGCCTCTCTCCTCCTCCCATAGCTGTAGTTCTTTTCTGCTGCTTCTCCTCCTGCCTGGATTGGCTCTGGGCAAGTGAGTTGTGCCCTTGATGCTTCAGTTGGGGTCCATGGCATCTTCTTCTCTCTTCCAACTGCCAACCCTGGTGTCGAGTGGTTCAGGAATACGGTCGGTGATAATGGTGTGCTGCCCTCATTGCCTAGTCGTCTTGGAATGGTAGCCTGTCCTGGCTTCTCCTTCTGTCATCTCTTTGGCTGTAGTATCTTATTCTGTGAAAGTTTTAAAGGCATTAGAATATGCTTAGTCGAAAGTCTTAATTTATCTTCATGCACTTTCTTCACATGTCACAACTTCAAGTCTCTTTACCACTTTAAGTTCCTTGTCTTTGTGCACTTGACCACTATGTCTCTTGATTACATTTTTATGAATAATGAAAATTACACAAAAATTTGTAGCTTCTACAAAGATAGTATGAAAATCAATACAGGATTTAATAAAATATTATATAAAAATTTGTTGGCTAGTTTTGAAATTAAAAATTGAAAAATTACCAATACACATATTAAAATAAGAAAATTCCCTTTATTTCATATTCTTCATGCACCCTTCTCTTCAATTTATCTCATTGTTTTTAGCTTATTTCATATTTCATTACTTGGCTCAAGGCTTTACCAACACAAGACTATTTCACTAACACACTTCATAGGTTAGGCAGTATTTACTGCACGGGCATTCAGCCCCTTACATGTGCATACTTAAAACTATAATGGCCACTATGGGCAAATCTTCTGCTCTATGGCAGGAATTATGTGTGCATCATAGGCACATTCTTTATGCTATGTAAAGCATAGGCCTCCTTGGGCAAATTAAAATTAACGCAACCCTCTTATAACACCAAAATCCTTGTTGTGTGTTGTCGGCAAGTGTATGTGGTAGATGTATTTATTCTGTGTCTTATACTTTACATTAAGTACAATTATGCAACTTGAGCCAGTTAAAATGCCAAAATTTAAATACTCTCCTCATCAACATAAAAACAAACAGTGAATAATCATTATGGAGATCTAGCCTCCATTTTCTCCTGATCAAAGCTAAATGGTGCATGAATCTAGTTGTTATACAAACTTAATCCTTATTTTACTATACAGACCCAACTTATTTTCTTCATCATACATCACTGGCCGTTTCATGCCTTGGTTGGTCTGGTGTGTCTAGCCTATCAAATATTAACTATAATAAATCAGAATACACCTTTAGATAAAACATAGAAATAGATTAATCAATAATCAATTGATATTAATATTTTCTGTAAATATTGACAAACAAATGAAAAGGAAAACAAAGAAAACTACTTCTTCTTATAAGTAAATAAAGGATTACATGGCACTATGACTGTGCTAAATAAACAAAATTATAAGTTTCACCACTAACTAGACATTAATAAAATGAAAAGGTGACTTGCTGAGTCACGTGTGTGCACATATATTGTTGCACCTGATTACACAAGTTCACAAAGATTAAGATTACAAAATGATAAAACATAAAATTTAAACACATCAAAAATATTAAGATAATATTATTGTTTAGATATAATGAAGAAGTTAATATGAGCAAATGTATGAGATTATTACAAACAGAAGACCTAACACCACCTTCTGTTAGTTACATCATAAAAATCAAAAGATTAAAATACAACTATATTACAAGTGTATGCATGTGTATGAAATTTTTGCTTTTTGGTCGAGTGTAATTGTTGTCTTACTTATTCTTAAGCAATTGTTGCAATGTGTTAGCCCCGCAGGGCTATTTTATGAGGACTACGTAGTTAGGCCCTAACTTCTAGCAGCCAAATGTCGACCTGTCACGTGGCTGTTAGAATCCAGGAACCGAACACGTCCAAACCCAACCCGCATGTATATATAAAAGAGTCCCCCCCTTGAATCCGACAGCAAGATAATATGTTGATAAAAAAAAATCCCTTAAAGCCTAAAGAAGGCAAAGTGTAAAATAAAATATGCTCCGCGCATGAAAACTGTCGAATTCCGCAATGATTAAGTCAAATCCATATTTAAATCATGTTTAGCTCACGCTGCCATAGCGTCTTATGAGCTGTTGGGAGGACAGGTGACACGCGGTGTGCTCCAATCTTCCTCTTCCTAACTCCTTAACTTCCACACCAAAAAAAATCTTTCAAGTTACCCAGGGTATACCAAAAGTATTCCAAAATGGTGGCAAAATAAATTTTGGGTTCTAGTCTCCTGTGAGAATAGAAATTTTGATCTTTGAGGTTCTCTATAGCAAGAAATTAACCCTAGGGAGATATATAAAACGAAGAAGTTGGTCTCCCTTTTCATTTTAAATTCTTATCTATCATCAGGTCATCCGTCGCATTCAGCATGTGCAAGTAAGCACGCATGCTGAGAAAAATATTAAAGTTGATGGTTGCAAAACCATTTATAATGAATTGTTACTCAGTAACTGTTATACTGTATGATTACACAAGTCACAGGTATGCTGGTTTAATCAGTACATCGAAGAAAGGTGATTTCGGAAAATAATTCCTCGGAACGTCAAAAATTTTCTAAAAAATTAGCTGGCAACACTGATTTTCACTAACTTTAAATGGTAGTTGGTTGCAAAACTTCTATAACACTTATATTAAATAATTAAACAAGTTCGAAGTAAATATCCTGAAATAAAAGTAAAATTTTTACATAAATTCGAAGTTTCTCGGTTTACGAGCCTCCGATACGACACCTTCGTATAAAAACTGGATAATTAAAAATAAAATTATGCAAGTCCTGGTTGATTTTTTGTAATTTCCCTCAAGGGTAGTCTGTTTATGACTTCAGTAATTAGTTTTCATAAAGATCCGACTGTAATTAAGCATTTTATGGCTGATTTAAAATTCAAGTTCTCCACAAAGGTACTAGTTCAGACAAAATTTGGATTTCTACGTCACAGTAGCTCAATTTTATGAAACAATACAAGATTAACTCTTTATATTTAAGTAATTTATAGCTTAATTGTTATTATTAAGTTCTAAATGTAAGAATTTGTTACAAAAATTGTAGCTTTTATGCTGAAAATTCATTTTAAGTGCCTTATTTAACAGCGTAACGCTTTTAGTTTGGAAAATGAAAGATAAGCCAAATATTGTTTTTAAGAACCAATTTTAAGGTTGAAGGAGAAATAAAGAACAAGATTCTATTTACGCCATCCTGAGAATCAAGTGTAAAAGAGTCTCCCAGCCTCCAGTCCTTTAAGAGGACTTCCCTTTTTAAAGTAGGTGTGTTATGTAACATGTGTATCATTAACATCCTGTGGAAAAAGATCTGGTCTCTTACCCTTCAACATCCTGAGGTACAATGTCCTTTTACCTTCGGTACAGTGCCACAGCTTCATGTTTTCCACATGCTGATTGGTTACCATCTGGCCGGTACAGCAGTCCAACAGCGTGAACACGTCAACTCGCTCTTCTTGATAGCAGTAATAAGGTCCGGAGAAGGTATTGCAGTATTTCCTGGTTATGGCATCCAGTAAGCTACTAAGAAAGTGTGTTTTCAAAAAGATTAAGTTACCTACAGAGACATTTTGCCTTTGGGACAATTGTGCATTTATCCTGGTATTTCTTTTGTTCCTTTCACCCGTTGTATTAATATTAGCCATGTACAGCTTATGTTCCCAGTTCATCTCTTCACCAGCTGGCAACTCAAAGTGTGCTTTTACTGCATTGTCAATGGGATAATTTAATTGAAGCTCTATGGGTGCAAAACCAGTGGAATGGTTGACACTTGCATTCAACAAGTTAACAACTTTGGTGACATGCTCTGGCCAAGCATTATGCGCACCTTCACAGACCACTCGCATAAGCCGGTTCAAATCTTTGTGTATCCTCTCCACTAGGTTACTGCTCGGTTTGTATACCGGGGTGTAAGCAACCTTTATGCCTAGAGAGGCTAATGACTGTACATATTTATTTGCCTTGAACTGGACTCCGTTGTCACTTACTATTAAATTTGGGATCCCGAAATGTAAAAAATAGATGTCAATTAGCTTCCGTAGTATGCTGTCGGTAGTACTGTTACGTAATGTGTAAGCGGTTAGAAACCTAGTTTTTGCATTTTGAATAGTTAGTAAGAACCTTTCACCTCTCTTACCCCTCGGTAATGGGCCCTGAATATCTATGAACAAAACAATATCTTTACCTTCCATACTGTGCAATAACAGTGTTTGTCTAGGTGGGTGTGTGTTATCTTTAGTACTTTGACATGTAATGCAGTCTGCAACATAAGATCTGACATCTTTCCTCATATTTCTCCAATTATACAGTTTTAAAATCCTTCTCATCATTTTATCTACCCCAAAATGTCCTAAATTGTCATGGTAAGCTCTAAGAACTACTGGTACAAACGATTCTGGTATGCAGAGCTTCCATTCATTCAAAAAATGATAATCCCTCGTAACTAATAAGTTGTTTGGCAAAATTTTGTAAAACTTAAACCAATTTCTAGACCTAGTTGAATTTTCTGTGTGTGTACCATCCAAAAACTGTATGATAGGAAGAAGTATGGGGTCTTTTCGTTGCTCCGCAGCTACGAAGTCAACGGAAAAGTCAAGTATCTCGTTACGGAACGGTTCACTTGTGGCATTTATATGTAAGTTTTCGGTTTCTTTACTTTCAAAAGTCCTGCTTAACAGGTCTGCCAAACCATTTTCTTTGCCCTTGCAGTAATGTACTTGAAACTGGTAGGCTTGCAACTGTAAAGACCACCTGGTCAGCCTAGCATTCCAGTTTTTTGAGCTGTTTAGCCACTGCAAAGCATGGTGGTCACAAATGACTGTAAATTTAGTACCAGCTACATATTGCCTAAATTTAGAAATGCAAAAGATTATACTCAAACACTCTAGTTCAGTGATGGTGTACTTTTCCTCATATGGTCTCAATGTTCTACTTACATAATAGATGACACGAGGCTCCCCGTTATCAATTTGAAATAGATATCCCCCTATGCCAATTCCACTCGCATCTGTCTGTATGAAAAATTCCTTTTGCATGTCAGGGTGGTGTAATGTAGCATCCCTGGCTATGGCATCTTTCATAGATAAGAAACTATTTTCTTCTTTTCTACCCCACTCCCACTTTTTGTCTTTCTTAAGCAAGTCTGTTAGTGGTTTACAAATTTCTGAATAACTGGGAATGAATTTTCTCAACCAACCAAAAGCACCTAAAATTTTCTGTAGTTGTTTCCTAGTTCTAGGTCTAGGAAGTTCAACTATTGACTGTATCCTGTCCTGATTTACGTGAATCCCTTTCTGATCAATTGTATGGCCTAAATAGTTTATTTTCTCTTTGCAAAAGAAACTTTTCTTCAGTTTGATGGTCATGTTAGCAGCCCTAATCTTTGAAAATACTTCTTTTAAGAGCTCTATGTGTTCTTCAAAAGTCTCTGTCCTAATACACAAATCATCTACATAGATCATAACCTTATCTGAAAGTGTATCCCCCAGTGTTCTATTCATAGCTTCAGTAAAAGCTTGCACTCCATTCGAAGAACCAAAAACTAACCTTTTGTACTGGTATAATTTACCATCGAAACTGAATGCTGTAAGTGGTTTAGACTCTTCGGTAATTAAAATCTGGTAAAAACCTGAAAACATGTCTATGGTGGTTATGTATTTCTTGCCTTGAAAACCTTGTAAAGCCTCATCTATCCTAATAGGCTTTGTTTGAATCAATTTCTGGTGCAAGTTGACATTACGCATGTCAGTGCAAATGCGCAGCGACCCATCAGATTTCGGTATTACCACCAGGGGGTTGAGGTGACAAGATTCACTAAATTCTATGATATCCCACTCTAAAAGTTTCTGTAAGTGTTCCCTGACTTGAGATTTATAGTTATACGGTATGGGATAAGTCTTCGCTACCAAAGGTTCTGCGGTATCTACCTCTATTTTATGCACATACTTATTGCAACACCCAGGCTTGTCATCAAAAAGATCATTAAATTCTAATAAAGTATCTAAAAGTATATCCTTTTCAGTAGGATTTAAAATTTCTGCATCTTGTGCCTTTTGAAAGAGTTCTTGGGATGTGGCCTGTGTATTACAATGAGTATTCCCAACTGGTACTGTATAACTAGGTTGCTTGCGTACCTGGTTACAAGGATTATCTAAATCCTGAGTGCCTTCAGCAAGTGGTAGGGGTAACAATGGTACTACTTTACTTCCTTGTTCTGTGTTTAATAACAATTCTCTTTCTTTCAGGTCTAGCTTAGCCTCTAGTGCAAAAAGTAAATCCAACCCAATCAAAATTCTAGCTGGTAGTTCTCTGACTATTAAAAATTGTACGGTTACTATTTTTTCTCCAATATTCACATCTGTAATGAATTTCCCTAGTGATTTTTGTCTCTTTTTCCCACTGTAATCTATCAGCATTATATTATCAGTATTAAGCAAGGTAGGTCTTGAAATTTCACTTGTTATTTCTCTCCAAACACTCTCAGCCATTACAGAAATTTCTGCTCCCGAGTCTACAAGTGCCTTATATCCTTTATTATTGAAACTTATATTAACAAATGAACTACATTTTACTTTGTTCCTGATATTTACTGGCAATGAAAGGTTTTTAGCACTATAATATTCCTCATTATCTTCAAAATCCTCATAAAAATTCAAATCAACCCTACAAATTTCATATTTACTTTCATCATTCACCAGTTGCTTTAATTGTGTTTCCCTGTCATCGGTATCAATGGAGCTTCCCCCTTGCCTACCTTCTGTAAGAGGGGAGCCTAAGCATTTAAAGATCTGGTAGGCTGGTTACCAGTTCTAAATGGAGGGCTGTTAGGATTTAAGGTGGGGCCTTGTTCTGGTGCTCGGGTTCGATCCGCAGCCACCACTTGTGCATAAGTGGGACCCCTACCCTGGCTAGCCTGGTTGTTGTTCCTACGTACCGGGGAGTTTCCTCTCCCGTTACGGTAGCTGAAACTACTACCTCCCCTATTTCGATTATCGGAGTATGTGTTCGATCTGCCCCGGTATGAGTTGTTGTGTCGCGGGTTGCTATCCCAAGTGCTACCCCGACGGAAGTTATTTTCAGTTCTTCGTGGGGGACTGGGTTCGAACCTAGGTCTTCGTAGACTGACCTGCCTAGCCTGAAAGTTTTCTTGTCTATTTTGGGGGTACCGGGGTTGGAACCTCCTTTGGTCCTCCCTTTGACTGGATTGGGACACTATGTCTAACCTGGCTACAATCTCTGCTGCCATTTCTAGGCTAATGTAGGGGTGGATTAAGAGTGCCTCCTTAACCTTGTTGGGGAGCTGGTTGGCTATGATGACCGTCTTTTGCTGGTCCGTCATGCCCGTTTGTATGTTATTTAGTAAGTTGACCTGTTGCCAAAAATAGGAAAGCATGGAGCCTTTGCTATGGTCAGTATACCTACTATTCATTACCTTGGCTAGGTACGTTGACTTCCACGTATCTGATTGATACGTGGACAGAAACAATGCCTTGAACCCCGAATAGGTATCAAAATTCCCCTTTACTTGGAGGTACCAGTTCTTAGCTACGCCAGTTAGTAACTTCGGCAGGTAGGATAAGATATCCTCCTCCTGCACACCCAGCAAGCAAAACGACTCTTCAATGTCTGCCAAGAACTGAGAAGCTAGGTACTCAGGTCTTGCAGCACTGAATTTGGGGAGTTTTTCTAGGTCCCCAAACCTGATGGCAGTCCGTTTCCTTGGCTTTGGCTTATGCTCTACCCCGGAATCACTGTCCGAGTCCGAGGAAGCATAAGGGGTGCTCTGGGATTGAACCTTAGGCTTAACCGCCTGTTTTTCCCTTTTTATCTTTAGCTGGCTAATCTCCCCCTGGTTGCTCTCATATTTTTTCTCTAGGTCTTCAATAGCCCGTTCTAATTTGGCAATTTCCCCACTATTATCCTTCTTCCCTTTTACATTTTTAGACAGGTTTTCTACTCTATCTAATCTGCTCTGTAACTTATTCAGTATTTTGCTATTTCCCTTTTCTAACTCACCCAACCTAGCATTCACTTGATCATTCCCTTCCTTATTAAGATCTTCAATACCAGCTACTCGGCGCTTAATGACTTCAAGCTCTTTTTTACTTTTCGCTTCAAAGCTAACTTTATAAGTATTGAACTCATGTTCCCTGGCATCCCTTAATGAATTCATGTAGCTAACAGCCTCCCTGTTAAGCCTACCTTCTGCCTGCTGCACCTCCCTAACAATTAGCTCTCTATTTTCTCCCTCTGACTTCTCTACTCTTTTCTCTAACTGGTCTACTTTCCCTCTTGTTGCTTCACATTTCTTTATTTGTGCCTCAATCCTAGCATTAGTGTCCTCCCTGTATTTCTCTATCCTATTTCCCAATTCCTCATTTAATGAGTCTATTCTTTGGCTCAAACTTGCTTCTAACTTCTCACTTGTATCTTTGAGCATTTCCATTAGGGTGCCCCTAAGGTCTTCTATGGTCAGTGCCATTTTTCTAGTTATTGGCAATCAAATTCACGAAAGAGAGGAAAAAAAATATCAAACAAGTGTTTGTTGTTAGTTTTAGCGGAGGTTAGTGCACTCGCGTGACATGAAAAAAAAATATATTGCAGTGTCCTGATTTCTTTTAAAATTGAGGGCAAATTTAGAATTTTAGCAGTACATAACAAATGACAACTCGGCTTTGTAAACAAGTCCCTGTTCGGGAAAAGCCATTTATAGCAATAATTAAAAATAAAATAATAAAAGGGGGCGTTTAGAGTTCGAACCAAGGTTACAGCTAATTTATAGGCATGGATGTCCTAATGTAAGGAGAAATTAAAATGTACCATTAAAATTAGTCACGGTCCAAGATACGGCCGATGGAAAAAGACGATGAAGTTCCCTTTTCATCGGTCTTCGTTTACAAGCCAAATGTTGTTTTACAGGTAGGAATCAAAAATTGAAAAAAATCAGAAATCAGAACACTGGACACTGAAATATGTTACAAAATAATGTTTAATACATTTCTGTTGATATACTTACAATCTCTGGTCGCTCACCGACACAAGACAAAACACTCGTGGACCCATGATGCGCCGCTCTAACAAGTGAGCAACGCGGACCGCTGATGGTCGATGCTTTACATAAAGGCTACGTTTATGGCACCATGGCCTATCCAGTTACGTTAAAGAAATTTGAGATCACAAAGCTAAGACTTTAAAACATGGTCCAGAGAAGAGAAAACAATTTCTCTCTGACCTATAAAGTTACGGAAATCAAAGTTTCTATCTGAAACTTTTAACTGTGAATGAATGTTCTAAAACTGTCTCTCAAAAATGTGAATGTCGAACTGCCAAATCGAACTGTCTATTTCCACTCTAAGTTTCCACTGCCTCTGCCAAGTCCTTACTTCGTCTTTTCTTTCCGTTCTCCCCAGAATTGTCCTTCACTCTATTGGTCGTTGAACTTTTTGCTCCGCCCACACGTGGTCACTTCTGGATGTAGGGGTGATAATCGTTTCACACGGGGGCGATAGGGGCGAGAATTGCTTACTGAGAGGCGATAATCGCATAGCATGAAAACACAATAGCACCTTGTTTGAGAGCTGATCTCGAGGAATGAAAAGCATCTGTTCCTTTTAATTTTAATGGCTCTCAGCTCAAATTTTATCGCACACAACTCGGACACTTCAGTAAAGTTATTCCTTCCTTTGCTGTCGAAATTGCATCGAAGCGAGGATATACGAAAAGAAATGTTCTGGCAGGGTTGGAGTTCAAAATTCTGCACTTATCATTCTTGTCACTGAGCTGTCTATGAGCCAGACTAGCGGGCGGTGGTCGTGGAATTTATGCGTCTCGTGGGGAACACCATGTGTAGGGCGATTGTCTAGAATCCGGGCCTGGCCACCTGCACCGTCTCACGAAAACAAAGATTCCTTGTTTTAAAAGGAGAAGAAAGTCTTTAAATTTTAAATGCCTGAAGTTCCAGGTGATTAGCTCCTTCTCGGCCGAAATTATCTTGATAGGCTCCATCTGGGCTGAAATTATCTTGACGTGAGCCAGAGTTTAGATGGATTTGTACGGTACAGATATGGGAATTTATTGGCGGACACACTGTTTCCTTCACCTTGAAGTAGGGGTGGTGATATATGGAAGGCTTCGTGTGAACAAACGCTGGTTTCTCGAGGCAGCTGGGTTTCTTCTCAGAGAGCCGAAAATTAAGATCTTGGGGGAAAGCGTAGAAAGACCGATGGGGATTTGTAATTGGCACATGGAAATGGTAATTGGCGCATCGGTTATAACCTCCTATCTGAAAATTTGAAAATTCTTCAAAAATTCGTCCAAAATCTTGATGTCTCCAATCTCTTGTTTTGTACGTTTTTTCCACGTTTCTTGACATCCAATGTATCCCTGCAATGTTTGGTGAAGATCTGAGTATGTAGTTTTTGACCTTATATGGAACCTCCTTTCTGAAAATTTGAAAATTCTTAAAAAAATCGTCCAAAATCTTGATGTCCCCAATCCTATGTTTTGTATGTTTTTTCCACGTGTCTTGACATCCAATGTATCCATGCAAAGTTTGGTGAAGATCTGAGTATGTCGTTTTTGACCTTATCTGGAACCTCCCATCTGAAAATTTGAAAATTCTTCAAAAATTCGTCGAAAATCTTGATGTCTCCAATCTCTTGTTTTGTACGTTTTTTCCACGTGTCTTGACATGCAAAGTATCCCTGCAACGTTTGGTGAAGATCTGAGTATGTAGTTTTTGACCTTATCTGGAACCTCCTATCTGAAAATTTGAAAATTCTTCAAAATTCGTCCAAAATCTTGATGTCTCCAATCTCTTGTTTTGTACGTTTTTTCCACGTTTCTTGACATCCAATGTATCCCTGCAATGTTTGGTGAAGATCTGAGTATGTAGTTTTTGACCTTATATGGAACCTCCTATCTGAAAATTTGAAAATTCTTAAAAAATTTGACCAAAATCTTGATATCCCCAATCCTATGTTTTGTATGCTTTTTCCACGTGTCTTGACATCCAATGTATCCCTACAAAGTTTGGTGAAGATCTGAGTATGTAGTTTTTGACGTTATCTGGAACCTCCTATCTGAAAATTTGAAAATTATTGAAAAATTCGTCCAAAATCTTGATGTCTCCAATCTCTTGTTTTGTACGTTTTTTCCACGTGTCTTGACCTCCAATGTATCCCTGCAATGTTTGGTGAAGATCTGAGTATGTAGTTTTTGACCTGATATGGAACCTCCTATCTGAAAATTTGAAAATTCTTAAAAAATTTGACCAAAATCTTGATGTCCCCAATCCTATGTTTTGTATGTTTTTTCCACGTGTCTTGACATCCAATGTATCCCTGCAAAGTTTGGTGAAGATCTGAGTATGTAGTTTTTGACCTTATCTGGAACATCCTTTCTGAAAATTTGAAAATTCTTAAAAAATTCGTCCAAAATCTTGATGTCTCCAATCTCTTGTTTTGTACGTTTTTTTCCACGTGTCTTGACATCCAATGTATCCCTGCAAAGTTTGATGAAGATCTGAGTATGTAGTTTTTGACCTTATATGGAACCTCCTATCCGAAAATTTGAAAATTCTTAAAAAATTTGACCAAAATCTTGATGTCCCCAATCCTATGTTTTGTATGTTTTTTCCCCGTGTCTTGACATCCAATGTATCCCTGCAGAGTTTGGTGAAGATCTGAGTATGTCGTTTTTGACCTTATCTGCAACATCCTTTTTGAAAATTTGAAAATTCTTAAAAAATTCGTCCAAAATCTTGATGTCTCCAATCTCTTGTTTTGTACGTTTTTTCCACGTGTCTTGACATCCAATGTATCCCTGCAAAGTTTGGTGAAGATCTGAGTATGTAGTTTTTGACCTTATCTGGAACCTCATTTCTGAAAATTTGAAAATTCCTCAAAAATTCGTCCAAAATCTTGATGTCTCCAATCTCTTGTTTCGTACGTTTTTTCCACGTGTCTTGACAACCAATGTATCCCTGCAAAGTTTGGTGAAGATCTGAGTATGTCGTTTTTGACCTTATCTGGAACATCCTTTCTGAAAATTTGAAAATTCTTAAAAAATTCGTCCAAAATCTTGATGTCTCCAATCTCTTGTTTTGTACGTTTTTTCCACGTGTCTTGACATCCAAAGTATCCCTGCAAAGTTTGGTGAAGATCTGAGTATGCCGTTTTTGACCTTATCTGGAACATCCTTTCTGAAAATTTGAAAATTCTTAAAAAATTCGTCCAAAATCCTGACGTTTCCAATCTCTTGTTTTGTACGTTGTTTCCACGTGTCTTGACATCCAATGTATCCCTGTAAAGTTTGGTGAAGATCTGAGTATGTAGTTTTTGATCTTATCTGGAACCTCCCATCTGAAAATTTGAAAATTCTTAAAAAATCCGTCCAAAATCTTGATGACCCCAATCTCTTGTTTTGTAGGTTTTTTCCACGTGTCTTGACATCCAATGTATCCCTGCAAAGTTTGGTGAAGATCTGAGTATGTAGTTTTTGACCTTATCTGGAACCTCCCATCTGAAAATTTGAAAATTAATAAAAAATCAGTCCAAAATCTTGATGCCCCCAATCTCTTGTTTTGTACGATTTTTCGACGTGTCTTGACATCCAATGTATCCCTGCAAAGTTTGGTGAAGATCTGAGTATGTAGTTTTTGACCTTATCTGGAACCTCCTATCTGAAAATTTGAAAATTCTTAAAAAATTCGTCCAAAATCTTGATGTCTCCAATCTCTTGTTTTGTACGTTTTTGCCACGTGTCTTGACATCCAATGTATCCCTGCAAAGTTTGGTGAAGATCTGAGTATGTAGTTTTTGACCTTATATGGAACCTCCTATCTGAAAATTTGAAAATTCTTAAAAAATTTGACCAAAATCTTGATGTCCCCAATCCTATGTTTTGTATGTTTTTTCCCCGTGTCTTGACATCCAATGTATCCCTGCAGAGTTTGGTGAAGATCTGAGTATGTAGTTTTTGACCTTATATGGAACCTCCTTTCTGAAAATTTGAAAATTCTTAAAAAATTCGTCCAAAATCTTGATGTCCCCAATCCTATGTTTTGTATGTTTTTTCGACGTGTCTTGACATCCAATGTATCCATGCAAAGTTTGGTGAAGATCTGAGTATGTCGTTTTTGACCTTATCTGGAACCTCCCATCTGAAAATTTGAAAATTCTTCAAAAATTCGTCGAAAATCTTGATGTCTCCAATCTCTTGTTTTGTACGTTTTTTTCCACGTGTCTTGACATGCAAAGTATCCCTGCAACGTTTGGTGAAGATCTGAGTATGTAGTTTTGACCTTATCTGGAACCTCCAATATGAAAATTTGAAAATTCTTCAAAAATTCGTCCAAAATCTTGATGTCTCCAATCTCTTGTTTTGTACGTTTTTTCCACGTTTCTTGACATCCAATGTATCCCTGCAATGTTTGGTGAAGATCTGAGTATGTAGTTTTTGACCTTATATGGAACCTCCTTTCTGAAAATTTGAAAATTCTTAAAAAAATCGTCCAAAATCTTGATGTCCCCAATCCTATGTTTTGTATGTTTTTTCCACGTGTCTTGACATCCAATGTATCCATGCAAAGTTTGGTGAAGATCTGAGTATGTCGTTTTTGACCTTATCTGGAACCTCCTTTCTGAAAATTTGAAAATTCTTCAAAAATTCGTCGAAAATCTTGATGTCTCCAATCTCTTGTTTTGTACGTTTTTTCCACGTGTCTTGACATGCAAAGTATCCCTGCAACGTTTGGTGAAGATCTGAGTATGTAGTTTTTGACCTTATCTGGAACCTCCTATCTGAAAATTTGAAAATTCTTCAAAAATTCGTCCAAAATCTTGATGTCTCCAATCTCTTGTTTTGTACGTTTTTTCCACGTTTCTTGACATCCAATGTATCCCTGCAATGTTTGGTGAAGATCTGAGTATGTAGTTTTTGACCTTATATGGAACCTCCTATCTGAAAATTTGAAAATTCTTAAAAAATTTGACCAAAATCTTGATATCCCCAATCCTATGTTTTGTATGATTTTTCCACGTGTCTTGACATCCAATGTATCCCTGCAAAGTTTGGTGAAGATCTGAGTATGTAGTTTTTGACCTTATCTGGAACCTCCTATCTGAAAATTTGAAAATTTTTGAAAAATTCGTCCAAAATCTTGATGTCTCCAATCTCTTGTTTTGTACGTTTTTTCCACGTGTCTTGACCTCCAATATATCCCTGCAATGTTTGGTGAAGATCTGAGTATGTAGTTTTTGACCTGATATGGAACCTCCTATCTGAAAATTTGAAAATTCTTAAAAAATTCGTCCAAAATCTTGATGTCTCCAATCTCTTGTTTTGTACGTTTTTTCCACGTGTCTTGACATCCAAAGTATCCCTGCAAAGTTTGGTGAAGATCTGAGTATGTCGTTTTTGACCTTATCTGGAACATCCTTTCTGAAAATTTGAAAATTCTTAAAAAATTCGTTCAAAATCTTGATGTCTCCAATCTCTTGTTTTGTATGTTTTTTCCACGTGTCTTGACCTCCAATGTATCCCTGCAATGTTTGGTGAAGATCTGAGTATGTAGTTTCTGACCTTATATGGAACCTCCTATCTGAAAATTTGAAAATTCTTAAAAAATTTGACCAAAATCTTGATGTCCCCAATCCTATGTTTTGTATGTTTTTTCCACGTGTCTTGACATCCAATGTATCCCTGCAAGGTTTGGTGAAGATCTGAGTATGTCGTTTTTGACCTTATCTGACACATCCTTTCTGAAAATTTGAAAATTCTTAAAAAATTCGTCCAAAATCTTGATGTCTCCAATCTCTTGTTTTGTACGTTTTTTCCACGTGTTTTGACATCCAATGTATCCCTGCAAAGTTTGGTGAAGATCTGAGTATGTAGTTTTTGACCTTATATGGAACCTCCTATCTGAAAATTTGAAAATTCTTAAAAAATTTGACCAAAATCTTGATGTCCCCAATCCTATGTTTTGTATGTTTTTTCCCCGTGTCTTGACATCCAATGTATCCCTGCAGAGTTTGGTGAAGATCTGAGTATGTAGTTTTTGACCTTATATGGAACCTCCTTTCTGAAAATTTGAAAATTCTTAAAAAATTCGTCCAAAATCTTGATGTCCCCAATCCTATGTTTTGTATGTTTTTTCCACGTGTCTTGACATCCAATGTATCCATGCAAAGTTTGGTGAAGATCTGAGTATGTCGTTTTTGACCTTATCTGGAACCTCCCATCTGAAAATTTGAAAATTCTTCAAAAATTCGTCGAAAATCTTGATGTCTCCAATCTCTTGTTTTGTACGTTTTTTCCACGTGTCTTGACATGCAAAGTATCCCTGCAACGTTTGGTGAAGATCTGAGTATGTAGTTTTTGACCTTATCTGGAACCTCCTATCTGAAAATTTGAAAATTCTTCAAAAATTCGTCCAAAATCTTGATGTCTCCAATCTCTTGTTTTGTACGTTTTTTCCACGTTTCTTGACATCCAATGTATCCCTGCAATGTTTGGTGAAGATCTGAGTATGTAGTTTTTGACCTTATATGGAACCTCCTTTCTGAAAATTTGAAAATTCTTAAAAAAATCGTCCAAAATCTTGATGTCCCCAATCCTATGTTTTGTATGTTTTTTCCACGTGTCTTGACATCCAATGTATCCATGCAAAGTTTGGTGAAGATCTGAGTATGTCGTTTTTGACCTTATCTGGAACCTCCCATCTGAAAATTTGAAAATTCTTCCAAAATTCGTCGAAAATCTTGATGTCTCCAATCTCTTGTTTTGTACGTTTTTTCCACGTGTCTTGACATGCAAAGTATCCCTGCAACGTTTGGTGAAGATCTGAGTATGTAGTTTTTGACCTTATCTGGAACCTCCTATCTGAAAATTTGAAAATTCTTCAAAAAATTCGTCCAAAATCTTGATGTCTCCAATCTCTTGTTTTGTACGTTTTTTCCACGTTTCTTGACATCCAATGTATCCCTGCAATGTTTGGTGAAGATCTGAGTATGTAGTTTTTGACCTTATATGGAACCTCCTATCTGAAAATTTGAAAATTCTTAAAAAATTTGACCAAAATCTTGATATCCACAATCCTATGTTTTGTATGCTTTTTCCACGTGTCTTGACATCCAATGTATCCCTGCAAAGTTTGGTGAAGATCTGAGTATGTAGTTTTTGACCTTATCTGGAACCTCCTATCTGAAAATTTGAAAATTTTTGAAAAATTCGTCCAAAATCTTGATGTCTCCAATCTCTTGTTTTGTACGTTTTTTCCACGTGTCTTGACCTCCAATGTATCCCTGCAATGTTTGGTGAAGATATGAGTATGTAGTTTTTGACCTGATATGGAACCTCCTATCTGAAAATTTGAAAATTCTTAAAAAATTTGACCAAAATCTTGATGTCCCCAATCCTATGTTTTGTATGTTTTTTCCACGTGTCTTGACATCCAATGTATCCCTGCAAAGTTTGGTGAAGATCTGAGTATGTAGTTTTTGACCTTATCTGGAACATCCTTTCTGAAAATTTGAAAATTCTTAAAAAATTCGTCCAAAATCTTGATGTCTCCAATCTCTTGTTTTGTACGTTTTTTCCACGTGTCTTGACATCCAATGTATCCCTGCAAAGTTTGGTGAAGATCTGAGTATGTAGTTTTTGGCCTTATATGGAACCTCCTATCCGAAAATTTGAAAATTCTTAAAAAATTTGACCAAAATCTTGATGTCCCCAATCCTATGTTTTGTATGTTTTTTCCCCGTGTCTTGACATCCAATGTATCCCTGCAGAGTTTGGTGAAGATCTGAGTATGTCGTTTTTGACCTTATCTGCAACATCCTTTCTGAAAATTTGAAAATTCTTAAAAAATTCGTCCAAAATCTTGATGTCTCCAATCTCTTGTTTTGTACGTTTTTTCCACGTGTCTTGACATCCAATGTATCCCTGCAAAGTTTGGTGAAGATCTGAGTATGTAGTTTTTGACCTTATCTGGAACCTCATTTCTGAAAATTTGAAAATTCCTCAAAAATTCGTCCAAAATCTTGATGTCTCCAATCTCTTGTTTTGTACGTTTTTTCCACGTGTCTTGACAACCAATGTATCCCTGCAAAGTTTGGTGAAGATCTGAGTATGTCGTTTTTGACCTTATCTGGAACATCCTTTCTGAAAATTTGAAAATTCTTAAAAAATTCGTCCAAAATCTTGATGTCTCCAATCTCTTGTTTTGTACGTTTTTTCCACGTGTCTTGACATCCAAAGTATCCCTGCAAAGTTTGGTGAAGATCTGAGTATGCCGTTTTTGACCTTATCTGGAACATCCTTTCTGAAAATTTGAAAATTCTTAAAAAATTCGTCCAAAATCTTGACGTTTCCAATCTCTTGTTTTGTACGTTGTTTCCACGTGTCTTGACATCCAATGTATCCCTGTAAAGTTTGGTGAAGATCTGAGTATGTAGTTTTTGATCTTATCTGGAACCTCCCATCTGAAAATTTGAAAATTCTTAAAAAATCCGTCCAAAATCTTGATGACCCCAATCTCTTGTTTTGTAGGTTTTTTCCACGTGTCTTGACATCCAATGTATCCCTGCAAAGTTTGGTGAAGATCTGAGTATGTAGTTTTTGACCTTATCTGGAACCTCCCATCTGAAAATTTGAAAATTCCTAAAAAATCCGTCCAAAATCTTGATGCCCCAATCTCTTGTTTTGTACGATTTTTCGACGTGTCTTGACATCCAATGTATCCCTGCAACGTTTGGTGAAGATCTGAGTATGTAGTTTTTGACCTTATCTGGAACCTCCTATCTGAAAATTTGAAAATTCTTAAAAAATTCGTCCAAAATCTTGATGTCTCCAATCTCTTGTTTTGTACGTTTTTGCCACGTGTCTTGACATCCAATGTATCCCTGCAAAGTTTGGTGAAGATCTGAGTATGTAGTTTTTGACCTTATCTGGAACCTCATTTCTGAAAATTTGAAAATTCCTCAAAAATTCGTCCAAAATCTTGATGTCTCCAATCTCTTGCTTTGTACGTTTTTTCCACGTATCTTGACATGCAAAGTATCCCTGCAACGTTTGGTGAAGATCTGAGTATGTAGTTTTTGACCTTATCTGGAACCTCCTATCTGAAAATTTGAAAATTCTTAAAAAATTCGTCCAAAATCTTGATGTCTCCAATCTCTTGTTTTGTACGTTTTTTCCACGTGTCTTGACAACCAATGTATCCCTGCAAAGTTTGGTGAAGATCTGAGTATGTCGTTTTTGACCTTATCTGGAACATCCTTTCTGAAAATTTGAAAATTCTTAAAAAATTCGTCCAAAATCTTGATGTCTCCAATCTCTTGTTTTGTACGTTTTTTCCACGTGTCTTGACATCCAAAGTATCCCTGCAAAGTTTGGTGAAGATCTGAGTATGCCGTTTTTGACCTTATCTGGAACATCCTTTCTGAAAATTTGAAAATTCTTCAAAAATTCGTCCAAAATCTTGATGTCTCCAATCTCTTGTTTTGTACGTTTTTTCCACGTGTCTTGACATCCAATGTATCCCTGCAAAGTTTGGTGAAGATCTGAGTATGTCGTTTTTGAACTCATCTGGAACATCCTTTCTGAAAATTTGAAAATTCTTAAAAAATTCGTCCAAAATCTTGACGTCTCCAATCTCTTGTTTTGTACGTTTTTTCCACTTGTCTTGACATCCAATGTATCCCTGCAAAGTTTGGTGAAGATCTGAGTATGTAGTTTTTGACCTTATCTGGAACCTCCCATCTGAAAATTTGAAAATTCCTAAAAAATCCGTCCAAAATCTTGATGCCCCCAATCTCTTGTTTTGTACGATTTTTCCACGTGTCTTGACATCCAATGTATCCCTGCAAAGTTTGGTGAAGATCTGAGTATGTAGTTTTTGACCTTATCTGGAACCTCCTATCTGAAAATTTGAAAATTCTTAAAAAATTCGTCCAAAATCTTGATGTCTCCAATCTCTTGTTTTGTACGTTTTTTCCACGTGTCTTGACATCCAATGTATCCCTGCAAAGTTTGGTGAAGATCTGAGTATGTAGTTTTTGACTTTATCTGGAACCTCATTTCTGAAAATTTGAAAATTCCTCAAAAATTCGTCCAAAATCTTGATGTCTCCAATCTCTTGTTTTGTACGTTTTTTCCACGTGTCTTGACATCCAATGTATCCCTGCAAAGTTTGGTGAAGATCTGAGTATGTAGTTTTTGACCTTATCTGGGACCTCCTATCTGAAAATTTGAAAATTCTTAAAAAATTCGTCGAAAATCTTGATGTCTCCAATCTCTTGTTTTGTACGTTTTTTCCACGTGTCTTGACATGCAAAGTATCCCTGCAACGTTTGGTGAAGATCTGAGTATGTAGTTTTTGACCTTATATGGAACCTCCTATCTGAAAATTTGAAAATTCTTCAAAAATTCGTCCAAAATCTTGATGACACCAATCTCTTGTTTTGTACGTTTTTTCCACGTGTCTTGACATCCAATGTATCCATGCAAAGTTTGGTGAAGATCTGAGTATGTAGTTTTTGACCTTATATGGAACCTCCTATCTGAAAATTTGAAAATTCTTAAAAAATTCGTCCAAAATCTTGATGTCTCCAATCTCTTGTTTTGTACGTTTTTTCCACGTGTCTTGACATCCAATGTATCCCTGCCAAGTTTGGTGAAGATCTGAGTATGTAGTTTTTGACCTTATCTGGAACCTCTCATCTGAAAATTTGAAAATTCCTAAAAAATCCTTCCAAAATCTTGATGACCTCAATCTCTTGTTTTGTACGTTTTTTCCACGTGTCTTGACATCCATTGTATCCCTGCAAAGTTTGGTGAAGATCTGAGTATGTAGTTTTTGACCTTATATGGAACCTCCTTTCTGAAAATTTGAAAATTCTTAAAAAATTCGTCCAAAATCTTGATGTCCCCAATCCTATGTTTTGTATGTTTTTTCCACGTGTCTTGACATCCAATGTATCCATGCAAAGTTTGGTGAAGATCTTAGTATGTCGTTTTTGACCTTATCTGGAACCTCCCATCTGAAAATTTGAAAATTCTTCAAAAATTCGTCGAAAATCTTGATGTCTCCAATCTCTTGTTTTGTACGTTTTTTCCACGTGTCTTGACATGCAAAGTATCCCTGCAACGTTTGGTGAAGATCTGAGTATGTAGTTTTTGACCTTATCTGGAACCTCCTATCTGAAAATTTGAAAATTCTTCAAAAATTCGTCCAAAATCTTGATGTCTCCAATCTCTTGTTTTGTACGTTTTTTCCACGTTTCTTGACATCCAATGTATCCCTGCAATGTTTGGTGAAGATCTGAGTATGTAGTTTTTGACCTTATATGGAACCTCCTTTCTGAAAATTTGAAAATTCTTAAAAAAATCGTCCAAAATCTTGATGTCCCCAATCCTATGTTTTGTATGTTTTTTCCACGTGTCTTGACATCCAATGTATCCATGCAAAGTTTGGTGAAGATCTGAGTATGTCGTTTTTGACCTTATCTGGAACCTCCCATCTGAAAATTTGAAAATTCTTCAAAAATTCGTCGAAAATCTTGATGTCTCCAATCTCTTGTTTTGTACGTTTTTTCCACGTGTCTTGACATGCAAAGTATCCCTGCAACGTTTGGTGAAGATCTGAGTATGTATTTTTTGACCTTATCTGGAACCTCCTATCTGAAAATTTGAAAATTCTTCAAAAATTCGTCCAAAATCTTGATGTCTCCAATCTCTTGTTTTGTACGTTTTTTCCACGTTTCTTGACATCCAATGTATCCCTGCAATGTTTGGTGAAGATCTGAGTATGTAGTTTTTGACCTTATATGGAACCTCATCTGAAAATTTGAAAATTCTTAAAAAATTTGACCAAAATCTTGATATCCCCAATCCTATGTTTTGTATGTTTTTTCCACGTGTCTTGACATCCAATGTATCCCTACAAAGTTTGGTGAAGATCTGAGTATGTAGTTTTTGACTTTATCTGGAACCTCCTATCTGAAAATTTGAAAATTTTTGAAAGATTCGTCCAAAATCTTGATGTCTCCAATCTCTTGTTTTGTACGTTTTTTCCACGTGTCTTGACCTCCAATGTATCCCTGCAATGTTTGGTGAAGATCTGAGTATGTAGTTTTTGACCTTATATGGAACCTCCTATCTGAAAATTTGAAAATTCCTAAAAAAATTTGACCAAAATCTTGATGTCCCCAATCCTATGTTTTGTATGTTTTTTCCACGTGTCTTGACATCCAATGTATCCCTGCAAAGTTTGGTGAAGATCTGAGTATGTCGTTTTTGATCTTATCTGGAACATCCTTTCTGAAAATTTGAAAATTCTTAAAAAATTCGTCCAAAATCTTGATGTCTCCAATCTCTTGTTTTGTACGTTTTTTCCACGTGTCTTGACATCTAATGTATCCCTGCAAAGTTTGGTGAAGATCTGAGTATGTAGTTTTTGACCTTATATGGAACCTCCTATCTGAAAATTTGAAAAATTCTTAAAAAATTTGACCAAAATCTTGATGTCCCCAATCCTATGTTTTGTATGTTTTTTCCCCGTGTCTTGACATCCAATGTATCCCTGCAGAGTTTGGTGAAGATCTGAGTATGTCGTTTTTGACCTTATCTGCAACATCCTTTCTGAAAATTTGAAAATTCTTAAAAAATTCGTCCAAAATCTTGATGTCTCCAATCTCTTGTTTTGTACGTTTTTTCCACGTGTCTTGACATCCAATGTATCCCTGCAAAGTTTGGTGAAGTTCTGAGTATGTAGTTTTTGACCTTATCTGGAACCTCATTTCTGAAAATTTGAAAATTCCTCAAAAATTCGTCCAAAATCTTGATGTCTCCAATCTCTTGTTTTGTACGTTTTTTCCACGTGTCTTGACAACCAATGTATCCCTGCAAAGTTTGGTGAAGATCTGAGTATGTCGTTTTTGACCATATCTGGTACATCCTTTCTGAAAATTTGAAAATTCTTAAAAAATTCGTCCAAAATCTTGACGTCCCCAATCTCTTGTTTTGTACGTTTTTTCCACGTGTCTTGACATCCAATGTATCCCTGCAAAGTTTGGTCAAGATCTGAGTATGTAGTTTTTGACCTTATCTGGAACCTCCCATCTGAAAATTTGAAAATTCCTAAAAAATCCGTCCAAAATCTTGATGACCCCAATCTCTTGTTTTGTACGTTTTTTCCACGTGTCTTGACATCCAATGTATCCCTGCAAAGTTTGGTGAAGATCTGAGTATGTAGTTGTTGACCTTATCTGGAACCTCCCATCTGAAAATTTGAAAATTCCTAAAAAATCCGTCCAAAATCTTGATGCCCCCAATCTCTTGTTTTGTACGATTTTTCCACGTGTCTTGACATCCAATGTATCCCTGCAAAGTTTGGTGAAGATCTGAGTATGTAGTTTTTGACCTTATCTGGAACCTCCTATCTGAAAATTTTGAAAATTCTTAAAAAAATCGTCCAAAATCTTGATGTCTCCAATCTCTTGTTTTGTACGTTTTTGCCACGTGTCTTGACATCCAATGTATCCCTGCAAAGTTTGGTGAAGATCTGAGTATGTAGTTTTTGACCTTATCTGGAACCTCCTATCTGAAAATTTGAAAATTCTTAAAAAATTCGTCCAAAATCTTGATGTCTCCAATCTCTTGTTTTGTACGTTTTTGCCACGTGTCTTGACATCCAATGTATCCCTGCAAAGTTTGGTGAAGATCTGAGTATGTAGTTTTTGACCTTATATGGAACCTCCTATCTGAAAATTTGAAAATTCTTAAAAAATTTGACCAAAATCTTGATGTCCCCAATCCTATGTTTTGTATGTTTTTTCCCCGTGTCTTGACATCCAATGTATCCCTGCAGAGTTTGGTGAAGATCTGAGTATGTAGTTTTTGACCTTATATGGAACCTCCTTTCTGAAAATTTGAAAATTCTTAAAAAATTCGTCCAAAATCTTGATGTCCCCAATCCTATGTTTTGTATGTTTTTTCGACGTGTCTTGACATCCAATGTATCCATGCAAAGTTTGGTGAAGATCTGAGTATGTCGTTTTTGACCTTATCTGGAACCTCCCATCTGAAAATTTGAAAATTCTTCAAAAATTCGTCGAAAATCTTGATGTCTCCAATCTCTTGTTTTGTACGTTTTTTCCACGTGTCTTGACATGCAAAGTATCCCTGCAACGTTTGGTGAAGATCTGAGTATGTAGTTTTTGACCTTATCTGGAACCTCCAATATGAAAATTTGAAAATTCTTCAAAAATTCGTCCAAAATCTTGATGTCTCCAATCTCTTGTTTTGTACGTTTTTTCCACGTTTCTTGACATCCAATGTATCCCTGCAATGTTTGGTGAAGATCTGAGTATGTAGTTTTTGACCTTATATGGAACCTCCTTTCTGAAAATTTGAAAATTCTTAAAAAAATCGTCCAAAATCTTGATGTCCCCAATCCTATGTTTTGTATGTTTTTTCCACGTGTCTTGACATCCAATGTATCCATGCAAAGTTTGGTGAAGATCTGAGTATGTCGTTTTTGACCTTATCTGGAACCTCCTTTCTGAAAATTTGAAAATTCTTCAAAAATTCGTCGAAAATCTTGATGTCTCCAATCTCTTGTTTTGTACGTTTTTTCCACGTGTCTTGACATGCAAAGTATCCCTGCAACGTTTGGTGAAGATCTGAGTATGTAGTTTTTGACCTTATCTGGAACCTCCTATCTGAAAATTTGAAAATTCTTCAAAAATTCGTCCAAAATCTTGATGTCTCCAATCTCTTGTTTTGTACGTTTTTTCCACGTTTCTTGACATCCAATGTATCCCTGCAATGTTTGGTGAAGATCTGAGTATGTAGTTTTTGACCTTATATGGAACCTCCTATCTGAAAATTTGAAAATTCTTAAAAAATTTGACCAAAATCTTGATATCCCCAATCCTATGTTTTGTATGATTTTTCCACGTGTCTTGACATCCAATGTATCCCTGCAAAGTTTGGTGAAGATCTGAGTATGTAGTTTTTGACCTTATCTGGAACCTCCTATCTGAAAATTTGAAAATTTTTGAAAAATTCGTCCAAAATCTTGATGTCTCCAATCTCTTGTTTTGTACGTTTTTTCCACGTGTCTTGACCTCCAATATATCCCTGCAATGTTTGGTGAAGATCTGAGTATGTAGTTTTTGACCTGATATGGAACCTCCTATCTGAAAATTTGAAAATTCTTAAAAAATTCGTCCAAAATCTTGATGTCTCCAATCTCTTGTTTTGTACGTTTTTTCCACGTGTCTTGACATCCAAAGTATCCCTGCAAAGTTTGGTGAAGATCTGAGTATGTCGTTTTTGACCTTATCTGGAACATCCTTTCTGAAAATTTGAAAATTCTTAAAAAATTCGTCCAAAATCTTGATGTCTCCAATCTCTTGTTTTGTATGTTTTTTCCACGTGTCTTGACCTCCAATGTATCCCTGCAATGTTTGGTGAAGATCTGAGTATGTAGTTTCTGACCTTATATGGAACCTCCTATCTGAAAATTTGAAAATTCTTAAAAAATTTGACCAAAATCTTGATGTCCCCAATCCTATGTTTTGTATGTTTTTTCCACGTGTCTTGACATCCAATGTATCCCTGCAAGGTTTGGTGAAGATCTGAGTATGTCGTTTTTGACCTTATCTGACACATCCTTTCTGAAAATTTGAAAATTCTTAAAAAATTCGTCCAAAATCTTGATGTCTCCAATCTCTTGTTTTGTACGTTTTTTCCACGTGTTTTGACATCCAATGTATCCCTGCAAAGTTTGGTGAAGATCTGAGTATGTAGTTTTTGACCTTATATGGAACCTCCTATCTGAAAATTTGAAAATTCTTAAAAAATTTGACCAAAATCTTGATGTCCCCAATCCTATGTTTTGTATGTTTTTTCCCCGTGTCTTGACATCCAATGTATCCCTGCAGAGTTTGGTGAAGATCTGAGTATGTAGTTTTTGACCTTATATGGAACCTCCTTTCTGAAAATTTGAAAATTCTTAAAAAATTCGTCCAAAATCTTGATGTCCCCAATCCTATGTTTTGTATGTTTTTTCCACGTGTCTTGACATCCAATGTATCCATGCAAAGTTTGGTGAAGATCTGAGTATGTCGTTTTTGACCTTATCTGGAACCTCCCATCTGAAAATTTGAAAATTCTTCAAAAATTCGTCGAAAATCTTGATGTCTCCAATCTCTTGTTTTGTACGTTTTTTCCACGTGTCTTGACATGCAAAGTATCCCTGCAACGTTTGGTGAAGATCTGAGTATGTAGTTTTTGACCTTATCTGGAACCTCCTATCTGAAAATTTGAAAATTCTTCAAAAATTCGTCCAAAATCTTGATGTCTCCAATCTCTTGTTTTGTACGCTTTTTCCACGTTTCTTGACATCCAATGTATCCCTGCAATGTTTGGTGAAGATCTGAGTATGTAGTTTTTGACCTTATATGGAACCTCCTTTCTGAAAATTTGAAAATTCTTAAAAAAATCGTCCAAAATCTTGATGTCCCCAATCCTATGTTTTGTATGTTTTTTCCACGTGTCTTGACATCCAATGTATCCATGCAAAGTTTGGTGAAGATCTGAGTATGTCGTTTTTGACCTTATCTGGAACCTCCCATCTGAAAATTTGAAAATTCTTCAAAAATTCGTCGAAAATCTTGATGTCTCCAATCTCTTGTTTTGTACGTTTTTTCCACGTGTCTTGACATGCAAAGTATCCCTGCAACGTTTGGTGAAGATCTGAGTATGTAGTTTTTGACCTTATCTGGAACCTCCTATCTGAAAATTTGAAAATTCTTCAAAAAATTCGTCCAAAATCTTGATGTCTCCAATCTCTTGTTTTGTACGTTTTTTCCACGTTTCTTGACATCCAATGTATCCCTGCAATGTTTGGTGAAGATCTGAGTATGTAGTTTTTGACCTTATATGGAACCTCCTATCTGAAAATTTGAAAATTCTTAAAACATTTGACCAAAATCTTGATATCCACAATCCTATGTTTTGTATGCTTTTTCCACGTGTCTTGACATCCAATGTATCCCTGCAAAGTTTGGTGAAGATCTGAGTATGTAGTTTTTGACCTTATCTGGAACCTCCTATCTGAAAATTTGAAAATTTTTGAAAAATTCGTCCAAAATCTTGATGTCTCCAATCTCTTGTTTTGTACGTTTTTTCCACGTGTCTTGACCTCCAATGTATCCCTGCAATGTTTGGTGAAGATATGAGTATGTAGTTTTTGACCTGATATGGAACCTCCTATCTGAAAATTTGAAAATTCTTAAAAAATTTGACCAAAATCTTGATGTCCCCAATCCTATGTTTTGTATGTTTTTTCCACGTGTCTTGACATCCAATGTATCCCTGCAAAGTTTGGTGAAGATCTGAGTATGTAGTTTTTGACCTTATCTGGAACATCCTTTCTGAAAATTTGAAAATTCTTAAAAAATTCATCCAAAATCTTGATGTCTCCAATCTCTTGTTTTGTACGTTTTTTCCACGTGTCTTGACATCCAATGTATCCCTGCAAAGTTTGGTGAAGATCTGAGTATGTAGTTTTTGACCTTATATGGAACCTCCTATCCGAAAATTTGAAAATTCTTAAAAAATTTGACCAAAATCTTGATGTCCCCAATCCTATGTTTTGTATGTTTTTTCCCCGTGTCTTGACATCCAATGTATCCCTGCAGAGTTTGGTGAAGATCTGAGTATGTCGTTTTTGACCTTATCTGCAACATCCTTTCTGAAAATTTGAAAATTCTTAAAAAATTCGTCCAAAATCTTGATGTCTCCAATCTCTTGTTTTGTACGTTTTTTCCACGTGTCTTGACATCCAATGTATCCCTGCAAAGTTTGGTGAAGATCTGAGTATGTAGTTTTTGACCTTATCTGGAACCTCATTTCTGAAAATTTGAAAATTCCTCAAAAATTCGTCCAAAATCTTGATGTCTCCAATCTCTTGTTTTGTACGTTTTTTCCACGTGTCTTGACAACCAATGTATCCCTGCAAAGTTTGGTGAAGATCTGAGTATGTCGTTTTTGACCTTATCTGGAACATCCTTTCTGAAAATTTGAAAATTCTTAAAAAATTCGTCCAAAATCTTGATGTCTCCAATCTCTTGTTTTGTACGTTTTTTCCACGTGTCTTGACATCCAAAGTATCCCTGCAAAGTTTGGTGAAGATCTGAGTATGTAGTTTTTGACCTTATATGGAACCTCCTATCCGAAAATTTGAAAATTCTTAAAAAATTTGACCAAAATCTTGATATCCCCAATCCTATGTTTTGTATGATTTTTCCACGTGTCTTGACATCCAATGTATCCCTGCAAAGTTTGGTGAAGATCTGAGTATGTAGTTTTTGACCTTATCTGGAACCTCCTATCTGAAAATTTGAAAATTTTTGAAAAATTCGTCCAAAATCTTGATGTCTCCAATCTCTTGTTTTGTACGTTTTTTCCACGTGTCTTGATCTCCAATATATCCCTGCAATGTTTGGTGAAGATCTGAGTATGTAGTTTTTGACCTGATATGGAACCTCCTATCTGAAAATTTGAAAATTCTTAAAAAATTCGTCCAAAATCTTGATGTCTCCAATCTCTTGTTTTGTACGTTTTTTCCACGTGTCTTGACATCCAAAGTATCCCTGCAAAGTTTGGTGAAGATCTGAGTATGTCGTTTTTGACCTTATCTGACACATCCTTTCTGAAAATTTGAAAATTCTTAAAAAATTCGTCCAAAATCTTGATGTCTCCAATCTCTTGTTTTGTACGTTTTTTCCACGTGTTTTGACATCCAATGTATCCCTGCAAAGTTTGGTGAAGATCTGAGTATGTAGTTTTTGACCTTATATGGAACCTCCTATCTGAAAATTTGAAAATTCTTAAAAAATTTGACCAAAATCTTGATGTCCCCAATCCTATGTTTTGTATGTTTTTTCCCCGTGTCTTGACATCCAATGTATCCCTGCAGAGTTTGGTGAAGATCTGAGTATGTAGTTTTTGACCTTATATGGAACCTCCTTTCTGAAAATTTGAAAATTCTTAAAAAATTCGTCCAAAATCTTGATGTCCCCAATCCTATGTTTTGTATGTTTTTTCCACGTGTCTTGACATCCAATGTATCCATGCAAAGTTTGGTGAAGATCTGAGTATGTCGTTTTTGACCTTATCTGGAACCTCCCATCTGAAAATTTGAAAATTCTTCAAAAATTCGTCGAAAATCTTGATGTCTCCAATCTCTTGTTTTGTACGTTTTTTCCACGTGTCTTGACATGCAAAGTATCCCTGCAACGTTTGGTGAAGATCTGAGTATGTAGTTTTTGACCTTATCTGGAACCTCCTATCTGAAAATTTGAAAATTCTTCAAAAATTCGTCCAAAATCTTGATGTCTCCAATCTCTTGTTTTGTACGCTTTTTCCACGTTTCTTGACATCCAATGTATCCCTGCAATGTTTGGTGAAGATCTGAGTATGTAGTTTTTGACCTTATATGGAACCTCCTTTCTGAAAATTTGAAAATTCTTAAAAAAATCGTCCAAAATCTTGATGTCCCCAATCCTATGTTTTGTATGTTTTTTCCACGTGTCTTGACATCCAATGTATCCATGCAAAGTTTGGTGAAGATCTGAGTATGTCGTTTTTGACCTTATCTGGAACCTCCCATCTGAAAATTTGAAAATTCTTCAAAAATTCGTCGAAAATCTTGATGTCTCCAATCTCTTGTTTTGTACGTTTTTTCCACGTGTCTTGACATGCAAAGTATCCCTGCAACGTTTGGTGAAGATCTGAGTATGTAGTTTTTGACCTTATCTGGAACCTCCTATCTGAAAATTTGAAAATTCTTCAAAAAATTCGTCCAAAATCTTGATGTCTCCAATCTCTTGTTTTGTACGTTTTTTCCACGTTTCTTGACATCCAATGTATCCCTGCAATGTTTGGTGAAGATCTGAGTATGTAGTTTTTGACCTTATATGGAACCTCCTATCTGAAAATTTGAAAATTCTTAAAAAATTTGACCAAAATCTTGATATCCACAATCCTATGTTTTGTATGCTTTTTCCACGTGTCTTGACATCCAATGTATCCCTGCAAAGTTTGGTGAAGATCTGAGTATGTAGTTTTTGACCTTATCTGGAACCTCCTATCTGAAAATTTGAAAATTTTTGAAAAATTCGTCCAAAATCTTGATGTCTCCAATCTCTTGTTTTGTACGTTTTTTCCACGTGTCTTGACCTCCAATGTATCCCTGCAATGTTTGGTG
The DNA here is from genome assembly GCF_977018435.1 of Lepisma saccharinum. NCBI lineage: Eukaryota > Metazoa > Arthropoda > Insecta > Zygentoma > Lepismatidae > Lepisma > Lepisma saccharinum. The sequence goes on along the minus strand of NW_028142929.1, from coordinate 494,325 downwards.
AAGATATGAGTATGTAGTTTTTGACCTGATATGGAACCTCCTATCTGAAAATTTGAAAATTCTTAAAAAATTTGACCAAAATCTTGATGTCCCCAATCCTATGTTTTGTATGTTTTTTCCACGTGTCTTGACATCCAATGTATCCCTGCAAAGTTTGGTGAAGATCTGAGTATGTAGTTTTTGACCTTATCTGGAACATCCTTTCTGAAAATTTGAAAATTCTTAAAAAATTCGTCCAAAATCTTGATGTCTCCAATCTCTTGTTTTGTACGTTTTTTCCACGTGTCTTGACATCCAATGTATCCCTGCAAAGTTTGGTGAAGATCTGAGTATGTAGTTTTTGACCTTATATGGAACCTCCTATCCGAAAATTTGAAAATTCTTAAAAAATTTGACCAAAATCTTGATGTCCCCAATCCTATGTTTTGTATGTTTTTTCCCCGTGTCTTGACATCCAATGTATCCCTGCAGAGTTTGGTGAAGATCTGAGTATGTCGTTTTTGACCTTATCTGCAACATCCTTTCTGAAAATTTGAAAATTCTTAAAAAATTCGTCCAAAATCTTGATGTCTCCAATCTCTTGTTTTGTACGTTTTTTCCACGTGTCTTGACATCCAATGTATCCCTGCAAAGTTTGGTGAAGATCTGAGTATGTAGTTTTTGACCTTATCTGGAACCTCATTTCTGAAAATTTGAAAATTCCTCAAAAATTCGTCCAAAATCTTGATGTCTCCAATCTCTTGTTTTGTACGTTTTTTCCACGTGTCTTGACAACCAATGTATCCCTGCAAAGTTTGGTGAAGATCTGAGTATGTCGTTTTTGACCTTATCTGGAACATCCTTTCTGAAAATTTGAAAATTCTTAAAAAATTCGTCCAAAATCTTGATGTCTCCAATCTCTTGTTTTGTACGTTTTTTCCACGTGTCTTGACATCCAAAGTATCCCTGCAAAGTTTGGTGAAGATCTGAGTATGCCGTTTTTGACCTTATCTGGAACATCCTTTCTGAAAATTTGAAAATTCTTAAAAAATTCGTCCAAAATCTTGACGTTTCCAATCTCTTGTTTTGTACGTTGTTTCCACGTGTCTTGACATCCAATGTATCCCTGTAAAGTTTGGTGAAGATCTGAGTATGTAGTTTTTGATCTTATCTGGAACCTCCCATCTGAAAATTTGAAAATTCTTAAAAAATCCGTCCAAAATCTTGGTGACCCCAATCTCTTGTTTTGTAGGTTTTTTCCACGTGTCTTGACATCCAATGTATCCCTGCAAAGTTTGGTGAAGATCTGAGTATGTAGTTTTTGACCTTATCTGGAACCTCCCATCTGAAAATTTGAAAATTCCTAAAAAATCCGTCCAAAATCTTGATGCCCCCAATCTCTTGTTTTGTACGATTTTTCCACGTGTCTTGACATCCAATGTATCCCTGCAAAGTTTGGTGAAGATCTGAGTATGTAGTTTTTGACCTTATCTGGAACCTCCTATCTGAAAATTTGAAAATTCTTAAAAAATTCGTCCAAAATCTTGATGTCTCCAATCTCTTGTTTTGTACGTTTTTGCCACGTGTCTTGACATCCAATGTATCCCTGCAAAGTTTGGTGAAGATCTGAGTATGTAGTTTTTGACTTTATCTGGAACCTCATTTCTGAAAATTTGAAAATTCCTCAAAAATTCGTCCAAAATCTTGATGTCTCCAATCTCTTGTTTTGTACGTTTTTTCCACGTGTCTTGACATCCAATGTATCCCTGCAAAGTTTGGTGAAGATCTGAGTATGTAGTTTTTGACCTTATCTGGGACCTCCTATCTGAAAATTTGAAAATTCTTAAAAAATTCGTCGAAAATCTTGATGTCTCCAATCTCTTGTTTTGTACGTTTTTTCCACGTGTCTTGACATGCAAAGTATCCCTGCAACGTTTGGTGAAGATCTGAGTATGTAGTTTTTGACCTTATATGGAACCTCCTATCTGAAAATTTGAAAATTCTTCAAAAATTCGTCCAAAATCTTGATGACACCAATCTCTTGTTTTGTACGTTTTTTCCACGTGTCTTGACATCCAATGTATCCATGCAAAGTTTGGTGAAGATCTGAGTATGTAGTTTTTGACCTTATATGGAACCTCCTATCTGAAAATTTGAAAATTCTTAAAAAATTCGTCCAAAATCTTGATGTCTCCAATCTCTTGTTTTGTACGTTTTTTCCACGTGTCTTGACATCCAATGTATCCCTGCAAAGTTTGGTGAAGATCTGAGTATGTAGTTTTTGACCTTATCTGGAACCTCTCATCTGAAAATTTGAAAATTCCTAAAAAATCCTTCCAAAATCTTGATGACCTCAATCTCTTGTTTTGTACGTTTTTTCCACGTGTCTTGACATCCATTGTATCCCTGCAAAGTTTGGTGAAGATCTGAGTATGTAGTTTTTGACCTTATATAGAACCTCCTTTCTGAAAATTTGAAAATTCTTAAAAAATTCTTCCAAAATCTTGATGTCCCCAATCCTATGTTTTGTATGTTTTTTCCACGTGTCTTGACATCCAATGTATCCATGCAAAGTTTGGTGAAGATCTTAGTATGTCGTTTTTGACCTTATCTGGAACCTCCCATCTGAAAATTTGAAAATTCTTCAAAAATTCGTCGAAAATCTTGATGTCTCCAATCTCTTGTTTTGTACGTTTTTTCCACGTGTCTTGACATGCAAAGTATCCCTGCATCGTTTGGTGAAGATCTGAGTATGTAGTTTTTGACCTTATCTGGAACCTCCTATCTGAAAATTTGAAAATTCTTCAAAAATTCGTCCAAAATCTTGATGTCTCCAATCTCTTGTTTTGTACGTTTTTTCCACGTTTCTTGACATCCAATGTATCCCTGCAATGTTTGGTGAAGATCTGAGTATGTAGTTTTTGACCTTATATGGAACCTCCTTTCTGAAAATTTGAAAATTCTTAAAAAAATCGTCCAAAATCTTGATGTCCCCAATCCTATGTTTTGTATGTTTTTTCCACGTGTCTTGACATCCAATGTATCCATGCAAAGTTTGGTGAAGATCTGAGTATGTCGTTTTTGACCTTATCTGGAACCTCCCATCTGAAAATTTGAAAATTCTTCAAAAATTCGTCGAAAATCTTGATGTCTCCAATCTCTTGTTTTGTACGTTTTTTCCACGTGTCTTGACATGCAAAGTATCCCTGCAACGTTTGGTGAAGATCTGAGTATGTAGTTTTTGACCTTATCTGGAACCTCCTATCTGAAAATTTGAAAATTCTTCAAAAATTCGTCCAAAATCTTGATGTCTCCAATCTCTTGTTTTGTACGTTTTTCCACGTTTCTTGACATCCAATGTATCCCTGCAATGTTTGGTGAAGATCTGAGTATGTAGTTTTTGACCTTATATGGAACCTCATCTGAAAATTTGAAAATTCTTAAAAAATTTGACCAAAATCTTGATATCCCCAATCCTATGTTTTGTATGTTTTTTCCACGTGTCTTGACATCCAATGTATCCCTGCAAAGTTTGGTGAAGATCTGAGTATGTAGTTTTTGACCTTATCTGGAACCTCCTATCTGAAAATTTGAAAATTTTTGAAAGATTCGTCCAAAATCTTGATGTCTCCAATCTCTTGTTTTGTACGTTTTTTCCACGTGTCTTGACCTCCAATGTATCCCTGCAATGTTTGGTGAAGATCTGAGTATGTAGTTTTTGACCTTATATGGAACCTCCTATCTGAAAATTTGAAAATTCCTAAAAAAATTTGACCAAAATCTTGATGTCCCCAATCCTATGTTTTGTATGTTTTTTCCACGTGTCTTGACATCCAATGTATCCCTGCAAAGTTTGGTGAAGATCTGAGTATGTCGTTTTTGATCTTATCTGGAACATCCTTTCTGAAAATTTGAAAATTCTTAAAAAATTCGTCCAAAATCTTGATGTCTCCAATCTCTTGTTTTGTACGTTTTTTCCACGTGTCTTGACATCTAATGTATCCCTGCAAAGTTTGGTGAAGATCTGAGTATGTAGTTTTTGACCTTATATGGAACCTCCTATCTGAAAATTTGAAAATTCTTAAAAAATTTGACCAAAATCTTGATGTCCCCAATCCTATGTTTTGTATGTTTTTTCCCCGTGTCTTGACATCCAATGTATCCCTGCAGAGTTTGGTGAAGATCTGAGTATGTCGTTTTTGACCTTATCTGCAACATCCTTTCTGAAAATTTGAAAATTCTTAAAAAATTCGTCCAAAATCTTGATGTCTCCAATCTCTTGTTTTGTACGTTTTTTCCACGTGTCTTGACATCCAATGTATCCCTGCAAAGTTTGGTGAAGATCTGAGTATGTAGTTTTTGACCTTATCTGGAACCTCATTTCTGAAAATTTGAAAATTCCTCAAAAATTCGTCCAAAATCTTGATGTCTCCAATCTCTTGTTTTGTACGTTTTTTCCACGTGTCTTGACAACCAATGTATCCCTGCAAAGTTTGGTGAAGATCTGAGTATGTCGTTTTTGACCATATCTGGAACATCCTTTCTGAAAATTTGAAAATTCTTAAAAAATTCGTCCAAAATCTTGACGTCCCCAATCTCTTGTTTTGTACGTTTTTTCCACGTGTCTTGACATCCAATGTATCCCTGCAAAGTTTGGTCAAGATCTGAGTATGTAGTTTTTGACCTTATCTGGAACCTCCTATCTGAAAATTTGAAAATTCTTAAAAAATTCGTCCAAAATCTTGATGTCTCCAATCTCTTGTTTTGTACGTTTTTTCCACGTGTCTTGACATCCAAAGTATCCCTGCAAAGTTTGGTGAAGATCTGAGTATGTCGTTTTTGACCTTATCTGGAACATCCTTTCTGAAAATTTGAAAATTCTTAAAAAATTCGTCCAAAATCTTGACGTTTCCAATCTCTTGTTTTGTACGTTGTTTCCACGTGTCTTGACATCCAATGTATCCCTGTAAAGTTTGGTGAAGATCTGATTATGTAGTTTTTGACCTTATCTGGAACCTCCCATCTGAAAATTTGAAAATTCCTAAAAAATCCGTCCAAAATCTTGATGACCCCAATCTCTTGTTTTGTACGTTTTTTCCACGTGTCTTGACATCCAATGTATCCCTGCAAAGTTTGGTGAAGATCTGAGTATGTAGTTGTTGACCTTATCTGGAACCTCCCATCTGAAAATTTGAAAATTCCTAAAAAATCCGTCCAAAATCTTGATGCCCCCAATCTCTTGTTTTGTACGATTTTTCCACGTGTCTTGACATCCAATGTATCCCTGCAAAGTTTGGTGAAGATCTGAGTATGTAGTTTTTGACCTTATCTGGAACCTCCTATCTGAAAATTTTGAAAATTCTTAAAAAATTCGTCCAAAATCTTGATGTCTCCAATCTCTTGTTTTGTACGTTTTTGCCACGTGTCTTGACATCCAATGTATCCCTGCAAAGTTTGGTGAAGATCTGAGTATGTAGTTTTTGACCTTATCTGGAACCTCATTTCTGAAAATTTGAAAATTCCTCAAAAATTCGTCCAAAATCTTGATGTCTCCAATCTCTTGTTTTGTACGTTTTTTCCACGTGTCTTGACATCCAATGTATCCCTGCAAAGTTTGGTGAAGATCTGAGTATGTAGTTTTTGACCTTATCTGGAACCTCCTATCTGAAAATTTGAAAATTCTTAAAAAATTCGTCCAAAACCTTGATGTCTCCAATCTCTTGTTTTGTACGTTTTTTCCACGTGTCTTGACATCCAATGTATCCCTGCAAAGTTTGGTGAAGATCTGAGTATGTCGTTTTTGACCTTATCTGGAACATCCTTTCTGAAAATTTGAAAATTCTTAAAAAATTCGTCCAAAATCTTGATGTCTCCAATCTCTTGTTTTGTACGTTTTTTCCACGTGTCTTGACATCCAATGTATTTCTGCAAAGTTTGGTGAAGATCTGAGTATGTAGTTTTTGACCTTATATGAAACCTCCTATCTGAAAATTTGAAAATTCTTAAAAAATTTGACCAAAATCTTGATGTCCCCAATCCTATGTTTTGTATGTTTTTTCCACGTGTCTTGACATCCAATGTATCCCTGCAGAGTTTGGTGAAGATCTGAGTATGTAGTTTTTGACCTTATCTGGAACCTCCTATCTGAAAATTTGAAAATTCTTAAAAAATTCGTCGAAAATCTTGATGTCTCCAATCTCTTGTTTTGTACGTTTTTTCCACGTGTCTTGACATGCAAAGTATCCCTGCAACGTTTGGTGAAGATCTGAGTATGTAGTTTTTGACCTTATATGGAACCTCCTATCTGAAAATTTGAAAATTCTTAAAAAATCCGTCCAAAATCTTGATGACACCAATCTCTTGTTTTGTACGTTTTTTCCACGTGTCTTGACATCCAATGTATCCATGTAAAGTTTGGTGAAGATCTGAGTATGTAGTTTTTGACCTTATATGGAACCTCCTATCTGAAAATTTGAAAATTCTTAAAAAATTCGTCCAAAATCTTGATGTCTCCAATCTCTTGTTTTGTACGTTTTTTCCACGTGTCTTGACATCCAATGTATCCCTGCAAAGTTTGGTGAAGATCTGAGTATGTAGTTTTTGACCTTATCTGGAACCTCTCATCTGAAAATTTGAAAATTCCTAAAAAATCCGTCCAAAATCTTGATGACCTCAATCTCTTGTTTTGTACGTTTTTTCCACGTGTCTTGACATCCATTGTATCCCTGCAAAGTTTGGTGAAGATCTGAGTATGTAGTTTTTGACCTTATATGGAACCTCCTTTCTGTAAATTTGAAAATTCTTAAAAAATTCGTCCAAAATCTTGATGTCCCCAATCCTATGTTTTGTATGTTTTTTCCACGTGTCTTGACATCCAATGTATCCATGCAAAGTTTGGTGAAGATCTGAGTATGTCGTTTATGACCTTATCTGGAACCTCCCATCTGAAAATTTGAAAATTCTTCAAAAATTCGTCGAAAATCTTGATGTCTCCAATCTCTTGTTTTGTACGTTTTTTCCACGTGTCTTGACATGCAAAGTATCCCTGCAACGTTTGGTGAAGATCTGAGTATGTAGTTTTTGACCTTATCTGGAACCTCCTATCTGAAAATTTGAAAATTCTTCAAAAATTCGTCCAAAATCTTGATGTCTCCAATCTCTTGTTTTGTACGTTTTTTCCACGTTTCTTGACATCCAATGTATCCCTGCAATGTTTGGTGAAGATCTGAGTATGTAGTTTTTGACCTTATATGGAACCTCCTTTCTGAAAATTTGAAAATTCTTAAAAAAATCGTCCAAAATCTTGATGTCCCCAATCCTATGTTTTGTATGTTTTTTCCACGTGTCTTGACATCCAATGTATCCATGCAAAGTTTGGTGAAGATCTGAGTATGTCGTTTTTGACCTTATCTGGAACCTCCCATCTGAAAATTTGAAAATTCTTCAAAAATTCGTCGAAAATCTTGATGTCTCCAATCTCTTGTTTTGTACGTTTTTTCCACGTGTCTTGACATGCAAAGTATCCCTGCAACGTTTGGTGAAGATCTGAGTATGTAGTTTTTGACCTTATCTGGAACCTCCTATCTGAAAATTTGAAAATTCTTCAAAAATTCGTCCAAAATCTTGATGTCTCCAATCTCTTGTTTTGTACGTTTTTTCCACGTTTCTTGACATCCAATGTATCACTGCAATGTTTGGTGAAGATCTGAGTATGTAGTTTTTGACCTTATATGGAACCTCCTATCTGAAAATTTGAAAATTCTTAAAAAATTTGACCAAAATCTTGATATCCCCAATCCTATGTTTTGTATGTTTTTTCCACGTGTCTTGACATCCAATGTATCCCTGCAAAGTTTGGTGAAGATCTGAGTATGTAGTTTTTGACCTTATCTGGAACCTCCTATCTGAAAATTTGAAAATTTTTGAAAAATTCGTCCAAAATCTTGATGTCTCCAATCTCTTGTTTTGTACGTTTTTTCCACGTGTCTTGACCTCCAATGTATCCCTGCAATGTTTGGTGAAGATCTGAGTATGTAGTTCTTGACCTTATCTGGAACCTCCTATCTGAAAATTTGAAAATTCCTAAAAAAATTTGACCAAAATCTTGATGTCCCCAATCCTATGTTTTGTATGTTTTTTCCACGTGTCTTGACATCCAATGTATCCCTGCAAAGTTTGGTGAAGATCTGAGTATGTCGTTTTTGATCTTATCTGGAACATCCTTTCTGAAAATTTGAAAATTCTTAAAAAATTCGTCCAAAATCTTGATGTCTCCAATCTCTTGTTTTGTACGTTTTTTCCACTTGTCTTGACATCCAATGTATCCCTGCAAAGTTTGGTGAAGATCTGAGTATGTAGTTTTTGACCTTATATGGAACCTCCTATCTGAAAATTTGAAAATTCTTAAAAAATTTGACCAAAATCTTGATGTCCCCAATCCTATGTTTTGTATGTTTTTTCCCCGTGTCTTGACATCCAATGTATCCCTGCAGAGTTTGGTGAAGATCTGAGTATGTCGTTTTTGACCTTATCTGCAACATCCTTTCTGAAAATTTGAAAATTCTTAAAAAATTCGTCCAAAATCTTGATGTCTCCAATCTCTTGTTTTGTACGTTTTTTCCACGTGTCTTGACATCCAATGTATCCCTGCAAAGTTTGGTGAAGATCTGAGTATGTAGTTTTTGACCTTATCTGGAACCTCATTTCTGAAAATTTGAAAATTCCTCAAAAATTCGTCCAAAATCTTGATGTCTCCAATCTCTTGTTTTGTACGTTTTTTCCACGTGTCTTGACAACCAATGTATCCCTGCAAAGTTTGGTGAAGATCTGAGTATGTCGCTTTTGACCTTATCTGGTACATCCTTTCTGAAAATTTGAAAATTCTTAAAAAATTCGTCCAAAATCTTGACGTCCCCAATCTCTTGTTTTGTACGTTTTTTCCACGTGTCTTGACATCCAATGTATCCCTGCAAAGTTTGGTCAAGATCTGAGTATGTAGTTTTTGACCTGATATGGAACCTCCTATCTGAAAATTTGAAAATTCTTAAAAAATTCGTCCAAAATCTTGATGTCTCCAATCTCTTGTTTTGTACGTTTTTTCCACGTGTCTTGACATCCAAAGTATCCCTGCAAAGTTTGGTGAAGATCTGAGTATGTCGTTTTTGACCTTATCTGGAACATCCTTTCTGAAAATTTGAAAATTCTTAAAAAATTCGTCCAAAATCTTGACGTTTCCAATCTCTTGTTTTGTACGTTGTTTCCACGTGTCTTGACATCCAATGTATCCCTGTAAAGTTTGGTGAAGATCTGAGTATGTAGTTTTTGACCTTATCTGGAACCTCCCATCTGAAAATTTGAAAATTCCTAAAAAATCCGTCCAAAATCTTGATGACCCCAATCTCTTGTTTTGTACGTTTTTTCCACGTGTCTTGACATCCAATGTATCCCTGCAAAGTTTGGTGAAGATCTGAGTATGTAGTTTTTGACCTTATCTGGAACCTCATTTCTGAAAATTTGAAAATTCCTCAAAAATTCGTCCAAAATCTTGATGTCTCCAATCTCTTGTTTTGTACGTTTTTTCCACGTGTCTTGACATCCAATGTATCCCTGCAAAGTTTGGTGAAGATCTGAGTATGTAGTTTTTGACCTTATCTGGAACCTCCTATCTGAAAATTTGAAAATTCTTAAAAAATTCGTCCAAAATCTTGATGTCTCCAATCTCTTGTTTTGTACGTTTTTTCCACGTGTCTTGACATCCAATGTATCCCTGCAAAGTTTGGTGAAGATCTGAGTATGTAGTTTTTGACCTTATATGGAACCTCCTATCTGAAAATTTTAAAATTCTTAAAAAATTTGACCAAAATCTTGATGTCCCCAATCCTATGTTTTGTATGTTTTTTCCACGTGTCTTGACATCCAATGTATCCCTGCAAATTTTGGTGAAGATCTGAGTATGTCGTTTTTGACCTTATCTGGAACATCCTTTCTGAAAATTTGAAAATTCTTAAAAAATTCGTCCAAAATCTTGATGTCTCCAATCTCTTGTTTTGTACGTTTTTTCCACGTGTCTTGACATCCAATGTATTTCTGCAAAGTTTGGTGAAGATCTGAGTATGTAGTTTTTGACCTTATATGAAACCTCCTATCTGAAAATTTGAAAATTCTTAAAAAATTTGACCAAAATCTTGATGTCCCCAATCCTATGTTTTGTATGTTTTTTCCACGTGTCTTGACATCCAATGTATCCCTGCAGAGTTTGGTGAAGATCTGAGTATGTCGTTTTTGACCTTATCTGCAACATCCTTTCTGAAAATTTGAAAATTCTTAAAAAATTCGTCCAAAATCTTCATGTCTCCAATCTCTTGTTTTGTACGTTTTTCCCACGTGTCTTGACATCCAATGTATCCCTGCAAAGTTTGGTGAAGATCTGAGTATGTAGTTTTTGACCTTATCTGGAACCTCATTTCTGAAAATTTGAAAATTCCTCAAAAATTCGTCCAAAATCTTGATGTCTCCAATCTCTTGTTTTGTACGTTTTTTCCACGTGTCTTGACATCCAATGTATCACTGCAAAGTTTGGTGAAGATCTGAGTATGTCGTTTTTGACCTTATCTGGAACATCATTTCTGAAAATTTGAAAATTCTGAAAAAATTCGTCCAAAATCTTGACGTCTCCAATCTCTTGTTTTGTACGTTTTTTCCACGTGTCTTGACATCCAATGTATCCCTGCAAAGTTTGGTGAAGATCTGAGTATGTAGTTTTTGACCTTATCTGGAACCTCCTATCTGAAAATTTGAAAATTCTTAAAAAATTCGTCCAAAATCTTGATGTCTCCAATCTCTTGTTTTGTACGTTTTTTCCACGTGTCTTGACATCCAATGTATCCCTGCAAAGTTTGGTGAAGATCTGAGTATGTCGTTTTTGACCTTATCTGGAACATCCTTTCTGAAAATTTGAAAATTCTTAAAAAATTCGCCCAAAATCTTGACGTCTCCAATCTCTTGTTTTGTACGTTTTTTCCACGTGTCTTGACATACAATGTATCCCTGTAAAGTTTGGTGAAGATCTGAGTATGTAGTTTTTGACCTTATCTGGAACCTCCCATCTGAAAATTTGAAAATTCCTAAAAAATCCGTCCAAAATCTTGATGACCCCAATCTCTTGTTTTGTACGTTTTTTCCACGTGTCTTGACATCCAATGTATCCCTGCAAAGTTTGGTGAAGATCTGAGTATGTAGTTTTTGACCTTATCTGGAACCTCCTATCTGAAAATTTGAAAATTCTTAAAAAATTCGTCCAAAATCTTGATGTCTCCAATCTCTTGTTTTGTACGTTTTTCCCACGTGTCTTGACATCCAATGTATCCCTGCAAAGTTTGGTGAAGATCTGAGTATGTAGTTTTTGATCTTATCTGGAACCTCCTATCTGAAAATTTGAAAATTCTTAAAAAATTCGTCCAAAATCTTGATGTCTCCAATCTCTTGTTTTGTACGTTTTTTCCACGTTTCTTGACATCCAATGTATCCCTGCAATGTTTGGTGAAGATCTGAGTATGTAGTTTTTGACCTTATATGGAACCTCCTTTCTGAAAATTTGAAAATTCTTAAAAAAATCGTCCAAAATCTTGATGTCCCCAATCCTATGTTTTGTATGTTTTTTCCACGTGTCTTGACATCCAATGTATCCATGCAAAGTTTGGTGAAGATCTGAGTATGTCGTTTTTGACCTTATCTGGAACCTCCCATCTGAAAATTTGAAAATTCTTCAAAAATTCGTCGAAAATCTTGATGTCTCCAATCTCTTGTTTTGTACGTTTTTTCCACGTGTCTTGACATGCAAAGTATCCCTGCAACGTTTGGTGAAGATCTGAGTATGTAGTTTTTGACCTTATCTGGAACCTCCTATCTGAAAATTTGAAAATTCTTCAAAAATTCGTCCAAAATCTTGATGTCTCCAATCTCTTGTTTTGTACGTTTTTTCCACGTTTCTTGACATCCAATGTATCACTGCAATGTTTGGTGAAGATCTGAGTATGTAGTTTTTGACCTTATATGGAACCTCCTATCTGAAAATTTGAAAATTCTTAAAAAATTTGACCAAAATCTTGATATCCCCAATCCTATGTTTTGTATGTTTTTTCCACGTGTCTTGACATCCAATGTATCCCTGCAAAGTTTGGTGAAGATCTGAGTATGTAGTTTTTGACCTTATCTGGAACCTCCTATCTGAAAATTTGAAAATTTTTGAAAAATTCGTCCAAAATCTTGATGTCTCCAATCTCTTGTTTTGTACGTTTTTTCCACGTGTCTTGACCTCCAATGTATCCCTGCAATGTTTGGTGAAGATCTGAGTATGTAGTTCTTGACCTTATCTGGAACCTCCTATCTGAAAATTTGAAAATTCCTAAAAAAATTTGACCAAAATCTTGATGTCCCCAATCCTATGTTTTGTATGTTTTTTCCACGTGTCTTGACATCCAATGTATCCCTGCAAAGTTTGGTGAAGATCTGAGTATGTCGTTTTTGATCTTATCTGGAACATCCTTTCTGAAAATTTGAAAATTCTTAAAAAATTCGTCCAAAATCTTGATGTCTCCAATCTCTTGTTTTGTACGTTTTTTCCACTTGTCTTGACATCCAATGTATCCCTGCAAAGTTTGGTGAAGATCTGAGTATGTAGTTTTTGACCTTATATGGAACCTCCTATCTGAAAATTTGAAAATTCTTAAAAAATTTGACCAAAATCTTGATGTCCCCAATCCTATGTTTTGTATGTTTTTTCCCCGTGTCTTGACATCCAATGTATCCCTGCAGAGTTTGGTGAAGATCTGAGTATGTCGTTTTTGACCTTATCTGCAACATCCTTTCTGAAAATTTGAAAATTCTTAAAAAATTCGTCCAAAATCTTGATGTCTCCAATCTCTTGTTTTGTACGTTTTTTCCACGTGTCTTGACATCCAATGTATCCCTGCAAAGTTTGGTGAAGATCTGAGTATGTAGTTTTTGACCTTATCTGGAACCTCATTTCTGAAAATTTGAAAATTCCTCAAAAATTCGTCCAAAATCTTGATGTCTCCAATCTCTTGTTTTGTACGTTTTTTCCACGTGTCTTGACAACCAATGTATCCCTGCAAAGTTTGGTGAAGATCTGAGTATGTCGTTTTTGACCTTATCTGGTACATCCTTTCTGAAAATTTGAAAATTCTTAAAAAATTCGTCCAAACTCTTGACGTCCCCAATCTCTTGTTTTGTACGTTTTTTCCACGTGTCTTGACATCCAATGTATCCCTGCAAAGTTTGGTCAAGATCTGAGTATGTAGTTTTTGACCTGATATGGAACCTCCTATCTGAAAATTTGAAAATTCTTAAAAAATTCGTCCAAAATCTTGATGTCTCCAATCTCTTGTTTTGTACGTTTTTTCCACGTGTCTTGACATCCAAAGTATCCCTGCAAAGTTTGGTGAAGATCTGAGTATGTCGTTTTTGACCTTATCTGGAACATCCTTTCTGAAAATTTGAAAATTCTTAAAAAATTCGTCCAAAATCTTGACGTTTCCAATCTCTTGTTTTGTACGTTGTTTCCACGTGTCTTGACATCCAATGTATCCCTGTAAAGTTTGGTGAAGATCTGAGTATGTAGTTTTTGACCTTATCTGGAACCTCCCATCTGAAAATTTGAAAATTCCTAAAAAATCCGTCCAAAATCTTGATGACCCCAATCTCTTGTTTTGTACGTTTTTTCCACGTGTCTTGACATCCAATGTATCCCTGCAAAGTTTGGTGAAGATCTGAGTATGTAGTTTTTGACCTTATCTGGAACCTCATTTCTGAAAATTTGAAAATTCCTCAAAAATTCGTCCAAAATCTTGATGTCTCCAATCTCTTGTTTTGTACGTTTTTTCCACGTGTCTTGACATCCAATGTATCCCTGCAAAGTTTGGTGAAGATCTGAGTATGTAGTTTTTGACCTTATCTGGAACCTCCTATCTGAAAATTTGAAAATTCTTAAAAAATTCGTCCAAAATCTTGATGTCTCCAATCTCTTGTTTTGTACGTTTTTTCCACGTGTCTTGACATCCAATGTATCCCTGCAAAGTTTGGTGAAGATCTGAGTATGTAGTTTTTGACCTTATATGGAACCTCCTATCTGAAAATTTTAAAATTCTTAAAAAATTTGACCAAAATCTTGATGTCCCCAATCCTATGTTTTGTATGTTTTTTCCACGTGTCTTGACATCCAATGTATCCCTGCAAAGTTTGGTGAAGATCTGAGTATGTCGTTTTTGACCTTATCTGGAACATCCTTTCTGAAAATTTGAAAATTCTTAAAAAATTCGTCCAAAATCTTGATGTCTCCAATCTCTTGTTTTGTACGTTTTTTCCACGTGTCTTGACATCCAATGTATTTCTGCAAAGTTTGGTGAAGATCTGAGTATGTAGTTTTTGACCTTATATGAAACCTCCTATCTGAAAATTTGAAAATTCTTAAAAAATTTGACCAAAATCTTGATGTCCCCAATCCTATGTTTTGTATGTTTTTTCCACGTGTCTTGACATCCAATGTATCCCTGCAGAGTTTGGTGAAGATCTGAGTATGTCGTTTTTGACCTTATCTGCAACATCCTTTCTGAAAATTTGAAAATTCTTAAAAAATTCGTCCAAAATCTTCATGTCTCCAATCTCTTGTTTTGTACGTTTTTCCCACGTGTCTTGACATCCAATGTATCCCTGCAAAGTTTGGTGAAGATCTGAGTATGTAGTTTTTGACCTTATCTGGAACCTCATTTCTGAAAATTTGAAAATTCCTCAAAAATTCGTCCAAAATCTTGATGTCTCCAATCTCTTGTTTTGTACGTTTTTTCCACGTGTCTTGACATCCAATGTATCACTGCAAAGTTTGGTGAAGATCTGAGTATGTCGTTTTTGACCTTATCTGGAACATCATTTCTGAAAATTTGAAAATTCTGAAAAAATTCGTCCAAAATCTTGACGTCTCCAATCTCTTGTTTTGTACGTTTTTTCCACGTGTCTTGACATCCAATGTATCCCTGCAAAGTTTGGTCAAGATCTGAGTATGTAGTTTTTGACCTTATCTGGAACCTCCTATCTGAAAATTTGAAAATTCTTAAAAAATTCGTCCAAAATCTTGATGTCTCCAATCTCTTGTTTTGTACGTTTTTTCCACGTGTCTTGACATCCAATGTATCCCTGCAAAGTTTGGTGAAGATCTGAGTATGTCGTTTTTGACCTTATCTGGAACATCCTTTCTGAAAATTTGAAAATTCTTAAAAAATTCGCCCAAAATCTTGACGTCTCCAATCTCTTGTTTTGTACGTTTTTTCCACGTGTCTTGACATACAATGTATCCCTGTAAAGTTTGGTGAAGATCTGAGTATGTAGTTTTTGACCTTATCTGGAACCTCCCATCTGAAAATTTGAAAATTCCTAAAAAATCCGTCCAAAATCTTGATGACCCCAATCTCTTGTTTTGTACGTTTTTTCCACGTGTCTTGACATCCAATGTATCCCTGCAAAGTTTGGTGAAGATCTGAGTATGTAGTTTTTGACCTTATCTGGAACCTCCTATCTGAAAATTTGAAAATTCTTAAAAAATTCGTCCAAAATCTTGATGTCTCCAATCTCTTGTTTTGTACGTTTTTCCCACGTGTCTTGACATCCAATGTATCCCTGCAAAGTTTGGTGAAGATCTGAGTATGTAGTTTTTGATCTTATCTGGAACCTCCTATCTGAAAATTTGAAAATTCTTAAAAAATTCGTCCAAAATCTTGATGTCTCCAATCTCTTGTTTTGTACGGTTTTTCCACGTGTCTTGACATCCAATGTATCCCTGCAAAGTTTGGTGAAGATCTGAGTATGTCGTTTTTGAACTCATCTGGAACATCCTTTCTGAAAATTTGAAAATTCTTAAAAAATTCGTCCAAAATCTTGACGTCTCCAATCTCTTGTTTTGTACGTTTTTCCCACGTGTCTTGACATCCAATGTATCCCTGCAAAGTTTGGTGAAGATCTGAGTATGTAGTTTTTGACCTTATCTGGAACCTCCCATCTGAAAATTTGAAAATTCCTAAAAAATCCGTCCAAAATCTTGATGGCCCCAATCTCTTGTTTTGTACGATTTTTCCACGTGTCTTGACATCCAATGTATTTCTGCAAAGTTTGGTGAAGATCTGAGTATGTAGTTTTTGACCTTATATGAAACCTCCTATCTGAAAATTTGAAAATTCTTAAAAAATTTGACCAAAATCTTGATGTCCCCAATCCTATGTTTTGTATGTTTTTTCCACGTGTCTTGACATCCAATGTATCCCTGCAGAGTTTGGTGAAGATCTGAGTATGTAGTTTTTGACCTTATCTGGAACCTCCTATCTGAAAATTTGAAAATTCTTAAAAAATTCGTCGAAAATCTTGATGTCTCCAATCTCTTGTTTTGTACGTTTTTTCCACGTGTCTTGACATGCAAAGTATCCCTGCAACGTTTGGTGAAGATCTGAGTATGTAGTTTTTGACCTTATATGGAACCTCCTATCTGAAAATTTGAAAATTCTTAAAAAATCCGTCCAAAATCTTGATAACACCAATCTCTTGTTTTGTACGTTTTTTCCACGTGTCTTGACATCCAATGTATCCATGTAAAGTTTGGTGAAGATCTGAGTATGTAGTTTTTGACCTTATATGGAACCTCCTATCTGAAAATTTGAAAATTCTTAAAAAATTCGTCCAAAATCTTGATGTCTCGAATCTCTTGTTTTGTACGTTTTTTCCACGTGTCTTGACATCCAATGTATCCCTGCAAAGTTTGGTGAAGATCTGAGTATGTAGTTTTTGACCTTATCTGGAACCTCTCATCTGAAAATTTGAAAATTCCTAAAAAATCCGTCCAAAATCTTGATGACCTCAATCTCTTGTTTTGTACGTTTTTTCCACGTGTCTTGACATCCATTGTATCCCTGCAAAGTTTGGTGAAGATCTGAGTATGTAGTTTTTGACCTTATATGGAACCTCCTTTCTGTAAATTTGAAAATTCTTAAAAAATTCGTCCAAAATCTTGATGTCCCCAATCCTATGTTTTGTATGTTTTTTCCACGTGTCTTGACATCCAATGTATCCATGCAAAGTTTGGTGAAGATCTGAGTATGTCGTTTTTGACCTTATCTGGAACCTCCCATCTGAAAATTTGAAAATTCTTCAAAAATTCGTCGAAAATCTTGATGTCTCCAATCTCTTGTTTTGTACGTTTTTTCCACGTGTCTTGACATCCAATGTATCCCCGCAAAGTTTGGTGAAGATCTGAGTATGTCGTTTTTGACCTTATCTGGAACATCCTTTCTGAAAATTTGAAAATTCTTAAAAAATTCGCCCAAAATCTTGACGTCTCCAATCTCTTGTTTTGTACGTTTTTTCCACGTGTCTTGACATACAATGTATAACTGTAAAGTTTGGTGAAGATCTGAGTATGTAGTTTTTGACCTTATCTGGAACCTCCCATCTGAAAATTTGAAAATTCCTAGAAAATCCGTCCAAAATCTTGATGACCCCAATCTCTTGTTTTGTACGTTTTTTCCACGTGTCTTGACATCCAATGTATCCCTGCAAAGTTTGGTGAAGATCTGAGTATGTAGTTTTTGACCTTATCTGGAACCTCCTATCTGAAAATTTGAAAATTCTTAAAAAATTCGTCCAAAATCTTGATGTCTCCAATCTCTTGTTTTGTACGTTTTTCCCACGTGTCTTGACATCCAATGTATCCCTGCAAAGTTTGGTGAAGATCTGAGTATGTAGTTTTTGATCTTATCTGGAACCTCCTATCTGAAAATTTGAAAATTCTTAAAAAATTCGTCCAAAATCTTGATGTCTCCAATCTCTTGTTTTGTACGGTTTTTCCACGTGTCTTGACATCCAATGTATCCCTGCAAAGTTTGGTGAAGATCTGAGTATGTCGTTTTTGAACTCATCTGGAACATCCTTTCTGAAAATTTGAAAATTCTTAAAAAATTCGTCCAAAATCTTGACGTCTCCAATCTCTTGTTTTGTACGTTTTTCCCACGTGTCTTGACATCCAATGTATCCCTGCAAAGTTTGGTGAAGATCTGAGTATGTAGTTTTTGACCTTATCTGGAACCTCCCATCTGAAAATTTGAAAATTCCTAAAAAATCCGTCCAAAATCTTGATGCCCCCAATCTCTTGTTTTGTACGATTTTTCCACGTGTCTTGACATCCAATGTATTTCTGCAAAGTTTGGTGAAGATCTGAGTATGTAGTTTTTGACCTTAAATGAAACCTCCTATCTGAAAATTTGAAAATTCTTAAAAAATTTGACCAAAATCTTGATGTCCCCAATCCTATGTTTTGTATGTTTTTTCCACGTGTCTTGACATCCAATGTATCCCTGCAGAGTTTGGTGAAGATCTGAGTATGTAGTTTTTGACCTTATCTGGAACCTCCTATCTGAAAATTTGAAAATTCTTAAAAAATTCGTCGAAAATCTTGATGTCTCCAATCTCTTGTTTTGTACGTTTTTTCCACGTGTCTTGACATGCAAAGTATCCCTGCAACGTTTGGTGAAGATCTGAGTATGTAGTTTTTGACCTTATATGGAACCTCCTATCTGAAAATTTGAAAATTCTTAAAAAATCCGTCCAAAATCTTGATAACACCAATCTCTTGTTTTGTACGTTTTTTCCACGTGTCTTGACATCCATTGTATCCCTGCAAAGTTTGGTGAAGATCTGAGTATGTAGTTTTTGACCTTATATGGAACCTCCTATCTGAAAATTTGAAAATTCTTAAAAAATTCGTCCAAAATCTTGATGTCTCGAATCTCTTGTTTTGTACGTTTTTTCCACGTGTCTTGACATCCAATGTATCCCTGCAAAGTTTGGTGAAGATCTGAGTATGTAGTTTTTGACCTTATCTGGAACCTCTCATCTGAAAATTTGAAAATTCCTAAAAAATCCGTCCAAAATCTTGATGACCTCAATCTCTTGTTTTGTACGTTTTTTCCACGTGTCTTGACATCCATTGTATCCCTGCAAAGTTTGGTGAAGATCTGAGTATGTAGTTTTTGACCTTATATGGAACCTCCTTTCTGTAAATTTGAAAATTCTTAAAAAATTCGTCCAAAATCTTGATGTCCCCAATCCTATGTTTTGTATGTTATTTCCACGTGTCTTGACATCCAATGTATCCATGCAAAGTTTGGTGAAGATCTGAGTATGTCGTTTTTGACCTTATCTGGAACCTCCCATCTGAAAATTTGAAAATTCTTCAAAAATTCGTCGAAAATCTTGATGTCTCCAATCTCTTGTTTTGTACGTTTTTTCCACGTGTCTTGACATGCAAAGTATCCCTGCAACGTTTGGTGAAGATCTGAGTATGTAGTTTTTGACCTTATCTGGAACCTCCTATCTGAAAATTTGAAAATTCTTCAAAAATTCGTCCAAAATCTTGATGTCTCCAATCTCTTGTTTTGTACGTTTTTTCCACGTTTCTTGACATCCAATGTATCCCTGCAATGTTTGGTGAAGATCTGAGTATGTAGTTTTTGACCTTATATGGAACCTCCTTTCTGAAAATTTGAAAATTCTTAAAAAAATCGTCCAAAATCTTGATGTCCCCAATCCTATGTTTTGTATGTTTTTTCCACGTGTCTTGACATCCAATGTATCCATGAAAAGTTTGGTGAAGATCTGAGTATGTCGTTTTTGACCTTATCTGGAACCTCCCATCTGAAAATTTGAAAATTCTTCAAAAATTCGTCGAAAATCTTGATGTCTCCAATCTCTTGTTTTGTACGTTTTTTCCACGTGTCTTGACATGCAAAGTATCCCTGCAACGTTTGGTGAAGATCTGAGTATGTAGTTTTTGACCTTATCTGGAACCTCCTATCTGAAAATTTGAAAATTCTTCAAAAATTCGTCCAAAATCTTGATGTCTCCAATCTCTTGTTTTGTACGTTTTTTCCACGTTTCTTGACATCCAATGTATCACTGCAATGTTTGGTGAAGATCTGAGTATGTAGTTTTTGACCTTATATGGAACCTCCTATCTGAAAATTTGAAAATTCTTAAAAAATTTGACCAAAATCTTGATATCCCCAATCCTATGTTTTGTATGTTTTTTCCACGTGTCTTGACATCCAATGTATCCCTGCAAAGTTTGGTGAAGATCTGAGTATGTAGTTTTTGACCTTATCTGGAACCTCCTATCTGAAAATTTGAAAATTTTTGAAAAATTCGTCCAAAATCTTGATGTCTCCAATCTCTTGTTTTGTACGTTTTTTCCACGTGTCTTGACCTCCAATGTATCCCTGCAATGTTTGGTGAAGATCTGAGTATGTAGTTTTTGACCTTATCTGGAACCTCCTATCTGAAAATTTGAAAATTCCTAAAAAAATTTGACCAAAATCTTGATGTCCCCAATCCTATGTTTTGTATGTTTTTTCCACGTGTCTTGACATCCAATGTATCCCTGCAAAGTTTGGTGAAGATCTGAGTATGTCGTTTTTGATCTTATCTGGAACATCCTTTCTGAAAATTTGAAAATTCTTAAAAAATTCGTCCAAAATCTTGATGTCTCCAATCTCTTGTTTTGTACGTTTTTTCCACTTGTCTTGACATCCAATGTATCCCTGCAAAGTTTGGTGAAGATCTGAGTATGTAGTTTTTGACCTTATATGGAACCTCCTATCTGAAAATTTGAAAATTCTTAAAAAATTTGACCAAAATCTTGATGTCCCCAATCCTATGTTTTGTATGTTTTTTCCCCGTGTCTTGACATCCAATGTATCCCTGCAGAGTTTGGTGAAGATCTGAGTATGTCGTTTTTGACCTTATCTGCAACATCCTTTCTGAAAATTTGAAAATTCTTAAAAAATTCGTCCAAAATCTTGATGTCTCCAATCTCTTGTTTTGTACGTTTTTTCCACGTGTCTTGACATCCAATGTATCCCTGCAAAGTTTGGTGAAGATCTGAGTATGTAGTTTTTGACCTTATCTGGAACCTCATTTCTGAAAATTTGAAAATTCCTCAAAAATTCGTCCAAAATCTTGATGTCTCCAATCTCTTGTTTTGTACGTTTTTTCCACGTGTCTTGACAACCAATGTATCCCTGCAAAGTTTGGTGAAGATCTGAGTATGTCGTTTTTGACCTTATCTGGTACATCCTTTCTGAAAATTTGAAAATTCTTAAAAAATTCGTCCAAAATCTTGACGTCCCCAATCTCTTGTTTTGTACGTTTTTTCCACGTGTCTTGACATCCAATGTATCCCTGCAAAGTTTGGTCAAGATCTGAGTATGTAGTTTTTGACCTGATATGGAACCTCCTATCTGAAAATTTGAAAATTCTTAAAAAATTCGTCCAAAATCTTGATGTCTCCAATCTCTTGTTTTGTACGTTTTTTCCACGTGTCTTGACATCCAAAGTATCCCTGCAAAGTTTGGTGAAGATCTGAGTATGTCGTTTTTGACCTTATCTGGAAAATCCTTTCTGAAAATTTGAAAATTCTTAAAAAATTCGTCCAAAATCTTGACGTTTCCAATCTCTTGTTTTGTACGTTGTTTCCACGTGTCTTGACATCCAATGTATCCCTGTAAAGTTTGGTGAAGATCTGAGTATGTAGTTTTTGACCTTATCTGGAACCTCCCATCTGAAAATTTGAAAATTCCTAAAAAATCCGTCCAAAATCTTGATGACCCCAATCTCTTGTTTTGTACGTTTTTTCCACGTGTCTTGACATACAATGTATCCCTGCAAAGTTTGGTGAAGATCTGAGTATGTAGTTTTTGACCTTATCTGGAACCTCATTTCTGAAAATTTGAAAATTCCTCAAAAATTCGTCCAAAATCTTGATGTCTCCAATCTCTTGTTTTGTACGTTTTTTCCACGTGTCTTGACATCCAATGTATCCCTGCAAAGTTTGGTGAAGATCTGAGTATGTAGTTTTTGACCTTATCTGGAACCTCCTATCTGAAAATTTGAAAATTCTTAAAAAATTCGTCCAAAATCTTGATGTCTCCAATCTCTTGTTTTGTACGTTTTTTCCACGTGTCTTGACATCCAATGTATCCCTGCAAAGTTTGGTGAAGATCTGAGTATGTAGTTTTTGACCTTATATGGAACCTCCTATCTGAAAATTTTAAAATTCTTAAAAAATTTGACCAAAATCTTGATGTCCCCAATCCTATGTTTTGTATGTTTTTTCCACGTGTCTTGACATCCAATGTATCCCTGCAAAGTTTGGTGAAGATCTGAGTATGTCGTTTTTGACCTTATCTGGAACATCCTTTCTGAAAATTTGAAAATTCTTAAAAAATTCGTCCAAAATCTTGATGTCTCCAATCTCTTGTTTTGTACGTTTTTTCCACGTGTCTTGACATCCAATGTATTTCTGCAAAGTTTGGTGAAGATCTGAGTATGTAGTTTTTGACCTTATATGAAACCTCCTATCTGAAAATTTGAAAATTCTTAAAAAATTTGACCAAAATCTTGATGTCCCCAATCCTATGTTTTGTATGTTTTTTCCACGTGTCTTGACATCCAATGTATCCCTGCAGAGTTTGGTGAAGATCTGAGTATGTCGTTTTTGACCTTATCTGCAACATCCTTTCTGAAAATTTGAAAATTCTTAAAAAATTCGTCCAAAATCTTCATGTCTCCAATCTCTTGTTTTGTACGTTTTTCCCACGTGTCTTGACATCCAATGTATCCCTGCAAAGTTTGGTGAAGATCTGAGTATGTAGTTTTTGACCTTATCTGGAACCTCATTTCTGAAAATTTGAAAATTCCTCAAAAATTCGTCCAAAATCTTGATGTCTCCAATCTCTTGTTTTGTACGTTTTTTCCACGTGTCTTGACATCCAATGTATCCCTGCAAAGTTTGGTGAAGATCTGAGTATGTCGTTTTTGACCTTATCTGGAACATCATTTCTGAAAATTTGAAAATTCTTAAAAAATTCGTCCAAAATCTTGACGTCTCCAATCTCTTGTTTTGTACGTTTTTTCCACGTGTCTTGACATCCAATGTATCCCTGCAAAGTTTGGTCAAGATCTGAGTATGTAGTTTTTGACTTTATCTGGAACCTCCTATCTGAAAATTTGAAAATTCTTAAAAAATTCGTCCAAAATCTTGATGTCTCCAATCTCTTGTTTTGTACGTTTTTTCCACGTGTCTTGACATCCAATGTATCCCTGCAAAGTTTGGTGAAGATCTGAGTATGTCGTTTTTGACCTTATCTGGAACATCCTTTCTGAAAATTTGAAAATTCTTAAAAAATTCGCCCAAAATCTTGACGTCTCCAATCTCTTGTTTTGTACGTTTTTTCCACGTGTCTTGACATACAATGTATCCCTGTAAAGTTTGGTGAAGATCTGAGTATGTAGTTTTTGACCTTATCTGGAACCTCCCATCTGAAAATTTGAAAATTCCTAAAAAATCCGTCCAAAATCTTGATGACCCCAATCTCTTGTTTTGTACGTTTTTTCCACGTGTCTTGACATGCAAAGTATCCCTGCAACGTTTGGTGAAGATCTGAGTATGTAGTTTTTGACCTTATCTGGAACCTCCTATCTGAAAATTTGAAAATTCTTAAAAAATTCGTCCAAAATCTTGATGTCTCCAATCTCTTGTTTTGTACGTTTTTCCCACGTGTCTTGACATCCAATGTATCCCTGCAAAGTTTGGTGAAGATCTGAGTATGTAGTTTTTGATCTTATCTGGAACCTCCTATCTGAAAATTTGAAAATTCTTAAAAAATTCGTCCAAAATCTTGATGTCTCCAATCTCTTGTTTTGTACGGTTTTTCCACGTGTCTTGACATCCAATGTATCCCTGCAAAGTTTGGTGAAGATCTGAGTATGTCGTTTTTGAACTCATCTGGAACATCCTTTCTGAAAATTTGAAAATTCTTAAAAAATTCGTCCAAAATCTTGACGTCTCCAATCTCTTGTTTTGTACGTTTTTCCCACGTGTCTTGACATCCAATGTATCCCTGCAAAGTTTGGTGAAGATCTGAGTATGTAGTTTTTGACCTTATCTGGAACCTCCCATCTGAAAATTTGAAAATTCCTAAAAAATCCGTCCAAAATCTTGATGGCCCCAATCTCTTGTTTTGTACGATTTTTCCACGTGTCTTGACATCCAATGTATCCCTGCAAAGTTTGGTGAAGATCTGAGTATGTAGTTTTTGACCTTATCTGGAAACTCCTATCTGAAAATTTGAAAATTCTTAAAAAATTCGTCCAAAATCTTGATGTCTCCAATCTCTTGTTTTGTACGTTTTTGCCACGTGTCTTGACATCCAATGTATCCCTGCAAAGTTTGGTGAAGATCTGAGTATGTAGTTTTTGACCTTATCTGGAACCTCATTTCTGAAAATTTGAAAATTCCTCAAAAATTCGTCCAAAATCTTGATATCTCCAATCTCTTGTTTTGTACGTTTTTTCCACGTGTCTTGACATCCAATGTATCCCTGCAAAGTTTGGTGAAGATCTGAGTATGTCGTTTTTGACCTTATCTGGAACATCATTTCTGAAAATTTGAAAATTCTTAAAAAATTCGTCCAAAATCTTGACGTCTCCAATCTCTTGTTTTGTACGTTTTTTCCACGTGTCTTGACATCCAATGTATCCCTGCAAAGTTTGGTCAAGATCTGAGTATGTAGTTTTTGACCTTATCTGGAACCTCCTATCTGAAAATTTGAAAATTCTTAAAAAATTCGTCCAAAATCTTGATGTCTCCAATCTCTTGTTTTGTACGTTTTTTCCACGTGTCTTGACATCCAATGTATCCCTGCAAAGTTTGGTGAAGATCTGAGTATGTCGTTTTTGACCTTATCTGGAACATCCTTTCTGAAAATTTGAAAATTCTTAAAAAATTCGCCCAAAATCTTGACGTCTCCAATCTCTTGTTTTGTACGTTTTTGCCACGTGTCTTGACGTCCAATGTATCCCTGTAAAGTTTGGTGAAGATCTGAGTATGTAATTTTTGACTTTATCTGGAACCTCCCATCTGAAAATTTGAAAATTCCTAAAAAATCCGTCCAAAATCTTGATGACCCCAATCTCTTGTTTTGTACGTTTTTTCCACGTGTCTTGACATCCAATGTATCCCTGCAAAGTTTGGTGAAAATCTGAGTATGTAGTTTTTGACCTTATCTGGAACCTCCTATCTGAAAATTTGAAAATTCTTAAAAAATTCGTCCAAAACCTTGATGTCTCCAATCTCTTGTTTTGTACGTTTTTCCCACGTGTCTTGACATCCAATGTATCCCTGCAAAGTTTGGTGAAGATCTGAGTATGTAGTTTTTGACCTTATCTGGAACCTCCTATCTGAAATTTTGAAAATTCTTAAAAAATTCGTCCAAAATCTTGATGTCTCCAATCTCTTGTTTTGTACGGTTTTTCCACGTGTCTTGACATCCAATGTATCCCTGCAAAGTTTGGTGAAGATCTGAGTATGTCGTTTTTGAACTCATCTGGAACATCATTTCTGAAAATTTGAAAATTCTTAAAAAATTCGTCCAAAATCTTGACGTCTCCAATCTCTTGTTTTGTACGTTTTTTCCACGTGTCTTGACATCCAATGTATCCCTGCAAAGTTTGGTCAAGATCTGAGTATGTAGTTTTTGACCTTATCTGGAACCTCCTATCTGAAAATTTGAAAATTCTTAAAAAATTCGTCCAAAATCTTGATGTCTCCAATTTCTTGTTTTGTACGTTTTTTCCACGTGTCTTGACATCCAAAGTATCCCTGCAAAGTTTGGTGAAGATCTGAGTATGTCGTTTTTGACCTTATCTGGAACATCCTTTCTGAAAATTTGAAAATTCTTAAAAAATTCGCCCAAAATCTTGACGTCTCCAATCTCTTGTTTTGTACGTTTTTTCCACGTGTCTTGACATACAATGTATCCCTGTAAAGTTTGGTGAAGATCTGAGTATGTAGTTTTTGACCTTATCTGGAACCTCCCATCTGAAAATTTGAAAATTCCTAAAAAATCCGTCCAAAATCTTGATGACCCCAATCTCTTGTTTTGTACGTTTTTTCCACGTGTCTTGACATCCAATGTATCCCTGCAAAGTTTGGTGAAGATCTGAGTATGTAGTTTTTGACCTTATCAGGAACCTCCTATCTGAAAATTTGAAAATTCTTAAAAAATTCGTCCAAAATCTTGATGTCTCCAATCTCTTGTTTTGTACGTTTTTCCCACGTGTCTTGACATCCAATGTATCCCTGCAAAGTTTGGTGAAGATCTGAGTATGTAGTTTTTGATCTTATCTGGAACCTCCTATCTGAAAATTTGAAAATTCTTAAAAAATTCGTCCAAAATCTTGATGTCTCCAATCTCTTGTTTTGTACGGTTTTTCCACGTGTCTTGACATCCAATGTATCCCTGCAAAGTTTGGTGAAGATCTGAGTATGTCGTTTTTGAACTCATCTGGAACATCCTTTCTGAAAATTTGAAAATTCTTAAAAAATTCGTCCAAAATCTTGACGTCTCCAATCTCTTGTTTTGTACGTTTTTCCCACGTGTCTTGACATCCAATGTATCCCTGCAAAGTTTGGTGAAGATCTGAGTATGTAGTTTTTGACCTTATCTGGAACCTCCCATCTGAAAATTTGAAAATTCCTAAAAAATCCGTCCAAAATCTTGATGGCCCCAATCTCTTGTTTTGTACGATTTTTCCACGTGTCTTGACATCCAATGTATCCCAGCAAAGTTTGGTGAAGATCTGAGTATGTAGTTTTTGACCTTATCTGGAAACTCCTATCTGAAAATTTGAAAATTCTTAAAAAATTCGTCCAAAATCTTGATGTCTCCAATCTCTTGTTTTGTACGTTTTTGCCACGTGTCTTGACATCCAATGTATCCCTGCAAAGTTTGGTGAAGATCTGAGTATGTAGTTTTTGACCTTATCTGGAACCTCATTTCTGAAAATTTGAAAATTCCTCAAAAATTCGTCCAAAATCTTGATATCTCCAATCTCTTGTTTTGTACGTTTTTTCCACGTGTCTTGACATCCAATGTATCCCTGCAAAGTTTGGTGAAGATCTGAGTATGTCGTTTTTGACCTTATCTGGAACATCATTTCTGAAAATTTGAAAATTCTTAAAAAATTCGTCCAAAATCTTGACGTCTCCAATCTCTTGTTTTGTACGTTTTTTCCACGTGTCTTGACATCCAATGTATCCATGCAAAGTTTGGTCAAGATCTGAGTATGTAGTTTTTGACCTTATCTGGAACCTCCTATCTGAAAATTTGAAAATTCTTAAAAAATTCGTCCAAAATCTTGATGTCTCCAATCTCTTGTTTTGTACGTTTTTTCCACGTGTCTTGACATCCAATGTATCCCTGCAAAGTTTGGTGAAGATCTGAGTATGTCGTTTTTGACCTTATCTGGAACATCCTTTCTGAAAATTTGAAAATTCTTAAAAAATTCGCCCAAAACCTTGACGTCTCCAATCTCTTGTTTTGTACGTTTTTGCCACGTGTCTTGACATCCAATGTATCCCTGTAAAGTTTGGTGAAGATCTGAGTATGTAATTTTTGACCTTATCTGGAACCTCCCATCTGAAAATTTGAAAATTCCTAAAAAATCCGTCCAAAATCTTGATGACCCCAATCTCTTGTTTTGTACGTTTTTTCCACGTGTCTTGACATCCAATGTATCCCTGCAAAGTTTGGTGAAGATCTGAGTATGTAGTTTTTGACCTTATCTGGAACCTCCTATCTGAAAATTTGAAAATTCTTAAAAAATTCGTCCAAAATCTTGATGTCTCCAATCTCTTGTTTTGTACGTTTTTCCCACGTGTCTTGACATCCAATGTATCCCTGCAAAGTTTGGTGAAGATCTGAGTATGTAGTTTTTGACCTTATCTGGAACCTCCTATTTGAAAATTTGAAAATTCTTAAAAAATTCGTCCAAAATCTTGATGTCTCCAATCTCTTGTTTTGTACGGTTTTTCCACGTGTCTTGACATCCAATGTATCCCTGCAAAGTTTGGTGAAGATCTGAGTATGTCGTTTTTGAACTCATCTGGAACATCATTTCTGAAAATTTGAAAATTCTTAAAAAATTCGTCCAAAATCTTGACGTCTCCATTCTCTTGTTTTGTACGTTTTTTCCACGTGTCTTGACATCCAATGTATCCCTGCAAAGTTTGGTCAAGATCTGAGTATGTAGTTTTTGACCTTATCTGGAACCTCCTATCTGAAAATTTGAAAATTCTTAAAAAATTCGTCCAAAATCTTGATGTCTCCAATCTCTTGTTTTGTACGTTTTTTCCACGTGTCTTGACATCCAAAGTATCCCTGCAAAGTTTGGTGAAGATCTGAGTATGCCGTTTTTGACCTTATCTGGAACATCCTTTCTGAAAATTTGAAAATTCTTAAAAAATTCGTCCAAAATCTTGACGTTTCCAATCTCTTGTTTTGTACGTTGTTTCCACGTGTCTTGACATCCAATGTATCCCTGTAAAGTTTGGTGAAGATCTGAGTATGTAGTTTTTGATCTTATCTGGAACCTCCCATCTGAAAATTTGAAAATTCTTAAAAAATCCGTCCAAAATCTTGATGACCCCAATCTCTTGTTTTGTAGGTTTTTTCCACGTGTCTTGACATCCAATGTATCCCTGCAAAGTTTGGTGAAGATCTGAGTATGTAGTTTTTGACCTTATCTGGAACCTCCCATCTGAAAATTTGAAAATTCCTAAAAAATCCGTCCAAAATCTTGATGCCCCAATCTCTTGTTTTGTACGATTTTTCGACGTGTCTTGACATCCAATGTATCCCTGCAAAGTTTGGTGAAGATCTGAGTATGTAGTTTTTGACCTTATCTGGAACCTCCTATCTGAAAATTTGAAAATTCTTAAAAAATTCGTCCAAAATCTTGATGTCTCCAATCTCTTGTTTTGTACGTTTTTGCCACGTGTCTTGACATCCAATGTATCCCTGCAAAGTTTGGTGAAGATCTGAGTATGTAGTTTTTGACTTTATCTGGAACCTCATTTCTGAAAATTTGAAAATTCCTCAAAAATTCGTCCAAAATCTTGATGTCTCCAATCTCTTGTTTTGTACGTTTTTTCCACGTATCTTGACATGCAAAGTATCCCTGCAACGTTTGGTGAAGATCTGAGTATGTAGTTTTTGACCTTATCTGGAACCTCCTATCTGAAAATTTGAAAATTCTTCAAAAATTCGTCCAAAATCTTGATGACACCAATCTCTTGTTTTGTACGTTTTTTCCACGTGTCTTGACATCCAATGTATCCATGCAAAGTTTGGTGAAGATCTGAGTATGTAGTTTTTGACCTTATATGGAACCTCCTATCTGAAAATTTGAAAATTCTTAAAAAATTCGTCCAAAATCTTGATGTCTCCAATCTCTTGTTTTGTACGTTTTTTCCACGTGTCTTGACATCCAATGTATCCCTGCAAAGTTTGGTGAAGATCTGAGTATGTAGTTTTTGACCTTATCTGGAACCTCCCATCTGAAAATTTGAAAATTCCTAAAAAATCCGTCCAAAATCTTGATGACCTCAATCTCTTGTTTTGTACGTTTTTTCCACGTGTCTTGACATCCATTGTATCCCTGCAAAGTTTGGTGAAGATCTGAGTATGTCGTTTTTGACCTTATATGGAACCACCTTTCTGAAAATTTGAAAATTCTTCAAAAATTCGTCCAAAATCTTGATGTCTCCAATCTCTTGTTTTGTACGTTTTTTCCACGTGTCTTGACATCCAATGTATCCCTGCAAAGTTTGGTGAAGATCTGAGTATGTCGTTTTTGAACTCATCTGGAACATCCTTTCTGAAAATTTGAAAATTCTTAAAAAATTCGTTCAAAATCTTGACGTCTCCAATCTCTTGTTTTGTACGTTTTTTCCACTTGTCTTTACATCCAATGTATCCCTGCAAAGTTTGGTGAAGATCTGAGTATGTAGTTTTTGACCTTATCTGGAACCTCCCATCTGAAAATTTGAAAATTCCTAAAAAATCCGTCCAAAATCTTGATGCCCCAAATCTCTTGTTTTGTACGATTTTTCCAGGTGTCTTGACATCCAATGTATCCCTGCAAAGTTTGGTGAAGATCTGAGTATGTAGTTTTTGACCTTATCTGGAACCTCCTATCTGAAAATTTGAAAATTCTTCAAAAATTCGTCCAAAATCTTGATGTCTCCAATCTCTTGTTTTGTACGTTTTTGCCACGTGTCTTGACATCCAATGTATCCCTGCAAAGTTTGGTGAAGATCTGAGTATGTAGTTTTTGACTTTATCTGGAACCTCATTTCTGAAAATTTGAAAATTCCTCAAAAATTCGTCCAAAATCTTGATGTCTCCAATCTCTTGTTTTGTACGTTTTTTCCACGTGTCTTGACATCCAATGTATCCCTGCAAAGTTTGGTGAAGATCTGAGTATGTAGTTTTTGACCTTATCTGGGACCTCCTATCTGAAAATTTGAAAATTCTTAAAAAATTCGTCGAAAATCTTGATGTCTCCAATCTCTTGTTTTGTACGTTTTTTCCACGTGTCTTGACATGCAAAGTATCCCTGCAACGTTTGGTGAAGATCTGAGTATGTAGTTTTTGACCTTATATGTAACCTCCTATCTGAAAATTTGAAAATTCTTCAAAAATTCGTCCAAAATCTTGATGACACCAATCTCTTGTTTTGTACGTTTTTTCCACGTGTCTTGACATCCAATGTATCCATGCAAAGTTTGGTGAAGATCTGAGTATGTAGTTTTTGACCTTATATGGAACCTCCTATCTGAAAATTTGAAAATTCTTAAAAAATTCGTCCAAAATCTTGATGTCTCCAATCTCTTGTTTTGTACGTTTTTTCCACGTGTCTTGACATCCAATGTATCCCTGCAAAGTTTGGTGAAGATCTGAGTATGTAGTTTTTGACCTTATCTGGAACCTCTCATCTGAAAATTTGAAAATTCCTAAAAAATCCGTCCAAAATCTTGATGACCTCAATCTCTTGTTTTGTACGTTTTTTCCACGTGTCTTGACATCCATTGTATCCCTGCAAAGTTTGGTGAAGATCTGAGTATGTAGTTTTTGACCTTATATGGAACCTCCTTTCTGAAAATTTGAAAATTCTTAAAAAATTCGTCCAAAATCTTGATGTCCCCAATCCTATGTTTTGTATGTTTTTTCCACGTGTCTTGACATCCAATGTATCCATGCAAAGTTTGGTGAAGATCTTAGTATGTCGTTTTTGACCTTATCTGGAACCTCCATCTGAAAATTTGAAAATTCTTCAAAAATTCGTCGAAAATCTTGATGTCTCCAATCTCTTGTTTTGTACGTTTTTTCCACGTGTCTTGACATGCAAAGTATCCCTGCAACGTTTGGTGAAGATCTGAGTATGTAGTTTTTGACCTTATCTGGAACCTCCTATCTGAAAATTTGAAAATTCTTCAAAAATTCGTCCAAAATCTTGATGTCTCCAATCTCTTGTTTTGTACGTTTTTTCCACGTTTCTTGACATCCAATGTATCCCTGCAATGTTTGGTGAAGATCTGAGTATGTAGTTTTTGACCTTATATGGAACCTCCTTTCTGAAAATTTGAAAATTCTTAAAAAAATCGTCCAAAATCTTGATGTCCCCAATCCTATGTTTTGTATGTTTTTTCCACGTGTCTTGACATCCAATGTATCCATGCAAAGTTTGGTGAAGATCTGAGTATGTCGTTTTTGACCTTATCTGGAACCTCCCATCTGAAAATTTGAAAATTCTTCAAAAATTCGTCGAAAATCTTGATGTCTCCAATCTCTTGTTTTGTACGTTTTTTCCACGTGTCTTGACATGCAAAGTATCCCTGCAACGTTTGGTGAAGATCTGAGTATGTAGTTTTTGACCTTATCTGGAACCTCCTATCTGAAAATTTGAAAATTCTTCAAAAATTCGTCCAAAATCTTGATGTCTCCAATCTCTTGTTTTGTACGTTTTTTCCACGTTTCTTGACATCCAATGTATCCCTGCAATGTTTGGTGAAGATCTGAGTATGTAGTTTTTGACCTTATATGGAACCTCATCTGAAAATTTGAAAATTCTTAAAAAATTTGACCAAAATCTTGATATCCCCAATCCTATGTTTTGTATGTTTTTTCCACGTGTCTTGACATCCAATGTATCCCTGCAAAGTTTGGTGAAGATCTGAGTATGTAGTTTTTGACCTTATCTGGAACCTCCTATCTGAAAATTTGAAAATTTTTGAAAGATTCGTCCAAAATCTTGATGTCTCCAATCTCTTGTTTTGTACGTTTTTTTCCACGTGTCTTGACCTCCAATGTATCCCTGCAATGTTTGGTGAAGATCTGAGTATGTAGTTTTTGACCTTATATGGAACCTCCTATCTGAAAATTTGAAAATTCCTAAAAAAATTTGACCAAAATCTTGATGTCCCCAATCCTATGTTTTGTATGTTTTTTCCACGTGTCTTGACATCCAATGTATCCCTGCAAAGTTTGGTGAAGATCTGAGTATGTCGTTTTTGATCTTATCTGGAACATCCTTTCTGAAAATTTGAAAATTCTTAAAAAATTCGTCCAAAATCTTGATGTCTCCAATCTCTTGTTTTGTACGTTTTTTCCACGTGTCTTGACATCCAATGTATCCCTGCAAAGTTTGGTGAAGATCTGAGTATGTCGTTTTTGACCTTATCTGGAACCTCCCATCTGAAAATTTGAAAATTCCTAAAAAATCCGTCCAAAATCTTGATGGCCCCAATCTCTTGTTTTGTACGATTTTTCCACGTGTCTTGACATCCAATGTATCCCTGCAAAGTTTGGTGAAGATCTGAGTATGTAGTTTTTGACCTTATCTGGAAACTCCTATCTGAAAATTTGAAAATTCTTAAAAAATTCGTCCAAAATCTTGATGTCTCCAATCTCTTGTTTTGTACGTTTTTGCCACGTGTCTTGACATCCAATGTATCCCTGCAAAGTTTGGTGAAGATCTGAGTATGTAGTTTTTGACCTTATCTGGAACCTCCTATCTGAAAATTTGAAAATTCTTAAAAAATTCGTCCAAAATCTTGATGTCTCCAATCTCTTGTTTTGTACGTTTTTGCCACGTGTCTTGACATCCAATGTATCCCTGCAAAGTTTGGTGAAGATCTGAGTATGTAGTTTTTGACTTTATCTGGAACCTCATTTCTGAAAATTTGAAAATTCCTCAAAAATTCGTCCAAAATCTTGATGTCTCCAATCTCTTGTTTTGTACGTTTTTTCCACGTATCTTGACATGCAAAGTATCCCTGCAACGTTTGGTGAAGATCTGAGTATGTAGTTTTTGACCTTATCTGGAACCTCCTATCTGAAAATTTGAAAATTCTTCAAAAATTCGTCCAAAATCTTGATGACACCAATCTCTTGTTTTGTACGTTTTTTCCACGTGTCTTGACATCCAATGTATCCATGCAAAGTTTGGTGAAGATCTGAGTATGTAGTTTTTGACCTTATATGGAACCTCCTATCTGAAAATTTGAAAATTCTTAAAAAATTCGTCCAAAATCTTGATGTCTCCAATCTCTTGTTTTGTACGTTTTTTCCACGTGTCTTGACATCCAATGTATCCCTGCAAAGTTTGGTGAAGATCTGAGTATGTAGTTTTTGACCTTATCTGGAACCTCATTTCTGAAAATTTGAAAATTCCTCAAAAATTCGTCCAAAATCTTGATATCTCCAATCTCTTGTTTTGTACGTTTTTTCCACGTGTCTTGACATCCAATGTATCCCTGCAAAGTTTGGTGAAGATCTGAGTATGTCGTTTTTGACCTTATCTGGAACATCATTTCTGAAAATTTGAAAATTCTTAAAAAATTCGTCCAAAATCTTGACGTCTCCAATCTCTTGTTTTGTACGTTTTTTCCACGTGTCTTGACATCCAATGTATCCCTGCAAAGTTTGGTCAAGATCTGAGTATGTAGTTTTTGACCTTATCTGGAACCTCCTATCTGAAAATTTGAAAATTCTTAAAAAATTCGTCCAAAATCTTGATGTCTCCAATCTCTTGTTTTGTACGTTTTTTCCACGTGTCTTGACATCCAAAGTATCCCTGCAAAGTTTGGTGAAGATCTGAGTATGCCGTTTTTGACCTTATCTGGAACATCCTTTCTGAAAATTTGAAAATTCTTAAAAAATTCGTCCAAAATCTTGACGTTTCCAATCTCTTGTTTTGTACGTTGTTTCCACGTGTCTTGACATCCAATGTATCCCTGTAAAGTTTGGTGAAGATCTGAGTATGTAGTTTTTGATCTTATCTGGAACCTCCCATCTGAAAATTTGAAAATTCTTAAAAAATCCGTCCAAAATCTTGATGACCCCAATCTCTTGTTTTGTAGGTTTTTTCCACGTGTCTTGACATCCAATGTATCCCTGCAAAGTTTGGTGAAGATCTGAGTATGTAGTTTTTGACCTTATCTGGAACCTCCCATCTGAAAATTTGAAAATTCCTAAAAAATCCGTCCAAAATCTTGATGCCCCAATCTCTTGTTTTGTACGATTTTTCGACGTGTCTTGACATCCAATGTATCCCTGCAAAGTTTGGTGAAGATCTGAGTATGTAGTTTTTGACCTTATCTGGAACCTCCTATCTGAAAATTTGAAAATTCTTAAAAAATTCGTCCAAAATCTTGATGTCTCCAATCTCTTGTTTTGTACGTTTTTGCCACGTGTCTTGACATCCAATGTATCCCTGCAAAGTTTGGTGAAGATCTGAGTATGTAGTTTTTGACTTTATCTGGAACCTCATTTCTGAAAATTTGAAAATTCCTCAAAAATTCGTCCAAAATCTTGATGTCTCCAATCTCTTGTTTTGTACGTTTTTTCCACGTATCTTGACATGCAAAGTATCCCTGCAACGTTTGGTGAAGATCTGAGTATGTAGTTTTTGACCTTATCTGGAACCTCCTATCTGAAAATTTGAAAATTCTTCAAAAATTCGTCCAAAATCTTGATGACACCAATCTCTTGTTTTGTACGTTTTTTCCACGTGTCTTGACATCCAATGTATCCATGCAAAGTTTGGTGAAGATCTGAGTATGTAGTTTTTGACCTTATATGGAACCTCCTATCTGAAAATTTGAAAATTCTTAAAAAATTCGTCCAAAATCTTGATGTCTCCAATCTCTTGTTTTGTACGTTTTTTCCACGTGTCTTGACATCCAATGTATCCCTGCAAAGTTTGGTGAAGATCTGAGTATGTAGTTTTTGACCTTATCTGGAACCTCCCATCTGAAAATTTGAAAATTCCTAAAAAATCCGTCCAAAATCTTGATGACCTCAATCTCTTGTTTTGTACGTTTTTTCCACGTGTCTTGACATCCATTGTATCCCTGCAAAGTTTGGTGAAGATCTGAGTATGTCGTTTTTGACCTTATATGGAACCACCTTTCTGAAAATTTGAAAATTCTTCAAAAATTCGTCCAAAATCTTGATGTCTCCAATCTCTTGTTTTGTACGTTTTTTCCACGTGTCTTGACATCCAATGTATCCCTGCAAAGTTTGGTGAAGATCTGAGTATGTCGTTTTTGAACTCATCTGGAACATCCTTTCTGAAAATTTGAAAATTCTTAAAAAATTCGTTCAAAATCTTGACGTCTCCAATCTCTTGTTTTGTACGTTTTTTCCACTTGTCTTTACATCCAATGTATCCCTGCAAAGTTTGGTGAAGATCTGAGTATGTAGTTTTTGACCTTATCTGGAACCTCCCATCTGAAAATTTGAAAATTCCTAAAAAATCCGTCCAAAATCTTGATGCCCCAAATCTCTTGTTTTGTACGATTTTTCCAGGTGTCTTGACATCCAATGTATCCCTGCAAAGTTTGGTGAAGATCTGAGTATGTAGGTTTTGACCTTATCTGGAACCTCCTATCTGAAAATTTGAAAATTCTTCAAAAATTCGTCCAAAATCTTGATGTCTCCAATCTCTTGTTTTGTACGTTTTTGCCACGTGTCTTGACATCCAATGTATCCCTGCAAAGTTTGGTGAAGATCTGAGTATGTAGTTTTTGACTTTATCTGGAACCTCATTTCTGAAAATTTGAAAATTCCTCAAAAATTCGTCCAAAATCTTGATGTCTCCAATCTCTTGTTTTGTACGTTTTTTCCACGTGTCTTGACATCCAATGTATCCCTGCAAAGTTTGGTGAAGATCTGAGTATGTAGTTTTTGACCTTATCTGGGACCTCCTATCTGAAAATTTGAAAATTCTTAAAAAATTCGTCGAAAATCTTGATGTCTCCAATCTCTTGTTTTGTACGTTTTTTCCACGTGTCTTGACATGCAAAGTATCCCTGCAACGTTTGGTGAAGATCTGAGTATGTAGTTTTTGACCTTATATGTAACCTCCTATCTGAAAATTTGAAAATTCTTCAAAAATTCGTCCAAAATCTTGATG
Source organism: Lepisma saccharinum (assembly GCF_977018435.1). NCBI lineage: Eukaryota > Metazoa > Arthropoda > Insecta > Zygentoma > Lepismatidae > Lepisma > Lepisma saccharinum. Next base: position 457,917 of record NW_028142929.1, on the reverse strand, counting down.
ACACCAATCTCTTGTTTTGTACGTTTTTTCCACGTGTCTTGACATCCAATGTATCCATGCAAAGTTTGGTGAAGATCTGAGTATGTAGTTTTTGACCTTATATGGAACCTCCTATCTGAAAATTTGAAAATTCTTAAAAAATTCGTCCAAAATCTTGATGTCTCCAATCTCTTGTTTTGTACGTTTTTTCCACGTGTCTTGACATCCAATGTATCCCTGCAAAGTTTGGTGAAGATCTGAGTATGTAGTTTTTGACCTTATCTGGAACCTCTCATCTGAAAATTTGAAAATTCCTAAAAAATCCGTCCAAAATCTTGATGACCTCAATCTCTTGTTTTGTACGTTTTTTCCACGTGTCTTGACATCCATTGTATCCCTGCAAAGTTTGGTGAAGATCTGAGTATGTAGTTTTTGACCTTATATGGAACCTCCTTTCTGAAAATTTGAAAATTCTTAAAAAATTCGTCCAAAATCTTGATGTCCCCAATCCTATGTTTTGTATGTTTTTTCCACGTGTCTTGACATCCAATGTATCCATGCAAAGTTTGGTGAAGATCTTAGTATGTCGTTTTTGACCTTATCTGGAACCTCCATCTGAAAATTTGAAAATTCTTCAAAAATTCGTCGAAAATATTGATGTCTCCAATCTCTTGTTTTGTACGTTTTTTCCACGTGTCTTGACATGCAAAGTATCCCTGCAACGTTTGGTGAAGATCTGAGTATGTAGTTTTTGACCTTATCTGGAACCTCCTATCTGAAAATTTGAAAATTCTTCAAAAATTCGTCCAAAATCTTGATGTCTCCAATCTCTTGTTTTGTACGTTTTTTCCACGTTTCTTGACATCCAATGTATCCCTGCAATGTTTGGTGAAGATCTGAGTATGTAGTTTTTGACCTTATATGGAACCTCCTTTCTGAAAATTTGAAAATTCTTAAAAAAATCGTCCAAAATCTTGATGTCCCCAATCCTATGTTTTGTATGTTTTTTCCACGTGTCTTGACATCCAATGTATCCATGCAAAGTTTGGTGAAGATCTGAGTATGTCGTTTTTGACCTTATCTGGAACCTCCCATCTGAAAATTTGAAAATTCTTCAAAAATTCGTCGAAAATCTTGATGTCTCCAATCTCTTGTTTTGTACGTTTTTTCCACGTGTCTTGACATGCAAAGTATCCCTGCAACGTTTGGTGAAGATCTGAGTATGTCGTTTTTGACCTTATCTGGAACCTCCTATCTGAAAATTTGAAAATTCTTCAAAAATTCGTCCAAAATCTTGATGTCTCCAATCTCTTGTTTTGTACGTTTTTTCCACGTTTCTTGACATCCAATGTATCCCTGCAATGTTTGGTGAAGATCTGAGTATGTAGTTTTTGACCTTATATGGAACCTCATCTGAAAATTTGAAAATTCTTAAAAAATTTGACCAAAATCTTGATATCCCCAATCCTATGTTTTGTATGTTTTTTCCACGTGTCTTGACATCCAATGTATCCCTGCAAAGTTTGGTGAAGATCTGAGTATGTAGTTTTTGACCTTATCTGGAACCTCCTATCTGAAAATTTGAAAATTTTTGAAAGATTCGTCCAAAATCTTGATGTCTCCAATCTCTTGTTTTGTACGTTTTTTTCCACGTGTCTTGACCTCCAATGTATCCCTGCAATGTTTGGTGAAGATCTGAGTATGTAGTTTTTGACCTTATATGGAACCTCCTATCTGAAAATTTGAAAATTCCTAAAAAAATTTGACCAAAATCTTGATGTCCCCAATCCTATGTTTTGTATGTTTTTTCCACGTGTCTTGACATCCAATGTATCCCTGCAAAGTTTGGTGAAGATCTGAGTATGTCGTTTTTGATCTTATCTGGAACATCCTTTCTGAAAATTTGAAAATTCTTAAAAAATTCGTCCAAAATCTTGATGTCTCCAATCTCTTGTTTTGTACGTTTTTTCCACGTGTCTTGACATCCAATGTATCCCTGCAAAGTTTGGTGAAGATCTGAGTATGTCGTTTTTGACCTTATCTGGAACCTCCCATCTGAAAATTTGAAAATTCCTAAAAAATCCGTCCAAAATCTTGATGGCCCCAATCTCTTGTTTTGTACGATTTTTCCACGTGTCTTGACATCCAATGTATCCCTGCAAAGTTTGGTGAAGATCTGAGTATGTAGTTTTTGACCTTATCTGGAAACTCCTATCTGAAAATTTGAAAATTCTTAAAAAATTCGTCCAAAATCTTGATGTCTCCAATCTCTTGTTTTGTACGTTTTTGCCACGTGTCTTGACATCCAATGTATCCCTGCAAAGTTTGGTGAAGATCTGAGTATGTAGTTTTTGACCTTATCTGGAACCTCATTTCTGAAAATTTGAAAATTCCTCAAAAATTCGTCCAAAATCTTGATATCTCCAATCTCTTGTTTTGTACGTTTTTTCCACGTGTCTTGACATCCAATGTATCCCTGCAAAGTTTGGTGAAGATCTGAGTATGTCGTTTTTGACCTTATCTGGAACATCATTTCTGAAAATTTGAAAATTCTTAAAAAATTCGTCCAAAATCTTGACGTCTCCAATCTCTTGTTTTGTACGTTTTTTCCACGTGTCTTGACATCCAATGTATCCCTGCAAAGTTTGGTCAAGATCTGAGTATGTAGTTTTTGACCTTATCTGGAACCTCCTATCTGAAAATTTGAAAATTCTTAAAAAATTCGTCCAAAATCTTGATGTCTCCAATCTCTTGTTTTGTACGTTTTTTCCACGTGTCTTGACATCCAATGTATCCCTGCAAAGTTTGGTGAAGATCTGAGTATGTCGTTTTTGACCTTATCTGGAACATCCTTTCTGAAAATTTGAAAATTCTTAAAAAATTCGCCCAAAATCTTGACGTCTCCAATCTCTTGTTTTGTACGTTTTTGCCACGTGTCTTGACGTCCAATGTATCCCTGTAAAGTTTGGTGAAGATCTGAGTATGTAATTTTTGACCTTATCTGGAACCTCCCATCTGAAAATTTGAAAATTCCTAAAAAATCCGTCCAAAATCTTGATGACCCCAATCTCTTGTTTTGTACGTTTTTTCCACGTGTCTTGACATCCAATGTATCCCTGCAAAGTTTGGTGAAAATCTGAGTATGTAGTTTTTGACCTTATCTGGAACCTCCTATCTGAAAATTTGAAAATTCTTAAAAAATTCGTCCAAAACCTTGATGTCTCCAATCTCTTGTTTTGTACGTTTTTCCCACGTGTCTTGACATCCAATGTATCCCTGCAAAGTTTGGTGAAGATCTGAGTATGTAGTTTTTGACCTTATCTGGAACCTCCTATCTGAAAATTTGAAAATTCTTAAAAAATTCGTCCAAAATCTTGATGTCTCCAATCTCTTGTTTTGTACGGTTTTTCCACGTGTCTTGACATCCAATGTATCCCTGCAAAGTTTGGTGAAGATCTGAGTATGTCGTTTTTGAACTCATCTGGAACATCATTTCTGAAAATTTGAAAATTCTTAAAAAATTCGTCCAAAATCTTGACGTCTCCAATCTCTTGTTTTGTACGTTTTTCCACGTGTCTTGACATCCAATGTATCCCTGCAAAGTTTGGTCAAGATCTGAGTATGTAGTTTTTGACCTTATCTGGAACCTCCTATCTGAAAATTTGAAAATTCTTAAAAAATTCGTCCAAAATCTTGATGTCTCCAATTTCTTGTTTTGTACGTTTTTTCCACGTGTCTTGACATCCAAAGTATCCCTGCAAAGTTTGGTGAAGATCTGAGTATGTCGTTTTTGACCTTATCTGGAACATCCTTTCTGAAAATTTGAAAATTCTTAAAAAATTCGCCCAAAATCTTGACGTTTCCAATCTCTTGTTTTGTACGTTTTTTCCACGTGTCTTGACATACAATGTATCCCTGTAAAGTTTGGTGAAGATCTGAGTATGTAGTTTTTGACCTTATCTGGAACCTCCCATCTGAAAATTTGAAAATTCCTAAAAAATCCGTCCAAAATCTTGATGACCCCAATCTCTTGTTTTGTACGTTTTTTCCACGTGTCTTGACATCCAATGTATCCCTGCAAAGTTTGGTGAAGATCTGAGTATGTAGTTTTTGACCTTATCTGGAACCTCCTATCTGAAAATTTGAAAATTCTTAAAAAATTCGTCCAAAATCTTGATGTCTCCAATCTCTTGTTTTGTACGTTTTTCCCACGTGTCTTGACATCCAATGTATCCCTGCAAAGTTTGGTGAAGATCTGAGTATGTAGTTTTTGATCTTATCTGGAACCTCCTATCTGAAAATTTGAAAATTCTTAAAAAATTCGTCCAAAATCTTGATGTCTCCAATCTCTTGTTTTGTACGGTTTTTCCACGTGTCTTGACATCCAATGTATCCCTGCAAAGTTTGGTGAAGATCTGAGTATGTCGTTTTTGAACTCATCTGGAACATCCTTTCTGAAAATTTGAAAATTCTTAAAAAATTCGTCCAAAATCTTGACGTCTCCAATCTCTTGTTTTGTACGTTTTTCCCACGTGTCTTGACATCCAATGTATCCCTGCAAAGTTTGGTGAAGATCTGAGTATGTAGTTTTTGACCTTATCTGGAACCTCCCATCTGAAAATTTGAAAATTCCTAAAAAATCCGTCCAAAATCTTGATGGCCCCAATCTCTTGTTTTGTACGATTTTTCCACGTGTCTTGACATCCAATGTATCCCTGCAAAGTTTGGTGAAGATCTGAGTATGTAGTTTTTGACCTTATCTGGAAACTCCTATCTGAAAATTTGAAAATTCTTAAAAAATTCGTCCAAAATCTTGATGTCTCCAATCTCTTGTTTTGTACGTTTTTGCCACGTGTCTTGACATCCAATGTATCCCTGCAAAGTTTGGTGAAGATCTGAGTTTGTAGTTTTTGACCTTATCTGGAACCTCATTTCTGAAAATTTGAAAATTCCTCAAAAATTCGTCCAAAATCTTGATATCTCCAATCTCTTGTTTTGTACGTTTTTTCCACGTGTCTTGACATCCAATGTATCCCTGCAAAGTTTGGTGAAGATCTGAGTATGTCGTTTTTGACCTTATCTGGAACATCATTTCTGAAAATTTGAAAATTCTTAAAAAATTCGTCCAAAATCTTGACGTCTCCAATCTCTTGTTTTGTACGTTTTTTCCACGTGTCTTGACATCCAATGTATCCATGCAAAGTTTGGTCAAGATCTGAGTATGTAGTTTTTGACCTTATCTGGAACCTCCTATCTGAAAATTTGAAAATTCTTAAAAAATTCGTCCAAAATCTTGATGTCTCCAATCTCTTGTTTTGTACGTTTTTTCCACGTGTCTTGACATCCAATGTATCCCTGCAAAGTTTGGTGAAGATCTGAGTATGTCGTTTTTGACCTTATCTGGAACATCCTTTCTGAAAATTTGAAAATTCTTAAAAAATTCGCCCAAAACCTTGACGTCTCCAATCTCTTGTTTTGTACGTTTTTGCCACGTGTCTTGACATCCAATGTATCCCTGTAAAGTTTGGTGAAGATCTGAGTATGTAATTTTTGACCTTATCTGGAACCTCCCATCTGAAAATTTGAAAATTCCTAAAAAATCCGTCCAAAATCTTGATGACCCCAATCTCTTGTTTTGTACGTTTTTTCCACGTGTCTTGACATCCAATGTATCCCTGCAAAGTTTGGTGAAGATCTGAGTATGTAGTTTTTGACCTTATCTGGAACCTCCTATCTGAAAATTTGAAAATTCTTAAAAAATTCGTCCAAAATCTTGATGTCTCCAATCTCTTGTTTTGTACGTTTTTCCCACGTGTCTTGACATCCAATGTATCCCTGCAAAGTTTGGTGAAGATCTGAGTATGTAGTTTTTGACCTTATCTGGAACCTCCTATTTGAAAATTTGAAAATTCTTAAAAAATTCGTCCAAAATCTTGATGTCTCCAATCTCTTGTTTTGTACGGTTTTTCCACGTGTCTTGACATCCAATGTATCCCTGCAAAGTTTGGTGAAGATCTGAGTATGTCGTTTTTGAACTCATCTGGAACATCATTTCTGAAAATTTGAAAATTCTTAAAAAATTCGTCCAAAATCTTGACGTCTCCAATCTCTTGTTTTGTACGTTTTTTCCACGTGTCTTGACATCCAATGTATCCCTGCAAAGTTTGGTCAAGATCTGAGTATGTAGTTTTTGACCTTATCTGGAACCTCCTATCTGAAAATTTGAAAATTCTTAAAAAATTCGTCCAAAATCTTGATGTCTCCAATCTCTTGTTTTGTACGTTTTTTCCACGTGTCTTGACATCCAAAGTATCCCTGCAAAGTTTGGTGAAGATCTGAGTATGCCGTTTTTGACCTTATCTGGAACATCCTTTCTGAAAATTTGAAAATTCTTAAAAAATTCGTCCAAAATCTTGACGTTTCCAATCTCTTGTTTTGTACGTTGTTTCCACGTGTCTTGACATCCAATGTATCCCTGTAAAGTTTGGTGAAGATCTGAGTATGTAGTTTTTGATCTTATCTGGAACCTCCCATCTGAAAATTTGAAAATTCTTAAAAAATCCGTCCAAAATCTTGATGACCCCAATCTCTTGTTTTGTAGGTTTTTTCCACGTGTCTTGACATCCAATGTATCCCTGCAAAGTTTGGTGAAGATCTGAGTATGTAGTTTTTGACCTTATCTGGAACCTCCCATCTGAAAATTTGAAAATTCCTAAAAAATCCGTCCAAAATCTTGATGCCCCAATCTCTTGTTTTGTACGATTTTTCGACGTGTCTTGACATCCAATGTATCCCTGCAAAGTTTGGTGAAGATCTGAGTATGTAGTTTTTGACCTTATCTGGAACCTCCTATCTGAAAATTTGAAAATTCTTAAAAAATTCGTCCAAAATCTTGATGTCTCCAATCTCTTGTTTTGTACGTTTTTGCCACGTGTCTTGACATCCAATGTATCCCTGCAAAGTTTGGTGAAGATCTGAGTATGTAGTTTTTGACTTTATCTGGAACCTCATTTCTGAAAATTTGAAAATTCCTCAAAAATTCGTCCAAAATCTTGATGTCTCCAATCTCTTGTTTTGTACGTTTTTTCCACGTATCTTGACATGCAAAGTATCCCTGCAACGTTTGGTGAAGATCTGAGTATGTAGTTTTTGACCTTATCTGGAACCTCCTATCTGAAAATTTGAAAATTCTTCAAAAATTCGTCCAAAATCTTGATGACACCAATCTCTTGTTTTGTACGTTTTTTCCACGTGTCTTGACATCCAATGTATCCATGCAAAGTTTGGTGAAGATCTGAGTATGTAGTTTTTGACCTTATATGGAACCTCCTATCTGAAAATTTGAAAATTCTTAAAAAATTCGTCCAAAATCTTGATGTCTCCAATCTCTTGTTTTGTACGTTTTTTCCACGTGTCTTGACATCCAATGTATCCCTGCAAAGTTTGGTGAAGATCTGAGTATGTAGTTTTTGACCTTATCTGGAACCTCCCATCTGAAAATTTGAAAATTCCTAAAAAATCCGTCCAAAATCTTGATGCCCCCAATCTCTTGTTTTGTACGATTTTTCCAGGTGTCTTGACATCCAATGTATCCCTGCAAAGTTTGGTGAAGATCTGAGTATGTAGTTTTTGACCTTATCTGGAACCTCCTATCTGAAAATTTGAAAATTCTTCAAAAATTCGTCCAAAATCTTGATGTCTCCAATCTCTTGTTTTGTACGTTTTTGCCACGTGTCTTGACATCCAATGTATCCCTGCAAAGTTTGGTGAAGATCTGAGTATGTAGTTTTTGACTTTATCTGGAACCTCATTTCTGAAAATTTGAAAATTCCTCAAAAATTCGTCCAAAATCTTGATGTCTCCAATCTCTTGTTTTGTACGTTTTTTCCACGTGTCTTGACATCCAATGTATCCCTGCAAAGTTTGGTGAAGATCTGAGTATGTAGTTTTTGACCTTATCTGGGACCTCCTATCTGAAAATTTGAAAATTCTTAAAAAATTCGTCGAAAATCTTGATGTCTCCAATCTCTTGTTTTGTACGTTTTTTCCACGTGTCTTGACATGCAAAGTATCCCTGCAACGTTTGGTGAAGATCTGAGTATGTAGTTTTTGACCTTATATGGAACCTCCTATCTGAAAATTTGAAAATTCTTCAAAAATTCGTCCAAAATCTTGATGACACCAATCTCTTGTTTTGTACGTTTTTTCCACGTGTCTTGACATCCAATGTATCCGTGCAAAGTTTGGTGAAGATCTGAGTATGTAGTTTTTGACCTTATATGGAACCTCCTATCTGAAAATTTGAAAATTCTTAAAAAATTCGTCCAAAATCTTGATGTCTCCAATCTCTTGTTTTGTACGTTTTTTCCACGTGTCTTGACATCCAATGTATCCCTGCAAAGTTTGGTGAAGATCTGAGTATGTAGTTTTTGACCTTATCTGGAACCTCTCATCTGAAAATTTGAAAATTCCTAAAAAATCCGTCCAAAATCTTGATGACCTCAATCTCTTGTTTTGTACGTTTTTTCCACGTGTCTTGACATCCATTGTATCCCTGCAAAGTTTGGTGAAGATCTGAGTATGTAGTTTTTGACCTTATATGGAACCTCCTTTCTGAAAATTTGAAAATTCTTAAAAAATTCGTCCAAAATCTTGATGTCCCCAATCCTATGTTTTGTATGTTTTTTCCACGTGTCTTGACATCCAATGTATCCATGCAAAGTTTGGTGAAGATCTTAGTATGTCGTTTTTGACCTTATCTGGAACCTCCATCTGAAAATTTGAAAATTCTTCAAAAATTCGTCGAAAATCTTGATGTCTCCAATCTCTTGTTTTGTACGTTTTTTCCACGTGTCTTGACATGCAAAGTATCCCTGCAACGTTTGGTGAAGATCTGAGTATGTAGTTTTTGACCTTATCTGGAACCTCCTATCTGAAAATTTGAAAATTCTTCAAAAATTCGTCCAAAATCTTGATGTCTCCAATCTCTTGTTTTGTACGTTTTTTCCACGTTTCTTGACATCCAATGTATCCCTGCAATGTTTGGTGAAGATCTGAGTATGTAGTTTTTGACCTTATATGGAACCTCCTTTCTGAAAATTTGAAAATTCTTAAAAAAATCGTCCAAAATCTTGATGTCCCCAATCCTATGTTTTGTATGTTTTTTCCACGTGTCTTGACATCCAATGTATCCATGCAAAGTTTGGTGAAGATCTGAGTATGTCGTTTTTGACCTTATCTGGAACCTCCCATCTGAAAATTTGAAAATTCTTCAAAAATTCGTCGAAAATCTTGATGTCTCCAATCTCTTGTTTTGTACGTTTTTTCCACGTGTCTTGACATGCAAAGTATCCCTGCAACGTTTGGTGAAGATCTGAGTATGTAGTTTTTGACCTTATCTGGAACCTCCTATCTGAAAATTTGAAAATTCTTCAAAAATTCGTCCAAAATCTTGATGTCTCCAATCTCTTGTTTTGTACGTTTTTTCCACGTTTCTTGACATCCAATGTATCCCTGCAATGTTTGGTGAAGATCTGAGTATGTAGTTTTTGACCTTATATGGAACCTCATCTGAAAATTTGAAAATTCTTAAAAAATTTGACCAAAATCTTGATATCCCCAATCCTATGTTTTGTATGTTTTTTCCACGTGTCTTGACATCCAATGTATCCCTGCAAAGTTTGGTGAAGATCTGAGTATGTAGTTTTTGACCTTATCTGGAACCTCCTATCTGAAAATTTGAAAATTTTTGAAAGATTCGTCCAAAATCTTGATGTCTCCAATCTCTTGTTTTGTACGTTTTTTTCCACGTGTCTTGACCTCCAATGTATCCCTGCAATGTTTGGTGAAGATCTGAGTATGTAGTTTTTGACCTTATATGGAACCTCCTATCTGAAAATTTGAAAATTCCTAAAAAAATTTGACCAAAATCTTGATGTCCCCAATCCTATGTTTTGTATGTTTTTTCCACGTGTCTTGACATCCAATGTATCCCTGCAAAGTTTGGTGAAGATCTGAGTATGTCGTTTTTGATCTTATCTGGAACATCCTTTCTGAAAATTTGAAAATTCTTAAAAAATTCGTCCAAAATCTTGATGTCTCCAATCTCTTGTTTTGTACGTTTTTTCCACGTGTCTTGACATCCAATGTATCCCTGCAAAGTTTGGTGAAGATCTGAGTATGTAGTTTTTGACCTTATATGGAACCTCCTATCTGAAAATTTGAAAATTCTTAAAAAATTTGACCAAAATCTTGATGTCCCCAATCCTATGTTTTGTATGTTTTTTCCCCGTGTCTTGACATAAAATGTATCCCTGCAGAGTTTGGTGAAGATCTGAGTATGTCGTTTTTGACCTTATCTGCAACATCCTTTCTGAAAATTTGAAAATTCGTAAAAAATTCGTCCAAAATCTTGATGTCTCCAATCTCTTGTTTTGTACGTTTTTTCCACGTGTCTTGACATCCAATGTATCCCTGCAAAGTTTGGTGAAGATCTGAGTATGTAGTTTTTGACCTTATCTGGAACCTCATTTCTGAAAATTTGAAAATTCCTCAAAAATTCGTCCAAAATCTTGATGTCTCCAATCTCTTGTTTTGTACGTTTTTTCCACGTGTCTTGACATCCAATGTATCCCTGCAAAGTTTGGTGAAGATCTGAGTATGTCGTTTTTGACCTTATCTGGAACATCATTTCTGAAAATTTGAAAATTCTTAAAAAATTCGTCCAAAATCTTGACGTCTCCAATCTCTTGTTTTGTACGTTTTTTCCACGTGTCTTGACATCCAATGTATCCCTGCAAAGTTTGGTGAAGATCTGAGTATGTAGTTTTTGACCTTATCTGGAACCTCCTATCTGAAAATTTGAAAATTCTTAAAAAATTCGTCCAAAATCTTGATGTCTCCAATCTCTTGTTTTGTACGTTTTTTCCACGTGTCTTGACATCCAATGTATCCCTGCAAAGTTTGGTGAAGATCTGAGTATGTCGTTTTTGACCTTATCTGGAACATCCTTTCTGAAAATTTGAAAATTCTTAAAAAATTCGCCCAAAATCTTGACGTCTCCAATCTCTTGTTTTGTACGTTTTTTCCACGTGTCTTGACATACAATGTATCCCTGTAAAGTTTGGTGAAGATCTGAGTATGTAGTTTTTGACCTTATCTGGAACCTCCCATCTGAAAATTTGAAAATTCCTAAAAAATCCGTCCAAAATCTTGATGACCCCAATCTCTTGTTTTGTACGTTTTTTCCACGTGTCTTGACATGCAAAGTATCCCTGCAACGTTTGGTGAAGATCTGAGTATGTAGTTTTTGACCTTATCTGGAACCTCCTATCTGAAAATTTGAAAATTCTTAAAAAATTCGTCCAAAATCTTGATGTCTCCAATCTCTTGTTTTGTACGTTTTTCCCACGTGTCTTGACATCCAATGTATCCCTGCAAAGTTTGGTGAAGATCTGAGTATGTAGTTTTTGATCTTATCTGGAACCTCCTATCTGAAAATTTGAAAATTCTTAAAAAATTCGTCCAAAATCTTGATGTCTCCAATCTCTTGTTTTGTACGGTTTTTCCACGTGTCTTGACATCCAATGTATCCCTGCAAAGTTTGGTGAAGATCTGAGTATGTCGTTTTTGAACTCATCTGGAACATCCTTTCTGAAAATTTGAAAATTCTTAAAAAATTCGTCCAAAATCTTGACGTCTCCAATCTCTTGTTTTGTACGTTTTTCCCACGTGTCTTGACATCCAATGTATCCCTGCAAAGTTTGGTGAAGATCTGAGTATGTAGTTTTTGACCTTATCTGGAACCTCCCATCTGAAAATTTGAAAATTCCTAAAAAATCCGTCCAAAATCTTGATGGCCCCAATCTCTTGTTTTGTACGATTTTTCCACGTGTCTTGACATCCAATGTATCCCTGCAAAGTTTGGTGAAGATCTGAGTATGTAGTTTTTGACCTTATCTGGAAACTCCTATCTGAAAATTTGAAAATTCTTAAAAAATTCGTCCAAAATCTTGATGTCTCCAATCTCTTGTTTTGTACGTTTTTGCCACGTGTCTTGACATCCAATGTATCCCTGCAAAGTTTGGTGAAGATCTGAGTATGTAGTTTTTGACCTTATCTGGAACCTCATTTCTGAAAATTTGAAAATTCCTCAAAAATTCGTCCAAAATCTTGATATCTCCAATCTCTTGTTTTGTACGTTTTTTCCACGTGTCTTGACATCCAATGTATCCCTGCAAAGTTTGGTGAAGATCTGAGTATGTCGTTTTTGACCTTATCTGGAACATCATTTCTGAAAATTTGAAAATTCTTAAAAAATTCGTCCAAAATCTTGACGTCTCCAATCTCTTGTTTTGTACGTTTTTTCCACGTGTCTTGACATCCAATGTATCCCTGCAAAGTTTGGTCAAGATCTGAGTATGTAGTTTTTGACCTTATCTGGAACCTCCTATCTGAAAATTTGAAAATTCTTAAAAAATTCGTCCAAAATCTTGATGTCTCCAATCTCTTGTTTTGTACGTTTTTTCCACGTGTCTTGACATCCAATGTATCCCTGCAAAGTTTGGTGAAGATCTGAGTATGTCGTTTTTGACCTTATCTGGAACATCCTTTCTGAAAATTTGAAAATTCTTAAAAAATTCGCCCAAAATCTTGACGTCTCCAATCTCTTGTTTTGTACGTTTTTGCCACGTGTCTTGACGTCCAATGTATCCCTGTAAAGTTTGGTGAAGATCTGAGTATGTAATTTTTGACCTTATCTGGAACCTCCCATCTGAAAATTTGAAAATTCCTAAAAAATCCGTCCAAAATCTTGATGACCCCAATCTCTTGTTTTGTACGTTTTTTCCACGTGTCTTGACATCCAATGTATCCCTGCAAAGTTTGGTGAATATCTGAGTATGTAGTTTTTGACCTTATCTGGAACCTCCTATCTGAAAATTTGAAAATTCTTAAAAAATTCGTCCAAAACCTTGATGTCTCCAATCTCTTGTTTTGTACGCTTTTCCCACGTGTCTTGACATCCAATGTATCCCTGCAAAGTTTGGTGAAGATCTGAGTATGTAGTTTTTGACCTTATCTGGAACCTCCTATCTGAAAATTTGAAAATTCTTAAAAAATTCGTCCAAAATCTTGATGTCTCCAATCTCTTGTTTTGTACGGTTTTTCCACGTGTCTTGACATCCAATGTATCCCTGCAAAGTTTGGTGAAGATCTGAGTATGTCGTTTTTGACCTTATCTGGAACCTCCTATCTGAAAATTTGAAAATTCTTAAAAAATTCGTCCAAAACCTTGATGTCTCCAATCTCTTGTTTTGTACGCTTTTCCCACGTGTCTTGACATCCAATGTATCCCTGCAAAGTTTGGTGAAGATCTGAGTATGTAGTTTTTGACCTTATCTGGAACCTCCTATCTGAAAATTTGAAAATTCTTAAAAAATTCGTCCAAAATCTTGATGTCTCCAATCTCTTGTTTTGTACGGTTTTTCCACGTGTCTTGACATCCAATGTATCCCTGCAAAGTTTGGTGAAGATCTGAGTATGTCGTTTTTGAACTCATCTGGAACATCATTTCTGAAAATTTGAAAATTCTTAAAAAATTCGTCCAAAATCTTGACGTCTCCAATCTCTTGTTTTGTACGTTTTTTCCACGTGTCTTGACATCCAATGTATCCCTGCAAAGTTTGGTCAAGATCTGAGTATGTAGTTTTTGACCTTATCTGGAACCTCCTATCTGAAAATTTGAAAATTCTTAAAAAATTCGTCCAAAATCTTGATGTCTCCAATCTCTTGTTTTGTACGTTTTTTCCACGTGTCTTGACATCCAAAGTATCCCTGCAAAGTTTGGTGAAGATCTGAGTATGTCGTTTTTGACCTTATCTGGAACATCCTTTCTGAAAATTTGAAAATTCTTAAAAAATTCGCCCAAAATCTTGACGTCTCCAATCTCTTGTTTTGTACGTTTTTTCCACGTGTCTTGACATACAATGTATCCCTGTAAAGTTTGGTGAAGATCTGAGTATGTAGTTTTTGACCTTATCTGGAACCTCCCATCTGAAAATTTGAAAATTCCTAAAAAATCCGTCCAAAATCTTGATGACCCCAATCTCTTGTTTTGTACGTTTTTTCCACGTGTCTTGACATCCAATGTATCCCTGCAAAGTTTGGTGAAGATCTGAGTATGTAGTTTTTGACCTTATCTGGAACCTCCTATCTGAAAATTTGAAAATTCTTAAAAAATTCGTCCAAAATCTTGATGTCTCCAATCTCTTGTTTTGTACGTTTTTCCCACGTGTCTTGACATCCAATGTATCCCTGCAAAGTTTGGTGAAGATCTGAGTATGTAGTTTTTGATCTTATCTGGAACCTCCTATCTGAAAATTTGAAAATTCTTAAAAAATTCGTCCAAAATCTTGATGTCTCCAATCTCTTGTTTTGTACGGTTTTTCCACGTGTCTTGACATCCAATGTATCCCTGCAAAGTTTGGTGAAGATCTGAGTATGTCGTTTTTGAACTCATCTGGAACATCCTTTCTGAAAATTTGAAAATTCTTAAAAAATTCGTCCAAAATCTTGACGTCTCCAATCTCTTGTTTTGTACGTTTTTCCCACGTGTCTTGACATCCAATGTATCCCTGCAAAGTTTGGTGAAGATCTGAGTATGTAGTTTTTGACCTTATCTGGAACCTCCTATCTGAAAATTTGAAAATTCTTAAAAAATTCGTCCAAAATCTTGATGGCCCCAATCTCTTGTTTTGTACGATTTTTCCACGTGTCTTGACATCCAATGTATCCCTGCAAAGTTTGGTGAAGATCTGAGTATGTAGTTTTTGACCTTATCTGGAAACTCCTATCTGAAAATTTGAAAATTCTTAAAAAATTCGTCCAAAATCTTGATGTCTCCAATCTCTTGTTTTGTACGTTTTTGCCACGTGTCTTGACATCCAATGTATCCCTGCAAAGTTTGGTGAAGATCTGAGTATGTAGTTTTTGACCTTATCTGGAACCTCATTTCTGAAAATTTGAAAATTCCTCAAAAATTCGTCCAAAATCTTGATATCTCCAATCTCTTGTTTTGTACGTTTTTTCCACGTGTCTTGACATCCAATGTATCCCTGCAAAGTTTGGTGAAGATCTGAGTATGTCGTTTTTGACCTTATCTGGAACATCATTTCTGAAAATTTGAAAATTCTTAAAAAATTCGTCCAAAATCTTGACGTCTCCAATCTCTTGTTTTGTACGTTTTTTCCACGTGTCTTGACATCCAATGTATCCCTGCAAAGTTTGGTCAAGATCTGAGTATGTAGTTTTTGACCTTATCTGGAACCTCCTATCTGAAAATTTGAAAATTCTTAAAAAATTCGTCCAAAATCTTGATGTCTCCAATCTCTTGTTTTGTACGTTTTTTCCACGTGTCTTGACATCCAATGTATCCCTGCAAAGTTTGGTGAAGATCTGAGTATGTCGTTTTTGACCTTATCTGGAACATCCTTTCTGAAAATTTGAAAATTCTTAAAAAATTCGCCCAAAATCTTGACGTCTCCAATCTCTTGTTTTGTACGTTTTTGCCACGTGTCTTGACGTCCAATGTATCCCTGTAAAGTTTGGTGAAGATCTGAGTATGTAATTTTTGACCTTATCTGGAACCTCCCATCTGAAAATTTGAAAATTCCTAAAAAATCCGTCCAAAATCTTGATGACCCCAATCTCTTGTTTTGTACGTTTTTTCCACGTGTCTTGACATCCAATGTATCCCTGCAAAGTTTGGTGAATATCTGAGTATGTAGTTTTTGACCTTATCTGGAACCTCCTATCTGAAAATTTGAAAATTCTTAAAAAATTCGTCCAAAACCTTGATGTCTCCAATCTCTTGTTTTGTACGCTTTTCCCACGTGTCTTGACATCCAATGTATCCCTGCAAAGTTTGGTGAAGATCTGAGTATGTAGTTTTTGACCTTATCTGGAACCTCCTATCTGAAAATTTGAAAATTCTTAAAAAATTCGTCCAAAATCTTGATGTCTCCAATCTCTTGTTTTGTACGGTTTTTCCACGTGTCTTGACATCCAATGTATCCCTGCAAAGTTTGGTGAAGATCTGAGTATGTCGTTTTTGACCTTATCTGGAACCTCCTATCTGAAAATTTGAAAATTCTTAAAAAATTCGTCCAAAACCTTGATGTCTCCAATCTCTTGTTTTGTACGCTTTTCCCACGTGTCTTGACATCCAATGTATCCCTGCAAAGTTTGGTGAAGATCTGAGTATGTAGTTTTTGACCTTATCTGGAACCTCCTATCTGAAAATTTGAAAATTCTTAAAAAATTCGTCCAAAATCTTGATGTCTCCAATCTCTTGTTTTGTACGGTTTTTCCACGTGTCTTGACATCCAATGTATCCCTGCAAAGTTTGGTGAAGATCTGAGTATGTCGTTTTTGAACTCATCTGGAACATCATTTCTGAAAATTTGAAAATTCTTAAAAAATTCGTCCAAAATCTTGACGTCTCCAATCTCTTGTTTTGTACGTTTTTTCCACGTGTCTTGACATCCAATGTATCCCTGCAAAGTTTGGTCAAGATCTGAGTATGTAGTTTTTGACCTTATCTGGAACCTCCTATCTGAAAATTTGAAAATTCTTAAAAAATTCGTCCAAAATCTTGATGTCTCCAATCTCTTGTTTTGTACGTTTTTTCCACGTGTCTTGACATCCAAAGTATCCCTGCAAAGTTTGGTGAAGATCTGAGTATGTCGTTTTTGACCTTATCTGGAACATCCTTTCTGAAAATTTGAAAATTCTTAAAAAATTCGCCCAAAATCTTGACGTCTCCAATCTCTTGTTTTGTACGTTTTTTCCACGTGTCTTGACATACAATGTATCCCTGTAAAGTTTGGTGAAGATCTGAGTATGTAGTTTTTGACCTTATCTGGAACCTCCCATCTGAAAATTTGAAAATTCCTAAAAAATCCGTCCAAAATCTTGATGACCCCAATCTCTTGTTTTGTACGTTTTTTCCACGTGTCTTGACATCCAATGTATCCCTGCAAAGTTTGGTGAAGATCTGAGTATGTAGTTTTTGACCTTATCTGGAACCTCCTATCTGAAAATTTGAAAATTCTTAAAAAATTCGTCCAAAATCTTGATGTCTCCAATCTCTTGTTTTGTACGTTTTTCCCACGTGTCTTGACATCCAATGTATCCCTGCAAAGTTTGGTGAAGATCTGAGTATGTAGTTTTTGATCTTATCTGGAACCTCCTATCTGAAAATTTGAAAATTCTTAAAAAATTCGTCCAAAATCTTGATGTCTCCAATCTCTTGTTTTGTACGGTTTTTCCACGTGTCTTGACATCCAATGTATCCCTGCAAAGTTTGGTGAAGATCTGAGTATGTCGTTTTTGAACTCATCTGGAACATCCTTTCTGAAAATTTGAAAATTCTTAAAAAATTCGTCCAAAATCTTGACGTCTCCAATCTCTTGTTTTGTACGTTTTTCCCACGTGTCTTGACATCCAATGTATCCCTGCAAAGTTTGGTGAAGATCTGAGTATGTAGTTTTTGACCTTATCTGGAACCTCCCATCTGAAAATTTGAAAATTCCTAAAAAATCCGTCCAAAATCTTGATGGCCCCAATCTCTTGTTTTGTACGATTTTTCCACGTGTCTTGACATCCAATGTATCCCTGCAAAGTTTGGTGAAGATCTGAGTATGTAGTTTTTGACCTTATCTGGAAACTCCTATCTGAAAATTTGAAAATTCTTAAAAAATTCGTCCAAAATCTTGATGTCTCCAATCTCTTGTTTTGTACGTTTTTGCCACGTGTCTTGACATCCAATGTATCCCTGCAAAGTTTGGTGAAGATCTGAGTATGTAGTTTTTGACCTTATCTGGAAACTCATTTCTGAAAATTTGAAAATTCCTCAAAAATTCGTCCAAAATCTTGATATCTCCAATCTCTTGTTTTGTACGTTTTTTCCACGTGTCTTGACATCCAATGTATCCCTGCAAAGTTTGGTGAAGATCTGAGTATGTCGTTTTTGACCTTATCTGGAACATCATTTCTGAAAATTTGAAAATTCTTAAAAAATTCGTCCAAAATCTTGACGTCTCCAATCTCTTGTTTTGTACGTTTTTTCCACGTGTCTTGACATCCAATGTATCCATGCAAAGTTTGGTCAAGATCTGAGTATGTAGTTTTTGACCTTATCTGGAACCTCCTATCTGAAAATTTGAAAATTCTTAAAAAATTCGTCCAAAATCTTGATGTCTCCAATCTCTTGTTTTGTACGTTTTTTCCACGTGTCTTGACATCCAATGTATCCCTGCAAAGTTTGGTGAAGATCTGAGTATGTCGTTTTTGACCTTATCTGGAACATCCTTTCTGAAAATTTGAAAATTCTTAAAAAATTCGCCCAAAACCTTGACGTCTCCAATCTCTTGTTTTGTACGTTTTTGCCACGTGTCTTGACATCCAATGTATCCCTGTAAAGTTTGGTGAAGATCTGAGTATGTAATTTTTGACCTTATCTGGAACCTCCCATCTGAAAATTTGAAAATTCCTAAAAAATCCGTCCAAAATCTTGATGACCCCAATCTCTTGTTTTGTACGTTTTTTCCACGTGTCTTGACATCCAATGTATCCCTGCAAAGTTTGGTGAAGATCTGAGTATGTAGTTTTTGACCTTATCTGGAACCTCCTATCTGAAAATTTGAAAATTCTTAAAAAATTCGTCCAAAATCTTGATGTCTCCAATCTCTTGTTTTGTACGTTTTTCCCACGTGTCTTGACATCCAATGTATCCCTGCAAAGTTTGGTGAAGATCTGAGTATGTAGTTTTTGACCTTATCTGGAACCTCCTATTTGAAAATTTGAAAATTCTTAAAAAATTCGTCCAAAATCTTGATGTCTCCAATCTCTTGTTTTGTACGGTTTTTCCACGTGTCTTGACATCCAATGTATCCCTGCAAAGTTTGGTGAAGATCTGAGTATGTCGTTTTTGAACTCATCTGGAACATCATTTCTGAAAATTTGAAAATTCTTAAAAAATTCGTCCAAAATCTTGACGTCTCCAATCTCTTGTTTTGTACGTTTTTTCCACGTGTCTTGACATCCAATGTATCCCTGCAAAGTTTGGTCAAGATCTGAGTATGTAGTTTTTGACCTTATCTGGAACCTCCTATCTGAAAATTTGAAAATTCTTAAAAAATTCGTCCAAAATCTTGATGTCTCCAATCTCTTGTTTTGTACGTTTTTTCCACGTGTCTTGACATCCAAAGTATCCCTGCAAAGTTTGGTGAAGATCTGAGTATGCCGTTTTTGACCTTATCTGGAACATCCTTTCTGAAAATTTGAAAATTCTTAAAAAATTCGTCCAAAATCTTGACGTTTCCAATCTCTTGTTTTGTACGTTGTTTCCACGTGTCTTGACATCCAATGTATCCCTGTAAAGTTTGGTGAAGATCTGAGTATGTAGTTTTTGATCTTATCTGGAACCTCCCATCTGAAAATTTGAAAATTCTTAAAAAATCCGTCCAAAATCTTGATGACCCCAATCTCTTGTTTTGTAGGTTTTTTCCACGTGTCTTGACATCCAATGTATCCCTGCAAAGTTTGGTGAAGATCTGAGTATGTAGTTTTTGACCTTATCTGGAACCTCCCATCTGAAAATTTGAAAATTCCTAAAAAATCCGTCCAAAATCTTGATGCCCCAATCTCTTGTTTTGTACGATTTTTCGACGTGTCTTGACATCCAATGTATCCCTGCAAAGTTTGGTGAAGATCTGAGTATGTAGTTTTTGACCTTATCTGGAACCTCCTATCTGAAAATTTGAAAATTCTTAAAAAATTCGTCCAAAATCTTGATGTCTCCAATCTCTTGTTTTGTACGTTTTTGCCACGTGTCTTGACATCCAATGTATCCCTGCAAAGTTTGGTGAAGATCTGAGTATGTAGTTTTTGACTTTATCTGGAACCTCATTTCTGAAAATTTGAAAATTCCTCAAAAATTCGTCCAAAATCTTGATGTCTCCAATCTCTTGTTTTGTACGTTTTTTCCACGTATCTTGACATGCAAAGTATCCCTGCAACGTTTGGTGAAGATCTGAGTATGTAGTTTTTGACCTTATCTGGAACCTCCTATCTGAAAATTTGAAAATTCTTCAAAAATTCGTCCAAAATCTTGATGACACCAATCTCTTGTTTTGTACGTTTTTTCCACGTGTCTTGACATCCAATGTATCCATGCAAAGTTTGGTGAAGATCTGAGTATGTAGTTTTTGACCTTATATGGAACCTCCTATCTGAAAATTTGAAAATTCTTAAAAAATTCGTCCAAAATCTTGATGTCTCCAATCTCTTGTTTTGTACGTTTTTTCCACGTGTCTTGACATCCAATGTATCCCTGCAAAGTTTGGTGAAGATCTGAGTATGTAGTTTTTGACCTTATCTGGAACCTCCCATCTGAAAATTTGAAAATTCCTAAAAAATCCGTCCAAAATCTTGATGACCTCAATCTCTTGTTTTGTACGTTTTTTCCACGTGTCTTGACATCCATTGTATCCCTGCAAAGTTTGGTGAAGATCTGAGTATGTCGTTTTTGACCTTATATGGAACCACCTTTCTGAAAATTTGAAAATTCTTCAAAAATTCGTCCAAAATCTTGATGTCTCCAATCTCTTGTTTTGTACGTTTTTTCCACGTGTCTTGACATCCAATGTATCCCTGCAAAGTTTGGTGAAGATCTGAGTATGTCGTTTTTGAACTCATCTGGAACATCCTTTCTGAAAATTTGAAAATTCTTAAAAAATTCGTCCAAAATCTTGACGTCTCCAATCTCTTGTTTTGTACGTTTTTTCCACTTGTCTTTACATCCAATGTATCCCTGCAAAGTTTGGTGAAGATCTGAGTATGTAGTTTTTGACCTTATCTGGAACCTCCCATCTGAAAATTTGAAAATTCCTAAAAAATCCGTCCAAAATCTTGATGGCCCCAATCTCTTGTTTTGTACGATTTTTCCAGGTGTCTTGACATCCAATGTATCCCTGCAAAGTTTGGTGAAGATCTGAGTATGTAGTTTTTGACCTTATCTGGAACCTCCTATCTGAAAATTTGAAAATTCTTCAAAAATTCGTCCAAAATCTTGATGTCTCCAATCTCTTGTTTTGTACGTTTTTGCCACGTGTCTTGACATCCAATGTATCCCTGCAAAGTTTGGTGAAGATCTGAGTATGTAATTTTTGACTTTATCTGGAACCTCATTTCTGAAAATTTGAAAATTCCTCAAAAATTCGTCCAAAATCTTGATGTCTCCAATCTCTTGTTTTGTACGTTTTTTCCACGTGTCTTGACATCCAATGTATCCCTGCAAAGTTTGGTGAAGATCTGAGTATGTAGTTTTTGACCTTATCTGGGACCTCCTATCTGAAAATTTGAAAATTCTTAAAAAATTCGTCGAAAATCTTGATGTCTCCAATCTCTTGTTTTGTACGTTTTTTCCACGTGTCTTGACATGCAAAGTATCCCTGCAACGTTTGGTGAAGATCTGAGTATGTAGTTTTTGACCTTATATGGAACCTCCTATCTGAAAATTTGAAAATTCTTAAAAAATTCGTCCAAAATCTTGATGACACCAATCTCTTGTTTTGTACGTTTTTTCCACGTGTCTTGACATCCAATGTATCCATGCAAAGTTTGGTGAAGATCTGAGTATGTAGTTTTTGACCTTATATGGAACCTCCTATCTGAAAATTTGAAAATTCTTAAAAAATTCGTCCAAAATCTTGATGTCTCCAATCTCTTGTTTTGTACGTTTTTTCCACGTGTCTTGACATCCAATGTATCCCTGCAAAGTTTGGTGAAGATCTGAGTATGTAGTTTTTGACCTTATCTGGAACCTCTCATCTGAAAATTTGAAAATTCCTAAAAAATCCGTCCAAAATCTTGATGACCTCAATCTCTTGTTTTGTACGTTTTTTCCACGTGTCTTGACATCCATTGTATCCCTGCAAAGTTTGGTGAAGATCTGAGTATGTAGTTTTTGACCTTATATGGAACCTCCTTTCTGAAAATTTGAAAATTCTTAAAAAATTCGTCCAAAATCTTGATGTCCCCAATCCTATGTTTTGTATGTTTTTTCCACGTGTCTTGACATCCAATGTATCCATGCAAAGTTTGGTGAAGATCTTAGTATGTCGTTTTTGACCTTATCTGGAACCTCCCATCTGAAAATTTGAAAATTCTTCAAAAATTCGTCGAAAATCTTGATGTCTCCAATCTCTTGTTTTGTACGTTTTTTCCACGTGTCTTGACATGCAAAGTATCCCTGCAACGTTTGGTGAAGATCTGAGTATGTAGTTTTTGACCTTATCTGGAACCTCCTATCTGAAAATTTGAAAATTCTTCAAAAATTCGTCCAAAATCTTGATGTCTCCAATCTCTTGTTTTGTACGTTTTTTCCACGTTTCTTGACATCCAATGTATCCCTGCAATGTTTGGTGAAGATCTGAGTATGTAGTTTTTGACCTTATATGGAACCTCCTTTCTGAAAATTTGAAAATTCTTAAAAAAATCGTCCAAAATCTTGATGTCCCCAATCCTATGTTTTGTATGTTTTTTCCACGTGTCTTGACATCCAATGTATCCATGCAAAGTTTGGTGAAGATCTGAGTATGTCGTTTTTGACCTTATCTGGAACCTCCCATCTGAAAATTTGAAAATTCTTCAAAAATTCGTCGAAAATCTTGATGTCTCCAATCTCTTGTTTTGTACGTTTTTTCCACGTGTCTTGACATGCAAAGTATCCCTGCAACGTTTGGTGAAGATCTGAGTATGTAGTTTTTGACCTTATCTGGAACCTCCTATCTGAAAATTTGAAAATTCTTCAAAAATTCGTCCAAAATCTTGATGTCTCCAATCTCTTGTTTTGTACGTTTTTTCCACGTTTCTTGACATCCAATGTATCCCTGCAATGTTTGGTGAAGATCTGAGTATGTAGTTTTTGACCTTATATGGAACCTCATCTGAAAATTTGAAAATTCTTAAAAAATTTGACCAAAATCTTGATATCCCCAATCCTATGTTTTGTATGTTTTTTCCACGTCTCTTGACATCCAATGTATCCCTGCAAAGTTTGGTGAAGATCTGAGTATGTAGTTTTTGACCTTATCTGGAACCTCCTATCTGAAAATTTGAAAATTTTTGAAAGATTCGTCCAAAATCTTGATGTCTCCAATCTCTTGTTTTGTACGTTTTTTTCCACGTGTCTTGACCTCCAATGTATCCCTGCAATGTTTGGTGAAGATCTGAGTATGTAGTTTTTGACCTTATCTGGAACCTCCTATCTGAAAATTTGAAAATTCTTCAAAAATTCGTCCAAAATCTTGATGTCTCCAATCTCTTGTTTTGTACGTTTTTTCCACGTTTCTTGACATCCAATGTATCCCTGCAATGTTTGGTGAAGATCTGAGTATGTAGTTTTTGACCTTATATGGAACCTCCTTTCTGAAAATTTGAAAATTCTTAAAAAAATCGTCCAAAATCTTGATGTCCCCAATCCTATGTTTTGTATGTTTTTTCCACGTGTCTTGACATCCAATGTATCCATGCAAAGTTTGGTGAAGATCTGAGTATGTCGTTTTTGACCTTATCTGGAACCTCCCATCTGAAAATTTGAAAATTCTTCAAAAATTCGTCGAAAATCTTGATGTCTCCAATCTCTTGTTTTGTACGTTTTTTCCACGTGTCTTGACATGCAAAGTATCCCTGCAACGTTTGGTGAAGATCTGAGTATGTAGTTTTTGACCTTATCTGGAACCTCCTATCTGAAAATTTGAAAATTCTTCAAAAATTCGTCCAAAATCTTGATGTCTCCAATCTCTTGTTTTGTACGTTTTTTCCACGTTTCTTGACATCCAATGTATCCCTGCAATGTTTGGTGAAGATCTGAGTATGTAGTTTTTGACCTTATATGGAACCTCATCTGAAAATTTGAAAATTCTTAAAAAATTTGACCAAAATCTTGATATCCCCAATCCTATGTTTTGTATGTTTTTTCCACGTCTCTTGACATCCAATGTATCCCTGCAAAGTTTGGTGAAGATCTGAGTATGTAGTTTTTGACCTTATCTGGAACCTCCTATCTGAAAATTTGAAAATTTTTGAAAGATTCGTCCAAAATCTTGATGTCTCCAATCTCTTGTTTTGTACGTTTTTTTCCACGTGTCTTGACCTCCAATGTATCCCTGCAATGTTTGGTGAAGATCTGAGTATGTAGTTTTTGACCTTATATGGAACCTCCTATCTGAAAATTTGAAAATTCCTAAAAAAATTTGACCAAAATCTTGATGTCCCCAATCCTATGTTTTGTATGTTTTTTCCACGTGTCTTGACATCCAATGTATCCCTGCAAAGTTTGGTGAAGATCTGAGTATGTCGTTTTTGATCTTATCTGGAACATCCTTTCTGAAAATTTGAAAATTCTTAAAAAATTCGTCCAAAATCTTGATGTCTCCAATCTCTTGTTTTGTACGTTTTTTCCACGTGTCTTGACATCCAATGTATCCCTGCAAAGTTTGGTGAAGATCTGAGTATGTAGTTTTTGACCTTATATGGAACCTCCTATCTGAAAATTTGAAAATTCTTAAAAAATTTGACCAAAATCTTGATGTCCCCAATCCTATGTTTTGTATGTTTTTTCCCCGTGTCTTGACATCCAATGTATCCCTGCAGAGTTTGGTGAAGATCTGAGTATGTCGTTTTTGACCTTATCTGCAACATCCTTTCTGAAAATTTGAAAATTCGTAAAAAATTCGTCCAAAATCTTGATGTCTCCAATCTCTTGTTTTGTACGTTTTTTCCACGTGTCTTGACATCCAATGTATCCCTGCAAAGTTTGGTGAAGATCTGAGTATGTAGTTTTTGACCTTATCTGGAACCTCATTTCTGAAAATTTGAAAATTCCTCAAAAAATTCGTCCAAAATCTTGATGTCTCCAATCTCTTGTTTTGTACGTTTTTTCCACGTGTCTTGACAACCAATGTATCCCTGCAAAGTTTGGTGAAGATCTGAGTATGTCGTTTTTGACCATATCTGGTACATCCTTTCTGAAAATTTGAAAATTCTTAAAAAATTCGTCCAAAATCTTGACGTCCCCAATCTCTTGTTTTGTACGTTTTTTCCACGTGTCTTGACATCCAATGTATCCCTGCAAAGTTTGGTCAAGATCTGAGTATGTAGTTTTTGACCTTATCTGGAACCTCCTATCTGAAAATTTGAAAATTCTTAAAAAATTCGTCCAAAATCTTGATGTCTCCAATCTCTTGTTTTGTACGTTTTTTCCACGTGTCTTGACATCCAAAGTATCCCTGCAAAGTTTGGTGAAGATCTGAGTATGTCGTTTTTGACCTTATCTGGAACATCCTTTCTGAAAATTTGAAAATTCTTAAAAAATTCGTCCAAAATCTTGACGTTTCCAATCTCTTGTTTTGTACGTTGTTTCCACGTGTCTTGACATCCCTGTAAAGTTTGGTGAAGATCTGATTATGTAGTTTTTGACCTTATCTGGAACCTCCCATCTGAAAATTTGAAAATTCCTAAAAAATCCGTCCAAAATCTTGATGACCCCAATCTCTTGTTTTGTACGTTTTTTCCACGTGTCTTGACATCCAATGTATCCCTGCAAAGTTTGGTGAAGATCTGAGTATGTAGTTGTTGACCTTATCTGGAACCTCCCATCTGAAAATTTGAAAATTCCTAAAAAATCCGTCCAAAATCTTGATGCCCCCAATCTCTTGTTTTGTACGATTTTTCCACGTGTCTTGACATCCAATGTATCCCTGCAAAGTTTGGTGAAGATCTGAGTATGTAATTTTTGACCTTATCTGGAACCTCCTATCTGAAAATTTTGAAAATTCTTAAAAAATTCGTCCAAAATCTTGATGTCTCCAATCTCTTGTTTTGTACGTTTTTGCCACGTGTCTTGACATCCAATGTATCCCTGCAAAGTTTGGTGAAGATCTGAGTATGTAGTTTTTGACCTTATCTGGAACCTCATTTCTGAAAATTTGAAACTTCCTCAAAAATTCGTCCAAAATCTTGATGTCTCCAATCTCTTGTTTTGTACGTTTTTTCCACGTGTCTTGACATCCAATGTATCCCTGCAAAGTTTGGTGAAGATCTGAGTATGTAGTTTTTGACCTTATCTGGAACCTCCTATCTGAAAATTTGAAAATTCTTAAAAAATTCGTCCAAAACCTTGATGTCTCCAATCTCTTGTTTTGTACGTTTTTTCCACGTGTCTTGACATCCAATGTATCCCTGCAAAGTTTGGTGAAGATCTGAGTATGTCGTTTTTGACCTTATCTGGAACATCCTTTCTGAAAATTTGAAAATTCTTAAAAAATTCGTCCAAAATCTTGATGTCTCCAATCTCTTGTTTTGTACGTTTTTTCCACGTGTCTTGACATCCAATGTATTTCTGCAAAGTTTGGTGATGATCTGAGTATGTCGTTTTTGACCTTATCTGGAACCTCATATCTGAAAATTTGAAAATTCTTCAAAAATTCGTCGAAAATCTTGATGTCTCCAATCTCTTGTTTTGTACGTTTTTTCCACGTGTCTTGACATGCAAAGTATCCCTGCAACGTTTGGTGAAGATCTGAGTATGT
Source organism: Lepisma saccharinum (assembly GCF_977018435.1). Lineage (NCBI taxonomy): Eukaryota > Metazoa > Arthropoda > Insecta > Zygentoma > Lepismatidae > Lepisma > Lepisma saccharinum. The sequence continues at coordinate 431,284 of NW_028142929.1, read as the reverse complement.
AGTTTTTGACCTTATCTGGAACCTCCTATCTGAAAATTTGAAAATTCTTCAAAAATTCGTCCAAAATCTTGATGTCTCCAATCTCTTGTTTTGTACGTTTTTTCCACGTTTCTTGACATCCAATGTATCCCTGCAATGTTTGGTGAAGATCTGAGTATGTAGTTTTTGACCTTATATGGAACCTCCTTTCTGAAAATTTGAAAATTCTTAAAAAAATCGTCCAAAATCTTGATGTCCCCAATCCTATGTTTTGTATGTTTTTTCCACGTGTCTTGACATCCAATGTATCCATGAAAAGTTTGGTGAAGATCTGAGTATGTCGTTTTTGACCTTATCTGGAACCTCCCATCTGAAAATTTGAAAATTCCTAAAAAATCCGTCCAAAATCTTGATGCCCCCAATCTCTTGTTTTGTACGATTTTTCCAGGTGTCTTGACATCCAATGTATCCCTGCAAAGTTTGGTGAAGATCTGAGTATGTAGTTTTTGACCTTATCTGGAACCTCCTATCTGAAAATTTGAAAATTCTTCAAAATTTCGTCCAAAATCTTGATGTCTCCAATCTCTTGTTTTGTACGTTTTTGCCACGTGTCTTGACATCCAATGTATCCCTGCAAAGTTTGGTGAAGATCTGAGTATGTAGTTTTTGACTTTATCTGGAACCTCATTTCTGAAAATTTGAAAATTCCTCAAAAATTCGTCCAAAATCTTGATGTCTCCAATCTCTTGTTTTGTACGTTTTTTCCACGTGTCTTGACATCCAATGTATCCCTGCAAAGTTTGGTGAAGATCTGAGTATGTAATTTTTGACCTTATATGGAACCTCCTATCTGAAAATTTGAAAATTCTTCAAAAATTCGTCCAAAATCTTGATGACACCAATCTCTTGTTTTGTACGTTTTTTCCACGTGTCTTGACATCCAATGTATCCATGCAAAGTTTGGTGAAGATCTGAGTATGTAGTTTTTGACCTTATATGGAACCTCCTATCTGAAAATTTGAAAATTCTTAAAAAATTCGTCCAAAATCTTGATGTCTCCAATCTCTTGTTTTGTACGTTTTTTCCACGTGTCTTGACATCCAATGTATCCCTGCAAAGTTTGGTGAAGATCTGAGTATGTAGTTTTTGACCTTATCTGGAACCTCTCATCTGAAAATTTGAAAATTCCTAAAAAATCCGTCCAAAATCTTGATGACCTCAATCTCTTGTTTTGTACGTTTTTTCCACGTGTCTTGACATCCATTGTATCCCTGCAAAGTTTGGTGAAGATCTGAGTATGTAGTTTTTGACCTTATATGGAACCTCCTTTCTGAAAATTTGAAAATTCTTAAAAAATTCGTCCAAAATCTTGATGTCCCCAATCCTATGTTTTGTATGTTTTTTCCACGTGTCTTGACATCCAATGTATCCATGCAAAGTTTGGTGAAGATCTTAGTATGTCGTTTTTGACCTTATCTGGAACCTCCCATCTGAAAATTTGAAAATTCTTCAAAAATTCGTCGAAAATCTTGATGTCTCCAATCTCTTGTTTTGTACGTTTTTTCCACGTGTCTTGACATGCAAAGTATCCCTGCAACGTTTGGTGAAGATCTGAGTATGTAGTTTTTGACCTTATATGGAACCTCCTATCTGAAAATTTGAAAATTCTTCAAAAATTCGTCCAAAATCTTGATGTCTCCAATCTCTTGTTTTGTACGTTTTTTCCACGTTTCTTGACATCCAATGTATCCCTGCAATGTTTGGTGAAGATCTGAGTATGTAGTTTTTGACCTTATATGGAACCTCCTTTCTGAAAATTTTGAAAATTCTTAAAAAAATCGTCCAAAATCTTGATGTCCCCAATCCTATGTTTTGTATGTTTTTTCCACGTGTCTTGACATCCAATGTATCCATGCAAAGTTTGGTGAAGATCTGAGTATGTCGTTTTTGACCTTATCTGGAACCTCCCATCTGAAAATTTGAAAATTCTTCAAAAATTCGTCGAAAATCTTGATGTCTCCAATCTCTTGTTTTGTACGTTTTTTCCACGTGTCTTGACATGCAAAGTATCCCTGCAACGTTTGGTGAAGATCTGAGTATGTAGTTTTTGACCTTATCTGGAACCTCCTATCTGAAAATTTGAAAATTCTTCAAAAATTCGTCCAAAATCTTGATGTCTCCAATCTCTTGTTTTGTACGTTTTTTCCACGTTTCTTGACATCCAATGTATCCCTGCAATGTTTGGTGAAGATCTGAGTATGTAGTTTTTGACCTTATATGGAACCTCATCTGAAAATTTGAAAATTCTTAAAAAATTTGACCAAAAACTTGATATCCCCAATCCTATGTTTTGTATGTTTTTTCCACGTGTCTTGACATCCAATGTATCCCTGCAAAGTTTGGTGAAGATCTGAGTATGTAGTTTTTGACCTTATCTGGAACCTCCTATCTGAAAATTTGAAAATTTTTGAAAGATTCGTCCAAAATCTTGATGTCTCCAATCTCTTGTTTTGTACGTTTTTTCCACGTGTCTTGACCTCCAATGTATCCCTGCAATGTTTGGTGAAGATCTGAGTATGTAGTTTTTGACCTTATATGGAACCTCCTATCTGAAAATTTGAAAATTTCTAAAAAAATTTGACCAAAATCTTGATGTCCCCAATCCTATGTTTTGTATGTTTTTTCCACGTGTCTTGACATCCAATGTATCCCTGCAAAGTTTGGTGAAGATCTGAGTATGTCGTTTTTGATCTTATCTGGAACATCCTTTCTGAAAATTTGAAAATTCTTAAAAAATTCGTCCAAAATCTTGATGTCTCCAATCTCTTGTTTTGTACGTTTTTTCCACGTGTCTTGACATCCAATGTATCCCTGCAAAGTTTGGTGAAGATCTGAGTATGTAGTTTTTGACCTTATATGGAACCTCCTATCTGAAAATTTGAAAATTCTTAAAAAATTTGACCAAAATCTTGATGTCCCCAATCCTATGTTTTGTATGTTTTTTCCCCGTGTCTTGACATCCAATGTATCCCTGCAGAGTTTGGTGAAGATCTGAGTATGTCGTTTTTGACCTTATCTGCAACATCCTTTCTGAAAATTTGAAAATTCGTAAAAAATTCGTCCAAAATCTTGATGTCTCCAATCTCTTGTTTTGTACGTTTTTTCCACGTGTCTTGACATCCAATGTATCCCTGCAAAGTTTGGTGAAGATCTGAGTATGTAGTTTTTGACCTTATCTGGAACCTCATTTCTGAAAATTTGAAAATTCCTCAAAAATTCGTCCAAAATCTTGATGTCTCCAATCTCTTGTTTTGTACGTTTTTTCCACGTGTCTTGACAACCAATGTATCCCTGCAAAGTTTGGTGAAGATCTGAGTATGTCGTTTTTGACCATATCTGGTACATCCTTTCTGAAAATTTGAAAATTCTTAAAAAATTCGTCCAAAATCTTGACGTCCCCAATCTCTTGTTTTGTACGTTTTTTCCACGTGTCTTGACATCCAATGTATCCCTGCAAAGTTTGGTCAAGATCTGAGTATGTAGTTTTTGACCTTATCTGGAACCTCCTATCTGAAAATTTGAAAATTCTTAAAAAATTCGTCCAAAATCTTGATGTCTCCAATCTCTTGTTTTGTACGTTTTTTCCACGTGTCTTGACATCCAAAGTATCCCTGCAAAGTTTGGTGAAGATCTGAGTATGTCGTTTTTGACCTTATCTGGAACATCCTTTCTGAAAATTTGAAAATTCTTAAAAAATTCGTCCAAAATCTTGACGTTTCCAATCTCTTGTTTTGTACGTTGTTTCCACGTGTCTTGACATCCAATGTATCCCTGTAAAGTTTGGTGAAGATCTGATTATGTAGTTTTTGACCTTATCTGGAACCTCCCATCTGAAAATTTGAAAATTCCTAAAAAATCCGTCCAAAATCTTGATGACCTCTTGTTTTGTACGTTTTTTCCACGTGTCTTGACATCCAATGTATCCCTGCAAAGTTTGGTGAAGATCTGAGTATGTAGTTGTTGACCTTATCTGGAACCTCCCATCTGAAAATTTGAAAATTCCTAAAAAATCCGTCCAAAATCTTGATGCCCCCAATCTCTTGTTTTGTACGATTTTTCCACGTGTCTTGACATCCAATGTATCCCTGCAAAGTTTGGTGAAGATCTGAGTATGTAGTTTTTGACCTTATCTGGAACCTCCTATCTGAAAATTTTGAAAATTCTTAAAAAATTCGTCCAAAATCTTGATGTCTCCAATCTCTTGTTTTGTACGTTTTTGCCACGTGTCTTGACATCCAATGTATCCCTGCAAAGTTTGGTGAAGATCTGAGTATGTAGTTTTTGACCTTATCTGGAACCTCATTTCTGAAAATTTGAAAATTCCTCAAAAATTCGTCCAAAATCTTGATGTCTCCAATCTCTTGTTTTGTACGTTTTTTCCACGTGTCTTGACATCCAATGTATCCCTGCAAAGTTTGGTGAAGATCTGAGTATGTAGTTTTTGACCTTATCTGGAACCTCCTATCTGAAAATTTGAAAATTCTTAAAAAATTCGTCCAAAACCTTGATGTCTCCAATCTCTTGTTTTGTACGTTTTTTCCACGTGTCTTGACATCCAATGTATCCCTGCAAAGTTTGGTGAAGATCTGAGTATGTAGTTTTTGATCTTATATGGAACCTCCTATCTGAAAATTTTAAAATTCTTAAAAAATTTGACCAAAATCTTGATGTCCCCAATCCTATGTTTTGTATGTTTTTTCCACGTGTCTTGACATCCAATGTATCCCTGCAAAGTTTGGTGAAGATCTGAGTATGTCGTTTTTGACCTTATCTGGAACATCCTTTCTGAAAATTTGAAAATTCTTAAAAAATTCGTCCAAAATCTTGATGTCTCCAATCTCTTGTTTTGTACGTTTTTTCCACGTGTCTTGACATCCAATGTATTTCTGCAAAGTTTGGTGAAGATCTGAGTATGTAGTTTTTGACCTTATATGAAACCTCCTATCTGAAAATTTGAAAATTCTTAAAAAATTTGACCAAAATCTTGATGTCCCCAATCCTATGTTTTGTATGTTTTTTCCACGTGTCTTGACATCCAATGTATCCCTGCAGAGTTTGGTGAAGATCTGAGTATGTAGTTTTTGACCTTATCTGGAACCTCCTATCTGAAAATTTGAAAATTCTTAAAAAATTCGTCGAAAATCTTGATGTCTCCAATCTCTTGTTTTGTACGTTTTTTCCACGTGTCTTGACATGCAAAGTATCCCTGCAACGTTTGGTGAAGATCTGAGTATGTAGTTTTTGACCTTATATGGAACCTCCTATCTGAAAATTTGAAAATTCTTAAAAAATCCGTCCAAAATCTTGATGACACCAATCTCTTGTTTTGTACGTTTTTTCCACGTGTCTTGACATCCAATGTATCCATGTAAAGTTTGGTGAAGATCTGAGTATGTAGTTTTTGACCTTATATGGAACCTCCTATCTGAAAATTTGAAAATTCTTAAAAAATTCGTCCAAAATCTTGATGTCTCCAATCTCTTGTTTTGTACGTTTTTTCCACGTGTCTTGACATCCAATGTATCCCTGCAAAGTTTGGTGAAGATCTGAGTATGTAGTTTTTGACCTTATCTGGAACCTCTCATCTGAAAATTTGAAAATTCCTAAAAAATCCGTCCAAAATCTTGATGACCTCAATCTCTTGTTTTGTACGTTTTTTCCACGTGTCTTGACATCCATTGTATCCCTGCAAAGTTTGGTGAAGATCTGAGTATGTAGTTTTTGACCTTATATGGAACCTCCTTTCTGTAAATTTGAAAATTCTTAAAAAATTCGTCCAAAATCTTGATGTCCCCAATCCTATGTTTTGTATGTTTTTTCCACGTGTCTTGACATCCAATGTATCCATGCAAAGTTTGGTGAAGATCTGAGTATGTCGTTTTTGACCTTATCTGGAACCTCCCATCTGAAAATTTGAAAATTCTTAAAAAATTCGTCGAAAATCTTGATGTCTCCAATCTCTTGTTTTGTACGTTTTTTCCACGTGTCTTGACATGCAAAGTATCCCTGCAACGTTTGGTGAAGATCTGAGTATGTAGTTTTTGACCTTATCTGGAACCTCCTATCTGAAAATTTGAAAATTCTTCAAAAATTCGTCCAAAATCTTGATGTCTCCAATCTCTTGTTTTGTACGTTTTTTCCACGTTTCTTGACATCCAATGTATCCCTGCAATGTTTGGTGAAGATCTGAGTATGTAGTTTTTGACCTTATATGGAACCTCCTTTCTGAAAATTTGAAAATTCTTAAAAAAATCGTCCAAAATCTTGATGTCCCCAATCCTATGTTTTGTATGTTTTTTCCACGTGTCTTGACATCCAATGTATCCATGAAAAGTTTGGTGAAGATCTGAGTATGTCGTTTTTGACCTTATCTGGAACCTCCCATCTGAAAATTTGAAAATTCTTCAAAAATTCGTCGAAAATCTTGATGTCTCCAATCTCTTGTTTTGTACGTTTTTTCCACGTGTCTTGACATGCAAAGTATCCCTGCAACGTTTGGTGAAGATCTGAGTATGTAGTTTTTGACCTTATCTGGAACCTCCTATCTGAAAATTTGAAAATTCTTCAAAAATTCGTCCAAAATCTTGATGTCTCCAATCTCTTGTTTTGTACGTTTTTTCCACGTTTCTTGACATCCAATGTATTCCTGCAATGTTTGGTGAAGATCTGAGTATGTAGTTTTTGACCTTATATGGAACCTCCTATCTGAAAATTTGAAAATTCTTAAAAAATTTGACCAAAATCTTGATATCCCCAATCCTATGTTTTGTATGTTTTTTCCACGTGTCTTGACATCCAATGTATCCCTGCAAAGTTTGGTGAAGATCTGAGTATGTAGTTTTTGACCTTATCTGGAACCTCCTATCTGAAAATTTGAAAATTTTTGAAAAATTCGTCCAAAATCTTGATGTCTCCAATCTCTTGTTTTGTACGTTTTTTCCACGTGTCTTGACCTCCAATGTATCCCTGCAATGTTTGGTGAAGATCTGAGTATGTAGTTTTTGACCTTATCTGGAACCTCCTATCTGAAAATTTGAAAATACCTAAAAAAATTTGACCAAAATCTTGATGTCCCCAATCCTATGTTTTGTATGTTTTTTCCACGTGTCTTGACATCCAATGTATCCCTGCAAAGTTTGGTGAAGATCTGAGTATGTCGTTTTTGATCTTATCTGGAACATCCTTTCTGAAAATTTGAAAATTCTTAAAAAATTCGTCCAAAATCTTGATGTCTCCAATCTCTTGTTTTGTACGTTTTTTCCACTTGTCTTGACATCCAATGTATCCCTGCAGAGTTTGGTGAAGATCTGAGTATGTAGTTTTTGACCTTATATGGAACCTCCTATCTGAAAATTTGAAAATTCTTAAAAAATTTGACCAAAATCTTGATGTCCCCAATCCTATGTTTTGTATGTTTTTTCCCCGTTTCTTGACATCCAATGTATCCCTGCAGAGTTTGGTGAAGATCTGAGTATGTCGTTTTTGACCTTATCTGCAACATCCTTTCTGAAAATTTGAAAATTCTTAAAAAATTCGTCCAAAATCTTGATGTCTCCAATCTCTTGTTTTGTACGTTTTTTCCACGTGTCTTGACAACCAATGTATCCCTGCAAAGTTTGGTGAAGATCTCAGTATGTCGTTTTTGACCTTATCTGGTACATCCTTTCTGAAAATTTGAAAATTCTTAAAAAATTCGTCCAAAATCTTGACGTCCCCAATCTCTTGTTTTGTACGTTTTTTCCACGTGTCTTGACATCCAATGTATCCCTGCAAAGTTTGGTCAAGATCTGAGTATATAGTTTTTGACCTGATATGGAACCTCCTATCTGAAAATTTGAAAATTCTTAAAAAATTCGTCCAAAATCTTGATGTCTCCAATCTCTTGTTTTGTACGTTTTTTCCACGTGTCTTGACATCCAAAGTATCCCTGCAAAGTTTGGTGAAGATCTGAGTATGTCGTTTTTGACCTTATCTGGAACATCCTTTCTGAAAATTTGAAAATTCTTAAAAAATTCGTCCAAAATCTTGACGTTTCCAATCTCTTGTTTTGTACGTTGTTTCCACGTGTCTTGACATCCAATGTATCCCTGTAAAGTTTGGTGAAGATCTGAGTATGTAGTTTTTGACCTTATCTGGAACCTCCCATCTGAAAATTTGAAAATTCCTAAAAAATCCGTCCAAAATCTTGATGACCCCAATCTCTTGTTTTGTACGTTTTTCCACGTGTCTTGACATCCAATGTATCCCTGCAAAGTTTGGTGAAGATCTGAGTATGTAGTTTTTGACCTTATCTGGAACCTCATTTCTGAAAATTTGAAAATTCCTCAAAAATTCGTCCAAAATCTTGATGTCTCCAATCTCTTGTTTTGTACGTTTTTTCCACGTGTCTTGACATCCAATGTATCCCTGCAAAGTTTGGTGAAGATCTGAGTATGTCGTTTTTGACCTTATCTGGAACATCCTTTCTGAAAATTTGAAAATTCTTAAAAAATTCGTCCAAAATCTTGATGTCTCCAATCTCTTGTTTTGTACGTTTTTTCCACGTGTCTTGACATCCAATGTATTTCTGCAAAGTTTGGTGAAGATCTGAGTATGTAGTTTTTGACCTTATATGAAACCTCCTATCTGAAAATTTGAAAATTCTTAAAAAATTTGACCAAAATCTTGATGTCCCCAATCCTATGTTTTGTATGTTTTTTCCACGTGTCTTGACATCCAATGTATCCCTGCAGAGTTTGGTGAAGATCTGAGTATGTCGTTTTTGACCTTATCTGCAACCTCCTATCTGAAAATTTGAAAATTCTTAAAAAATTCGTCCAAAATCTTGATGTCTCCAATCTCTTGTTTTGTACGTTTTTCCCACGTGTCTTGACATCCAATGTATCCCTGCAAAGTTTGGTGAAGATCTGAGTATGTAGTTTTTGATCTTATCTGGAACCTCCTATCTGAAAATTTGAAAATTCTTAAAAAATTCGTCCAAAATCTTGATGTCTCCAATCTCTTGTTTTGTACGGTTTTTCCACGTGTCTTGACATCCAATGTATCCCTGCAAAGTTTGGTGAAGATCTGAGTATGTCGTTTTTGAACTCATCTGGAACATCCTTTCTGAAAATTTGAAAATTCTTAAAAAATTCGTCCAAAATCTAAACGTCTCCAATCTCTTGTTTTGTACGTTTTTTCCACGTGTCTTGACATCCAATGTATCCCTGCAAAGTTTGGTGAAGATCTGAGTATGTAGTTTTTGACCTTATCTTTAACCTCCCATCTGAAAATTTGAAAATTCCTAAAAAATCCGTCCAAAATCTTGATGGCCCCAATCTCTTGTTTTGTACGATTTTTCCACGTGTCTTGACATCCAATGTATCCCTGCAAAGTTTGGTGAAGATCTGAGTATGTAGTTTTTGACCTTATCTGGAAACTCCTATCTGAAAATTTGAAAATTCTTAAAAAATTCGTCCAAAATCTTGATGTCTCCAATCTCTTGTTTTGTACGTTTTTGCCACATGTCTTGACATCCAATGTATCCCTGCAAAGTTTGGTGAAGATCTGAGTATGTAGTTTTTGACCTTATCTGGAACCTCATTTCTGAAAATTTGAAAATTCCTCAAAAATTCGTCCAAAATCTTGATATCTCCAATCTCTTGTTTTGTACGTTTTTTCCACGTGTCTTGACATCCAATGTATCCCTGCAAAGTTTGGTGAAGATCTGAGTATGTCGTTTTTGACCTTATCTGGAACATCATTTCTGAAAATTTGAAAATTCTTAAAAAATTCGTCCAAAAACTTGACGTCTCCAATCTCTTGTTTTGTACGTTTTTTCCACGTGTCTTGACATCCAATGTATCCCTGCAAAGTTTGGTCAAGATCTGAGTATGTAGTTGTTGACCTTATCTGGAACCTCCTATCTGAAAATTTGAAAATTCTTAAAAAATTCGTCCAAAATCTTGATGTCTCCAATCTCTTGTTTTGTACGTTTTTTCCACGTGTCTTGACATCCAATGTATCCCTGCAAAGTTTGGTGAAGATCTGAGTATGTCGTTTTTGACCTTATCTGGAACATCCTTTCTGAAAATTTGAAAATTCTTAAAAAATTCGCCCAAAATCTTGATGTCTCCAATCTCTTGTTTTGTACGTTTTTCCCACGTGTCTTGACATCCAATGTATCCCTGCAAAGTTTGGTGAAGATCTGAGTATGTAGTTTTTGACCTTATCTGGAACCTCCTATCTGAAAATTTGAAAATTCTTAAAAAATTCGTCCAAAATCTTGATGTCTCCAATCTCTTGTTTTGTACGGTTTTTCCACGTGTCTTGACATCCAATGTATCCCTGCAAAGTTTGGTGAAGATCTGAGTATGTCGTTTTTGAACTCATCTGGAACATCCTTTCTGAAAATTTGAAAATTCTTAAAAAATTCGTCCAAAATCTTGACGTCTCCAATCTCTTGTTTTGTACGTTTTTCCCACGTGTCTTGACATCCAATGTATCCCTGCAAAGTTTGGTGAAGATCTGAGTATGTAGTTTTTGACCTTATCTGGAACCTCCCATCTGAAAATTTGAAAATTCCTAAAAAATCCGTCCAAAATCTTGATGCCCCCAATCTCTTGTTTTGTACGATTTTTCCACGTGTCTTGACATCCAATGTATCCCTGCAAAGTTTGGTGAAGATCTGAGTATGTAGTTTTTGACCTTATCTGGAACCTCCTATCTGAAAATTTGAAAATTCTTAAAAAATTCGTCCAAAATCTTGATGTCTCCAATCTCTTGTTTTGTACGTTTTTGCCACGTGTCTTGACATCCAATGTATCCCTGCAAAGTTTGGTGAAGATCTGAGTATGTAGTTTTTGACCTTATCTGGAACATCCTTTCTGAAAATTTGAAAATTCTTAAAAAATTCGCCCAAAATCTTGACGTCTCCAATCTCTTGTTTTGTACGTTTTTTCCACGTGTCTTGACATCCAATGTATCCCTGTAAAGTTTGGTGAAGATCTGAGTATGTAATTTTTGACCTTATCTGGAACCTCCCATCTGAAAATTTGAAAATTCCTAAAAAATCCGTCCAAAATCTTGATGACCCCAATCTCTTGTTTTGTACGTTTTTGCCACGTGTCTTGACATCCAATGTATCCCTGCAAAGTTTGGTGAAGATCTGAGTATGTAGTTTTTGACCTTATCTGGAACCTCATTTCTGAAAATTTGAAAATTCCTCAAAAATTCGTCCAAAATCTTGATATCTCCAATCTCTTGTTTTGTACGTTTTTTCCACGTGTCTTGACATCCAATGTATCCCTGCAAAGTTTGGTGAAGATCTGAGTATGTCGTTTTTGACCTTATCTGGAACATCATTTCTGAAAATTTGAAAATTCTTAAAAAATTCGTCCAAAATCTTGACGTCTCCAATCTCTTGTTTTGTACTTTTTTTCCACGTGTCTTGACATCCAATGTATCCCTGCAAAGTTTGGTCAAGATCTGAGTATGTAGTTTTTGACCTTATCTGGAACCTCCTATCTGAAAATTTGAAAATTCTTAAAAAATTCGTCCAAAATCTTGATGTCTCCAATCTCTTGTTTTGTACGTTTTTTCCACGTGTCTTGACATCCAATGTATCCCTGCAAAGTTTGGTGAAGATCTGAGTATGTCGTTTTTGACCTTATCTGGAACATCCTTTCTGAAAATTTGAAAATTCTTAAAAAATTCGTCCAAAATCTTGATGTCTCCAATCTCTTGTTTTGTACGTTTTTCCCACGTGTCTTGACATCCAATGTATCCCTGCAAAGTTTGGTGAAGATCTGAGTATGTAGTTTTTGACCTTATCTGGAACCTCCTATCTGAAAATTTGAAAATTCTTAAAAAATTCGTCCAAAATCTTGATGTCTCCAATCTCTTGTTTTGTACGGTTTTTCCACGTGTCTTGACATCCAATGTATCCCTGCAAAGTTTGGTGAAGATCTGAGTATGTCGTTTTTGAACTCATCTGGAACATCCTTTCTGAAAATTTGAAAATTCTTAAAAAATTCGTCCAAAATCTTGACGTCTCCAATCTCTTGTTTTGTACGTTTTTCCCACGTGTCTTGACATCCAATGTATCCCTGCAAAGTTTGGTGAAGATCTGAGTATGTAGTTTTTGACCTTATCTGGAACCTCCCATCTGAAAATTTGAAAATTCCTAAAAAATCCGTCCAAAATCTTGATGCCCCCAATCTCTTTTTTTGTACGATTTTTCCACGTGTCTTGACATCCAATGTATCCCTGCAAAGTTTGGTGAAGATCTGAGTATGTAGTTTTTGACCTTATCTGGAACCTCCTATCTGAAAATTTGAAAATTCTTAAAAAATTCGTCCAAAATCTTGATGTCTCCAATCTCTTGTTTTGTACGTTTTTGCCACGTGTCTTGACATCCAATGTATCCCTGCAAAGTTTGGTGAAGATCTGAGTATGTAGTTTTTGACCTTATCTGGAACCTCATTTCTGAAAATTTGAAAATTCCTCAAAAATTCGTCCAAAATCTTGATGTCTCCAATCTCTTGTTTTGTACGTTTTTTCCACGTGTCTTGACATCCAATGTATCCCTGCAAAGTTTGGTGAAGATCTGAGTATGTCGTTTTTGACCTTATCTGGAACATCATTTCTGAAAATTTGAAAATTCTTAAAAAATTCGTCCAAAATCTTGACGTCTCCAATCTCTTGTTTTGTACGTTTTTTCCACGTGTCTTGACATCCAATGTATCCCTGCAAAGTTTGGTCAAGATCTGAGTATGTAGTTTTTGACCTTATCTGGAACCTCCTATCTGAAAATTTGAAAATTCTTAAAAAATTCGTCCAAAATCTTGATGTCTCCAATCTCTTGTTTTGTACGTTTTTTCCACGTGTCTTGACATCCAATGTATCCCTGCAAAGTTTGGTGAAGATCTGAGTATGTCGTTTTTGACCTTATCTGGAACATCCTTTCTGAAAATTTGAAAATTCTTAAAAAATTCGCCCAAAATCTTGACGTCTCCAATCTCTTGTTTTGTACGTTTTTTCCACGTGTCTTGACATCCAATGTATCCCTGTAAAGTTTGGTGAAGATCTGAGTATGTAGTTTTTGAACTTATCTGGAACCTCCCATCTGAAAATTTGAAAATTCCTAAAAAATCCGTCCAAAATCTTGATGACCTCAATCTCTTGTTTTGTACGTTTTTCCCACGTGTCTTGACATCCAATGTATCCCTGCAAAGTTTGGTGAAGATCTGAGTATGTAGTTTTTGACCTTATCTGGAACCTCCTATCTGAAAATTTGAAAATTCTTAAAAAATTCGTCCAAAATCTTGATGTCTCCAATCTCTTGTTTTGTACGTTTTTCCCACGTGTCTTGACATCCAATGTATCCCTGCAAAGTTTGGTGAAGATCTGAGTATGTAGTTTTTGACCTTATCTGGAACCTCCTATCTGAAAATTTGAAAATTCTTAAAAAATTCGTCCAAAATCTTGATGTCTCCAATCTCTTGTTTTGTACGGTTTTTCCACGTGTCTTGACATCCAATGTATCCCTGCAAAGTTTGGTGAAGATCTGAGTATGTCGTTTTTGAACTCATCTGGAACATCCTTTCTGAAAATTTGAAAATTCTTAAAAAATTCGTCCAAAATCTTGACGTCTCCAATCTCTTGTTTTGTACGTTTTTTCCACGTGTCTTGACATCCAATGTATCCCTGCAAAGTTTGGTGAAGATCTGAGTATGTAGTTTTTGACCTTATATGGAACCTCCCATCTGAAAATTTGAAAATTCCTAAAAAATCCGTCCAAAATCTTGATGCCCCCAATCTCTTGTTTTGTACGATTTTTCCACGTGTCTTGACATCCAATGTATCCCTGCAAAGTTTGGTGAAGATCTGAGTATGTAGTTTTTGACCTTATCTGGAACCTCCTATCTGAAAATTTGAAAATTCTTAAAAAATTCGTCCAAAATCTTGATGTCTCCAATCTCTTGTTTTGTACGTTTTTGCCACGTGTCTTGACATCCAATGTATCCCTGCAAAGTTTGGTGAAGATCTGAGTATGTAGTTTTTGACCTTATCTGGAACCTCATTTCTGAAAATTTGAAAATTCCTCAAAAATTCGTCCAAAATCTTGATGTCTCCAATCTCTTGTTTTGTATGTTTTTTCCACGTGTCTTGACATCCAATGTATCCCTGCAAAGTTTGGTGAAGATCTGAGTATGTAGTTTTTGACCTTATCTGGAACCTCCTATCTGAAAATTTGAAAATTCTTAAAAAATTCGTCGAAAATCTTGATGTCTCCAATCTCTTGTTTTGTACGTTTTTTCCACGTGTCTTGACATGCAAAGTATCCCTGCAACGTTTGGTGAAGATCTGAGTATGTAGTTTTTGACCTTATCTGGAACCTCCTATCTGAAAATTTGAAAATCCTTCAAAAATTCGTCCAAAATCTTGATGACACCAATCTCTTGTTTTGTACGTTTTTTCCACTTGTCTTGACATCCAATGTATCCATGCAAAGTTTGGTGAAGATCTGAGTATGTAGTTTTTGACCTTATATGGAACCTCCTATCTGAAAATTTGAAAATTCTTAAAAAATTCGTCCAAAATCTTGATGTCTCCAATCTCTTGTTTTGTACGTTTTTTCCACGTGTCTTGACATCCAATGTATCCCTGCAAAGTTTGGTGAAGATCTGAGTATGTAGTTTTTGACCTTATCTGGAACCTCATTTCTGAAAATTTGAAAATTCCTCAAAAATTCGTCCAAAATCTTGATGTCTCCAATCTCTTGTTTTGTACGTTTTTTCCACGTGTCTTGACATCCAATGTATCCCTGCAAAGTTTGGTGAAGATCTGAGTATGTAGTTTTTGACCTTATCTGGAACATCCTATCTGAAAATTTGAAAATTCTTAAAAAATTCGTCGAAAATCTTGATGTCTCCAATCTCTTGTTTTGTACGTTTTTTCCACGTGTCTTGACATGCAAAGTATCCCTGCAACGTTTGGTGAAGATCTGAGTATGTAGTTTTTGACCTTATCTGGAACCTCCTATCTGAAAATTTGAAAATCCTTCAAAAATTCGTCCAAAATCTTGATGACACCAATCTCTTGTTTTGTACGTTTTTTCCACTTGTCTTGACATCCATTGTATCCATGCAAAGTTTGGTGAAGATCTGAGTATGTAGTTTTTGACCTTATATGGAACCTCCTTTCTGAAAATTTGAAAATTCTTAAAAAATTCGTCCAAAATCTTGATGTCTCCAATCTCTTGTTTTGTACGTTTTTTCCACGTGTCTTGACATCCAATGTATCCCTGCAAAGTTTGGTGAAGATCTGAGTATGTAGTTTTTGACCTTATCTGGAACCTCCCATCTGAAAATTTGAAAATTCCTAAAAAATCCGTCCAAAATCTTGATGACCTCAATCTCTTGTTTTGTACGTTTTTTCCACGTGTCTTGACATCCATTGTATCCCTGCAAAGTTTGGTGAAGATCTGAGTATGTAGTTTTTGACCTTATATGGAACCTCCTTTCTGAAAATTTGAAAATTCTTAAAATATTCGTCCAAAATCTTGATGTCCCCAATCCTATGTTTTGTATGTTTTTTCCACGTGTCTTGACATCCAATGTATCCATGCAAAGTTTGGTGAAGATCTGAGTATGTCGTTTTTGACCTTATCTGGAACCTCATTTCTGAAAATTTGAAAATTCCTCAAAAATTCGTCCAAAATCTTGATGTCTCCAATCTCTTGTTTTGTACGTTTGTTCCACGTGTCTTGACATCCAATGTATCCCTGCAAAGTTTGGTGAAGATCTGAGTATGTCGTTTTTGACCTTATCTGGAACATCATTTCTGAAAATTTGAAAATTCTTAAAAAATTCGTCCAAAATCTTGACGTCTCCAATCTCTTGTTTTGTACGTTTTTTCCACGTGTCTTGACATCCAATGTATCCCTGCAAAGTTTGGTCAAGATCTGAGTATGTAGTTTTTGACCTTATCTGGAACCTCCTAACTGAAAATTTGAAAATTCTTAAAAAATTCGTCCAAAATCTTGATGTCTCCAATCTCTTGTTTTGTACGTTTTTTCCACGTGTCTTGACATCCAATGTATCCCTGCAAAGTTTGGTGAAGATCTGAGTATGTCGTTTTTGACCTTATCTGGAACATCCTTTCAAAAAATTTGAAAATTCTTAAAAAATTCGCCCAAAATCTTGACGTCTCCAATCTCTTGTTTTGTACGTTTTTTCCACGTGTCTTGACATCCAATGTATCCCTGTAAAGTTTGGTGAAGATCTGAGTATGTAGTTTTTGAACTTATCTGGAACCTCCCATCTGAAAATTTGAAAATTCCTAAAAAATCCGTCCAAAATCTTGATGACCCCAATCTCTTGTTTTGTACGTTTTTCCCACGTGTCTTGACATCCAATGTATCCCTGCAAAGTTTGGTGAAGATCTGAGTATGTAGTTTTTGACCTTATCTGGAACCTCCTATCTGAAAATTTGAAAATTCTTAAAAAATTCGTCCAAAATCTTGATGTCTCCAATCTCTTGTTTTGTACGTTTTTCCCACGTGTCTTGACATCCAATGTATCCCTGCAAAGTTTGGTGAAGATCTGAGTATGTAGTTTTTGACCTTATCTGGAACCTCCTATCTGAAAATTTGAAAATTCTTAAAAAATTCGTCCAAAATCTTGATGTCTCCAATCTCTTGTTTTGTACGGTTTTTCCACGTGTCTTGACATCCAATGTATCCCTGCAAAGTTTGGTGAAGATCTGAGTATGTCGTTTTTGAACTCATCTGGAACATCCTTTCTGAAAATTTGAAAATTCTTAAAAAATTCGTCCAAAATCTTGACGTCTCCAATCTCTTGTTTTGTACGTTTTTTCCACGTGTCTTGACATCCAATGTATCCCTGCAAAGTTTGGTGAAGATCTGAGTATGTAGTTTTTGACCTTATATGGAACCTCCCATCTGAAAATTTGAAAATTCCTAAAAAATCCGTCCAAAATCTTGATGCCCCCAATCTCTTGTTTTGTACGATTTTTCCACGTGTCTTGACATCCAATGTATCCCTGCAAAGTTTGGTGAAGATCTGAGTATGTAGTTTTTGACCTTATCTGGAACCTCCTATCTGAAAATTTGAAAATTCTTAAAAAATTCGTCCAAAATCTTGATGTCTCCAATCTCTTGTTTTGTACGTTTTTGCCACGTGTCTTGACATCCAATGTATCCCTGCAAAGTTTGGTGAAGATCTGAGTATGTAGTTTTTGACCTTATCTGGAACCTCATTTCTGAAAATTTGAAAATTCCTCAAAAATTCGTCCAAAATCTTGATGTCTCCAATCTCTTGTTTTGTATGTTTTTTCCACGTGTCTTGACATCCAATGTATCCCTGCAAAGTTTGGTGAAGATCTGAGTATGTAGTTTTTGACCTTATCTGGAACCTCCTATCTGAAAATTTGAAAATTCTTAAAAAATTCGTCGAAAATCTTGATGTCTCCAATCTCTTGTTTTGTACGTTTTTTCCACGTGTCTTGACATGCAAAGTATCCCTGCAACGTTTGGTGAAGATCTGAGTATGTAGTTTTTGAACTTATCTGGAACCTCCTATCTGAAAATTTGAAAATCCTTCAAAAATTCGTCCAAAATCTTGATGACACCAATCTCTTGTTTTGTACGTTTTTTCCACTTGTCTTGACATCCAATGTATCCATGCAAAGTTTGGTGAAGATCTGAGTATGTAGATTTTGACCTGATATGGAACCTCCTATCTGAAAATTTGAAAATTCTTAAAAAATTCGTCCAAAATCTTGATGTCTCCAATCTCTTGTTTTGTACGTTTTTTCCACGTGTCTTGACATCCAATGTATCCCTGCAAAGTTTGGTGAAGATCTGAGTATGTAGTTTTTGACCTTATCTGGAACCTCCCATCTGAAAATTTGAAAATTCCTAAAAAATCCGTCCAAAATCTTGATGACCTCAATCACTTGTTTTGTACGTTTTTTCCACGTGTCTTGACATCCATTGTATCCCTGCAAAGTTTGGTGAAGATCTGAGTATGTAGTTTTTGACCTTATATGGAACCTCCTTTCTGAAAATTTGAAAATTCTTAAAAAATTCGTCCAAAATCTTGATGTCCCCAATCCTATGTTTTGTATGTTTTTTCCACGTGTCTTGACATCCAATGTATCCATGCAAAGTTTGGTGAAGATCTGAGTATGTCGTTTTTGACCTTATCTGGAACCTCCTATCTGAAAATTTGAAAATTCTTCAAAAATTCGTCCAAAATCTTGATGTCTCCAATCTCTTGTTTTGTACATTTTTTCCACGTGTCTTGACATCCAATGTATCCCTGCAAAGTTTGGTGAAGATCTGAGTATGTCGTTTTTGAACTCATCTGGAACATCCTTTCTGAAAATTTGAAAATTCTTAAAAAATTCGTCCAAAATCTTGACGTCTCCAATCTCTTGTTTTGTACGTTTTTTCCACGTGTCTTGACATCCAATGTATCCCTGCAAAGTTTGGTGAAGATCTGAGTATGTAGTTTTTGACCTTATCTGGAACCTCCCATCTGAAAATTTGAAAATTCCTAAAAAATCCGTCCAAAATCTTGATGCCCCCAATCTCTTGTTTTGTACGATTTTTCCACGTGTCTTGACATCCAATGTATCCCTGCAAAGTTTGGTGAAGATCTGAGTATGTAGTTAGTAGTAGTATTTGTACCGGCATAAACCACGAAAGGAAGAGCTTCTCTCAAGCAGTAAAACAAGCTCAACATGCCCATATGAGGTTTTTGCTCCAGTGTGGAACCCCCTCTAATCCAAGATTTTTATAAACAATGCCCCCCACTTGGGAATTTTTCAGAAAGGAAGAATTCCTCTCAGATTGATACTTACAAAAGGCACTTCTGTGTGGACACACTTAAAATTAAGCCCCACACACACACACACACACACACACACACACACACACACACACACACACACACGCACACACACACACACACACACACACACACACATATTTACTTCCTAATAGGGCAAGCATACAATGATATGGGGATATGTGAATTGCTGGTTTCTTCGATTCAGATAAATGGATTGAATTGAAACTGGGATATTTTGCATCCAGTTTGTTTGTTCTAATCTATTCATATTTAGAGTCAGGCATATATCAATACACATGGCATTAGGTCAGTGCCTTCTGGGACATGCATGTCTGTACAGGTATTTGTGCTAGGCCAGTTTCTCAGATTCCCGCGCCACGGAGTTGTGGGATCAATATTCGGGGCAATTTCTCGGCGCGGCAGGCAACAGGTGGGATCGGATCGATATTTCGAGCAGAACAAGTTCTATTGCCTGCATGTACTCTTATTGACAAAGCTCGTGCAGTTCTATTGACTGATTGGAGTAGTTCCAGACAATTCCGCTCCCCTAAGCGTGGAGGCGCTGCGGTCTCGATTGCATGTACGCTCAGCAGAAAAATGGGATGTACGCTCAGGAGACAAAAATATAAGAAAAGGTCTCATGTTTCTGAATGCACCCCCAACCCACCCCCACACACCCCCAACCCACCCCCACACACCCCCAACTCACCCCTACACACCCATATACACACCTACCCACCCCTAACCCACCTGTACCCGCACCTACCCACATCTATACATATTTACTCCCCAGTCACTTCTATTGCATCATGTTGTAACTATTTAATCAATTAATATTGTACGACATAATGCGATGTGTGGTGTTTTCTGATTGGCTCTGCAAATCTATATAAGCCAGGGCACAGTGCCGATTCTTTACCACTGCTGGATCGGTAGTGGAACCCACAAGCGGGGGATAGAACCTGAACAGGCTCCACCAAAGTATAGGAGACTTGAAGCATATAATTTGGCGGAATAACCCAAGTAAGGTCATAGAGACAATATACATTGATACAATAAAAGCCAATTTTTGGCAGGGGGGCCAAAGTGGTTCCTAAATACAATATCTCAAGAACTAATTGACATAGAGCTATGCAGTTTTTTTTGTCTGCACTGAACCCAACTGATCCAGTATAGAGTTTTGATTTGAACCCCAGGAAATTTTATATAAATACCAAAGCCAAAAATATTCACACACATACACACATACACACATATATACATACACACACACAAAGCACAGTGCTGAACCCAACTGATCCAGCATAGAATTTTGATTTGAATCCCCGGAAATTGTATATAATAAACAACAAAAAAATGCCAAAACAAAAATATTGCGACCAATGCAATAAAAATATATTTAGCTCTAATTGGGCCAGACACCAAAAGATTTGCAACCCAGACAAATACAGAACTCCCAGAATAATATGCCCTAAATGCCATGGAGAATATAGCATGCCATACTTCATAAATATACATAAAAATACTTGTTCTGCACAGTCATCAACACAACCATCCACATCTGCTCCGAAAAGGAAGCACGAAGCACCTGTTAATGCTGGACCTGCAAAGCAGCCACGCAATGCACCACCCATCCGTAGCAGTTTTAATGGCCAATTAAGAGATTACCCGTTTGTATCAGAGCCAAGATGTGGCATTGAGAATTTTTTGAACAGTGTAAATCCTGATCTGCAGGCAATTCTTAATGCACAAAATGGCTCTTATAAGCTGTCCCTCAAATTGTTTACACAATATAAGAAACCAAACGGCACAAAATTTACACAGCCCCACATAACAGAAACTGTACCGGTACATTCAAATGCAAATTCAGACACAGTAATAAGCAGTTTGATAGATCAATTGAACATCAAACACTCTGAATTTGCTGCAAAAGAGAGTGGCTGGACTCTATGCGGTTCTCCACACAAGTTATATGTTAACATTTCCGAATTCAGCCCATTGCAAGGATCTACATATCTTCCATTACCTGACAATATCAAATACAAAAGAGCCGTGGTCAACATAGAAAATAGTGATGAGAAATGCTTTCTGGGGTGTATATTAGCTGCTTTGTATCCAGTTTTAGATCATCCTGGGAGAATAAATTATTACAAACAACATGAACATCAATTTGACGATGCAATGGAGGGTTTGGAATATCCAATGTTAATTCAGAATATCGATAAATTTGAAAAAAGAGCCAGGCATATCAATGGCAAACAATTATCTATTAACGTTTTTATTTGTTCCACTGATCGTGACAATTGCCCGATAGCACCTCTCAGAATCAGTACACTTGATGATGAATCTGCTATTCCGATTGATCTGCTCATAATTGAAGGGGACGGCAAATATCATTACACTCTGATACATAATCTTCAAGCTTTAGTGAGAACACAACTAGACAAATCCAATACAATATTCAAGTTGTGCAGAAGATGTTTAAGTGTATTTGATGGCAGGAAAATGGTGAATGGGGTTTGTCAAAAGAGTGCAGAAATTGCAAAAAACAAGTTAATTGAGCATCTGAAATATTGTGGCAACCATAAACCCGTTCATATGGTGATGCCCAATCCAAGTGAAAAAGCAAAATTCAATAAGTTTGAAGCCGTGTTGGAACACCCTGCATATATTGTCTGTGATTTTGAATCGAACCTCAAACCTCTTGCATTTTGTAGCCCAGATCCCGAAGATTCTTCAATTACACCATACCAGCTACATGAAACTTCCAGTTTTTGTTATACAGTTATACGGGACGGTGTAGCTAGTGAGCCACGCTCATACTTGGGACCAAATGCCATCAAAATATTTGCACATAGAATAGAAAATGAGTGCCGTGACATAGCATCTAACATCTTATTAAAATCAACACCCATGTTGCCTTTAACAGAGAAACAGATTGAAGATTTCAACAATGCAGAAAAATGCCCGGTATGTGATTCTGAATTTTCAGATACAAATATCAAGGTGAAACACCATTCTCATACAGATGGTAAATTCTTAAAGGCCCTGTGCAAAAGCTGTAATATTAAGATCAAGAGACCAAAATTTATCCCCATATTTTGCCATGGAGCATCCAATTATGATTTCCATCATCTGATCAGGTACGAGGGGTTTGACAAGCAGAATTTAAATATTTTAGCTTAAAATGATGAGAAATATATATCTATTAGCAAAATAATTAAAGTTAAAAATGATGATGATAAAGATGTTCCTATTCACATAAGATTTCTTGATTCTTACAGAATTTTACCTGCTAGCCTGGCTACACTGGCCTCTCAATTATCTGATGAACAATTCAAAATCACACGTGCCATGTTTCCAAATCAGGATCTGAAATTAATTAGGCGGAAGGGTGTATATCCATATCACTATGTTACAGATTTTTCTAAATTTGATGAGTGTTCCCTGCCACCACAAGAAGCATTTTACAGCAAAATCAGAGGATCTGGAATCACTGATGAAGATTATCACCATGCCCAATTGATGTGGAACAGTTTAAAATGCAAGACATTTGGTGATTATCACATGGCTTATTTGAAACTTGATGTGGCCCTCTCAGCTGATATAATGCAGGCATTCAGAAAATCTTCCATGGAAAATTATGGGTTGGACCCAGTGTATTTTTACAGTGCCCCGGGCCTAGCATGGGCTGCAATGTTTTTAAACACCAAAAAGCAATTAGATCTAATCCAAGATCAAGATATGTATTTGTTTATGGAGAAATGTATAAGAGGAGGGATGGTGCAATGTTCCCAGAGATATGCCAGAGCAAATAACAAATATATGCCTGATTATGATCCAGCACGGCCATCAAATTATATAGTGTATGTAGATGCAAACAGCCTCTATAGTAGTGTGTTTGATACTACGGACAGTGCCGGAAAGGAAGAGTTTCTCTCCAGCAGCTTTGCTACACTTAAAACTTGCTTAACATGAGCATATGAGTTTTTTGCTCAAGTGTGGAGCTCTTCCTAATCCAAGATTTTTGTAAAAATTCCCGAGGGCATTTTTCAGAAAGGAAGAGCTCTTCAGATTGATTTGTGCATACTTAAAACTTGCTCAACATGTCCATTTGTTCAAGTGTAGTACCTGCCTAACCCAAGAGTTTTGTAATCGGAAAGTATCAACCCCATCAAGCAGATTTTTGTCTATAAACTTGTATCCATACCCACCTATACATATTTACTTCAGGTTTAAGTTCAATTGGATACCATTCAATTTGCTTATCCAATATTAAAACAATACAATATGCAGAGCCTACCTCTAGAATTGTTTCGTGTTTGCATGTTTCTCCTCTGTGTCAGTGTGTGGAATTCCCGAGACGGTAGTATTGATTTTTGCTTTACCCTCAGCGCCAGTATTTACAGAAATTCCCGAGTATTGCATCATTCAGTATTGTGAGACTGACTGAGGAGAATAGATGTGTTGATACAGTACTTCTCATACTTACAGGTTTAAATTCATATTGAACAATATAAAATCTGTTATTTGTTGTAATCCACTCATATTTAGAGTCAAGCTTATATTTGTCCCAGCCTGTTATACATAACAAGGTCATTGCTATTCAAGATATGCATGTTTGTGCAGGCATTTGCGCTGGGTCAATGTGAATGATTTTCCACTTGTGGGCTATTGGCTTTACAACCTGTCATAAGATTAATATTAATCCATAGAGATTAGATTTAAAACCCAGGAAATTTTATATAAATACCAAAGCCAAAATATTAAGTGTATACACACCTACACACATACACACACACACACAAAGCACACAGCTGAACCCAACTGATATTTTTTATTCAGTATAAAGTTTTGAATTGAATCCCAGGAAATTGTATATAATAAACAACAGCAAAAATGCCGAATCAAAAATATTGCAATCAGTGCAATAAAAATATATTTAGCTCTAATTGGGCCAGACACCAAAAAATTTGTAACCCAGATAAATACAGAACTCCCACAAAAATTTGCCCCAAATGCAATAGAAAATACAGCATGCAATACTTCACATATACACATAAAGATACTTGCTCTGCTTTGCCCTCTGAACCATCCACATCTGCTCTGAAAAGAAGGCACGAAGTACGTCTTAATGCCAGAGCAGCAAAACAGCCACGCTATGAACCTATCCGTAGCAGTTTTAACGGCCAATTAAGGGATCACCGTTTTGTATCAGAGCCAAGATGTGGCATTGAGAATTTCTTGAACAGTGTAAATCCTAATGTGCAGGCAATTCTAAATGCACAAAATGGCTCTTATAAGCTCTCCCTCAAATTGTTTGTACAATATAAGAAACCAAATGACACAAAATTTACACACCCCCACGTAACAGAAACTGTACCGGTATATTCAAACGCAAATTCAGACACAATAATAAGCAGGTTGATAGATCAATTGAATATTAAACACTCTGAATTTGCGGCAAAAGAGTCAGGATGGAGCCTATGCGGTTCATCACACAAGTTATATGTTAATATTTCTGAATTCAGCCCATTGCAAGGATCTACATATGTGCCATTACCTGCCAATATCAAAAACAAAAGAGCCGTGGTCAATATAAAAAATAATGACGCGAAATGCTTTTTGTGGTGTATATTAGCTGCTTTGTATCCAGTTTCAAGGAATCCTGAGAGAATAACTTATTACAAACAGCATGAGCACGATTTTGACGATGCAATGGAGGGTTTGGAATATCCAATGTCTGTTCAGAATATTGACAAATTTGAAAAAAAGGCCAGGCACATCAATGGCAAACAATTATCTATTAATGTATTTATTTGTTCCACTGGCAATTGCCCGATAGCACCTCTCAGAATCAGTACAATTGATGATGAAGCTGCAATTCCGATTGATCTGCTCTTAATTGAAGGGGATGATACATACAATTATACTCTGATACATAATCTTGAAGCTATAGTGAGAACACAACTAGACAAAACTCATACAATATTCAAGTTGTGCAGAAGATGTTTAACTGTATTTGATGGTCAAAAAATGGTAAATGGGGTTCGTGAAAAAAATGCAGAAATTGCCAAAAACAAGTTAATTGAGCATCTGAAATACTGTGGCAACCATAAACCTGTTCATATGGTGATGCCCAATCCAAGTGAAAATTGCAAATTCAAAAAGTATGAAGCCTCGTTGGAACACCCAGCATATATTGTCTGGGATTCCGAATCAAATCTCAAATCTCTTGCATTCTGTAGCCCAGATCCCGAAGAATCTTCAAGTACACCATACCAGCAACATGAACCTTCCAGCTTTTGTTATATGGTTATACGGGATGGTGTTGTTATTAAATAATATTCATACAAGGGACCAGATGCCATCAAAATATTTGCACATAGAATAGAAAATGAGTGCCGTGACATAGCATCTAACATCTTATTAATATCAAAACCCATGTTGCCTTTAACAGAGAAACAGATTGAAGATTTCAACAATACAGAAAAATGTCCGGTATGTGATTCTGAATTTTCAGATACAAATATCAAGGTACATCACCATTCTCATACAGATGGTCGATATAAACAGGCCCTGTGTAATAGCTGCAATATTAAGATCAAGAGACCAAAATTTATCCCCGTATTTTGCCACGGAGCATCCAATTATGATTTCCATCATCTGATCAGGTACGAGGGGTTTGAGAAGCAGAATTTAAATATTTTAGCTGAAAATGATGAGAAATATATATCTATTAGCAAGATAATTAAAGTTGATGGTGTTCCTATTCACATAAGATTTCTTGATTCTTACAGATTTTTATCTGCTAGCCTGGATACACTGGCCACTCAATTACCTGATGATCAATTCAAAATCACACGTGCATTGCTTCCAAATCAGGACCTGAAATTAATTAGGCGAAAGGGTGTATATCCATATGACTATGTTACAGATTTTTCTAAATTTGATGAGTGTTCCCTGCCACCACAAGAAGAGTTCTACAGCAAAATCAGAGGATCTGGAATCACTGATGATGATTATCACCATGCTCAGTTGATGTGGAACAATTTAAAATGCAAGACATTTGGTGATTATCACATGGCATATTTAAAACTTGATGTCACCCTCTTAGCTGATATATTGCAGGCATTCAGAAAATCTTCCATGCAAAATTATGGACTGGACCCAGTGTATTTTTACAGTGCCCCGGGCCTAGCATGGTCTGCAATGTTTTTCAACACCAAAAAGCAATTGGATCTGATCCACTATCAAGATATGTATCTGTTTATGGAGAAATGTATAAGAGGTGGGATGGTGCAATGTTCCCAGAGATATGCCAGAGCAAATAACAAGTATATGCCTGATTATGATCCAGCACGGCCATCAAATTATATAACGTATGTAGATGCAAACAGCCTCTATGGTCATGCCATGATGAAAAAACTGCCATATGCAGGGCTTGAATGGGTTGAAGATTTCAATATTGAAGATCTTCAGGATTTTGATGACAGTGAATATGGCCTCTTCTTAGAGGTTGATCTGACAATTCCTGATGATTTGCACAATAAATTTTCTGATCTGCCCCCAATTCCTGAGGTTCAGTGCTCACCTGGCTCTAAACAGAAGAAGCTCATGATGACCCTGGAGCCAAAACAGGATTATGTCATATATTACAAAAACCTCCAGTTCCTGATGAAACATGGTGTCCAAGTGACCAAACTTGGCAAAGTCTTGAGGTTCAGGCACTCAGAATGGTTGAAACCATACATTGATACAAACACGGAACTTCGAACATCTGCAAAGAGCCAATTTGATAAGGGCTTGTTTAAATTGATGGTGAATTCAGTGTATGGCAAAACAATTGAAAATGTCAGAAAACATACCGATGTTAAAATAATTACTGACCCCAGCCTGAGCAAAAAATTGGTTGCAAAGCCCAACTTCAATTACAGAAGAATTTATGATGAGCACATGGCACTTTTCAACATGATGAAAACAAAGATCAAGTTTGATAAACCTATTTACGTAGGGGCTGTGATATTGGAATTGTCCAAATTACATATGTTAACATTGTATTATGATGTGTTGAAACCTTTTTATGGTGATCGTGTAAAATTATTGTACATGGACACGGATAGTTTTATTCTTGATATTCAAACAGAAGATGTTTATCAAGATATGTCACAACCTGAATTGTTTCAATACTTTGATACCAGTGAACATACAAGGATTCAACCCCACAACAAAAAGGTGCCTGGCAAGTTAAAAGATGAGACGCTTGGTGATGTTATTGTGGAATTTGCTGGGTTAAGAGCCAAGATGTACACTTTTGAGACATGTAGTGGTGCTGTTGCCAAAAAGGCCAAGGGCATTGGCAAAGTAACTGTGGAAAAAGATCTCCAATTTGAAGATTATAAAAATTGCCTCAAATCCCAGAGTTCAATCAGAACATCAGAAAATAGAATTCAGAGTGAGGATCACTTGCTGACTTCAAATATTGTAAGAAAAGTGGCTCTGGACCCACATGATGATAAGAGATGCATTTTATCATGTGACATACATACTTTACCTTGGGGGCATTGTGATTTGAAAAATGGCAAACAATGCCCAATTACAGAGCATGATTTGAAATAAATAAACATGCCTATGAACTTATTTGGGTTCAAAAAACAGGCTATTATGGAGCTGCCGACACCACAACCCTCTTCTGATATGATATCTAAACTGAGTGGCTTGTTAATTATTCATCTGAACAGCATACTTACAGATAATGATGATGAAACAGGCAAAATATTGTACATATTTAACAATAATTTAAATCATTACCAATTACCTGTAGGTGGTCAATTGCAATTTATTACAACTCCTGAGGGTGATGTCAAGATTTCAGTAGGGAGAAATATTTATAGAATCAAGCACTCAAACATGGTTTCTGGCACTGTATATACTGTTTCTGCTGGTGACTGCTTATATATTGAGGTCCCTGGATCTTATGACAAGCTTATACCTTTTTTTATAGAATTAAGAATCAGATACTCTATAATAAATAACCATTAAAACAAAAATGCCTAATGATATATTTGGCCATACAAGACATGAAGATCACAGTGATGAGATTCTGATGCTTGATGTCAGAGTCAAGAAATTAAGAAGTGATTTACAAGCTTTACAAACCACACTCAATGCCAGTCTTCAATTAGAAATTACAAATTTACAATCACAATGCATGGACCCTCTTCTTAAAATTGATTCTGAACTCAAAGTGCTGCTTCAGAAATATACTGATCTGGCAACATTGGATAATTTTCAAAGTTTAGAAGAAGCTGTAGCAGCTCTTCAAGACAAATTTAAGACCCAGGCCACCAACTCCGAGCAATTGAAACAGCAATTGGAAGAGCAGATAAATAATGTCCAGACACAGCTCCAAACAATTGTCAAAAGCATAAAATCACAAGAAGATTTTGATCTAGTGATTTCCACTCTAAAGGAACAGATTCAGTCACTCCAGATACCTAATCTGGACCCTCTGAACAATGCCATAGCCGAGGTTAAAGAAAAAATTGAGACACTTGAAAATTTTATGAACAACTTGCCATCTTCTGATGCTTTGAATGCAATAACTCGGAGTGTTGCCAACATCAAGCTGCAACTTGAAACATATGAAGATTTTGGAAAAATTCAAAGTTCCATAACCCATCTTGAAGGTACAATAGCAGCAGTGCAAAGTGATTTGGCAAATGTACTAGATTCCAGATTGCCTGGGATTGTAGACACACTTGTCAGTATCCAGCAACAAATCACAAAGCTTGAAAACCTCAATACTGAATCTGAACTATCTTATTTTCATCACTTGATCGATGATATCCAAACAAAGCTTGAAATTTTACAACAATCAACACCCTCTCAGGCAGATATAGCCCTGCTCCAAAATGCTATGCAAAATGTGGCTGATGCTTCTGAATTAAACAATGTGAAATTGGCACTTGAATTTTTGCAAAATACAGTATCAAATCTTCCTACATCACAGGAACTTAAAAATATTAAGAGGGCAGTGAATAGGATATTGAAATCAGAAGATATCAAGAATATCCAAGCAGAGATCAAACAACTCACACAGACAGTGGCCACTCTTCCAACCAATCAACATATTAATGAACTGCATGCCCTGTTTGAGGATATCAGAAGACAGGTCCATGATCTTACTGCTCAAAATTCAAAATTGGCAATTGTTGAAAATTTGCAACAAATTGTAGCTAATATCAAGCAACAGCTAGGAACCATGGAATCCAATCAAGCAAATGCTCTGTCTGTTTTTGCCACCCAGCTACAAGAAATTGTGCAACAATACAAGAGACTTGCTGTGGACATAAAAATCAAGCCAGGCCATGATGATGTTGTTAGGACCATCAATGAGCACCTTGAATCTGTAACAAGCAGATTGCTTACAGCAGAAAAAGAAATAACAGGCATAATCGAGAATCCTAAACATACAGTAATTCTTGAATTGTACAGCATCCCCAACAAAGAATATGATTCACCATTTACACCAGGTGGCAAAATATATATGCTGTCCCCTGCACAATTTTATTACCAGTTTTTTGTTGGGGGCACATTGAGACCAATCAAGATCAAATATTGGCATCAGCCACAGGCACACCACTACCCTACCTTATCAATAACAAATGCTGACAACAAACCAAAAATCACCAGTGTAGAGTTAGAGGATTTTACAGACCCCAATACATTAGAAACAGCCTATGTTGAAGATGATGGCACTTTGGAATTTAAAATACAAATAGGGGACAAATTATATTTAGAAAATCCTGCAGTCTCAGCTGCTGAACACCCCATAGTTGCAATATTCTTGTTTACATATTATGTCTAGACAAATTATTGTTGATGAATTACACAGACAAGCCCGACATAATTATAAGAGACTTCCAGTAGTCACAAAGGGCATAGATGATTTATGGCAGAGCGACTTGATTGAAATGGCAAGTGGGCAGTTGAAAAACTTAGACAAAATCAACAAGGGCTACAAGTATCTACTCACTGTAATAGACACATTTTCAAAATTTGCCTGGGCTGTGCCACTCAAATCCAAGACTGGAAAATGTGTTACAGAAGCCCTCAGGACAATCATCAATCATTCAGGAAGATCACCGCGCTATTTGCAAACAGATAATGGCAAAGAATTTTATAATTCAGTGTTTCAACAATTTATTAAAAGCCAGGCAATAAAACATTATTCGAGTTACAGTGACCTCAAAGCCTCAATTGTAGAGAGATTCAACAGAACCTTAAAAAATCTTATGTATAAACAATTTACCCTCCAAGGTAATTATAAATGGCTTAATATTCTTCCAGAACTTCTACATAAATATAACAACTCGGTCCATTCTACAATCAACATGAAACCCTCTGAAGTAACTCCATCTGATGAGCAAAAATTGATCAGGACTGTTTATTATCCTAGATACCAGCCAACAACAAGAAGAGCCAAATACAAGGTGGGGGATCAAGTAAGAATAAGCAAATATAAGCACTTATTCAAAAGAGGCTTTACGAGAAACTGGAGCACCGAATTATTTACAGTGGTTCAAGTTAAACCCGGGACCCTTAACACATATATAATAAAAGATCACCGAGGAGAAATTCTCAAAGGCAGGTTCTATGAACAAGAGCTCAGCAAAACTAAACAGCCCGACACATATCTCATAGAAAAAATCATCCGCAGAAAAGGCAACAAGTTATTTGTCAAATGGCTGGGTCATCCGGAAAACAGCTGGATCGATGCAAACAAAATAATAATATGAGCACCTGGGATGTTATAAAAAGGCTGCCAGAACCTGAACAGCAGAATAAGAGAAATGGCAACTTGCTGCCTGATAATATTAGGTGTCTTATTGTTGGGCCATCTGCTTGTGGTAAAACTACACTAATGGTTGATAATTTTTTATTGGCACCCAACTGGTTAGACTGGAAAAACAGGCACTTGTATGTTTTCTCTAAGAGCTTGGAACAATTAAAATATCAGCAGCTAATGAAGCTATATGATGGATTGGATATTGCCACTTTTGAACCAGATGTTAAGCCATTAGATGAATGTCTCGATAATTCTGTTGTTGTGTTTGATGACATTATACTGGATAATCAAAACAAGGTTAGAAATTTCTTTACACAGGGCCGACACAAAAACATTGATTGCTTCTACCTGGCACAGACTTTTTCTAAAATACCGAAGCAACTGATCCGAGACAACAGCAATTTTATATGTGTGTTTCATCAAGACCATACCAACCTCAAACACATACATGATGAATATGTAGGTGGGGACTTGAGCTACAATGATTTTTCCAAGTTTTGCAGCAAGTGCTGGAACCAGGACAGTTATGGGTTTGTCACAATTGATATGACAAGAACACCCAATAGTGGCAAATACAGAAATAAAATCAACGATTTTCTAGACGTTGAAACATAAATAAACAACCATGAAACGACCAGTCATTGATGATCTTAAGTTAAGAGATTATCTTGTAAAAAGATTTAAGGGATGGAAATCAGAGAACCGTGGAATTTATGAAAAACACAAACAAACAGAACAGCCTGTCATTGATGCTATTAATAATTTAGGTAAGAATATCAAAACTGTTACAGAGCAAAATCAAGATTTGATCACAGAGCTTGTGCCTGTAGCTGCAAGGAACATATTAGATTATCCATTCACCCCACTTTCCAGTATTCATACACCTAGTCCTGTTGCTCCTAGAAGAATTGAGGCTAGTCAGGATCCTATTGAATTGGGTCTTCTTGCTCAAAAATATTTAACCACACCTAAAGACAATAAAGATGAGGTTTTTGGCTTATAATTCGACACAGAGCTTGATGGCAGCATTATTCATAGAATCGGTAATTTCAGAGTAACTTTTATGGGGGATGATATCATTGTTTATTCAGAATCTCGTCTCGGAGAAAAAGGTGCTTTTGTTAAGTACCCCGGCACACCTGGATTGTGGGAACTGATGACTAGGAAAAGGCCTGGCAGCTATACAGATCAAGATTATGAACATTACAAAGAAATATTAATAAAATCATATGCTCTGTACCAGAACAATGATCCCACACAAAAAAGAGTCAAGTCGAGCAGTGGAGCAAAATACAATAATTTAATCAAGCCCATATGGTCTCAGATCAAGACAGGTAGTGGGATCAAACAATACAACACCCTGCCTAAAGAATTTGTGTGGGTTGATGATGTCAGGAAACTTGTAGATAGGTTATTGGTGATAGCTGGGGAGGAAAATGCTGGCAACCACAATTTTTACAATGAAAAGGTTGGAATTATGGACATGATAAGCACAAAATTATCTAATTTTATAGTGAATGACCCTAAGGGCATTGGATATCTTATAAAAATTATTAATACTCTACCCCCCAAATTTTGGAATGTTTCTGAGGGTCGGGGCCTGGTTAATGACATTATAAACAAGCTGCCATTTGAACTACAAATTCCAGGCTATCAGTATTGTGGTCCAGGCACAAAATTGGATCATAGATTAAACAGAGGTGATCCTGGTGTTAATCCCCTAGATGCTGCTTGTAGAGACCATGACATAGCATACAACACACATTCCGATCTTGACAAGAGACATGTTGCAGACAAGAAATTAGAAGAGGCTGCATTTGGCAGATTTGTAAGCAAAGATGCTTCTTTAAGTGAAAAAATAGCAGCATTGGGAACCACCATAGCTATGAGCACCAAACAAAAACTGGGGTGGGGGCTGTGAATATGTATATAATAAACCTACAATGAAGGCCAAGGGTGTTATGTATCAAATACCTTATGCAGGTCTCAAATCTCTTAAAACTATTGACAGTCTTTTAACCAAAAAGCAGCGCAAGAAAAAAAGCTCTTGTCTTGCAAAGGGGCATGGTATGAAATTGTTGCTTAGTACCCCCCAATTAAAAAAATTACAGCAATCAAGAAAAAAATCACATGTGGGGGGTTTCATATTTACCATCCCTGCCATCTTAGCTGCTCTCGGGGCTGTTGGGAGCTTGGCTGGGGGATCAGCTGCCATAGCAAAAACAGTAATAGATGCCAAGAAAAATAGGGCAGAATTAGATGAGCAGAAGCGCCATAACCTGGCAATGGAGAAAAAAGGCAAAGGTGTTAAGAGAGCCATGAATAAGTTTAAAAAAAACAGGAGCCGCTTACAAACCAAGATATTGAAGCTTTAATCAAGCCATTGGGCATCAAACATTTTAGAGGTGTGTACATGTCTGATTCTTTACCGGAACAACCACTCAACAAAGAGTGTGGCATTGTTAATTTGGATGAGTACAAAAATCAGGGCACTCACTGGATCTGTTATCTTAAATATTTAAACGATGAGGCATTTGTGTTTGATTCATTTGGAGGTGTTCCACCTGAAAATTTAATAAAATATTTAAAATCAGCTAATCTTTATTACAATAATGCCCGTGTTCAAAACTTCAAAGATGTTAATTGGGGACATTTGTGTTTATCTGTTCTCAGATACATGTCTCAAATAAATAAACCAACAATTGAAAATTTTCAAAAAGCCTTGTGGTATCTGAAACATCATGGGGGTATTCCATCTCACCAGCCAAAATTCAATATTGAAACTCAAATTGCATGATGACATAGTATATCCCAAAACAATAGCTCTCAGAGCATTTTACGGCATGTACCTGATCCCAAATATTACACACCACAACAACACAATTGCAGTAGGGGATCAAAAAATTGTCATCACTCCAGGGCAATATAATCTATCCACTCTAAATGCTCAATTACCCAGAGGTATAGTGTTAACTCAAAATTCTGTCACTCACAGAGTAGAGATTGTATCTGCTACGGAGACAGTACATCTGGGTACTATAGGAGAGCTGTTGGGATTTGAGAACAACACAAAACTTGAAGCAGGCATCAAACACACTGCTATGAATATACCTAAATTCTTAGCCATAGAGACTCTAAATATTCACTGTAATGTGGCCGAGGGTATGATCACCAAATCAAATGGCATAGGCACTCACAAACAAACCGGCATCATTGCAACATTCAAACCTAATTCCGAATTCATGGAGCCAATCATCTACAATCCATCCCCAACATTATATTTTCCTGTATGCCATAATAGAATAGATTATATTGAATTGATGGTCACCAATGAAAAAGAAGAATTAGTTGATTTTGCTGGAGCCACAACAACTGCAATCATAGAGATTAACATTTAAATAAAAATACATACAATGGAAAATATTGAGAGTTATGAGCTACAATCATTCCCCCCAAACAGGAGGACATTTGCAAATTTAAATCAACCCAACACACAGATTGAGGTTGATCTTGATGTAGGGGACGGCTTTATACACCCCCACAGAGCAGATCTATACATCAAATTTAATGTTGTAAAGCTCGATGGAACAGATTATCCGGCAAATACAAATATAAGACTGGTGGACAATTTTGTGCCGCATCTGTTCTCTGAAATTGAGATCAGAAAGCATAGCGTTGTTATAAACAGAGTGGATTATCCAGGCATTACCTCCACAGCTTTGGCTACATTAAAATTATCCAAAACCGAGGCTTCATACTACAGAATCGGTGGATTTGAAGCTGGTGATAAGATATTAACCAAGAGCCACACAGTGCTGTTCCCCATGCGCCTGTTGCCAGGATTCTTCTCGGATTACAAAGAAATTATGTGGAAGGGGGGGTTAAGAATTACATTTAGAAGAGCTGCCAATGATGATAATGCTTTGATGAGGTACAGTGCAATAAACCCTACAGGGGAAGCTCTGCCTAATACCCTACCTGATGCAGGCAAATGCATTATTCAGACTATGGAGTTAAGAATCCCGGTTGTTGAATATGAGGCCGGCTATGCTCTTAAATACAAAGCTGATATCCTAAAAAATCCGCAAATTCCTCTGCAATTTTACACATATCAATGCGTACAGAAGGTTGCCACTGGTACCTATTATGAGTTTGATGCTACAAATTCATTCTCCAGTATTCAATTTGACATGCCTGATTTTGTGGTGGTATTGTTTCAGACTGGAAGACACAATAATCAGGAAAAAAATTCAAGCAAATTTGATAGCTGCAACATCAAGAACATATATCTTAAAAATGGCAGAAATGAGGTTTTTCCTAGAGAAAATTACAATTTAGACATTTCCAAGGATGATTTTCTTAAATTATATGAAGCTTTTTCGGCTTTCAAGCGTGTCACTACTGGCAATACTGACATGTACTACACTCCAGATGAATTCAAGACACAGAGACCCATGTTTGTAATTAACACTTCGAAAAGGAAACAGGTTGTGGTGAATGACAGAACAAACATTAAAATTATCTGTGAATTCCACGAGGCATTACCAGATGACACCATATGCAGTGTCATTCTCATAGGTGAAAAATCATATGTTTATGATGTAAGAAATGAGCGGGTCACAGAGCAGTTCTAGAAGCACGATTCAAACACAGAAGCCCTTTGGATATAAAACAATACTTTACCGTCAGTTACCTACCCATTTTATAGCACCTCTGCTCGTGGCAAAAAAGCTTTTACCTACCCAGCACATTTGCCAAAAACTGAAATACAGAAATATTGTAATAATTATTCTGTAAGTTACAGACTTGTGTACAACAAGACCAAACCTTTGCATGACAATATCCATGAAGAAATTTCCTCAATATGATGGAATGGTCCCTGAAAGGGGGGGCACAGTACAGATAAGAATTTCTCTTTGAGTTCCATGACAAATGACATGTAATTCCCCTCGGAAAAGGCACAGTGTAGATAAGAATTTCTCTTTGAGTTCCATGACAAATGACATGTAATTTCCCTCGGAAAAAGGCACAGTGTAGGTAATATCAACAGATATAATCACTCAGGCATTTACTAATGTCTCTTTGATGATGAATAACTCTCTGAAAAGACACAATAAAGATTATATCTATTGGCATTAATTTCCCGGGCAAGCATGATTAATTGTTGGCAGAAAAATGGGACTGATCAAAAGATTGGAAAGAACATGGAATATTTACTTGACCTCCATTCTATTGTATTGATCAGGCAGTTTTGCCCGTATTGTTGAGCTGATATTTTACCCAGATAACAAAACTCTGGTGATTCTTAATAGAGAATAATTTTGCTCTGTTGTATAACATTTTTTACCAAATTTAAGATCTGGGAGCTATCAACTAGCAGTATTTATTCTCAAAATCTCACATATGGAATGCCACATCTATCAGGACTCGAACCCAGAGCCCCTTGTTTACAAAACTACAATATTAACATTTTGCCATCAGATTTTATGAGGACTCAAACCCGAACCTTTTGATTACAAGGCAATAAAAACCATGCACCACACTCCACTCGGTCTCAGAACCCAATAGATATCAATTCAAGATTCCTGGGATTTTGACAGAAAAACATACTATAAGCTTAATTTCTGGTGTGGCCAAAAATTGACAAGTTTATAGACAAAAATCTGGCTGATGCAACTTTTGTAAGTATGCACAAATCAATCTGAAGAGCTCTTCCTTTCTGAAAAATGCCCTCGGGAATTTTTACAAAAATCTTGGATTAGGAAGAGCTCCACACTTGAGCAAAAAACTCATATGCTCATGTTAAGCAAGTTTTAAGTGTAACAAAGCTGCTGGAGAGAAACTCTTCCTTTCCGGCACTGTCCGTAGTATCAAACACACTACTCTCTATGGTTACGCTATGATGCAAAAACTGCCATATGCAGGGCTTGAATGGGTCGAAGATTTTGATATTGAAGATCTTAAGGACTTTGATGACAGTCATGAAGGCCTCTTCTTAGAGGTTGATCTGACAATTCCCGATGATTTGCACAACAAATTTCCTGATCTGCCCCCAATTTCCGAGGTTCAGTGCCCACCTGGCTCTGAACAGAAGAAGCTCATGATGACACTGGAGCCGAAACAAGGTCATGTCATATATTACAAAAACCTCCAGTTCCTGATGAAACATGGTGTTCAAGTGACCAAACTTGGCAAAGTTTTGAGGTTCAGGCACTCACGATGGTTGAAGCCATACATTGATACAAACACGGAGCTTCGAACATCTGCAAAGAGCCAATTTGATAAGACCTTGTTTAAATTGATGGTTAATTCTGTGTATGGCAAAACTATTGAAAATGTCAGAAAACATACCGATGTTAAAATAATTACTGACCCCAGCCTGAGCAAAAAATTGGTTGCAAAGCCCAACTTCAATTACAGAAGAATTTATGATGAGCACATGGCACTTTTCAACATGAAAAAAACAAAGATTAAGTTTGATAAGCCTATTTATGAAGGGGCTGTGATATTGGATTTGGCCAAATTACACATGTTAACATTGTATTATGATGTGTTGAAACCTTTTTATGGTGATCGTGTAAAACTGCTGTACATGGACACGGATAGTTTTATCCTTGATATTCAGACAGAAAATGTTTATCAAGATATGGCACAGCCTGAATTGTTGAAATATTTTGACACCAGTGAGCATTCAAAAATTGAACACCACCACAACAAAAAAGTACCCGGCATGTTAAAAGATGAGACACTTGGTGATGTTATTTTGAAATTTGCTGGGTTAAGTGCCAAGATGTACACTTTTGAAACATGTAGTGGTGCTGTTGTCAAAAAAGCCAAGGGCATTGGCAAAGTAACTGTTGAAAAAGATCTCCAAATTGAAGATTATGAAAATTGCATCAAATCCCAGAGTTCAATCAAAACATCAGAATGCAGAATTCAGAGTGTGGATCACTCAGTGACTTCAAATGTTGTAAGAAAAGTGGCTCTGGACCCACATGACGATAAGAGATGCATTTTATCATGTGGCATACATACTTTACCATGGGGTCATTGTGATTTGAAAAATGGGAATCAATGCCCAATTACAGAGCATGATTTGAAATAAATAAACATGCCTATGAACTTATTTGGGTTCAAAAAACAGGCTATTATGGACCTGCCAACACCACAACCCTCTCCTGATATGCTGTCTAAACTGAGTGGCTTGTTAATTATTCATCTGAACAGCATACTTACAGATATTGAAGATGAAACAGGCAAAATATTGTACATATTTAACAATAATTTAAATCATTACCAATTACCTGTAGGTGGGCAATTGCAATTTATTACAACCCCTGAGGGTGATGTCAAGATTTCAGTAGGGAGAAATATTTACAGAATTAAGCACTCAAACATGATTTCTGGCACTGTATATACTGTTTCTGCCGGTGACTGCTTATATATTGAGGTCCCTGGATCTTATGACAAGCTTATACCCTTTTTTATAGAATTAAGAATCAGATACTCAATAATAAATAACCAATAAATCAAAATGCCTAATGATATATTTGGCCATACAAGGCATGAAGATCACAGTGATGAGATTTTGATGCTTGATGTCAGAGTCAAGAAATTAAGAAGTGATTTACAAGCTTTACAAACTACACTCAATGCCAGTCTTCAATTAGAAATTACAAATTTACAATCACAATGCATGGACCCTCTTCTTAAAATTGACTCAGAACTCAAATTGCTGCTTCAGAAATATACTGACCTGGCCACATTGGATAATTTTCAAAGTTTAGAAGAAGCTGTAGCAGCTCTTCAAGCCAAATTTAAGACCCAGGCCACCAACTCTGAGCAATTGAAACAGCAATTGGAAGAGCAGATTAATAATGTCCAGACACAGCTACAAACAATTGTCAAAAGCATAAAATCACAAGAAGATTTTGATCTAGTGATTTCCACTCTAAAAGAACAGATTCAATCACTCCAAATACCTAATCTGGACCCTCTGCACAATGCCATAGCCGAGGTTAAAGAAAAAATTGAGACACTTGAAAATTTTATGAACAACTTGCCATCTTCTGATGCTTTGAATGCAATAACTCGGAGTGTAGCAAATATTAAGCTGCAACTTGAAACATATGAAGATTTTGGAAAAATTCAAAGTTCCATAACCCATCTTGAAGGTACAATAGCAGCAGTGCAAAGTGATTTGGCAAATGTACTAGAATCCCGATTGCCTGGGATTGTAGATACACTTGTTAGTGTCCAGCAACAAATCACAAAGCTTGAAAACCTCAACACTGAATCTGAATTATCTCATTTCCATCACTTGATCGATGATATCCAAACAAAGCTTGAAATTTTACAACATTCAACACCCTCTCAGGCAGATATAGCCCTGCTCCAAAATGCTATGCAAAATGTGGCTGATGCTTCTGAATTAAACAATGTAAAATTGGCACTTGAATTTTTGCAAAATACAGTATCAAATCTGCCCACATCACAGGAACTTAAAAATATTAAGAGGGCAGTGAATCGCATATTGAAATCAGAAGATATCAAGAATATCCAGGCAGAGATCAAACAACTCACTCAGACAGTGGCCACTCTACCAACCAATCAACATATTAATGAACTGCATGCCCTGTTTGAGGATATCAGAAGACAGGTCCATGATCTTACTGCTCAAAATTCAAAATTGGCAATTGTTGAAAATTTGCAACAAATTGTATCTAATATCAAGCAACAGCTAGGGACCATGGAATCCAATCAAGCAAATGCTCTGTCTGTTTTTGCCACCCAGCTACAAGATATTGTGCAACAATACAAAAAACTTGCTATAGACATAAAAATCAAGCCAGGCCATGATGATGTTGTTAGGACCATCAATGAGCATCTTGAATCTGTAACAAGCAGATTGCTCACAGCAGAAAAGGAAATAACTGGCATAATCGAGAATCCAAAACATTCAGTAATTCTTGAATTGTACAGCATCCCCAACAAAGAATATGATTCACCCTTTACACCAGGTGGCAAAATATATATGCTATCCCCTGCACAATTTTATTACCAGTTTTTTGTTGGGGGCACATTGAGACCAATCAAGATCAAATATTGGCATCAGCCACAGGCACACCACTACCCCACCTTATCAATAACAAATGCTGAGAACAAAGTAAAAATCACCAGTGTAGAATTGGAGGATTTTACAGATCCCAATACATTAGAAACAGCCTATACTGAAGATGATGGCTCTCTGGAATTTAAAATACATATTGGGGACAAATTATATTTAGAAAATCCTGCAGTCTCAGCTGCTGAACACCCTATAGTTGCAATATTCTTGTTTACATATTATGTCTAGACAAATTATTGTTGATGAATTACACAGACAGGCCAGACATAATTTTAAGAGACTCCCAGTAGTCACAAAAGGCATAGATGATTTATGGCAAAGCGACTTGATTGAGTTGTCAAGTGGACAGTTGAAAAACTTAGACAAAATCAACAAGGGCTACAAGTATCTACTCACTGTAATAGACACATTTTTAAAATTTGCCTGGGCTGTGGCACTTAAATCCAAGACAGGAAAATGTGTTACAGAAGCTTTTAGAACAATTATCAATAAGAGTGGAAGATCCCCGCGCTATTTGCAAACAGATAATGGCAAAGAATTTTATAATTCAGTGTTTCAACAATTTATTAAAAGCCAGGCAATAAAACATTACTCGAGTTACAGTGACCTCAAGGCCTCAATTGTAGAGAGATTCAACAGAACCTTAAAAAATCTTATGTATAAACAATTTACACTGCAAGGTAATTATAAATGGATTAATATTCTTCCGGAACTTCTACATAAATATAACAACTCGGTCCATTCCACAATCAACATGAAACCCTCTGAAGTAACTTCATCTGATGAGCAAAAATTGATCAGCACTGTTTATTATCCTAGATACCAGCCAACAACAAGAAAGGCCAAATACAGGGTGGGTGATCAAGTA
Organism: Lepisma saccharinum; assembly: GCF_977018435.1. Taxonomy (NCBI): domain Eukaryota; kingdom Metazoa; phylum Arthropoda; class Insecta; order Zygentoma; family Lepismatidae; genus Lepisma; species Lepisma saccharinum. The sequence goes on along the minus strand of NW_028142929.1, from coordinate 390,539 downwards.
AGAATAAGCAAATATAAGCACTTATTCAAGAGAGGCTTTACGAGAAACTGGAGCACTGAATTATTTACAGTGGCTCAAATTAAACCCGGGAGCCTTAACACATATATAATAAAGGATCACCGAGGAGAAATTCTCAAAGGCAGGTTCTATGAACAAGAGCTCAGCAAAACTAAACAGCCTGACACATATCTCATAGAAAAAATTATCCGCAGAAAAGGCAACAAGTTACTTGTCAAATGGCTGGGTCATCCGGAAAACAGCTGGATCGATGCAGACAAAATAATAATATGAGCACCTGGGATGTTATAAAGAGGCTGCCAGAGCCTGAACAGCAGAATAAGATAAATGGCGACCTGCTACCTGATAATATTAGGTGTCTTATTGTTGGGCCATCTGCTTGTGGTAAAACTACACTAATGGTTGATAATTTTTTATTGGCACCCAACTGGTTAGACTGGAAAAACAGGCACTTGTATATCTTCTCTAAGAGCTTGGAACAATTAAAATATCAGCAGTTGATGAAGCTATATGATGGATTGGATATAGCCACTTTTGAACCAGATGTTAAGCCACTTAATGAATGTCTCGATAATTCTGTTGTTGTGTTTGATGACATTATACTGGATAATCAAAACAAGGTTAGAAATTTCTTCACACAGGGCCGGCACAAAAACATTGATTGCTTCTACCTGGCACAGACTTTTTCTAAAATACCGAAGCAACTGATCCGGGACAACAGCAATTTTATATGTGTGTTTCATCAAGACCATACGAACCTCAAGCACATACATGATGAGTATGTAGGTGGGGACTTGAGCTACAATGATTTTTCTAAATTTTGCAGCAAGTGCTGGAACCAGGACAGTTATGGGTTTGTCACAATTGATATGACAAGAACACCTAATAGTGGCAAATACAGAAATAAAATCAACGATTTTCTAGACGTTGAGACGTATATAAACAACCATGAAAAGGCCAATTATTGATGATCTTAAGTTAAGAGATTATCTTGTAAAAAGATTTAAGGGATGGAAATCAGAGAACCGTGGAATTTATGAAAAACACAAACAAGCAGAACAGCCTGTAATTGACGCTATTAATAATTTAGGTAAGAATATCAAAACTGTTACAGAGCAAAATCAAAATTTGATCACAGAGCTTGTACCTGTAGCTGCAAGAAACATATTAGATTATCCATTCACCCCACTTTCCAGTATTCATACACCTAGTCCTATTGCTCCTCGAAGAATTAAAGCTACTCAGGACCCTGTTGAATTGGGTCTTCTAGCTCAAAAATATTTAACCACACCTAAAGACAATAAAGATGAGGTGTTTGGCTTATATGCTGATACAGAGCGTGATGGGAGCATCATTCATAGAATTGGCAATTTCAGAGTAACATTTATGGGAGATGATATAATTGTATATTCAGAATCTCGTCTCGGAGAAAAAGGTGCTTTTGTTAAGTACCCCGGCACACCTGGATTGTGGGAATTGATGACTCGGAAAAGGCCTGGCAGCTATACAGATCAAGATTATGATTATTACAAAGAAATATTAATAAAATCAGATGCCCTATACCAGAACAATGATCCCACACAAAAAAGAGTCAAGTCTAGCAGTGGGGCAAAATACAATAATTTAATCAAGCCCATATGGTCACAGATCAAGACTGGCAGTGGAATCAAACAATACAACACCCTGCCCAAAGAATTTGTGTGGGTTGATGATGTCAGGAAACTTATAGATAGGCTATTGGTGATAGCTGGGGAGGAAAATGCTGGGAACCACAATTTTTACAATGAAAAGGTTGGAATTATGGACATGATAAGCACAAAATTGTCTAATTTTATAGTGAATGACCCTAAGGGGATTGGATATCTTATAAAAATTATTAATACTCTACCCCCTAAATTTTGGAATGTCTCTGAGGGTCGGGGCCTTGTTAATGACATTATAAACAAGCTGCCATTTGAACTACAAATTCCAGGCTATCAGTATTGTGGTCCAGGCACAAAATTGGATCATAGATTAAACAGAGGTGATCCTGGTGTTAATCCCCTAGATGCTGCTTGCAGAGACCATGACATAGCATACAACACACATTCTGATCTTGACAAGAGACATGTTGCAGACAAGAAATTAGAAGAGGCTGCATTTGGCAGATTTGTAAGCAAAGATGCTTCTTTGAGTGAGAGAATATCAGCATTGGGAACCACCATAGCTATGAGCACCAAACAAAAACTGGGGTGGGGGTTGTGAATATGTATATAATAAACCTACAATGAAGGCCAAGGGTGTTATGTATCAAATACCTTATGCAGGTCTCAAATCTCTTGGGCCTATTGATAGCCTTTTGACCAAAAAGCAGCGCAAGAAAAAAAGCTCTTGTATTGCCAAGGGACATGGTATGAAATTGTTGCTTAGTACCCCCCAATTAAAAAAATTACAACAATCAAGAAAAAAATCACATGTGGGGGGATTCATATTCACCATCCCTGCCATCTTAGCTGCACTGGGGGCTGTTGGGAGCTTGGCTGGGGGATCAGCCGCCATAGCAAAAACAGTAATAGATGCCAAGAAAAATAAGGCAGAATTAGATGAGCAGAGGCGCCATAACCTGGCAATGGAGAAACAAGGCAAAGGTGTTAAGAGAGCCTTGAATAAGTTTAAAAAAAACAAGAAGCGCTTACAAACCAAGATATTGAAGCTTTAATCAAGCCACTGGGCATCAAACATTTTAGAGGTGTGTACATGTCTGATTCTTTACCGGAACAACCACTCAACAAAGAGTGTGGCATTGTTAATTTGGATGAGTACAAAAATCAGGGCACTCACTGGATCTGTTATCTCAAATATTTAAAAAATGAGGCATTTGTGTTTGATTCATTTGGAGGTGTTCCACCTGAAAATTTAATAAAATATCTAAAATCACCTAATCTTTATTACAATAATGCCCGTGTTCAAAACTTCAAAGATGTTAATTGCGGACATTTGTGTTTATCTGTTCTTAGATATATGTCTCAAATAAATAAACCATCAATTGAAAATTTTCAAAAGGCCCTGTGGTATCTGAAACATCATGGGGGTATTCCATCTCACGAACCAAAATTCAATATTTAAACTTAGATTGCATGATGATATAGTGTATCCCAAAACAATAGCTCTCAGAGCATTTTACGGCATGTACTTGATCCCTAATATTACACACCACAACAATACAATTGCAGTAGGGGATGAAAAAATTGTCATCACTCCAGGGCAGTATAATCTGTCCACTCTAAATGCTCAGTTACCCAGAGGTGTGGTGTTAAGTCAAAATTCTGTCACTCACAGAGTAGAGATTGTGTCTGCAACAGAGACAGTGGATCTGGGTACTATAGGAGAGCTGTTAGGCTTTGAGAACAACACAAAACTTGAACCGGCCATCAAACACACTGCTATGAATATACCCAAATTCTTGGCCATAGAGACTCTGAATATTCACTGTAATGTGGCCGAGGGTATGATCACCAAATCAAATGGCATAGGCACTCACAAACAAACTGGCATCATTGCAACATTCAAACCTAATTCTGAATTCATGGAGCCTATCATCTACAATCCATCCCCAACATTATATTTTCCTGTGTGTCATAATAGAATAGACAATATTGAATTGATGGTCACCAATGAAAAAGAAGAATTAGTTGATTTTGCTGGAGCCACAACAACTGCTATCATAGAGATTAACATTTAAATAAAAATACATACAATGGAAAATATTGAGAGTTATGAGCTGCAATCATTCCCCCCAAACAGGAGGACATTTGCAAATTTAAATCAACCCAACACAGAGATTGAGGTTGATCTGGACGTGGGGGACGGATTTATACACAATCACAGAGCAGATCTATACATCAAATTTGATGTTGTAAAGCTCGATGGTACAGATTATCCGGCAAATTCAAATATAAGACTTGTAGATAATTTTGTGCCGCATTTGTTCTCTGAAATTGAGATCAGAAAGCACGGCGTTGTTATAAACAGAGTGGATTATCCCGGCATTACCTCTACTGCTATGGCCACATTAAAATTATCCAAAACCGAGGCTTCTTACTACAAAATAGGCGGATTTGAGGCTGGCGAGAAAATATTAACCAAGAGCCACACAGTGCTGTTCCCCATGCGCCTGTTGCCGGGATTCTTCTCGGATTACAAAGAAATTATGTGGAAGGGTGGGTTAAGAATTACATTTAGAAGAGCTGCCAATGATAATAATGCTTTGATGAGGTATAGCACATTAAACCCTACAGGAGAAGCTCTGCCTAATACCTTACCTGATGAGGGCAAATGCATTATTCAGACTATGGAGTTAAGAATCCCTGTTGTTGAATATGAGGCCAGTTATGCTCTTAAACACAAAGCTGATATAGTAAAAAATCCACAGGTTCCTCTTCAATTTTATACATATCAATGCGTACAGAGGCCCGCCGCTGGTACATATTATGAGTTTGATGCTACAAATTCATTCTCCAGTATTCAATATGACATGCCTGATTTTGTAGTGGTACTGTTTCAGACTGGGAGACACAATAATCAGGAAAAAAATTCAAGCAAATTTGATAGCTGCAACATCAAGAACATATATCTTAAAAATGGCAGAAATGAGGTATTTCCTAGAGAAAATTACAATTTAGACATGTCCAAGGATGATTTCCTCAAATTATATGAGGCTTTTTCGGCGTTCAAACGTGTCACTACTGGCAATACTGAGATGTATTACACTCCAGATGAATTCAAAGCACGGAGACCCATGTTTGTAATTAACACTTCAAAAAGGAAACAAGTTGTGGTTAATGACAGGACAAACATTAAAATTGTCTGTGAATTCCACGAGGCATTACCTGATGACACCATATGTAGTGTTATTCTCATAGGAGAAAAATCATATGTTTATGATGTAAGAAATGAGAGGGTCACGGAGCAATTCTAGAAGGTCTCTGCATATTGAATTGTGTTTAGTATTAGATAAGCAAGTTGGGCCTGGTACCCAATTGAACTCAAACCAGAAGTGAACCGGAAGTGGACCGGAAGTGGACCGGAAGTGGACCGGAAGTAAATATGTGTGTGTGTGTGTGTGTGTGTGTGTGTGGGGCTTAATTTTAAGTGTGTCCACACAGAAGTGCCTTTTGTAAGTATCAATCTGAGAGGAATTCTTCCTTTCTGAAAAATTCCCAAGTGGGGGGCATTGTTTACAAAAATCTTGGATTAGAGGGGGTTCCACACTGGAGCAAAAACCTCATATGGGCATGTTGAGCTTGTTTTACTGCTTGAGAGAAGCTCTTCCTTTCGTGGTTTATGCCGGTACAAATACTACTACTGTAGTTTTTGACCTTATCTGGAACCTCCTATCTGAAAATTTGAAAATTCTTAAAAAATTCGTCCAAAATCTTGATGTCTCCAATCTCTTGTTTTGTACGTTTTTGCCACGTGTCTTGACATCCAATGTATCCCTGCAAAGTTTGGTGAAGATCTGAGTATGTAGTTTTTGACCTTATCTGGAACCTCATTTCTGAAAATTTGAAAATTCCTCAAAAATTCGTCCAAAATCTTGATGTCTCCAATCTCTTGTTTTGTACGTTTTTTCCACGTGTCTTGACATCCAATGTATCCCTGCAAAGTTTGGTGAAGATCTGAGTATGTAGTTTTTGACCTTATCTGGAACCTCCTATCTGAAAATTTGAAAATTCTTAAAAAATTCGTCGAAAATCTTGATGTCTCCAATCTCTTGTTTTGTACGTTTTTTCCACGTGTCCTGACATGCAAAGTATCCCTGCAACGTTTGGTGAAGATCTGAGTATGTAGTTTTTGACCTTATCTGGAACCTCCTATCTGAAAATTTGAAAATTCTTCAAAAATTCGTCCAAAATCTTGATGACACCAATCTCTTGTTTTGTACGTTTTTTCCACGTGTCTTGACATCCAATGTATCCATGCAAAGTTTGGTGAAGATCTGAGTATGTAGTTTTTGACCTTATATGGAACCTCCTATCTGAAAATTTGAAAATTCTTAAAAAATTCGTCCAAAATCTTGATGTCTCCAATCTCTTGTTTTGTACGTTTTTTCCACGTGTCTTGACATCCAATGTATCCCTGCAAAGTTTGGTGAAGATCTGAGTATGTAGTTTTTGACCTTATCTGGAACCTCCCATCTGAAAATTTGAAAATTCCTAAAAAATCCGTCCAAAATCTTGATGACCTCAATCTCTTGTTTTGTACGTTTTTTCCACGTGTCTTGACATCCATTGTATCCCTGCAAAGTTTGGTGAAGATCTGAGTATGTAGTTTTTGACCTTATCTGGAACCTCCTATCTGAAAATTTGAAAATTCTTCAAAAATTCCTCCAAAATCTTGATGTCTCCAATCTCTTGTTTTGTACGTTTTTTCCACGTTTCTTGACATCCAATGTATCCCTGCAATGTTTGGTGAAGATCTGAGTATGTAGTTTTTGACCTTATATGGAACCTCCTTTCTGAAAATTTGAAAATTCTTAAAAAATTCGTCCAAAATCTTGATGTCCCCAATCCTATGTTCTGTATGTTTTTTCCACGTGTCTTGACATCCAATCTATCCATGCAAAGTTTGGTGAAGATCTGAGTATGTCGTTTTTGACCTTATCTGGAACCTCCCATCTGAAAATTTGAAAATTCTTCAAAAATTCGTCGAAAATCTTGATGTCTCCAATCTCTTGTTTTGTACGTTTTTTCCACGTGTCTTGACATGCAAAGTATCCCTGCAACGTTTGGTGAAGATCTGAGTATGTAGTTTTTGACCTTATCTGGAACCTCCTATCTGAAAATTTGAAAATTCTTCAAAAATTCGTCCAAAATCTTGATGACACCAATCTCTTGTTTTGTACGTTTTTTCCACGTGTCTTGACATCCAATGTATCCATGCAAAGTTTGGTGAAGATCTGAGTATGTAGTTTTTGACCTTATAAGGAACCTCCTATCTGAAAATTTGAAAATTCTTAAAAAATTTGACCAAAATCTTGATATCCCCAATCCTATGTTTTGTATGTTTTTTCCACGTGTCTTGACATCCAATGTATCCCTGCAAAGTTTGGTGAAGATCTGAGTATGTAGTTTTTGACCTTATCTGGAACCTCCTATCTGAAAATTTGAAAATTTTTGAAAAATTCGTCCAAAACCTTGATGTCTCCAATCTCTTGTTTTGTACGTTTTTTCCACGTGTCTTGACCTCCAATGTATCCCTGCAATGTTTGGTGAAGATCTGAGTATGTAGTTTTTGACCTTATATGGAACCTCCTATCTGAAAATTTGAAAATTCTTAAAAAATTTGACCAAAATCTTGATGTCCCCAATCGTATGTTTTGTATGTTTTTTCCACGTGTCTTGACATCCAATGTATCCCTGCAAAGTTTGGTGAAGATCTGAGTATGTCGTTTTTGACCTTATCTGGAACATCCTTTCTGAAAATTTGAAAATTCTTAAAAAATTCGTCCAAAATCTTGATGTCTCCAATCTCTTGTTTTGTACGTTTTTTCCACGTGTCTTGACATCCAATGTATCCCTGCAAAGTTTGGTGAAGATCTGAGTATGTAGTTTTTGACCTTATATGGAACCTCCTATCTGAAAATTTGAAAATTCTTAAAAAATTTGACCAAAATCTTGATGTCCCCAATCCTATGTTTTGTATGTTTTTTCCCCGTGTCTTGACATCCAATGTATCCCTGCAGAGTTTGGTGAAGATCTGAGTATGTCCTTTTTGACCTTATCTGCAACATCCTTTCTGAAAATTTGAAAATTCTTAAAAAATTCGTCCAAAATCTTGATGTCTCCAATCTCTTGTTTTGTACGTTTTTTCCACGTGTCTTGACATCCAATGTATCCCTGCAAAGTTTGGTGAAGATCTGAGTATGTAGTTTTTGACCTTATCTGGAACCTCATTTCTGAAAATTTGAAAATTCCTCAAAAATTCGTCCAAAATCTTGATGTCTCCAATCTCTTGTTTTGTACGTTTTTTCCACGTGTCTTGACATCCAATGTATCCCTGCAAAGTTTGGTGAAGATCTGAGTATGTCGTTTTTGACCTTATCTGAAACATCCTTTCTGAAAATTTGAAAATTCTTAAAAAATTCGTCCAAAATCTTGACGTCCCCAATCTCTTGTTTTGTACGTTTTTTCCACGTGTCTTGACATCCAATGTATCCCTGCAAAGTTTGGTCAAGATCTGAGTATGTAGTTTTTGACCTTATCTGGAACCTCCTATCTGAAAATTTGAAAAATTCTTAAAAAATTCGTCCAAAGTATCCCTGCAAAGTTTGGTGAAGATCTGAGTATGTAGTTTTTGACCTTATCTGGAACATCCTTTCTGAAAATTTGAAAATTCTTAAAAAATTCGTCCAAAATCTTGACGTTTCCAATCTCTTGTTTTGTACGTTGTTTCCACGTGTCTTGACATCCAATGTATCCCTGTAAAGTTTGGTGAAGATCTGAGTATGTAGTTTTTGACCTTATCTGGAACCTCCCATCTGAAAATTTGAAAATTCCTAAAAAATCCGTCCAAAATCTTGATGACCCCAATCTCTTGTTTTGTACGTTTTTTCCACGTGTCTTGACATCCAATGTATCCCTGCAAAGTTTGGTGAAGATCTGAGTATGTAGTTTTTGACCTTATCTGGAACCTCCCATCTGAAAATTTGAAAATTCCTAAAAAATCCGTCCAAAATCTTGATGCCCCCAATCTCTTGTTTTGTACGATTTTTCCACGTGTCTTGACATCCATTGTATCCCTGCAAAGTTTGGTGAAGATCTGAGTATGTAGTTTTTGACCTTATCTGGAACCTCCTATCTGAAAATTTGAAAATTCTTAAAAAATTCTTCCTAAATCTTGATGTCTCCAATCTCTTGTTTTGTACGTTTTTTCCACGTTTCTTGACATCCAATGTATCCCTGCAATGTTTGGTGAAGATCTGAGTATGTAGTTTTTGACCTTATATGGAACCTCCTATCTGAAAATTTGAAAATTCTTAAAAAATTTGACCAAAATCTTGATATCCCCAATCCTATGTTTTGTATGTTTTTTCCACGTGTCTTGACATCCAATGTATCCCTGCAAAGTTTGGTGAAGATCTGAGTATGTAGTTTTTGACCTTATCTGGAACCTCCTATCTGAAAATTTGAAAATTTTTGAAAAATTCGTCCAAAATCTTGATGTCTCCAATCTCTTGTTTTGTACGTTTTTTCCACGTGTCTTGACCTCCAATGTATCCCTGCAATGTTTGGTGAAGATCTGAGTATGTAGTTTTTGACCTTATATGGAACCTCCTATCTGAAAATTTGAAAATTCTTAAAAAATTTGACCAAAATCTTGATGTCCCCAATCCTATGTTTTGTATGTTTTTTCCACGTGTCTTGACATCCAATGTATCCCTGCAAAGTTTGGTGAAGATCTGAGTATGTCGTTTTTGACCTTATCTGGAACATCCTTTCTGAAAATTTGAAAATTCTTAAAAAATTCGTCCAAAATCTTGATGTCTCCAATCTCTTGTTTTGTACGTTTTTTCCACGTGTCTTGACATCCAATGTATCCCTGCAAAGTTTGGTGAAGATCTGAGTATGTAGTTTTTGACCTTATATGGAACCTCCTATCTGAAAATTTGAAAATTCTTAAAAAATTTGACCAAAATCTTGATGTCCCCAATCCTATGTTTTGTATGTCTTTTCCCCGTGTCTTGACATCCAATGTATCCCTGCAGAGTTTGGTGAAGATCTGAGTATGTCGTTTTTGACCTTATCTGCAACATCCTTTCTGAAAATTTGAAAATTCTTAAAAAATTCGTCCAAAATCTTGATGTCTCCAATCTCTTGTTTTGTACGTTTTTTCCACGTGTCTTGACATCCAATGTATCCCTGCAAAGTTTGGTGAAGATCTGAGTATGTAGTTTTTGACCTTATCTGGAACCTCATTTCTGAAAATTTGAAAATTCCTCAAAACTTCGTCCAAAATCTTGATGTCTCCAATCTCTTGTTTTGTACGTTTTTCCACGTGTCTTGACATCCAATGTATCCCTGCAAAGTTTGGTGAAGATCTGAGTATGTCGTTTTTGACCTTATCTGAAACATCCTTTCTGAAAATTTGAAAATTCTTAAAAAATTCGTCCAAAATCTTGACGTCCCCAATCTCTTGTTTTGTACGTTTTTTCCACGTGTCTTGACATCCAATGTATCCCTGCAAAGTTTGGTCAAGATCTGAGTATGTAGTTTTTGACCTTATCTGGAACCTCCTATCTGAAAATTTGAAAATTCTTAAAAAATTCGTCCAAAATCTTGATGTCTCCAATCTCTTGTTTTGTACGTTTTTTCCACGTGTCTTGACATCCAAAGTATCCCTGCAAAGTTTGGTGAAGATCTGAGTATGTAGTTTTTGACCTTATCTGGAACATCCTTTCTGAAAATTTGAAAATTCTTAAAAAATTCGTCCAAAATCTTGACGTTTCCAATCTCTTGTTTTGTACGTTGTTTCCACGTGTCTTGACATCCAATGTATCCCTGTAAAGTTTGGTGAAGATCTGAGTATGTAGTTTTTGACCTTATCTGGAACCTCCCATCTGAAAATTTGAAAATTCCTAAAAAATCCGTCCAAAATCTTGATGACCCCAATCTCTTGTTTTGTACGTTTTTTCCACGTGTCTTGACATCCAATGTATCCCTGCAAAGTTTGGTGAAGATCTGAGTATGTAGTTTTTGACCTTATCTGGAACCTCCCATCTGAAAATTTGAAAATTCCTAAAAAATCCATCCAAAATCTTGATGCCCCCAATCTCTTGTTTTGTACGATTTTTCCACGTGTCTTGACATCCAATGTATCCCTGCAAAGTTTGGTGAAGATCTGAGTATGTAGTTTTTGACCTTATCTGGAACCTCCTATCTGAAAATTTGAAAATTCTTAAAAAATTCGTCCTAAATCTTGATGTCTCCAATCTCTTGTTTTGTACGTTTTTTCCACGTGTCTTGACATCCAATGTATCCCTGCAAAGTTTGGTGAAGATCTGAGTATGTAGTTTTTGACCTTATCTGGAACCTCATTTCTGAAAATTTGAAAATTCTTAAAAAATTCGTCCAAAATCTTGACGTTTCCAATCTCTTGTTTTGTACGTTGTTTCCACGTGTCTTGACATCCAATGTATCCCTGTAAAGTTTGGTGAAGATCTGAGTATGTAGTTTTTGACCTTATCTGGAACCTCCCATCTGAAAATTTGAAAATTCCTAAAAAATCCGTCCAAAATCTTGATGACCCCAATCTCTTGTTTTGTACGTTTTTTCCACGTGTCTTGACATCCAATGTATCCCTGCAAAGTTTGGTGAAGATCTGAGTATGTAGTTTTTGACCTTATCTGGAACCTCCCATCTGAAAATTTGAAAATTCCTAAAAAATCCATCCAAAATCTTGATGCCCCCAATCTCTTGTTTTGTACGATTTTTCCACGTGTCTTGACATCCAATGTATCCCTGCAAAGTTTGGTGAAGATCAGAGTATGTAGTTTTTGACCTTATCTGGAACCTCCTATCTGAAAATTTGAAAATTCTTAAAAAATTCGTCCTAAATCTTGATGTCTCCAATCTCTTGTTTTGTACGTTTTTTCCACGTGTCTTGACATCCAATGTATCCCTGCAAAGTTTGGTGAAGATCTGAGTATGTAGTTTTTGACCTTATCTGGAACCTCATTTCTGAAAATTTGAAAATTCCTCAAAAATTCGTCCAAAATCTTGATGTCTCCAATCTCTTGTTTTGTACGTTTTTTCCACGTGTCTTGACATCCAATGTATCCCTGCAAAGTTTGGTGAAGATCTGAGTATGTCGTTTTTGACCTTATATGGAACATCCTTTCTGAAAATTTGAAAATTCTTAAAAAATTCGTCCAAAATCTTGACGTCCCCAATCTCTTGTTTTGTACGTTTTTTCCACGTGTCTTGACATCCAATGTATCCCTGCAAAGTTTGGTCAAGATCTGAGTATGTAGTTTTTGACCTTATCTGGAACCTCCTATCTGAAAATTTGAAAATTCTTAAAAAATTCGTCCAAAATCTTGACGTTTCCAATCTCTTGATTTGTACGTTGTTTCCACGTGTCTTGACATCCAATGTATCCCTGTAAAGTTTGGTGAAGATCTGAGTATGTAGTTTTTGACCTTATCTGGAACCTCCCATCTGAAAATTTGAAAATTCCTAAAAAATCCGTCCAAAATCTTGATGACCCCAATCTCTTGTTTTGTACGTTTTTTCCACGTGTCTTGACATCCAATGTATCCCTGCAAAGTTTGGTGAAGATCTGAGTATGTAGTTTTTGACCTTATCTGGAACCTCCCATCTGAAAATTTGAAAATTCCTAAAAAATCCGTCCAAAATCTTGATGCCCCCAATCTCTTGTTTTGTACGATTTTTCCACGTGTCTTGACATCCAATGTATCCCTGCAAAGTTTGGTGAAGATCTGAGTATGTAGTTTTTGACCTTATCTGGAACCTCCTATCTGAAAATTTGAAAATTCTTAAAAAATTAGTCGAAAATCTTGATGTCTCCAATCTCTTGTTTTGTACGTTTTTTCCACGTGTCTTGACATGCAAAGTATCCCTGCAACGTTTGGTGAAGATCTGAGTATGTAGTTTTTGAACTTATCTGGAACCTCCTATCTGAAAATTTGAAAATTCTTCAAAAATTCGTCCAAAATCTTGATGTCTCCAATCTCTTGTTTTGTACGTTTTTTCCACGTGTCTTGACATCCAATGTATCCCTGCAAAGTTTGGTGAAGATCTGAGTATGTAGTTTTTGACCTTATCTGGAACCTCCCATCTGAAAATTTGAAAATTCCTAAAAAATCCTTCCAAAATCTTGATGACCTCAATCTCTTGTTTTGTACGTTTTCTCCACGTGTCTTGACATCCATTGTATCCCTGCAAAGTTTGGTGAAGATCTGAGTATGTAGTTTTTGACCTTATATGGAACCTCCTTTCTGAAAATTTGAAAATTCTTAAAAAATTCGTCCAAAATCTTGATGTCCCCAATCCTATGTTTTGTATGTTTTTTCCACGTGTCTTGACATCCAATGTATCCATGCAAAGTTTGGTGAAGATCTGAGTATGTCGTTTTTGACCTTATCTGGAACCTCCCATCTGAAAATTTGAAAATTCTTCAAAAATTCGTCCAAAATCTTGATGTCTCCAATCTCTTGTTTTGTACGTTTTTTCCACGTGTCTTGACATCCAATGTATCCCTGCAAAGTTTGGTGAAGATCTGAGTATGTCGTTTTTGAACTCATCTGGAACATCCTATCTGAAAATTTGAAAATTCTTAAAAAATTCGTCCAAAATCTTGACGTCTCCAATCTCTTGTTTTGTACGTTTTTTCCACGTGTCTTGACATCCAATGTATCCCTGCAAAGTTTGGTGAAGATCTGAGTATGTAGTTTTTGACCTTATCTGGAACCTCCCATCTGAAAATTTGAAAATTCCTAAAAAATCTGTCCAAAATCTTGATGCCCCCAATCTCTTGTTTTGTACGAATTTTCCACGTGTCTTGACATTAAATGTATCCCTGCAAAGTTTGGTGAAGATCTGAATATGTAGTTTTTGACCTTATCTGGAACCTCCTATCTGAAAATTTGAAAATTCTTAAAAAATTCGTCCAAAATCTTGATGTCTCCAATCTCTTGTTTTGTACGTTTTTGCCACGTGTCTTGACATCCAATGTATACCTGCAAAGTTTGGTGAAGATCTGAGTATGTAGTTTTTGACCTTATCTGGAACCTCATTTCTGAAAATTTGAAAATTCCTCAAAAATTCGTCCAAAATCTTGATGTCTCCAATCTCTTGTTTTGTACGTTTTTTCCACGTGTCTTGACATCCAATGTATCCCTGCAAAGTTTGGTGAAGATCTGAGTATGTAGTTTTTGACCTTATCTGGAACCTCCTATCTGAAAATTTGAAAATTCTTAAAAAATTAGTCGAAAATCTTGATGTCTCCAATCTCTTGTTTTGTACGTTTTTTCCACGTGTCTTGACATGCAAAGTATCCCTGCAACGTTTGGTGAAGATCTGAGTATGTAGTTTTTGACCTTATCTGGAACCTCCTATCTGAAAATTTGAAAATTCTTCAAAAATTCGTCCAAAATCTTGATGACACCAATCTCTTGTTTTGTACGTTTTTCCACGTGTCTTGACATCCAATGTATCCATGCAAAGTTTGGTGAAGATCTGAGTATGTAGTTTTTGACCTTATATGGAACCTCCTATCTGAAAATTTGAAAATTCTTAAAAAATTCGTCCAAAATCTTGATGTTTCCAATCTCTTGTTTTGTACGTTTTTTCCACGTGTCTTGACATCCAATGTATCCCTGCAAAGTTTGGTGAAGATATGAGTATGTAGTTTTTGACCTTATCTGGAACCTCCCATCTGAAAATTTGAAAATTCCTAAAAAATCCGTCCAAAATCTTGATGACCTCAATCTCTTGTTTTGTACGTTTTTTCCACGTGTCTTGACATCCATTGTATCCCTGCAAAGTTTGGTGAAGATCTGAGTATGTAGTTTTTGACCTTATATGGAACCTCCTTTCTGAAAATTTGAAAATTCTTAAAAAATTCGTCCAAAATCTTGATGTCCCCAATCCTATGTTTTGTATGTTTTTTCCACGTGTCTTGACATCCAATGTATCCATGCAAAGTTTGGTGAAGATCTGAGTATGTCGTTTTTGACCTTATCTGGAACCTCCCATCTGAAAATTTGAAAATTCTTCAAAAATTCGTCGAAAATCTTGATGTCTCCAATCTCTTGTTTTGTACGTTTTTTCCACGTGTCTTGACATGCAAAGTATCCCTGCAACGTTTGCTGAAGATCTGAGTATGTAGTTTTTGACCTTATCTGGAACCTCCTATCTGAAAATTTGAAAATTCTTCAAAAATTCGTCCAAAATCTTGATGTCTCCAATCTCTTGTTTTGTACGTTTTTTCCACGTTTCTTGACATCCAATGTATCGCTGCAATGTTTGGTGAAGATCTGAGTATGTAGTTTTTGACCTTATATGGAACCTCCTTTCTGAAAATTTGAAAATTCTTAAAAAATTCGTCCAAAATCTTGATGTCCCCAATCCTATGTTTTGTATGTTTTTCCACGTGTCTTGACATCCAATGTATCCATGCAAAGTTTGGTGAAGATCTGAGTATGTCGTTTTTGACCTTATCTGGAACCTCCCATCTGAAAATTTGAAAATTCTTCAAAAATTCGTCGAAAATCTTGATGTCTCCAATCTCTTGTTTTGTACGTTTTTTCCACGTGTCTTGACATGCAAAGTATCCCTGCAACGTTTGGTGAAGATCTGAGTATGTAGTTTTTGACCTTATCTGGAACATCCTTTCTGAAAATTTGAAAATTCTTAAAAAATTCGTCCAAAATCTTGACGTTTCCAATCTCTTGTTTTGTACGTTGTTTCCACGTGTCTTGACATCCAATGTATCCCTGTAAAGTTTGGTGAAGATCTGAGTATGTAGTTTTTGACCTTATCTGGAACCTCCCATCTGAAAATTTGAAAATTCCTAAAAAATCCGTCCAAAATCTTGATGACCCCAATCTCTTGTTTTGTACGTTTTTTCCACGTGTCTTGACATCCAATGTATCCCTGCAAAGTTTGGTGAAGATCTGAGTATGTAGTTTTTGACCTTATCTGGAACCTCCCATCTGAAAATTTGAAAATTCCTAAAAAATCCATCCAAAATCTTGATGCCCCCAATCTCTTGTTTTGTACGATTTTTCCACGTGTCTTGACATCCAATGTATCCCTGCAAAGTTTGGTGAAGATCTGAGTATGTAGTTTTTGACCTTATCTGGAACCTCCTATCTGAAAATTTGAAAATTCTTAAAAAATTCGTCCAAAATCTTGATGTCTCCAATCTCTTGTTTTGTACGTTTTTTCCACGTGTCTTGACATCCAATGTATCCCTGCAAAGTTTGGTGAAGATCTGAGTATGTAGTTTTTGACCTTATCTGGAACCTCATTTCTGAAAATTTGAAAATTCCTCAAAAATTCGTCCAAAATCTTGATGTCTCCAATCTCTTGTTTTGTACGTTTTTTCCACGTGTCTTGACATCCAATGTATCCCTGCAAAGTTTGATGAAGATCTGAGTATGTCGTTTTTGACCTTATCTGGAACATCCTTTCTGAAAATTTGAAAATTCTTAAAAAATTCGTCCAAAATCTTGACGTCCCCAATCTCTTGTTTTGTACGTTTTTTCCACGTGTCTTGACATCCAATGTATCCCTGCAAAGTTTGGTGAAGATCTGAGTATGTAGTTTTTGACCTTATCTGGAACCTCCTATCTGAAAATTTGAAAATTCTTAAAAAATTCGTCCAAAATCTTGACGTTTCCAATCTCTTGTTTTGTACGTTGTTTCCACGTGTCTTGACATCCAATGTATCCCTGTAAAGTTTGGTGAAGATCTGAGTATGTAGTTTTTGACCTTATCTGGAACCTCCCATCTGAAAATTTGAAAATTCCTAAAAAATCCGTCCAAAATCTTGATGACCCCAATCTCTTGTTTTGTACGTTTTTTCCACGTGTCTTGACATCCAATGTATCCCTGCAAAGTTTGGTGAAGATCTGAGTATGTAGTTTTTGACCTTATCTGGAACCTCCCATCTGAAAATTTGAAAATTCCTAAAAAATCCGTCCAAAATCTTGATGCCCCCAATCTCTTGTTTTGTACGATTTTTCCACGTGTCTTGACATCCAATGTATCCCTGCAAAGTTTGGTGAAGATCTGAGTATGTAGTTTTTGACCTTATCTGGAACCTCCTATCTGAAAATTTGAAAATTCTTAAAAAATTCGTCGAAAATCTTGATGTCTCCAATCTCTTGTTTTGTACGTTTTTTCCACGTGTCTTGACATGCAAAGTATCCCTGCAACGTTTGGTGAAGATCTGAGTATGTAGTTTTTGACCTTATCTGGAACCTCCTATCTGAAAATTTGAAAATTCTTCAAAAATTCGTCCAAAATCTTGATGACACCAATCTCTTGTTTTGTACGTTTTTCCACGTGTCTTGACATCCAATGTATCCATGCAAAGTTTGGTGAAGATCTGAGTATGTAGTTTTTGACCTTATATGGAACCTCCTATCTGAAAATTTGAAAATTCTTAGAAAATTCGTCCAAAATCTTGATGTTTCCAATCTCTTGTTTTGTACGTTTTTTCCACGTGTCTTGACATCCAATGTATCCCTGCAAAGTTTGGTGAAGATATGAGTATGTAGTTTTTGACCTTATCTGGAACCTCCCATCTGAAAATTTGAAAATTCCTAAAAAATCCGTCCAAAATCTTGATGACCTCAATCTCTTGTTTTGTACGTTTTTTCCACGTGTCTTGACATCCATTGTATCCCTGCAAAGTTTGGTGAAGATCTGAGTATGTAGTTTTTGACCTTATATGGAACCTCCTTTCTGAAAATTTGAAAATTCTTAAAAAATTCGTCCAAAATCTTGATGTCCCCAATCCTATGTTTTGTATGTTTTTTCCACGTGTCTTGACATCCAATGTATCCATGCAAAGTTTGGTGAAGATCTGCGTATGTCGTTTTTGACCTTATCTGGAACCTCCCATCTGAAAATTTGAAAATTCTTCAAAAATTCGTCGAAAATCTTGATGTCTCCAATCTCTTGTTTTGTACGTTTTTTCCACGTGTCTTGACATGCAAAGTATCCCTGCAACGTTTGGTGAAGATCTGAGTATGTAGTTTTTGACCTTATCTGGAACCTCCTATCTGAAAATTTGAAAATTCTTCAAAAATTCGTCCAAAATCTTGATGTCTCCAATCTCTTGTTTTGTACGTTTTTTCCACGTTTCTTGACATCCAATGTATCGCTGCAATGTTTGGTGAAGATCTGAGTATGTAGTTTTTGACCTTATATGGAACCTCCTTTCTGAAAATTTGAAAATTCTTAAAAAATTCGTCCAAAATCTTGATGTCCCCAATCCTATGTTTTGTATGTTTTTTCCACGTGTCTTGACATCCAATGTATCCATGCAAAGTTTGGTGAAGATCTGAGTATGTCGTTTTTGACCTTATCTGGAACCTCCCATCTGAAAATTTGAAAATTCTTCAAAAATTCGTCGAAAATCTTGATGTCTCCAATCTCTTGTTTTGTACGTTTTTTCCACGTGTCTTGACATGCAAAGTATCCCTGCAACGTTTGGTGAAGATCTGAGTATGTAGTTTTTGACCTTATCTGGAACATCCTTTCTGAAAATTTGAAAATTCTTAAAAAATTCGTCCAAAATCTTGACGTTTCCAATCTCTTGTTTTGTACGTTGTTTCCACGTGTCTTGACATCCAATGTATCCCTGTAAAGTTTGGTGAAGATCTGAGTATGTAGTTTTTGACCTTATCTGGAACCTCCCATCTGAAAATTTGAAAATTCCTAAAAAATCCGTCCAAAATCTTGATGACCCCAATCTCTTGTTTTGTACGTTTTTTCCACGTGTCTTGACATCCAATGTATCCCTGCAAAGTTTGGTGAAGATCTGAGTATGTAGTTTTTGACCTTATCTGGAACCTCCCATCTGAAAATTTGAAAATTCCTAAAAAATCCATCCAAAATCTTGATGCCCCCAATCTCTTGTTTTGTACGATTTTTCCACGTGTCTTGACATCCAATGTATCCCTGCAAAGTTTGGTGAAGATCTGAGTATGTAGTTTTTGACCTTATCTGGAACCTCCTATCTGAAAATTTGAAAATTCTTAAAAAATTCGTCCTAAATCTTGATGTCTCCAATCTCTTGTTTTGTACGTTTTTTCCACGTGTCTTGACATCCAATGTATCCCTGCAAAGTTTGGTGAAGATCTGAGTATGTAGTTTTTGACCTTATCTGGAACCTCATTTCTGAAAATTTGAAAATTCCTCAAAAATTCGTCCAAAATCTTGATGTCTCCAATCTCTTGTTTTGTACGTTTTTTCCACGTGTCTTGACATCCAATGTATCCCTGCAAAGTTTGGTGAAGATCTGAGTATGTCGTTTTTGACCTTATCTGGAACATCCTTTCTGAAAATTTGAAAATTCTTAAAAAACTCGTCCAAAATCTTGACGTCAGCAATCTCTTGTTTTGTACGTTTTTTCCACGTGTCTTGACATCCAATGTATCCCTGCAAAGTTTGGTCAAGATCTGAGTATGTAGTTTTTGACCTTATCTGGAACCTCCTATCTGAAAATTTGAAAATTCTTAAAAAATTCGTCCAAAATCTTGACGTTTCCAATCTCTTGTTTTGTACGTTGTTTCCACGTGTCTTGACATCCAATGTATCCCTGTAAAGTTTGGTGAAGATCTGAGTATGTAGTTTTTGACCTTATCTGGAACCTCCCATCTGAAAATTTGAAAATTCCTAAAAAATCCGTCCAAAATCTTGATGACCCCAATCTCTTGTTTTGTACGTTTTTTCCACGTGTCTTGACATCCAATGTATCCCTGCAAAGTTTGGTGAAGATCTGAGTATGTAGTTTTTGACCTTATCTGGAACCTCCCATCTGAAAATTTGAAAATTCCTAAAAAATCCGTCCAAAATCTTGATGCCCCCAATCTCTTGTTTTGTACGATTTTTCCACGTGTCTTGACATCCAATGTATCCCTGCAAAGTTTGGTGAAGATCTGAGTATGTAGTTTTTGACCTTATCTGGAACCTCCTATCTGAAAATTTGAAAATTCTTAAAAAATTCGTCGAAAATCTTGATGTCTCCAATCTCTTGTTTTGTACGTTTTTTCCACGTGTCTTGACATGCAAAGTATCCCTGCAACGTTTGGTGAAGATCTGAGTATGTAGTTTTTGACCTTATCTGGAACCTCCTATCTGAAAATTTGAAAATTCTTCAAAAATTCGTCCAAAATCTTGATGACACCAATCTCTTGTTTTGTACGTTTTTTCCACGTGTCTTGACATCCAATGTATCCATGCAAAGTTTGGTGAAGATCTGAGTATGTAGTTTTTGACCTTATATGGAACCTCCTATCTGAAAATTTGAAAATTCTTAAAAAATTCGTCCAAAATCTTGATGTCTCCAATCTCTTGTTTTGTACGTTTTTTCCACGTGTCTTGACATCCAATGTATCCCTGCAAAGTTTGGTGAAGATCTGAGTATGTAGTTTTTGACCTTATCTGGAACCTCCCATCTGAAAATTTGAAAATTCCTAGAAAATCCTTCCAAAATCTTGATGACCTCAATCTCTTGTTTTGTACGTTTTCTCCACGTGTCTTGACATCCATTGTATCCCTGCAAAGTTTGGTGAAGATCTGAGTATGTAGTTTTTGACCTTATATGGAACCTCCTTTCTGAAAATTTGAAAATTCTTAAAAAATTCGTCCAAAATCTTGATGTCCCCAATCCTATGTTTTGTATGTTTTTTCCACGTGTCTTGACATCCAATGTATCCATGCAAAGTTTGGTGAAGATCTGAGTATGTCGTTTTTGACCTTATCTGGAACCTCCCATCTGAAAATTTGAAAATTCTTCAAAAATTCGTCCAAAATCTTGATGTCTCCAATCTCTTGTTTTGTACGTTTTTTCCACGTGTCTTGACATCCAATGTATCCCTGCAAAGTTTGGTGAAGATCTGAGTATGTCGTTTTTGAACTCATCTGGAACATCCTTTCTGAAAATTTGAAAATTCTTAAAAAATTCGTCCAAAATCTTGACGTCTCCAATCTCTTGTTTTGTACGTTTTTTCCACGTGTCTTGACATCCAATGTATCCCTGCAAAGTTTGGTGAAGATCTGAGTATGTAGTTTTTGACCTTATCTGGAACCTCCCATCTGAAAATTTGAAAATTCCTAAAAAATCTGTCCAAAATCTTGATGCCCCAATCTCTTGTTTTGTTCGATTTTTCCACGTGTCTTGACATCCAATGTATCCCTGCAAAGTTTGGTGAAGATCTGAATATGTAGTTTTTGACCTTATCTGGAACCTCCTATCTGAAAATTTGAAAATTCTTAAAAAATTCGTCCAAAATCTTGATGTCTCCAATCTCTTGTTTTGTACGTTTTTTCCACGTGTCTTGACATGCAAAGTATCCCTGCAACGTTTGGTGAAGATCTGAGTATGTAGTTTTTGACCTTATCTGGAACCTCCTATCTGAAAATTTTAAAATTCTTCAAAAATTCGTCCAAAATCTTGATGACACCAATCTCTTGTTTTGTACGTTTTTCCACGTGTCTTGACATCCAATGTATCCATGCAAAGTTTGGTGAAGATCTGAGTATGTAGTTTTTGACCTTATATGGAACCTTCTATCTGAAAATTTGAAAATTCTTAAAAAATTCGTCCAAAATCTTGATGTTTCCAATCTATTGTTTTGTACGTTTTTTCCACGTGTCTTGACATCCAATGTATCCCTGCAAAGTTTGAAGAAGATATGAGTATGTAGTTTTTGACCTTATCTGGAACCTCCCATCTGAAAATTTGAAAATTCCTAAAAAATCCGTCCAAAATCTTGATGACCTCAATCTCTTGTTTTGTACGTTTTTTCCACGTGTCTTGACATCCATTGTATCCCTGCAAAGTTTGGTGAAGATCTGAGTATGTAGTTTTTGAACTTATATGGAACCTCCTTTCTGAAAATTTGAAAATTCTTAAAAAATTCGTCCAAAATCTTGATGTCCCCAATCCTATGTTTTGTATGTTTTTTCCACGTGTCTTGACATCCAATGTATCCATGCAAAGTTTGGTGAAGATCTGAGTATGTCGTTTTTGACCTTATCTGGAACCTCCCATCTGAAAATTTAAAAATTCTTCAAAAATTCGTCGAAAATCTTGATGTCTCCAATCTCTTGTTTTGTACGTTTTTTCCACGTGTCTTGACATGCAAAGTATCCCTGCAACGTTTGGTGAAGATCTGAGTATGTAGTTTTTGACCTTATCTGGAACCTCCTATCTGAAAATTTGAAAATTCTTCAAAAATTCGTCCAAAATCTTGATGTCTCCAATCTCTTGTTTTGTACGTTTTTTCCACGTTTCTTGACATCCAATGTATCGCTGCAATGTTTGGTGAAGATCTGAGTATGTAGTTTTTGACCTTATATGGAACCTCCTTTCTGAAAATTTGAAAATTCTTAAAAAATTCGTCCAAAATCTTGATGTCCCCAATCCTATGTTTTGTATGTTTTTTCCACGTGTCTTGACATCCAATGTATCCATGCAAAGTTTGGTGAAGATCTGAGTATGTCGTTTTTGACCTTATCTGGAACCTCCCATCTGAAAATTTGAAAATTCTTCAAAAATTCGTCGAAAATCTTGATGTCTCCAATCTCTTGTTTTGTACGTTTTTTCCACGTGTCTTGACATGCAAAGTATCGCTGCAACGTTTGGTGAAGATCTGAGTATGTAGTTTTTGACCTTATCTGGAACATCCTTTCTGAAAATTTGAAAATTCTTAAAAAATTCGTCCAAAATCTTGACGTTTCCAATCTCTTGTTTTGTACGTTGTTTCCACGTGTCTTGACATCCAATGTATCCCTGTAAAGTTTGGTGAAGATCTGAGTATGTAGTTTTTGACCTTATCTGGAACCTCCCATCTGAAAATTTGAAAATTCCTAAAAAATCCGTCCAAAATCTTGATGACCCCAATCTCTTGTTTTGTACGTTTTTTCCACGTGTCTTGACATCCAATGTATCCCTGCAAAGTTTGGTGAAGATCTGAGTATGTAGTTTTTGACCTTATCTGGAACCTCCCATCTGAAAATTTGAAAATTCCTAAAAAATCCATCCAAAATTCTGATGCACCCAATCTCTTGTTTTGTACGATTTTTCCACGTGTCTTGACATCCAATGTATCCCTGCAAAGTTTGGTGAAGATCTGAGTATGTAGTTTTTGACCTTATCTGGAACCTCCTATCTGAAAATTTGAAAATTCTTAAAAAATTCGTCGAAAATCTTGATGTCTCCAATCTCTTGTTTTGTACGTTTTTTCCACGTGTCTTGACATGCAAAGTATCCCTGCAACGTTTGGTGAAGATCTGAGTATGTAGTTTTTGACCTTATCTGGAACCTCCTATCTGAAAATTTGAAAATTCTTCAAATATTCGTCCAAAATCTTGATGACACCAATCTCTTGTTTTGTACGTTTTTCCACGTGTCTTGACATCCAATGTATCCATGCAAAGTTTGGTGAAGATCTGAGTATGTAGTTTTTGACCTTATATGGAACCTCCTATCTGAAAATTTGAAAATTCTTAAAAAATTCGTCCAAAATCTTGATGTTTCCAATCTCTTGTTTTGTACGTTTTTTTAACGTGTCTTGACATCCAATGTATCCCTGCAAAGTTTGGTGAAGATCTGAGTATGTCGTTTTTGACCTTATCTGGAACCTCCCATCTGAAAATTTGAAAATTCTTCAAAAATTCGTCGAAAATCTTGATGTCTCCAATCTCTTGTTTTGTACGTTTTTTCCACGTGTCTTGACATGCAAAGTATCCCTGCAACGTTTGGTGAAGATCTGAGTATGTAGTTTTTGACCTTATCTGGAACCTCCTATCTGAAAATTTGAAAATTCTTCAAAAATTCGTCCAAAATCTTGATGTCTCCAATCTCTTGTTTTGTACGTTTTTTCCACGTTTCTTGACATCCAATGTATCGCTGCAATGTTTGGTGAAGATCTGAGTATGTAGTTTTTGACCTTATATGGAACCTCCTTTCTGAAAATTTGAAAATTCTTAAAAAATTCGTCCAAAATCTTGATGTCCCCAATCCTATGTTTTGTATGTTTTTTCCACGTGTCTTGACATCCAATGTATCCATGCAAAGTTTGGTGAAGATCTGAGTATGTCGTTTTTGACCTTATCTGGAACCTCCCATCTGAAAATTTGAAAATTCTTCAAAAATTCGTCGAAAATCTTGATGTCTCCAATCTCTTGTTTTGTACGTTTTTTCCACGTGTCTTGACATGCAAAGTATCCCTGCAACGTTTGGTGAAGATCTGAGTATGTAGTTTTTGACCTTATCTGGAACATCCTTTCTGAAAATTTGAAAATTCTTAAAAAATTCGTCCAAAATCTTGACGTTTCCAATCTCTTGTTTTGTACGTTGTTTCCACGTGTTTTGACATCCAATGTATCCCTGTAAAGTTTGGTGAAGATCTGAGTATGTAGTTTTTGACCTTATCTGGAACCTCCCATCTGAAAATTTGAAAATTCCTAAAAAATCCGTCCAAAATCTTGATGACCCCAATCTCTTGTTTTGTACGTTTTTTCCACGTGTCTTGACATCCAATGTATCCCTGCAAAGTTTGGTGAAGATCTGAGTATGTAGTTTTTGACCTTATCTGGAACCTCCCATCTGAAAATTTGAAAATTCCTAAAAAATCCATCCAAAATCTTGATGCCCCCAATCTCTTGTTTTGTACGATTTTTCCACGTGTCTTGACATCCAATGTATCCCTGCAAAGTTTGGTGAAGATCTGAGTATGTAGTTTTTGACCTTATCTGGAACCTCATTTCTGAAAATTTGAAAATTCTTAAAAAATTCGTCCTAAATCTTGATGTCTCCAATCTCTTGTTTTTTACGTTTTTTCCACGTGTCTTGACATCCAATGTATCCCTGCAAAGTTTGGTGAAGATCTGAGTATGTAGTTTTTGACCTTATCTGGAACCTCATTTACGAAAATTTGAAAATTCCTCAAAAATTCGTCCAAAATCTTGATGTCTCCAATCTCTTGTTTTGTACGTTTTTTCCACGTGTCTTGACATCCAATGTATCCCTGCAAAGTTTGGTGAAGATCTGAGTATGTCGTTTTTGACCTTATCTGGAACATCCTTTCTGAAAATTTGAAAATTCTTAAAAAATTCGTCCAAAATCTTGACGTCCCCAATCTCTTGTTTTGTACGTTTTTTCCACGTGTCTTGACATCCAATGTATCCCTGCAAAGTTTGGTCAAGATCTGAGTATGTAGTTTTTGACCTTATCTGGAACCTCCTATCTGAAAATTTGAAAATTCTTAAAAAATTCGTCCAAAATCTTGACGTTTCCAATCTCTTGTTTTGTACGTTTTTTCCACGTGTCTTGACATGCAAAGTATCCCTGCAACGTTTGGTGAAGATCTGAGTATGTAGTTTTTGACCTTATCTGGAACCTCCTATCTGAAAATTTGAAAATTCTTCAAAAATTCGTCCAAAATCTTGATGACACCAATCTCTTGTTTTGTACGTTTTTTCCACGTGTCTTGACATCCAATGTATCCATGCAAAGTTTGGTGAAGATCTGAGTATGTAGTTTTTGACCTTATATGGAACCTCCTATCTGAAAATTTGAAAATTCTTAAAAAATTCGTCCAAAATCTTGATGTCTCCAATCTCTTGTTTTGTACGTTTTTCCCACGTGTCTTGACATCCAATGTATCCCTGCAAAGTTTGGTGAAGATCTGAGTATGTAGTTTTTGACCTTATCTGGAACCTCCCATCTGAAAATTTGAAAATTCCTAAAAAATCCTTCCAAAATCTTGATGACCTCAATCTTTTGTTTTGTACGTTTTCTCCACGTGTCTTGACATCCATTGTATCCCTGCAAAGTTTGGTGAAGATCTGAGTATGTAGTTTTTGACCTTATATGGAACCTCCTATCTGAAAATTTGAAAATTCTTAAAAAATTCGTCCAAAATCTTGATGTCACCAATCCTATGTTTTGTATGTTTTTTCCACGTGTCTTGACATCCAATGTATCCATGCAAAGTTTGGTGAAGATCTGAGTATGTCGTTTTTGACCTTATCTGGAACCTCCCATCTGAAAATTTGAAAATTCTTCAAAAATTCGTCCAAAATCTTGATGTCTCCAATCTCTTGTTTTGTACGTTTTTTCCACGTGTCTTGACATCCAATGTATCCCTGCAAAGTTTGGTGAAGATCTGAGTATGTAGTTTTTGACCTTATCTGGAACCTCCTATCTGAAAATTTGAAAATTCTTCAAAAATTCGTCCAAAATCTTGATGACACCAATCTCTTGTTTTGTACGTTTTTCCACGTGTCTTGACATCCAATGTATCCATGCAAAGTTTGGTGAAGATCTGAGTATGTAGTTTTTGACCTTATATGGAACCTCCTATCTGAAAATTTGAAAATTCTTAAAAAATTCGTCCAAAATCTTGATGTTTCCAATCTCTTGTTTTGTACGTTTTTTCCACGTGTCTTGACATCCAATGTATCCCTGCAAAGTTTGGTGAAGATCTGAGTATGTCGTTTTTGACCTTATCTGGAACCTCCCATCTGAAAATTTGAAAATTCTTCAAAAATTCGTCGAAAATCTTGATGTCTCCAATCTCTTGTTTTGTACGTTTTTTCCACGTGTCTTGACATGCAAAGTATCCCTGCAACGTTTGGTGAAGATCTGAGTATGTAGTTTTTGACCTTATCTGGAACCTCCTATCTGAAAATTTGAAAATTCTTCAAAAATTCGTCCAAAATCTTGATGTCTCCAATCTCTTGTTTTGTACGTTTTTTCCACGTTTCTTGACATCCAATGTATCGCTGCAATGTTTGGTGAAGATCTGAGTATGTAGTTTTTGACCTTATATGGAACCTCCTTTCTGAAAATTTGAAAATTCTTAAAAAATTCGTCCAAAATCTTGATGTCCCCAATCCTATGTTTTGTATGTTTTTTCCACGTGTCTTGACATCCAATGTATCCATGCAAAGTTTGGTGAAGATCTGAGTATGTCGTTTTTGACCTTATCTGGAACCTCCCATCTGAAAATTTGAAAATTCTTCAAAAATTCGTCCAAAATCTTGATGTCTCCAATCTCTTGTTTTGTACGTTTTTTCCACGTGTCTTGACATGCAAAGTATCCCTGCAACGTTTGGTGAAGATCTGAGTATGTAGTTTTTGACCTTATCTGGAACATCCTTTCTGAAAATTTGAAAATTCTTAAAAAATTCGTCCAAAATCTTGACGTTTCCAATCTCTTGTTTTGTACGTTGTTTCCACGTGTTTTGACATCCAATGTATCCCTGTAAAGTTTGGTGAAGATCTGAGTATGTAGTTTTTGACCTTATCTGGAACCTCCCATCTGAAAATTTGAAAATTCCTAAAAAATCCGTCCAAAATCTTGATGACCCCAATCTCTTGTTTTGTACGTTTTTTCCACGTGTCTTGACATCCAATGTATCCCTGCAAAGTTTGGTGAAGATCTGAGTATGTAGTTTTTGACCTTATCTGGAACCTCCCATCTGAAAATTTGAAAATTTCTAAAAAATCCATCCAAAATCTTGATGCCCCCAATCTCTTGTTTTGTACGTTTTTTCCACGTGTCTTGACATCCAATGTATCCCTGCAAAGTTTGGTGAAGATCTGAGTATGTAGTTTTTGACCTTATCTGGAACCTCCTATCTGAAAATTTGAAAATTCTTAAAAAATTCGTCCTAAATCTTGATGTCTCCAATCTCTTGTTTTTTACGTTTTTTCCACGTGTCTTGACATCCAATGTATCCCTGCAAAGTTTGGTGAAGATCTGAGTATGTAGTTTTTGACCTTATCTGGAACCTCATTTCTGAAAATTTGAAAATTCCTCAAAAATTCGTCCAAAATCTTGATGTCTCCAATCTCTTGTTTTGTACGTTTTTTCCACGTGTCTTGACATCCAATGTATCCCTGCAAAGTTTGGTGAAGATCTGAGTATGTCGTTTTTGACCTTATCTGGAACATCCTTTCTGAAAATTTGAAAATTCTTAAAAAATTCGTCCAAAATCTTGACGTCCCCAATCTCTTGTTTTGTACGTTTTTTCCACGTGTCTTGACATCCAATGTATCCCTGCAAAGTTTGGTCAAGATCTGAGTATGTAGTTTTTGACCTTATCTGGAACCTCCTATCTGAAAATTTGAAAATTCTTAAAAAATTCGTCCAAAATCTTGACGTTTCCAATCTCTTGTTTTGTACGTTTTTTCCACGTGTCTTGACATGCAAAGTATCCCTGCAACGTTTGGTGAAGATCTGAGTATGTAGTTTTTGACCTTATCTGGAACCTCCTATCTGAAAATTTGAAAATTCTTCAAAAATTCGTCCAAAATCTTGATGACACCAATCTCTTATTTTGTACGTTTTTTCCACGTGTCTTGACATCCAATGTATCCATGCAAAGTTTGGTGAAGATCTGAGTATGTAGTTTTTGACCTTATATGGAACCTCCTATCTGAAAATTTGAAAATTCTTAAAAAATTCGTCCAAAATCTTGATGTCTCCAATCTCTTGTTTTGTACGTTTTTTCCACGTGTCTTGACATCCAATGTATCCCTGCAAAGTTTGGTGAAGATCTGAGTATGTAGTTTTTGACCTTATCTGGAACCTCCCATCTGAAAATTTGAAAATTCCTAAAAAATCCTTCCAAAATCTTGATGACCTCAATCTTTTGTTTTGTACGTTTTCTCCACGTGTCTTGACATCCATTGTATCCCTGCAAAGTTTGGTGAAGATCTGAGTATGTAGTTTTTGACCTTATATGGAACCTCCTTTCTGAAAATTTGAAAATTCTTAAAAAATTCGTCCAAAATCTTGATGTCCCCAATCCTATGTTTTGTATGTTTTTTCCACGTGTCTTGACATCCAATGTATCCATGCAAAGTTTGGTGAAGATCTGAGTATGTCGTTTTTGACCTTATCTGGAACCTCCCATCTGAAAATTTGAAAATTCTTCAAAAATTCGTCCAAAATCTTGATGTCTCCAATCTCTTGTTTTGTACGTTTTTTCCACGTGTCTTGACATCCAATGTATCCCTGCAAAGTTTGTTGAAGATCTGAGTATGTCGTTTTTGAACTCATCTGGAACATCCTTTCTGAAAATTTGAAAATTCTTAAAAAATTCGTCCAAAATCTTGACGTCTCCAATCTCTTGTTTTGTACGTTTTTTCCACGTGTCTTGACATCCAATGTATCCCTGCAAAGTTTGGTGAAGATCTGAGTATGTAGTTTTTGACCTTATCTGGAACCTCCTATCTGAAAATTTGAAAATTCTTAAAAAATTCGTCGAAAATCTTGATGTCTCCAATCTCTTGTTTTGTACGTTTTTTCCACGTGTCTTGACATGCAAAGTATCCCTGCAACGTTTGGTGAAGATCTGAGTATGTAGTTTTTGACCTTATCTGGAACCTCCTATCTGAAAATTTGAAAATTCTTCAAAAATTCGTCCAAAATCTTGATGACACCAATCTCTTGTTTTGTACGTTTTTCCACGTGTCTTGACATCCAATGTATCCATGCAAAGTTTGGTGAAGATCTGAGTATGTAGTTTTTGACCTTATATGGAACCTCCTATCTGAAAATTTGAAAATTCTTAAAAAATTCGTCCAAAATCTTGATGTTTCCAATCTCTTGTTTTGTACGTTTTTCCACGTGTCTTGACATCCAATGTATCCCTGCAAAGTTTGGTGAAGATATGAGTATGTAGTTTTTGACCTTATCTGGAACCTCCCATCTGAAAATTTGAAAATTCCTAAAAAATCCGTCCAAAATCTTGATGACCTCAATCTCTTGTTTTGTACGTTTTTTCCACGTGTCTTGACATCCATTGTATCCCTGCAAAGTTTGGTGAAGATCTGAGTATGTAGTTTTTGACCTTATATGGAACCTCCTTTCTGAAAATTTGAAAATTCTTAAAAAATTCGTCCGAAATCTTGATGTCCCCAATCCTATGTTTTGTATGTTTTTTCCACGTGTCTTGACATCCAATGTATCCATGCAAAGTTTGGTGAAGATCTGAGTATGTCGTTTTTGACCTTATCTGGAACCTCCCATCTGAAAATTTGAAAATTCTTCAAAAATTCGTCGAAAATCTTGATGTCTCCAATCTCTTGTTTTGTACGTTTTTTCCACGTGTCTTGACATGCAAAGTATCCCTGCAACGTTTGGTGAAGATCTGAGTATGTAGTTTTTGACCTTATCTGGAACCTCCTATCTGAAAATTTGAAAATTCTTCAAAAATTCGTCCAAAATCTTGATGTCTCCAATCTCTTGTTTTGTACGTTTTTTCCACGTGTCTTGACATGCAAAGTATCCCTGCAACGTTTGGTGAAGATCTGAGTATGTAGTTTTTGACCTTATCTGGAACCTCCTATCTGAAAATTTGAAAATTCTTCAAAAATTCGTCCAAAATCTTGATGTCTCCAATCTCTTGTTTTGTACGTTTTTTCCACGTGTCTTGACATCCAATGTATCCCTGCAAAGTTTGTTGAAGATCTGAGTATGTCGTTTTTGAACTCATCTGGAACATCCTTTCTGAAAATTTGAAAATTCTTAAAAAATTCGTCCAAAATCTTGACGTCTCCAATCTCTTGTTTTGTACGTTTTTTCCACGTGTCTTGACATCCAATGTATCCCTGCAAAGTTTGGTGAAGATCTGAGTATGTAGTTTTTGACCTTATCTGGAACCTCCCATCTGAAAATTTGAAAATTCCTAAAAAATCTGTCCAAAATCTTGATGCCCCCAATCTCTTGTTTTGTACGATTTTTCCACGTGTCTTGACATCCAATGTATCCCTGCAAAGTTTGGTGAAGATCTGAATATGTAGTTTTTGACTTTATCTGGAACCTCCTATCTGAAAATTTGAAAATTCTTAAAAAATTCGTCCAAAATCTTGATGTCTCCAATCTCTTGTTTTGTACGTTTTTGCCACGTGTCTTGACATCCAATGTATACCTGCAAAGTTTGGTGAAGATCTGAGTATGTAGTTTTTGACCTTATCTGGAACCTCATTTCTGAAAATTTGAAAATTCCTCAAAAATTCGTCCAAAATCTTGATGTCTCCAATCTCTTGTTTTGTACGTTTTTTCCACGTGTCTTGACATCCAATGTATCCCTGCAAAGTTTGGTGAAGATCTGAGTATGTAGTTTTTGACCTTATCTGGAACCTCCTATCTGAAAATTTGAAAATTCTTAAAAAATTCGTCGAAAATCTTGATGTCTCCAATCTCTTGTTTTGTACGTTTTTTCCACGTGTCTTGACATGCAAAGTATCCCTGCAACGTTTGGTGAAGATCTGAGTATGTAGTTTTTGACCTTATCTGGAACCTCCTATCTGAAAATTTGAAAATTCTTCAAAAATTCGTCCAAAATCTTGATGACACCAATCTCTTGTTTTGTACGTTTTTCCACGTGTCTTGACATCCAATGTATCCATGCAAAGTTTGGTGAAGATCTGAGTATGTAGTTTTTGACCTTATATGGAACCTCCTATCTGAAAATTTGAAAATTCTTAAAAAATTCGTCCAAAATCTTGATGTTTCCAATCTCTTGTTTTGTACGTTTTTCCACGTGTCTTGACATCCAATGTATCCCTGCAAAGTTTGGTGAAGATATGAGTATGTAGTTTTTGACCTTATCTGGAACCTCCCATCTGAAAATTTGAAAATTCCTAAAAAATCCGTCCAAAATCTTGATGACCTCAATCTCTTGTTTTGTACGTTTTTTCCACGTGTCTTGACATCCATTGTATCCCTGCAAAGTTTGGTGAAGATCTGAGTATGTAGTTTTTGACCTTATATGGAACCTCCTTTCTGAAAATTTGAAAATTCTTAAAAAATTCGTCCGAAATCTTGATGTCCCCAATCCTATGTTTTGTATGTTTTTTCCACGTGTCTTGACATCCAATGTATCCATGCAAAGTTTGGTGAAGATCTGAGTATGTCGTTTTTGACCTTATCTGGAACCTCCCATCTGAAAATTTGAAAATTCTTCAAAAATTCGTCGAAAATCTTGATGTCTCCAATCTCTTGTTTTGTACGTTTTTTCCACGTGTCTTGACATGCAAAGTATCCCTGCAACGTTTGGTGAAGATCTGAGTATGTAGTTTTTGACCTTATCTGGAACCTCCTATCTGAAAATTTGAAAATTCTTCAAAAATTCGTCCAAAATCTTGATGTCTCCAATCTCTTGTTTTGTACGTTTTTTCCACGTTTCTTGACATCCAATGTATCGCTGCAATGTTTGGTGAAGATCTGAGTATGTAGTTTTTGACCTTATATGGAACCTCCTTTCTGAAAATTTGAAAATTCTTAAAAAATTCGTCCAAAATCTTGATGTCCCCAATCCTTATGTTTTGTATGTTTTTTCCACGTGTCTTGACATCCAATGTATCCATGCAAAGTTTGGTGAAGATCTGAGTATGTCGTTTTTGACCTTATCTGGAACCTCCCATCTGAAAATTTGAAAATTCTTCAAAAATTCGTCGAAAATCTTGATGTCTCCAATCTCTTGTTTTGTATGTTTTTTCCACGTGTCTTGACATGCAAAGTATTCCTGCAACGTTTGGTGAAGATCTGAGTATGTAGTTTTTGACCTTATCTGGAACCTCCTATCTGAAAATTTGAAAATTCTTCAAAAATTCGTCCAAAATCTTGATGTCTCCAATCTCTTGTTTTGTACGTTTTTTCCACGTTTCTTGACATCCAATGTATCCCTGCAATGATTGGTGAAGATCTGAGTATGTAGTTTTTGACCTTATATGGAACCTCCTATCTGAAAATTTGAAAATTCTTAAAAAATTTGACCAAAATCTTGATATCCCCAATCCTATGTTTTGTATGTTTTTTCCACGTTTCTTGACATCCAATGTATCCCTGCAATCTTTGGTGAAGATCTGAGTATGTAGTTTTTGACATTATATGGAACCTCCTATCTGAAAATTTGAAAATTCTTAAAAAATTTGACCAAAATATTGATGTCCCCAATCCTATGTTTTGTATGTTTTTTCCACGTGTCTTGACATCCAATGTATCCCTGCAAAGTTTGGTGAAGATCTGAGTATGTCGTTTTTGACCTTATCTGGAACATCCTTTCTGAAAATTTGAAAATTCTTAAAAAATTCGTCCAAAATCTTGATGTCTCCAATCTCTTGTTTTGTACGTTTTTTCCACGTGTCTTGACATCCAATGTATCCCTGCAAAGTTTGGTGAAGATCTGAGTATGTAGTTTTTGACCTTATATGGAACCTCCTATCTGAAAATTTGAAAATTCTTAAAAAATTTGACCAAAATCTTGATGTCCCCAATCCTATGTTTTGTATGTTTTTTCCCCGTGTCTTGACATCCAATGTATCCCTGCAGAGTTTGGTGAAGATCTGAGTATGTCGTTTTTGACCTTATCTGCAACATCCTTTCTGAAAATTTGAAAATTCTTAAAAAATTCGTCCAAAATCTTGATGTCTCCAATCTCTTGTTTTGTACGTTTTTTCCACGTGTCTTGACAACCAATGTATCCCTGCAAAGTTTGGTGAAGATCTGAGTATGTAGTTTTTGACCTTATCTGGAACCTCATTTCTGAAAATTTGAAAATTCCTCAAAAATTCGTCCAAAATCTTGATGTCTCCAATCTCTTGTTTTGTACGTTTTTTCCAAGTGTCTTGACATCCAATGTATCCCTGCAAAGTTTGGTGAAGATCTGAGTATGTCGTTTTTGACCTTATCTGGAACATCCTTTCTGAAAATTTGAAAATTCTTAAAAAATTCGTCCAAAATCTTGACGTCCCCAATCTCTTGTTTTGTACGTTTTTTCCACGTGTCTTGGCATCCAATGTATCCCTGCAAAGTTTGGTCAAGATCTGAGTATGTAGTTTTTGACCTTATCTGGAACCTCCTATCTGAAAATTTGAAAATTCTTAAAAAATTCGTCCAAAATCTTGATGTCTCCAATCTCTTGTTTTGTACGTTTTTTCCACGTGTCTTGACATCCAAAGTATCCCTGCAAAGTTTGGTGAAGATCTGAGTATGTCGTTTTTGACCTTATCTGGAACATCCTTTCTGAAAATTTGAAAATTCTTAAAAAATTCGTCCAAAATCTTGACGTCTCCAATCTCTTGTTTTGTACGTTTTTTCCACGTGTCTTGACATCCAATGTATCCCTGCAAAGTTTGGTGAAGATCTGAGTATGTAGTTTTTGACCTTCTCTGGAACCTCCCATCTGAAAATTTGAAAATTCCTAAAAAATCTGTCCAAAATCTTGATGCCCCCAATCTCTTGTTTTGTACGATTTTTCCACGTGTCTTGACATCCAATGTATCCCTGCAAAGTTTGGTGAAGATCTGAGTATGTAGTTTTTGACCTTATCTGGAACCTCCTATCTGAAAATTTGAAAATTCTTAAAAAATTCGTCCAAAATCTTGATGTCTCCAATCTCTTGTTTTGTACGTTTTTGCCACGTGTCTTGACATCCAATGTATCCCTGCAAAGTTTGGTGAAGATCTGAGTATGTAGTTTTTGACCTTATCTGGAACCTCATTTCTGAAAATTTGAAAATTCCTCAAAAATTCGTCCAAAATCTTGATGTCTCCAATCTCTTGTTTTGTACGTTTTTTCCACGTGTCTTGACATCCAATGTATCCCTGCAAAGTTTGGTGAAGATCTGAGTATGTAGTTTTTGACCTTATCTGGAACCTCCTATCTGAAAATTTGAAAATTCTTAAAAAATTCGTCGAAAATCTTGATGTCTCCAATCTCTTGTTTTGTACGTTTTTTCCACGTGTCTTGACATGCAAAGTATCCCTGCAACGTTTGGTGAAGATCTGAGTATGTAGTTTTTGACCTTATCTGGAACCTCCTATTTGAAAATTTGAAAATTCTTCAAAAATTCGTCCAAAATCTTGATGACACCAATCTCTTGTTTTGTACGTTTTTCCACGTGTCTTGACATCCAATGTATCCATGCAAAGTTTGGTGAAGATCTGAGTATGTAGTTTTTGAACTTATCTGGAACCTCCCATCTGAAAATTTGAAAATTCCTAAAAAATCCGTCCAAAATCTTGATGACCTCAATCTCTTGTTTTGTACGTTTTTTCCACGTGTCTTGACATCCATTGTATCCCTGCAAAGTTTGGTGAAGATCTGAGTATGTAGTTTTTGACCTTATATGGAACATCCTTTCTGAAAATTTGAAAATTCTTAAAAAATTCGTCCAAAATCTTGATGTCTCCAATCTCTTGTTTTGTACGTTTTTGCCACGTGTCTTGACATCCAATGTATACCTGCAAAGTTTGGTGAAGATCTGAGTATGTAGTTTTTGACCTTATCTGGAACCTCATTTCTGAAAATTTGAAAATTCCTCAAAAATTCGTCCAAAATCTTGATGTCTCCAATCTCTTGTTTTGTACGTTTTTTCCACGTGTCTTGACATCCAATGTATCCCTGCAAAGTTTGGTGAAGATCTGAGTATGTAGTTTTTGACCTTATCTGGAACCTCCTATCTGAAAATTTGAAAATTCTTAAAAAATTCGTCGAAAATCTTGATGTCTCCAATCTCTTGTTTTGTACGTTTTTTCCACGTGTCTTGACATGCAAAGTATCCCTGCAACGTTTGGTGAAGATCTGAGTATGTAGTTTTTGACCTTATCTGGAACCTCCTATCTGAAAATTTGAAAATTCTTCAAAAATTCGTCCAAAATCTTGATGACACCAATCTCTTGTTTTGTACGTTTTTCCACGTGTCTTGACATCCAATGTATCCATGCAAAGTTTGGTGAAGATCTGAGTATGTAGTTTTTGACCTTATATGGAACCTCCTATCTGAAAATTTGAAAATTCTTAAAAAATTCGTCCAAAATCTTGATGTTTCCAATCTCTTGTTTTGTACGTTTTTTCCACGTGTCTTGACATCCAATGTATCCCTGCAAAGTTTGGTGAAGATATGAGTATGTAGTTTTTGACCTTATCTGGAACCTCCCATCTGAAAATTTGAAAATTCCTAAAAAATCCGTCCAAAATCTTGATGACCTCAATCTCTTGTTTTGTACGTTTTTTCCACGTGTCTTGACATCCATTGTATCCCTGCAAAGTTTGGTGAAGATCTGAGTATGTAGTTTTTGAACTTATATGGAACCTCCTTTCTGAAAATTTGAAAATTCTTAAAAAATTCGTCCAAAATCTTGATGTCCCCAATCCTATGTTTTGTATGTTTTTTCCACGTGTCTTGACATCCAATGTATCCATGCAAAGTTTGGTGAAGATCTGAGTATGTCGTTTTTGACCTTATCTGGAACCTCCCATCTGAAAATTTGAAAATTCTTCAAAAATTCGTCGAAAATCTTGATGTCTCCAATCTCTTGTTTTGTACGTTTTTTCCACGTGTCTTGACATGCAAAGTATCCCTGCAACGTTTGGTGAAGATCTGAGTATGTAGTTTTTGACCTTATATGGAACCTCCTATCTGAAAATTTGAAAATTCTTCAAAAATTCGTCCAAAATCTTGATGTCTCCAATCTCTTGTTTTGTACGTTTTTTCCACGTTTCTTGACATCCAATGTATCGCTGCAATGTTTGGTGAAGATCTGAGTATGTAGTTTTTGACCTTATATGGAACCTCCTTTCTGAAAATTTGAAAATTCTTAAAAAATTCGTCCAAAATCTTGATGTCCCCAATCCTTATGTTTTGTATGTTTTTTCCACGTGTCTTGACATCCAATGTATCCATGCAAAGTTTGGTGAAGATCTGAGTATGTTGTTTTTGACCTTATCTGGAACCTCCCATCTGAAAATTTGAAAATTCTTCAAAAATTCGTCGAAAATCTTGATGTCTCCAATCTCTTGTTTTGTACGTTTTTTCCACGTGTCTTGACATGCAAAGTATTCCTGCAACGTTTGGTGAAGATCTGAGTATGTAGTTTTTGACCTTATCTGGAACCTCCTATCTGAAAATTTGAAAATTTTTGAAAAATTCGTCGAAAATCTTGATGTCTCCAATCTCTTGTTTTGTACGTTTTTTCCACGTGTCTTGACATGCAAAGTATTCCTGCAACGTTTGGTGAAGATCTGAGTATGTAGTTTTTGACCTTATCTGGAACCTCCTATCTGAAAATTTGAAAATTCTTCAAAAATTCGTCCAAAATCTTGATGTCTCCAATCTCTTGTTTTGTACGTTTTTTCCACGTTTCTTGACATCCAATGTATCCCTGCAATGATTGGTGAAGATCTGAGTATGTAGTTTTTGACCTTATATGGAACCTCCTATCTGAAAATTTGAAAATTCTTAAAAAATTTGACCAAAATCTTGATATCCCCAATCCTATGTTTTGTATGTTTTTTCCACGTGTCTTGACATCCAATGTTTCCCTGCAAAGTTTGGTGAAGATCTGAGTATGTAGTTTTTGACCTTATCTGGAACCTCCTATCTGAAAATTTGAAAATTTTTGAAAAATTCGTCCAAAATCTTGATGTCTCCAATCTCTTGTTTTGTACGTTTTTTCCACGTGTCTTGACCTCCAATGTATCCCTGCAATCTTTGGTGAAGATCTGAGTATGTAGTTTTTGACATTATATGGAACCTCCTATCTGAAAATTTGAAAATTCTTAAAAAATTTGACCAAAATATTGATGTCCCCAATCCTATGTTTTGTATGTTTTTCCACGTGTCTTGACATCCAATGTATCCCTGCAAAGTTTGGTGAAGATCTGAGTATGTCGTTTTTGACCTTATCTGGAACATCCTTTCTGAAAATTTGAAAATTCTTAAAAAATTCGTCCAAAATCTTGATGTCTCCAATCTCTTGTTTTGTACGTTTTTTCCACGTGTCTTGACATCCAATGTATCCCTGCAAAGTTTGGTGAAGATCTGAGTATGTAGTTTTTGACCTTATATGGAACCTCCTATCTGAAAATTTGAAAATTCTTAAAAAATTTGACCAAAATCTTGATGTCCCCAATCCTATGTTTTGTATGTTTTTTCCCCGTGTCTTGACATCCAATGTATCCCTGCAGAGTTTGGTGAAGATCTGAGTATGTCGTTTTTGACCTTATCTGCAACATCCTTTCTGAAAATTTGAAAATTCTTAAAAAATTCGTCCAAAATCTTGATGTCTCCAATCTCTTGTTTTGTACGTTTTTTCCGCGTGTCTTGACAACCAATGTATCCCTGCAAAGTTTGGTGAAGATCTGAGTATGTAGTTTTTGACCTTATCTGGAACCTCATTTCTGAAAATTTGAAAATTCCTCAAAAATTCGTCCAAAATCTTGATGTCTCCAATCTCTTGTTTTGTACGTTTTTTCCAAGTGTTTTGACATCCAATGTATCCCTGCAAAGTTTGGTGAAGATCTGAGTACGTCGTTTTTGACCTTATCTGGAACATCCTTTCTGAAAATTTGAAAATTCTTAAAAAATTCGTCCAAAATCTTGACGTCCCCATTCTCTTGTTTTGTACGTTTTTTCCACGTGTCTTGGCATCCAATGTATCCCTGCAAAGTTTGGTCAAGATCTGAGTATGTAGTTTTTGACCTTATCTGGAACCTCCTATCTGAAAATTTGAAAATTCTTAAAAAATTCGTCCAAAATCTTGATGTCTCCAATCTCTTGTTTTGTACGTTTTTTCCACGTGTCTTGACATCCAATGTATCCCTGCAAAGTTTGGTGAAGATCTGAGTATGTCGTTTTTGACCTTATCTGGAACATCCTTTCTGAAAATTTGAAAATTCTTAAAAAATTCGTCCAAAATCTTGACGTCTCCAATCTCTTGTTTTGTACGTTTTTTCCACGTGTCTTGACATGCAAAGTATCCCTGCAACGTTTGGTGAAGATCTGAGTATGTAGTTTTTGACCTTATCTGGAACCTCCTATCTGAAAATTTGAAAATTCTTCAAAAATTCGTCCAAAATCTTGATGACACCAATCTCTTGTTTTGTACGTTTTTCCACGTGTCTTGACATCCAATGTATCCATGCAAAGTTTGGTGAAGATCTGAGTATGTAGTTTTTGACCTTATATGGAACCTCCTATCTGAAAATTTGAAAATTCTTAAAAAATTCGTCCAAAATCTTGATGTTTCCAATCTCTTGTTTTGTACGTTTTTTCCACGTGTCTTGACATCCAATGTATCCCTGCAAAGTTTGGTGAAGATATGAGTATGTAGTTTTTGACCTTATCTGGAACCTCCCATCTGAAAATTTGAAAATTCCTAAAAAATCCGTCCAAAATCTTGATGACCTCAATCTCTTGTTTTGTACGTTTTTTCCACGTGTCTTGACATCCATTGTATCCCTGCAAAGTTTGGTGAAGATCTGAGTATGTAGTTTTTGACCTTATATGGAACCTCCTTTCTGAAAATTTGAAAATTCTTAAAAAATTCGTCCAAAATCTTGATGTCCCCAATCCTATGTTTTGTATGTTTTTTCCACGTGTCTTGACATCCAATGTATCCATGCAAAGTTTGGTGAAGATCTGAGTATGTCGTTTTTGACCTTATCTGGAACCTCCCATCTGAAAATTTGAAAATTCTTCAAAAATTCGTCGAAAATCTTGATGTCTCCAATCTCTTGTTTTGTACGTTTTTTCCACGTGTCTTGACATGCAAAGTATCCCTGCAACGTTTGGTGAAGATCTGAGTATGTAGTTTTTGACCTTATCTGGAACCTCCTATCTGAAAATTTGAAAATTCTTCAAAAATTCGTCCAAAATCTTGATGTCTCCAATCTCTTGTTTTGTACGTTTTTTCCACGTTTCTTGACATCCAATGTATCGCTGCAATGTTTGGTGAAGATCTGAGTATGTAGTTTTTGACCTTATATGGAACCTCCTTTCTGAAAATTTGAAAATTCTTAAAAAATTCGTCCAAAATCTTGATGTCCCCAATCCTTATGTTTTGTATGTTTTTTCCACGTGTCTTGACATCCAATGTATCCATGCAAAGTTTGGTGAAGATCTGAGTATGTTGTTTTTGACCTTATCTGGAACCTCCCATCTGAAAATTTGAAAATTCTTCAAAAATTCGTCGAAAATCTTGATGTCTCCAATCTCTTGTTTTGTACGTTTTTTCCACGTGTCTTGACATGCAAAGTATTCCTGCAACGTTTGGTGAAGATCTGAGTATGTAGTTTTTGACCTTATCTGGAACCTCCTATCTGAAAATTTGAAAATTTTTGAAAAATTCGTCGAAAATCTTGATGTCTCCAATCTCTTGTTTTGTACGTTTTTTCCACGTGTCTTGACATGCAAAGTATTCCTGCAACGTTTGGTGAAGATCTGAGTATGTAGTTTTTGACCTTATCTGGAACCTCCTATCTGAAAATTTGAAAATTCTTCAAAAATTCGTCCAAAATCTTGATGTCTCCAATCTCTTGTTTTGTACGTTTTTTCCACGTTTCTTGACATCCAATGTATCCCTGCAATGATTGGTGAAGATCTGAGTATGTAGTTTTTGACCTTATATGGAACCTCCTATCTGAAAATTTGAAAATTCTTAAAAAATTTGACCAAAATCTTGATATCCCCAATCCTATGTTTTGTATGTTTTTTCCACGTGTCTTGACATCCAATGTTTCCCTGCAAAGTTTGGTGAAGATCTGAGTATGTAGTTTTTGACCTTATCTGGAACCTCCTATCTGAAAATTTGAAAATTTTTGAAAAATTCGTCCAAAATCTTGATGTCTCCAATCTCTTGTTTTGTACGTTTTTTCCACGTGTCTTGACCTCCAATGTATCCCTGCAATCTTTGGTGAAGATCTGAGTATGTAGTTTTTGACATTATATGGAACCTCCTATCTGAAAATTTGAAAATTCTTAAAAAATTTGACCAAAATATTGATGTCCCCAATCCTATGTTTTGTATGTTTTTTCCACGTGTCTTGACATCCAATGTATCCCTGCAAAGTTTGGTGAAGATCTGAGTATGTCGTTTTTGACCTTATCTGGAACATCCTTTCTGAAAATTTGAAAATTCTTAAAAAATTCGTCCAAAATCTTGATGTCTCCAATCTCTTGTTTTGTACGTTTTTTCCACGTGTCTTGACATCCAATGTATCCCTGCAAAGTTTGGTGAAGATCTGAGTATGTAGTTTTTGACCTTATATGGAACCTCCTATCTGAAAATTTGAAAATTCTTAAAAAATTTGACCAAAATCTTGATGTCCCCAATCCTATGTTTTGTATGTTTTTTCCCCGTGTCTTGACATCCAATGTATCCCTGCAGAGTTTGGTGAAGATCTGAGTATGTCGTTTTTGACCTTATCTGCAACATCCTTTCTGAAAATTTGAAAATTCTTAAAAAATTCGTCCAAAATCTTGATGTCTCCAATCTCTTGTTTTGTACGTTTTTTCCACGTGTCTTGACAACCAATGTATCCCTGCAAAGTTTGGTGAAGATCTGAGTATGTAGTTTTTGACCTTATCTGGAACCTCATTTCTGAAAATTTGAAAATTCCTCAAAAATTCGTCCAAAATCTTGATGTCTCCAATCTCTTGTTTTGTACGTTTTTTCCAAGTGTCTTGACATCCAATGTATCCCTGCAAAGTTTGGTGAAGATCTGAGTACGTCGTTTTTGACCTTATCTGGAACATCCTTTCTGAAAATTTGAAAATTCTTAAAAAATTCGTCCAAAATCTTGACGTCCCCATTCTCTTGTTTTGTACGTTTTTTCCACGTGTCTTGGCATCCAATGTATCCCTGCAAAGTTTGGTCAAGATCTGAGTATGTAGTTTTTGACCTTATCTGGAACCTCCTATCTGAAAATTTGAAAATTCTTAAAAAATTCGTCCAAAATCTTGATGTCTCCAATCTCTTGTTTTGTACGTTTTTTCCACGTGTCTTGACATCCAATGTATCCCTGCAAAGTTTGGTGAAGATCTGAGTATGTCGTTTTTGACCTTATCTGGAACATCCTTTCTGAAAATTTGAAAATTCTTAAAAAATTCGTCCAAAATCTTGACGTCTCCAATCTCTTGTTTTGTACGTTTTTTCCACGTGTCTTGACATCCAATGTATCCCTGCAAAGTTTGGTGAAGATCTGAGTATGTAGTTTTTGACCTTATCTGGAACCTCCCATCTGAAAATTTGAAAATTCCTAAAAAATCTGTCCAAAATCTTGATGCCCCCAATCTCTTGTTTTGTACGATTTTTCCACGTGTCTTGACATCCAATGTATCCCTGCAAAGTTTGGTGAAGATCTGAGTATGTAGTTTTTGACCTTATCTGGAACCTCCTATCTGAAAATTTGAAAATTCTTAAAAAATTCGTCCAAAATCTTGATGTCTCCAATCTCTTGTTTTGTACGTTTTTGCCACGTGTCTTGACATCCAATGTATCCCTGCAAAGTTTGGTGAAGATCTGAGTATGTAGTTTTTGACCTTATCTGGAACCTCATTTCTGAAAATTTGAAAATTCCTCAAAAATTCGTCCAAAATCTTGATGTCTCCAATCTCTTGTTTTGTACGTTTTTTCCACGTGTCTTGACATCCAATGTATCCCTGCAAAGTTTGGTGAAGATCTGAGTATGTAGTTTTTGACCTTATCTGGAACCTCCTATCTGAAAATTTGAAAATTCTTAAAAAATTCGTCGAA
Source organism: Lepisma saccharinum (assembly GCF_977018435.1). Lineage (NCBI taxonomy): Eukaryota > Metazoa > Arthropoda > Insecta > Zygentoma > Lepismatidae > Lepisma > Lepisma saccharinum. The sequence continues at coordinate 348,221 of NW_028142929.1, read as the reverse complement.
AATCTTGATGTCTCCAATCTCTTGTTTTGTACGTTTTTTCCACGTGTCTTGACATGCAAAGTATCCCTGCAACGTTTGGTGAAGATCTGAGTATGTAGTTTTTGACCTTATCTGGAACCTCCTATTTGAAAATTTGAAAATTCTTCAAAAATTCGTCCAAAATCTTGATGACACCAATCTCTTGTTTTGTACGTTTTTCCACGTGTCTTGACATCCAATGTATCCATGCAAAGTTTGGTGAAGATCTGAGTATGTAGTTTTTGACCTTATATGGAACCTCCTATCTGAAAATTTGAAAATTCTTAAAAAATTCGTCCAAAATCTTGATGTTTCCAATCTCTTGTTTTGTACGTTTTTTCCACGTGTCTTGACATCCAATGTATCCCTGCAAAGTTTGGTGAAGATATGAGTATGTAGTTTTTGAACTTATCTGGAACCTCCCATCTGAAAATTTGAAAATTCCTAAAAAATCCGTCCAAAATCTTGATGACCTCAATCTCTTGTTTTGTACGTTTTTTCCACGTGTCTTGACATCCATTGTATCCCTGCAAAGTTTGGTGAAGATCTGAGTATGTAGTTTTTGACCTTATATGGAACATCCTTTCTGAAAATTTGAAAATTCTTAAAAAATTCGTCCAAAATCTTGATGTCTCCAATCTCTTGTTTTGTACGTTTTTGCCACGTGTCTTGACATCCAATGTATACCTGCAAAGTTTGGTGAAGATCTGAGTATGTAGTTTTTGACCTTATCTGGAACCTCATTTCTGAAAATTTGAAAATTCCTCAAAAATTCGTCCAAAATCTTGATGTCTCCAATCTCTTGTTTTGTACGTTTTTTCCACGTGTCTTGACATCCAATGTATCCCTGCAAAGTTTGGTGAAGATCTGAGTATGTAGTTTTTGACCTTATCTGGAACCTCCTATCTGAAAATTTGAAAATTCTTAAAAAATTCGTCGAAAATCTTGATGTCTCCAATCTCTTGTTTTGTACGTTTTTTCCACGTGTCTTGACATGCAAAGTATCCCTGCAACGTTTGGTGAAGATCTGAGTATGTAGTTTTTGACCTTATCTGGAACCTCCTATCTGAAAATTTGAAAATTCTTCAAAAATTCGTCCAAAATCTTGATGACACCAATCTCTTGTTTTGTACGTTTTTCCACGTGTCTTGACATCCAATGTATCCATGCAAAGTTTGGTGAAGATCTGAGTATGTAGTTTTTGACCTTATATGGAACCTCCTATCTGAAAATTTGAAAATTCTTAAAAAATTCGTCCAAAATCTTGATGTTTCCAATCCTATGTTTTGTATGTTTTTTCCACGTGTCTTGACATCCAATGTATCCCTGCAAAGTTTGGTGAAGATATGAGTTTGTAGTTTTTAACCTTATCTGGAACCTCCCATCTGAAAATTTGAAAATTCCTAAAAAATCCGTCCAAAATCTTGATGACCTCAATCTCTTGTTTTGTACGTTTTTTCCACGTGTCTTGACATCCATTGTATCCCTGCAAAGTTTGGTGAAGATCTGAGTATGTAGTTTTTGACCTTATATGGAACCTCCTTTCTGAAAATTTGAAAATTCTTAAAAAATTCGTCCAAAATCTTGATGTCCCCAATCCTATGTTTTGTATGTTTTTTCCACGTGTCTTGACATCCAATGTATCCATGCAAAGTTTGGTGAAGATCTGAGTATGTCGTTTTTGCCCTTATCTGGAACCTCATTTCTGAAAATTTGAAAATTCTTCAAAAATTCGTCGAAAATCTTGATGTCTCCAATCTCTTGTTTTGTACGTTTTTTCCACGTGTCTTGACATGCAAAGTATCCCTGCAACGTTTGGTGAAGATCTGAGTATGTAGTTTTTGACCTTATCTGGAACCTCCTATCTGAAAATTTGAAAATTCTTCAAAAATTCGTCCAAAATCTTGATGTCTCCAATCTCTTGTTTTGTACGTTTTTTCCACGTTTCTTGACATCCAATGTATCGCTGCAATGTTTGGTGAAGATCTGAGTATGTAGTTTTTGACCTTATATGGAACCTCCTTTCTGAAAATTTGAAAATTCTTAAAAAATTCCTCCAAAATCTTGAAGTCCCCAATCCTATGTTTTGTATGTTTTTTCCACGTGTCTTGACATCCAATGTATCCATGCAAAGTTTGGTGAAGATCTGAGTATTTCGTTTTTGACCTTATCTGGAACCTCCCATCTGAAAATTTGAAAATTCTTCAAAAATTCGTCGAAAATCTTGATGTCTCCAATCTCTTGTTTTGTACGTTTTTTCCACGTGTCTTGACATGCAAAGTATCCCTGCAACGTTTGGTGAAGATCTGAGTATGTAGTTTTTGACCTTATCTGGAACCTCCTATCTGAAAATTTGAAAATTCTTCAAAAATTCGTCCAAAATCTTGATGTCTCCAATCTCTTGTTTTGTACGTTTTTTCCACGTTTCTTGACATCCAATGTATCCCTGCAATGATTGGTGAAGATCTGAGTATGTAGTTTTTGACCTTATATGGAACCTCCTATCTGAAAATTTGAAAATTCTTAAAAAATTTGACCAAAATCTTGATATCCCCAATCCTATGTTTTGTATGTTTTTTCCACGTGTCTTGACATCCAATGTTTCCCTGCAAAGTTTGGTGAAGATCTGAGTATGTAGTTTTTGACCTTATCTGGAACCTCCTATCTGAAAATTTGAAAATTTTTGAAAAATTCGTCCAAAATCTTGATGTTTCCAATCTCTTGTTTTGTACGTTTTTTCCACGTGTCTTGACCTCCAATGTATCCCTGCAATCTTTGGTGAAGATCTGAGTATGTAGTTTTTGACCTTATATGGAACCTCCTTTCTGAAAATTTGAAAATTCTTAAAAAATTCGTCCAAAATCTTGATGTCCCCAATCCTATGTTTTGTATGTTTTTTCCACGTGTCTTGACATCCAATGTATCCATGCAAAGTTTGGTGAAGATCTGAGTATGTCGTTTTTGACCTTATCTGGAACCTCCCATCTGAAAATTTGAAAATTCTTCAAAAATTCGTCGAAAATCTTGATGTCTCCAATCTCTTGTTTTGTACGTTTTTTCCACGTGTCTTGACATGCAAAGTATCCCTGCAACGTTTGGTGAAGATCTGAGTATGTAGTTTTTGACCTTATCTGGAACCTCCTATCTGAAAATTTGAAAATTCTTCAAAAATTCGTCCAAAATCTTGATGTCTCCAATCTCTTGTTTTGTACGTTTTTTCCACGTTTCTTGACATCCAATGTATCCCTGCAATGTTTGGTGAAGATCTGAGTATGTAGTTTTTGACCTTATATGGAACCTCCTATCTGAAAATTTGAAAATTCTTAAAAAATTTGACCAAAATCTTGATATCCCCAATCCTATGTTTTGTATGTTTTTTCCACCTGTCTTGACATCCAATGTTTCCCTGCAAAGTTTGGTGAAGATCTGAGTATGTAATTTTTGGCCTTATCTGGAACCTCCTATCTGAAAATTTGAAATTTTTTGAAAAATTCGTCCAAAATCTTGATGTCTCCAATCTCTTGTTTTGTACGTTTTTTCCACGTGTCTTGACCTCCAATGTATCCCTGCAATCTTTGGTGAAGATCTGAGTATGTAGTTTTTGACTTTATATGGAACCTCCTATCTGAAAATTTGAAAATTCTTAAAAAATTTGACCAAAATCTAGATGTCCCCAATCCCATGTTTTGTATGTTTTTTCCACGTGTCTTGACATCCAATGTATCCCTGCAAAGTTTGGTGAAGATCTGAGTATGTCGTTTTTGACCTTATCTGGAACATCCTTTCTGAAAATTTGAAAATTCTTAGAAAATTCGTCCAAAATCTTGATGTCTCCAATCTCTTGTTTTGTACGTTTTTTCCACGTGTCTTGACATCCAATGTATCCCTGCAAAGTTTGGTGAAGATCTGAGTATGTAGTTTTTGACCTTATATGGAACCTCCTATCTGAAAATTTGAAAATTCTTAAAAAATTTGACCAAAATCTTGATGTCCCCAATCCTATGTTTTGTATGTTTTTTCCCCGTGTCTTGACATCCAATGTATCCCTGCAGAGTTTGGTGAAGATCTGAGTATGTCGTTTTTGACCTTATCTGCAACATCCTTTCTGAAAATTTGAAAATTCTTAAAAAATTCGTCCAAAATCTTGATGTCTCCAATCTCTTGTTTTGTACGTTTTTTCCACGTGTCTTGACATCCAATTTATCCCTGCAAAGTTTGGTGAAGATCTGAGTATGTAGTTTTTGACCTTATATGGAACCTCCTATCTGAAAATTTGAAAATTCTTAAAAAATTTGACCAAAATCTTGATGTCCCCAATCCTATGTTTTGTATGTTTTTTCCCCGTGTCTTGACATCCAATGTATCCCTGCAGAGTTTGGGGAAGATCTGAGTATGTCGTTTTTGACCTTATCTGCAACATCCTTTCTGAAAATTTGAAAATTCTTAAAAAATTCGTCCAAAATCTTGATGTCTCCAATCTCTTGTTTTGTACGTTTTTTCCACGTGTCTTGACAACCAATGTATCCCTGCAAAGTTTGGTGAAGATCTGAGTATGTAGTTTTTGACCTTATCTGGAACCTCATTTCTGAAAATTTGAAAATTCCTCAAAAATTCGTCCAAAATCTTGATGTCTCCAATCACTTGTTTTGTACGTTTTTTCCACGTGTCTTGACATCCAATGTATCCCTGCAAAGTTTGGTGAAGATCTGAGTATGTCGTTTTTGACCTTATCTGGAACATCCTTTCTGAAAATTTGAAAATTCTTAAAAAATTCGTCCAAAATCTTGACGTCCCCAATCTCTTGTTTTGTACGTTTTTTCCACGTGTCTTGACATCCAATGTATCCCTGCAAAGTTTGGTCAAGATCTGAGTATGTAGTTTTTGACCTTATCTGGAACCTCCTATCTGAAAATTTGAAAATTCTTAAAAAATTCGTCCAAAATCTTGATGTCTCCAATCTCTTGTTTTGTACGTTTTTTCCACGTGTCTTGACATCCAAAGTATCCCTGCAAAGTTTGGTGAAGATCTGAGTATGTCGTTTTTGACCTTATCTGGAACATCCTTTCTGAAAATTTGAAAATTCTTAAAAAATTCGTCCAAAATCTTGACGTTTCCAATCTCTTGTTTTGTACGTTGTTTCCACGTGTCTTGACATCCAATGTATCCCTGTAAAGTTTGGTGAAGATCTGAGTCTGTAGTTTTTGACCTTATCTGGAACCTCCCATCTGAAAATTTGAAAATTCCTAAAAAATCCGTCCAAAATCTTGATGACCCCAATCTCTTGTTTTGTACGTTTTTTCCACGTGTCTTGACATCCAATGTATCCCTGCAAAGTTTGGTGAAGATCTGAGTATGTAGTTTTTGACCTTATCTGGAACCTCCTATCTGAAAATTTGAAAATTCTTAAAAAATTCGTCCAAAATCTTGATGTCTCCAAATCTCTTGTTTTGTACGTTTTTCCCACGTGTCTTGACATCCAATGTATCCCTGCAAAGTTTGGTGAAGATCTGAGTATGTAGTTTTTGACCTTATATGGAACCTCCTATCTGAAAATTTGAAAATTGTTAAAAATTTCGTCCAAAATCTTGATGTCTCCAATCTCTTGCTTTGTACGTTTTTCCCACGTGTCTTGACATCCAATGTATCCCTGCAAAGTTTGGTGAAGATCTGAGTATGTTGTTTTTGACCTTATCTGGAACCTTATTTCTGAAAATTTGAAAATTCCTCAAAAATTGGTCCAAAATCTTGATGTCTCCAATCTCTGTTTTTGTACGTTTTTTCCACGTGACTTGACATCCAATGTATCCCTGCAAAGTTTGGTGAAGATCTGAGTATGTAGTTTTTGACCTTATCTGGAACCTCCTATCTGAAAATTTGAAAATTCTTAAAAAATTCGTCCAAAATCTTGATGTCTCCAATCTCTTGTTTTGTACGTTTTTTCCACGTGTCTTGACATCCAATGTATCCCTGCAAAGTTTGGTGAAGATCTGAGTATGTCGTTTTTGACCTCATCTGGAACATCCTTTCTGAAAATTTGAAAATTCTTAAAAAATTCGTCCAAAATCTTGACGTCTCCAATCTCTTGTTTTGTACGTTCTTTCCACGTGTCTTGACATCCAATGTATCCCTGCAAAGTTTGGTGAAGATCTGAGTATGTAGTTTTTGACCTTATCTGGAACCTCCCATCTGAAAATTTGAAAATTCCTAAAAAATCCGTCCAAAATCTTGATGACCCCAATCTCTTGTTTTGTACATTTTTTCCACGTGTCTTGAACTCCAATGTATCCCTGCAATGTTTAATGAAGATCTAAGTATGTAGTTTTTGACCTTATATGGAACCTCCTATCTGAAAATTTGAAAATTCTTAAAAAATTTGACTAAAATCTTGATGTCCCCAATCCTATGTTTTGTATGTTTTTTCCACGTGTCTTGACATCCAATGTATCCCTGCAAAGTTTGGTGAAGATCTGAGTGTGTCGTTTTTGACCTTATCTGGAACATCCTTTCTGAAAATTTGAAAATTCTTAAAAAATTCTTCCAAAATCTTGATGTCTCCAATCTCTTGTTTTGTACGTTTTTTCCACGTGTCTTGACATACAATGTATCCCTGTAAAGTTTGGTGAAGATCTGAGTATGTAGTTTTTGACCTTATCTGGAACCTCCCATCTGAAAATTTGAAAATTCCTAAAAAATCCGTCCAAAATCTTGATGACCCCAATCTCTTGTTTTGTACGTTTTTTCCACGTGTCTTGACATCCAATGTATCCCTGCAAAGTTTGGTGAAGATCTGAGTATGTAGTTTTTGACCTTATCTGGAACCTCCTATCTGAAAATTTGAAAATTCTTAAAAAATTCGTCCAAAATCTTGACGTCTCCAATCTCTTGTTTTGTACGTTTTTCCCACGTGTCTTGACATCCAATGTATCCCTGCAAAGTTTGGTGAAGATCTGAGTATGTAGTTTTTGACCTTATCTGGAACCTCATTTCTGAAAATTTGAAAATTCCTCAAAAATTCGTCCAAAATCTTGATGTCTCCAATCTCTTGTTTTGTACGTTTTTTCCACTTGTCTTGACATCCAATATATCCCTGCAAAGTTTGGTGAAGATCTGAGTATGTAGTTTTTGACCTTCTCTGGAACCTCCTATCTGAAAATTTGAAAATTCTTAAAAAATTCGTCCAAAATCTTGACGTCTCCAATCTCTTGTTTTGTACGTTTTTCCCACGTGTCTTGACATCCAATGTATCCCTGCAAAGTTTGGTGAAGATCTGAGTATGTAGTTTTTGACCTTATCTGGAACCTCATTTCTGAAAATTTGAAAATTCCTCAAAAATTCGTCCAAAATCTTGATGTCTCCAATCTCTTGTTTTGTACATTTTTTCCACGTGTCTTGACATCCAATGTATCCCTGCAAAGTTTGGTGAAGATCTGAGTATGTAGTTTTTGAACTTATCTGGAACCTGCTATCTGAAAATTTGAAAATTCTTAAAAAATTCGTCCAAAATCTTGATGTCTCCAATCTCTTGTTTTGTACGTTTTTTCCACGTGTCTTGACATCCAATGTATCCCTGCAAAGTTTGGTGAAGATCTGAGTATGTCGTTTTTGACCTTATCTGGAACATCCTTTCTGAAAATTTGAAAATTCTTAAAAAATTCGCCAAAAATCTTGACGTCTCCAATCTCTTGTTTTGTACGTTTTTTCCACGTGTCTTGACATCCAATGTATCCCTGTAAAGTTTGGTGAAGATCTGAGTATGTAGTTTTTGACCTTATCTGGAACCTCCCATCTGAAAATTTGAAAATTCCTAAAAAATCCGTCCAAAATCTTGATGACCCCAATCTCTTGTTTTGTACGTTTTTTCCACGTGTCTTGACATCCAATGTATCCCTGCAAAGTTTGGTGAAGATCTGAGTATGTAGTTTTTGACCTTATCTGGAACCTCCTATCTGAAAATTTGAAAATTCTTAAAAAATTCGTCCAAAATCTTGATGTCTCCAATCTCTTGTTTTGTACGTTTTTCCCACGTGTCTTGACATCCAATGTATCCCTGCAAAGTTTGGTGAAGATCTGAGTATGTAGTTTTTGACCTTATCTGGAACCTCCTATCTGAAAATTTGAAAATTGTTAAAAAATTCGTCCAAAATCTTGATGTCTCCAATCTCTTGTTTTGTACGTTTTTCCCACCTGTCTTGACATCCAATGTATCCCTGCAAAGTTTGGTGAAGATCTGAGTATGTAGTTTTTGACCTTATCTGGAACCTCATTTCTGAAAATTTGAAAATTCCTCAAAAATTGGACCAAAATCTTGATGTCTCCAATATCTTGTTTTGTACGTTTTTTCCAAGTGTCTTGACATCCAATGTATCCCTGCAAAGTTTGGTGAAGATCTGAGTATGTAGTTTTTGACCTTATCTGGAACCTCCTATCTGAAAATTTGAAAATTCTTAAAAAATTCGTCCAAAATCTTGATGTCTCCAATCTCTTGTTTTGTACGTTTTTTCCACGTGTCTTGACATCCAATGTATCCCTGCAAAGTTTGGTGAAGATCTGAGTATGTCGTTTTTGAACTCATCTGGAACATCCTTTCTGAAAATTTGAAAATTCTTAAAAAATTCGTCCAAAATCTTGACGTCTCCAATCTCTTGTTCTGTACGTTTTTTCCACGTGTCTTGACATCCAATGTATCCCTGCAAAGTTTGGTGAAGATCTGAGTATGTAGTTTTTGACCTTATCTGGAACCTCCCATCTGAAAATTTGAAAATTCCTAAAAAATCCGTCCAAAATCTTGATGACCCCAATCTCTTGTTTTGTACATTTTTTCCACGTGTCTTGAACTCCAATGTATCCCTGCAATGTTTAATGAAGATCTAAGTATGTAGTTTTTGACCTTATATGGAACCTCCTATCTGAAAATTTGAAAATTCTTAAAAAATTTGACTAAAATCTTGATGTCCCCAATCCTATGTTTTGTATGTTTTTTCCACGTGTCTTGACATCCAATGTATCCCTGCAAAGTTTGGTGAAGATCTGAGTGTGTCGTTTTTGACCTTATCTGGAACATCCTTTCTGAAAATTTGAAAATTCTTAAAAAATTCTTCCAAAATCTTGATGTCTCCAATCTCTTGTTTTGTACGTTTTTTCCACGTGTCTTGACATACAATGTATCCCTGTAAAGTTTGGTGAAGATCTGAGTATGTAGTTTTTGACCTTATCTGGAACCTCCCATCTGAAAATTTGAAAATTCCAAAAAAATCCGTCCAAAATCTTGATGACCCCAATCTCTTGTTTTGTACGTTTTTTCCACGTGTCTTGACATCCAATGTATCCCTGCAAAGTTTGGTGAAGATCTGAGTATGTAGTTTTTGACCTTATCTGGAACCTCCTATCTGAAAATTTGAAAATTCTTAAAAAATTCGTCCAAAATCTTGACGTCTCCAATCTCTTGTTTTGTACGTTTTTCCCACGTGTCTTGACATCCAATGTATCCCTGCAAAGTTTGGTGAAGATCTGAGTATGTAGTTTTTGACCTTATCTGGAACCTCATTTCTGAAAATTTGAAAATTCCTCAAAAATTCGTCCAAAATCTTGATGTCTCCAATCTCTTGTTTTGTACGTTTTTTCCACTTGTCTTGACATCCAATATATCCCTGCAAAGTTTGGTGAAGATCTGAGTATGTAGTTTTTGACCTTCTCTGGAACCTCCTATCTGAAAATTTGAAAATTCTTAAAAAATTCGTCCAAAATCTTGACGTCTCCAATCTCTTGTTTTGTACGTTTTTCCCACGTGTCTTGACATCCAATGTATCCCTGCAAAGTTTGGTGAAGATCTGAGTATGTAGTTTTTGACCTTATCTGGAACCTCATTTCTGAAAATTTGAAAATTCCTCAAAAATTCGTCCAAAATCTTGATGTCTCCAATCTCTTGTTTTGTACATTTTTTCCACGTGTCTTGACATCCAATGTATCCCTGCAAAGTTTGGTGAAGATCTGAGTATGTAGTTTTTGACCTTATCTGGAACCTGCTATCTGAAAATTTGAAAATTCTTAAAAAATTCGTCCAAAATCTTGATGTCTCCAATCTCTTGTTTTGTACGTTTTTTCCACGTGTCTTGACATCCAATGTATCCCTGCAAAGTTTGGTGAAGATCTGAGTATGTCGTTTTTGACCTTATCTGGAACATCCTTTCTGAAAATTTGAAAATTCTTAAAAAATTCGCCAAAAATCTTGACGTATCCAATCTCTTGTTTTGTACGTTTTTTCCACGTGTCTTGACATCCAATGTATCCCTGTAAAGTTTGGTGAAGATCTGAGTATGTAGTTTTTGACCTTATCTGGAACCTCCCATCTGAAAATTTGAAAATTCCTAAAAAATCCGTCCAAAATCTTGATGACCCCAATCTCTTGTTTTGTACGTTTTTTCCACGTGTCTTGACATCCAATGTATCCCTGCAAAGTTTGGTGAAGATCTGAGTATGTAGTTTTTGACCTTATCTGGAACCTCCTATCTGAAAATTTGAAAATTCTTAAAAAATTCGTCCAAAATCTTGATGTCTCCAATCTCTTGTTTTGTACGTTTTTCCCACGTGTCTTGACATCCAATGTATCCCTGCAAAGTTTCGTGAAGATCTGAGTATGTAGTTTTTGACCTTATCTGGAACCTCCTATCTGAAAATTTGAAAATTGTTAAAAAATTCGTCCAAAATCTTGATGTCTCCAATCTCTTGTTTTGTACGTTTTTCCCACCTGTCTTGACATCCAATGTATCCCTGCAAAGTTTGGTGAAGATCTGAGTATGTAGTTTTTGACCTTATCTGGAACCTCATTTCTGAAAATTTGAAAATTCCTCAAAAATTGGACCAAAATCTTGATGTCTTCAATATCTTGTTTTGTACGTTTTTTCCACGTGTCTTGACATCCAATGTATCCCTGCAAAGTTTGGTGAAGATCTGAGTATGTAGTTTTTGACCTTATCTGGAACCTCCTATCTGAAAATTTGAAAATTCTTAAAAAATTCGTCCAAAATCTTGATGTCTCCAATCTCTTGTTTTGTACGTTTTTTCCACGTGTCTTGACATCCAATGTATCCCTGCAAAGTTTGGTGAAGATCTGAGTATGTCGTTTTTGAACTCATCTGGAACATCCTTTCTGAAAATTTGAAAATTCTTAAAAAATTCGTCCAAAATCTTGACGTCTCCAATCTCTTGTTCTGTACGTTTTTTCCACGTGTCTTGACATCCAATGTATCCCTGCAAAGTTTGGTGAAGATCTGAGTATGTAGTTTTTGACCTTATATGGAACCTCCCATCTGAAAATTTGAAAATTCCTAAAAAATCCGTCCAAAATCTTGATGCCCCCAATCTCTTGTTTTGTACGATTTTTCCACGTGTCTTGACATCCAATGTATCCCTGCAAAGTTTGGTGAAGATCTGAGTATGTAGTTTTTGACCTTATCTGGAACCTCCTATCTGAAAATTTGAAAATTCTTAAAAAATTAGTCCAAAATCTTGACGTCTCCAATCTCTTGTTTTGTACGTTTTTCCCACGTGTCTTGACATCCAATGTATCCCTGCAAAGTTTGGTGAAGATCTGAGTATGTAGTTTTTGACCTTATCTGGAACCTCCTATCTGAAAATTTGAAAATTCCTCAAAAATTCGTCCAAAATCTTGATGTCTCCAATCTCTTGTTTTGTACGTTTTTTCCACTTGTCTTGACATCCAATGTATCCCTGCAAAGTTTGGTGAAGATCTGAGTATGTAGTTTTTGACCTTCTCTGGAACCTCCTATCTGAAAATTTGAAAATTCTTAAAAAATTCGTCCAAAATCTTGACGTCTCCAATCTCTTGTTTTGTACGTTTTTCCCACGTGTCTTGACATCCAATGTATCCCTGCAAAGTTTGGTGAAGATCTGAGTATGTAGTTTTTGACCTTATCTGGAACCTCATTTCTGAAAATTTGAAAATTCCTCAAAAATTCGTCCAAAATCTTGATGTCTCCAATCTCTTGTTTTGTACATTTTTTCCACGTGTCTTGACATCCAATGTATCCCTGCAAAGTTTGGTGAAGATCTGAGTATGTAGTTTTTGACCTTATCTGGAACCTCCTATCTGAAAATTTGAAAATACTTAAAAAATTCGTCCAAAATCTTGATGTCTCCAATCTCTTGTTTTGTACGTTTTTTCCACGTGTCTTGACATCCAATGTATCCCTGCATAGTTTGGTGAAGATCTGAGTATGTAGTTTTTGACCTTATATGGAACCTCCTATCTGAAAATTTGAAAATTCTTAAAAAATTCGTCCAAAATCTTGATGTCTCCAATCTCTTGTTTTGTACGTTTTTTTCACGTGTCTTGACATCCAATGTTCCCTGCAATGTTTGGTGAAGATCTGAGTATGTAGTTTTTGACCTCATATGGAACCTCCTATCTGAAAATTTGAAAATTCTTAAAAAATTTGACCAAAATCTTGATGTCCCCAATCCTATGTTTTGTATGTTTTTCCCACGTGTCTTGACATCCAATGTATCCCTGCAAAGTTTGGTGAAGATCTGAGTATGTAGTTTTTGACCTTATCTGGAACCTCCTATCTGAAAATTTGAAAATTCTTAAAAAATTCGTCCAAAATCTTGATGTCCCCAATCTCTTGTTTTGTACGTTTTTTCCACGTGTCTTGACATCCAATGTATCCCTGCAAAGTTTGGTGAAGATCTGAGTATGTCGTTTTTGACCTTATCTGGAACATCCTTTCTGGAAATTTGAAAATTCTTAAAAAATTCGTCCAAAATCTTGACGTCTCCAATCTCTTGTTTTGTACGTTTTTTCCACGTGTCTTGACATCCAATGTATCCCTGTAAAGTTTGGTGAAGATCTGAGTATGTAGTTTTTGACCTTATCTGGAACCTCCCATCTGAAAATTTGAAAATTCCTAAAAAATCCGTCCAAAATCTTGATGACCCCAATCTCTTGTTTTGTACGTTTTTTCCACGTGTCTTGACATCCAATGTATCCCTGCAAAGTTTGGTGAAGATCTGAGTATGTAGTTTTTGACCTTATCTGGAACCTCCTATCTGAAAATTTGAAAATTGTTAAAAAATTCGTCCAAAATCTTGATGTCTCCAATCTCTTGTTTTGTACGTTTTTCCCACGTGTCTTGACATCCAATGTATCCCTGCAAAGTTTGGTGAAGATCTGAGTATGTAGTTTTTGACCTTATCTGGAACCTCATTTCTGAAAATTTGAAAATTCCTCAAAAATTCGTCCAAAATCTTGATGTCTCCAATGTCTTGTTTTGTACGTTTTTTCCACGTGTCTTGACATCCAATGTATCCCTGCAAAGTTTGGTGAAGATCTGAGTATGTAGTTTTTGACCTTATCTGGAACCTCCTATCTGAAAATTTGAAAATTCTTAAAAAATTCGTCCAAAATCTTGATGTCTCCAATCTCTTGTTTTGTACGTTTTTTCCACGTGTCTTGACATCCAATGGATCCCTGGAAAGTTTGGTGAAGATCTGAGTATGTCGTTTTTGACCTTATCTGGAACATCCTTTCTGAAAATTTGAAAATTCTTAAAAAATTCGTCCAAAATCTTGACGTCTCCAGACTCTTGTTTTGTACGTTTTTTCCACGTGTCTTGACATCCAATGTATCCCTGCAAAGTTTGGTGAAGATCTGAGTATGTAGTTTTTGACCTTATCTGGAACCTCCCATCTGAAAATTTGAAAATTCCTAAAGAATCCGTCCAAAATCTTGATGACCCCAATCTCTTGTTTTGTACGTTTTTTCCACGTGTCTTGACATCCAATGTATCCCTGCAAAGTTTGGTGAAGATCTGAGTATGTAGTTTTTGACCTTATCTGGAACCTCCTATCTGAAAATTTGAAAATTCTTAAAAAATTCGTCCAAAATCTTGACGTCTCCAATCTATTGTTTTGTACGTTTTTCCCACGTGTCTTGACATCCAATGTATCCCTGCAAAGTTTGGTGAAGATCTGAGTATGTAGTTTTTGACCTTATCTGGAACCTCCTATCTGAAAATTTGAAAATTCCTCAAAAATTCGTCCAAAATCTTGATGTCTCCAATCTCTTGTTTTGTACGTTTTTTCCACGTGTCTTGACATCCAATGTATCCCTGCATAGTTTGGTGAAGATCTGAGTATGTAGTTTTTGACCTTATATGGAACCTCCTATCTGAAAATTTGAAAATTCTTAAAAAATTCGTCCAAAATCTTGATGTCTCCAATCTCTTGTTTTGTACGTTTTTTTCACGTGTCTTGACATCCAATGTTCCCTGCAATGTTTGGTGAAGATCTGAGTATGTAGTTTTTGACCTCATATGGAACCTCCTATCTGAAAATTTGAAAATTCTTAAAAAATTTGACCAAAATCTTGATGTCCCCAATCCTATGTTTTGTATGTTTTTCCCACGTGTCTTGACATCCAATGTATCCCTGCAAAGTTTGGTGAAGATCTGAGTATGTAGTTTTTGACCTTATCTGGAACCTCCTATCTGAAAATTTGAAAATTCTTAAAAAATTCGTCCAAAATCTTGATGTCCCCAATCTCTTGTTTTGTACGTTTTTTCCACGTGTCTTGACATCCAATGTATCCCTGCAAAGTTTGGTGAAGATCTGAGTATGTCGTTTTTGACCTTATCTGGAACATCCTTTCTGGAAATTTGAAAATTCTTAAAAAATTCGTCCAAAATCTTGACGTCTCCAATCTCTTGTTTTGTACGTTTTTTCCACGTGTCTTGACATCCAATGTATCCCTGTAAAGTTTGGTGAAGATCTGAGTATGTAGTTTTTGACCTTATCTGGAACCTCCCATCTGAAAATTTGAAAATTCCTAAAAAATCCGTCCAAAATCTTGATGACCCCAATCTCTTGTTTTGTACGTTTTTTCCACGTGTCTTGACATCCAATGTATCCCTGCAAAGTTTGGTGAAGATCTGAGTATGTAGTTTTTGACCTTATCTGGAACCTCCTATCTGAAAATTTGAAAATTGTTAAAAAATTCGTCCAAAATCTTGATGTCTCCAATCTCTTGTTTTGTACGTTTTTCCCACGTGTCTTGACATCCAATGTATCCCTGCAAAGTTTGGTGAAGATCTGAGTATGTAGTTTTTGACCTTATCTGGAACCTCATTTCTGAAAATTTGAAAATTCCTCAAAAATTCGTCCAAAATCTTGATGTCTCCAATGTCTTGTTTTGTACGTTTTTTCCACGTGTCTTGACATTCAATGTATCCCTGCAAAGTTTGGTGAAGATCTGAGTATGTAGTTTTTGACCTTATCTGGAACCTCCTATCTGAAAATTTGAAAATTCTTAAAAAATTCGTCCAAAATCTTGATGTCTCCAATCTCTTGTTTTGTACGTTTTTTCCACGTGTCTTGACATCCAATGGATCCCTGGAAAGTTTGGTGAAGATCTGAGTATGTCGTTTTTGACCTTATCTGGAACATCCTTTCTGAAAATTTGAAAATTCTTAAAAAATTCGTCCAAAATCTTGACGTCTCCAGACTCTTGTTTTGTACGTTTTTTCCACGTGTCTTGACATCCAATGTATCCCTGCAAAGTTTGGTGAAGATCTGAGTATGTAGTTTTTGACCTTATCTGGAACCTCCCATCTGAAAATTTGAAAATTCCTAAAGAATCCGTCCAAAATCTTGATGACCCCAATCTCTTGTTTTGTACGTTTTTTCCACGTGTCTTGACATCCAATGTATCCCTGCAAAGTTTGGTGAAGATCTGAGTATGTAGTTTTTGACCTTATCTGGAACCTCCTATCTGAAAATTTGAAAATTCTTAAAAAATTCGTCCAAAATCTTGACGTCTCCAATCTATTGTTTTGTACGTTTTTCCCACGTGTCTTGACATCCAATGTATCCCTGCAAAGTTTGGTGAAGATCTGAGTATGTAGTTTTTGACCTTATCTGGAACCTCATTTCTGAAAATTTGAAAATTCCTCAAAAATTCGTCCAAAATCTTGATGTCTCCAATCTCTTGTTTTGTACGTTTTTTCCACGTGTCTTGACATCCAATGTATCCCTGCATAGTTTGGTGAAGATCTGAGTATGTAGTTTTTGACCTTATATGGAACCTCCTATCTGAAAATTTGAAAATTCTTAAAAAATTCGTCCAAAATCTTGATGTCTCCAATCTCTTGTTTTGTACGTTTTTTTCACGTGTCTTGACATCCAATGTTCCCTGCAATGTTTGGTGAAGATCTGAGTATGTAGTTTTTGACCTCATATGGAACCTCCTATCTGAAAATTTGAAAATTCTTAAAAAATTTGACCAAAATCTTGATGTCCCCAATCCTATGTTTTGTATGTTTTTCCCACGTGTCTTGACATCCAATGTATCCCTGCAAAGTTTGGTGAAGATCTGAGTATGTAGTTTTTGACCTTATCTGGAACCTCCTATCTGAAAATTTGAAAATTCTTAAAAAATTCGTCCAAAATCTTGATGTCCCCAATCTCTTGTTTTGTACGTTTTTTCCACGTGTCTTGACATCCAATGTATCCCTGCAAAGTTTGGTGAAGATCTGAGTATGTCGTTTTTGACCTTATCTGGAACATCCTTTCTGGAAATTTGAAAATTCTTAAAAAATTCGTCCAAAATCTTGACGTCTCCAATCTCTTGTTTTGTACGTTTTTTCCACGTGTCTTGACATCCAATGTATCCCTGTAAAGTTTGGTGAAGATCTGAGTATGTAGTTTTTGACCTTATCTGGAACCTCCCATCTGAAAATTTGAAAATTCCTAAAAAATCCGTCCAAAATCTTGATGACCCCAATCTCTTGTTTTGTACGTTTTTTCCACGTGTCTTGACATCCAATGTATCCCTGCAAAGTTTGGTGAAGATCTGAGTATGTAGTTTTTGACCTTATCTGGAACCTCCTATCTGAAAATTTGAAAATTGTTAAAAAATTCGTCCAAAATCTTGATGTCTCCAATCTCTTGTTTTGTACGTTTTTCCCACGTGTCTTGACATCCAATGTATCCCTGCAAAGTTTGGTGAAGATCTGAGTATGTAGTTTTTGACCTTATCTGGAACCTCATTTCTGAAAATTTGAAAATTCCTCAAAAATTCGTCCAAAATCTTGATGTCTCCAATGTCTTGTTTTGTACGTTTTTTCCACGTGTCTTGACATTCAATGTATCCCTGCAAAGTTTGGTGAAGATCTGAGTATGTAGTTTTTGACCTTATCTGGAACCTCCTATCTGAAAATTTGAAAATTCTTAAAAAATTCGTCCAAAATCTTGATGTCTCCAATCTCTTGTTTTGTACGTTTTTTCCACGTGTCTTGACATCCAATGGATCCCTGGAAAGTTTGGTGAAGATCTGAGTATGTCGTTTTTGACCTTATCTGGAACATCCTTTCTGAAAATTTGAAAATTCTTAAAAAATTCGTCCAAAATCTTGACGTCTCCAGACTCTTGTTTTGTACGTTTTTTCCACGTGTCTTGACATCCAATGTATCCCTGCAAAGTTTGGTGAAGATCTGAGTATGTAGTTTTTGACCTTATCTGGAACCTCCCATCTGAAAATTTGAAAATTCCTAAAGAATCCGTCCAAAATCTTGATGACCCCCATCTCTTGTTTTGTACGTTTTTTCCACGTGTCTTGACATCCAATGTATCCCTGCAAAGTTTGGTGAAGATCTGAGTATGTAGTTTTTGACCTTATCTGGAACCTCCTATCTGAAAATTTGAAAATTCTTAAAAAATTCGTCCAAAATCTTGACGTCTCCAATCTATTGTTTTGTACGTTTTTCCCACGTGTCTTGACATCCAATGTATCCCTGCAAAGTTTGGTGAAGATCTGAGTATGTAGTTTTTGACCTTATCTGGAACCTCATTTCTGAAAATTTGAAAATTCCTCAAAAATTCGTCCAAAATCTTGATGTCTCCAATCTCTTGTTTTGTACGTTTTTTCCACGTGTCTTGACATCCAATGTATCCCTGCAAACTTTGGTGAAGATCTGAGTATGTAGTTTTTGACCTTATCTGGAACCTCCTATCTGAAAATTTGAAAATTCTTAAAAAATTCGTCCAAAATCTTGATGTCTCCAATCTCTTGTTTTGTACGTTTTTTCCACGTGTCTTGACATCCAATGTATCCCCGCATAGTTTGATGAAGATCTGAGTATGTAGTTTTTGACCTTATATGGAACCTCCTATCTGAAAATTTGAAAATTCTTAAAAAATTCGACCAAAATCTTGATGTCCCCAATTCTATGTTTTGTATGTTTTTTCCACGTGTCTTGACATCCAATGTATCCATGCAAAGTTTGGTGAAGATCTGAGTATATCGTTTTTGACCTCATCTGGAACCTCCCATCTGAAAATTTGAAAATTCTTAAAGAATTCGTCGAAAATCTTGATGTCTCCAATCTCTTGTTTTGTACGTTTTTTCCACGTGTCTTGACATCCAATGTTCCCTGCAATGTTTGGTGAAGATCTGAGTATGTAGTTTTTGACCTCATATGGACCTCCTATCTGAAAATTTGAAAATTCTTAAAAAATTTGACCAAAATCTTGATGTCCCCAATCCTATGTTTTGTATGTTTTTCCCACGTGTCTTGACATCCAATGTATCCCTGCAAAGTTTGGTGAAGATCTGAGTATGTAGTTTTTGACCTTATCTGGAACCTCCTATCTGAAAATTTGAAAATTCTTAAAAAATTCGTCCAAAATCTTGATGACCCCAATCTCTTGTTTTGTACGTTTTTTCCACGTGTCTTGACATCCAATGTATTCCTGCAAAGTTTGGTGAAGATCTGAGTATGTAGTTTTTGACCTTATATGGAACCTCCTTTCTGAAAATTTGAAAATTCTTAAATAATTCGTCCAAAATCTTGATGTCTCCAATCTCTTGTTTTGTACGTTTTTTTCCACGTGTCTTGACATCCAATGTATCCATGCAAAGTTTGGTGAAGATCTGAGTATGTCGTTTTTGACTTTATCTGGAACCTCATTTCTGAAAATTTGAAAATTCCTCAAAAATTCGTCCAAAATCTTGATGTCTCCAATCTCTTGTTTTGTACGTTTTTTCCACGTGTCTTGACATCCAATGTATCCCTGCAAAGTTTGGTGAAGATCTGAGTATGTAGTTTTTGACCTTATATGGAACCTCCCATCTGAAAATTTGAAAATTCCTAAAAAATCCGTCCAAAATCTTGATGCCCCCAATCTCTTGTTTTGTACGATTTTTCCACGTGTCTTGACATCCAATGTATCCCTGCAAAGTTTGGTGAAGATCTGAGTATGTAGTTTTTGACCTTATCTGGAACCTCCTATCTGAAAATTTGAAAATTCTTAAAAAATTCGTCCAAAATCTTGACGTCTCCAATCTCTTGTTTTGTACGTTTTTCCCACGTGTCTTGCCATCCAATGTATCCCTGCAAAGTTTGGTGAAGATCTGAGTATGTAGTTTTTGACCTTATCTGGAACCTCATTTCTGAAAATTTGAAAATTCCTCAAAAATTCGTCCAAAATCTTGATGTCTCCAATCTCTTGTTTTGTACGTTTTTTCCACTTGTCTTGACATCCAATGTATCCCTGCAAAGTTTGGTGAAGATCTGAGTATGTAGTTTTTGACCTTCTCTGGAACCTCCTATCTGAAAATTTGAAAATTCTTAAAAAATTCGTCCAAAATCTTGACGTCTCCAATCTCTTGTTTTGTACGTTTTTCCCACGTGTCTTGACATCCAATGTATCCCTGCAAAGTTTGGTGAAGATCTGAGTATGTAGTTTTTGACCTTATCTGGAACCTCATTTCTAAAATTTGAAAATTCCTCAAAAATTCGTCCAAAATCTTGATGTCTCCAATCTCTTGTTTTGTACATTTTTTCCACGTGTCTTGACATCCAATGTATCCCTGCAAAGTTTGGTGAAGATCTGAGTATGTAGTTTTTGACCTTATCTGGAACCTCCTATCTGAAAATTTGAAAATTCTTAAAAAATTCGTCCAAAATCTTGATGTCTCCAATCTCTTGTTTTGTACGTTTTTTCCACGTGTCTTGACATCCAATGTATCCCTGCATAGTTTGGTGAAGATCTGAGTATGTAGTTTTTGACCTTATATGGAACCTCCTATCTGAAAATTTGAAAATTCTTAAAAAATTCGTCCAAAATCTTGATGTCTCCAATCTCTTGTTTTGTACGTTTTTTTCACGTGTCTTGACATCCAATGTTCCCTGCAATGTTTGGTGAAGATCTGAGTATGTAGTTTTTGACCTCATATGGAACCTCCTATCTGAAAATTTGAAAATTCTTAAAAAATTTGACCAAAATCTTGATGTCCCCAATCCTATGTTTTGTATGTTTTTCCCACGTGTCTTGACATCCAATGTATCCCTGCAAAGTTTGGTGAAGATCTGAGTATGTAGTTTTTGACCTTATCTGGAACCTCCTATCTGAAAATTTGAAAATTCTTAAAAAATTCGTCCAAAATCTTGATGTCCCCAATCTCTTGTTTTGTACGTTTTTTCCACGTGTCTTGACATCCAATGTATCCCTGCAAAGTTTGGTGAAGATCTGAGTATGTCGTTTTTGACCTTATCTGG
The DNA here is from genome assembly GCF_977018435.1 of Lepisma saccharinum. Taxonomy (NCBI): domain Eukaryota; kingdom Metazoa; phylum Arthropoda; class Insecta; order Zygentoma; family Lepismatidae; genus Lepisma; species Lepisma saccharinum. The sequence goes on along the minus strand of NW_028142929.1, from coordinate 327,633 downwards.
AACATCCTTTCTGGAAATTTGAAAATTCTTAAAAAATTCGTCCAAAATCTTGACGTCTCCAATCTCTTGTTTTGTACGTTTTTTCCACGTGTCTTGACATCCAATGTATCCCTGTAAAGTTTGGTGAAGATCTGAGTATGTAGTTTTTGACCTTATCTGGAACCTCCCATCTGAAAATTTGAAAATTCCTAAAAAATCCGTCCAAAATCTTGATGACCCCAATCTCTTGTTTTGTACGTTTTTTCCACGTGTCTTGACATCCAATGTATCCCTGCAAAGTTTGGTGAAGATCTGAGTATGTAGTTTTTGACCTTATCTGGAACCTCCTATCTGAAAATTTGAAAATTGTTAAAAAATTCGTCCAAAATCTTGATGTCTCCAATCTCTTGTTTTGTACGTTTTTCCCACGTGTCTTGACATCCAATGTATCCCTGCAAAGTTTGGTGAAGATCTGAGTATGTAGTTTTTGACCTTATCTGGAACCTCATTTCTGAAAATTTGAAAATTCCTCAAAAATTCGTCCAAAATCTTGATGTCTCCAATGTCTTGTTTTGTACGTTTTTTCCACGTGTCTTGACATTCAATGTATCCCTGCAAAGTTTGGTGAAGATCTGAGTATGTAGTTTTTGACCTTATCTGGAACCTCCTATCTGAAAATTTGAAAATTCTTAAAAAATTCGTCCAAAATCTTGATGTCTCCAATCTCTTGTTTTGTACGTTTTTTCCACGTGTCTTGACATCCAATGGATCCCTGGAAAGTTTGGTGAAGATCTGAGTATGTCGTTTTTGACCTTATCTGGAACATCCTTTCTGAAAATTTGAAAATTCTTAAAAAATTCGTCCAAAATCTTGACGTCTCCAGACTCTTGTTTTGTACGTTTTTTCCACGTGTCTTGACATCCAATGTATCCCTGCAAAGTTTGGTGAAGATCTGAGTATGTAGTTTTTGACCTTATCTGGAACCTCCCATCTGAAAATTTGAAAATTCCTAAAGAATCCGTCCAAAATCTTGATGACCCCCATCTCTTGTTTTGTACGTTTTTTCCACGTGTCTTGACATCCAATGTATCCCTGCAAAGTTTGGTGAAGATCTGAGTATGTAGTTTTTGACCTTATCTGGAACCTCCTATCTGAAAATTTGAAAATTCTTAAAAAATTCGTCCAAAATCTTGACGTCTCCAATCTATTGTTTTGTACGTTTTTCCCACGTGTCTTGACATCCAATGTATCCCTGCAAAGTTTGGTGAAGATCTGAGTATGTAGTTTTTGCCCTTATCTGGAACCTCATTTCTGAAAATTTGAAAATTCCTCAAAAATTCGTCCAAAATCTTGATGTCTCCAATCTCTTGTTTTGTACGTTTTTTCCACGTGTCTTGACATCCAATGTATCCCTGCAAAGTTTGGTGAAGATCTGAGTATGTAGTTTTTGACCTTATCTGGAACCTCCTATCTGAAAATTTGAAAATTCTTAAAAAATTCGTCCAAAATCTTGATGTCTCCAATCTCTTGTTTTGTACGTTTTTTCCACGTGTCTTGACATCCAATGTATCCCCGCATAGTTTGATGAAGATCTGAGTATGTAGTTTTTGACCTTATATGGAACCTCCTATCTGAAAATTTGAAAATTCTTAAAAAATTCGACCAAAATCTTGATGTCCCCAATCCTATGTTTTGTATGTTTTTCCCACGTGTCTTGACATCCAATGTATCCCTGCAAAGTTTGGTGAAGATCTGAGTATGTAGTTTTTGACCTTATCTGGAACCTCCTATCTGAAAATTTGAAAATTCTTAAAAAATTCGTCCAAAATCTTGATGACCCCAATCTCTTGTTTTGTACGTTTTTTCCACGTGTCTTGACATCCAATGTATTCCTGCAAAGTTTGGTGAAGATCTGAGTATGTAGTTTTTGACCTTATATGGAACCTCCTTTCTGAAAATTTGAAAATTCTTAAATAATTCGTCCAAAATCTTGATGTCTCCAATCTCTTGTTTTGTACGTTTTTTTCCACGTGTCTTGACATCCAATGTATCCATGCAAAGTTTGGTGAAGATCTGAGTATGTCGTTTTTGACTTTATCTGGAACCTCATTTCTGAAAATTTGAAAATTCCTCAAAAATTCGTCCAAAATCTTGATGTCTCCAATCTCTTGTTTTGTACGTTTTTTCCACGTGTCTTGACATCCAATGTATCCCTGCAAAGTTTGGTGAAGATCTGAGTATGTAGTTTTTGACCTTATATGGAACCTCCCATCTGAAAATTTGAAAATTCCTAAAAAATCCGTCCAAAATCTTGATGCCCCCAATCTCTTGTTTTGTACGATTTTTCCACGTGTCTTGACATCCAATGTATCCCTGCAAAGTTTGGTGAAGATCTGAGTATGTAGTTTTTGACCTTATCTGGAACCTCCTATCTGAAAATTTGAAAATTCTTAAAAAATTCGTCCAAAATCTTGACGTCTCCAATCTCTTGTTTTGTACGTTTTTCCCACGTGTCTTGCCATCCAATGTATCCCTGCAAAGTTTGGTGAAGATCTGAGTATGTAGTTTTTGACCTTATCTGGAACCTCATTTCTGAAAATTTGAAAATTCCTCAAAAATTCGTCCAAAATCTTGATGTCTCCAATCTCTTGTTTTGTACGTTTTTTCCACTTGTCTTGACATCCAATGTATCCCTGCAAAGTTTGGTGAAGATCTGAGTATGTAGTTTTTGACCTTCTCTGGAACCTCCTATCTGAAAATTTGAAAATTCTTAAAAAATTCGTCCAAAATCTTGACGTCTCCAATCTCTTGTTTTGTACGTTTTTCCCACGTGTCTTGACATCCAATGTATCCCTGCAAAGTTTGGTGAAGATCTGAGTATGTAGTTTTTGACCTTATCTGGAACCTAATTTCTAAAATTTGAAAATTCCTCAAAAATTCGTCCAAAATCTTGATGTCTCCAATCTCTTGTTTTGTACATTTTTTCCACGTGTCTTGACATCCAATGTATCCCTGCAAAGTTTGGTGAAGATCTGAGTATGTAGTTTTTGACCTTATCTGGAACCTCATTTCTGAAAATTTGAAAATTCTTAAAAAATTCGTCCAAAATCTTGATGTCTCCAATCTCTTGTTTTGTACGTTTTTTCCACGTGTCTTGACATCCAATGTATCCCTGCATAGTTTGGTGAAGATCTGAATATGTAGTTTTTGACCTTATATGGAACCTCCTATCTGAAAATTTGAAAATTCTTAAAAAATTCGTCCAAAATCTTGATGTCTCCAATCTCTTGTTTTGTACGTTTTTTTCACGTGTCTTGACATCCAATGTTCCCTGCAATGTTTGGTGAAGATCTGAGTATGTAGTTTTTGACCTCACATGGAACCTCCTATCTGAAAATTTGAAAATTCTTAAAAAATTTGACCAAAATCTTGATGTCCCCAATCCTATGTTTTGTATGTTTTTCCCACGTGTCATGACATCCAATGTATCCCTGCAAAGTTTGGTGAAGATCTGAGTATGTAGTTTTTGACCTTATCTGGAACCTCCTATCTGAAAATTTGAAAATTCTTAAAAAATTCGTCCAAAATCTTGATGTCCCCAATCTCTTGTTTTGTACGTTTTTCCACGTGTCTTGACATCCAATGTATCCCTGCAAAGTTTGGTGAAGATCTGAGTATGTCGTTTTTGACCTTATCTGGAACATCCTTTCTGGAAATTTGAAAATTCTTAAAAAATTCGTCCAAAATCTTGACGTCTCCAATCTCTTGTTTTGTACGTTTTTTCCACGTGTCTTGACATCCAATGTATCCCTGTAAAGTTTGGTGAAGATCTGAGTATGTAGTTTTTGACCTTATCTGGAACCTCCCATCTGAAAATTTGAAAATTCCTAAAAAATCCGTCCAAAATCTTGATGACCCCAATCTCTTGTTTTGTACGTTTTTTCCACGTGTCTTGACATCCAATGTATCCCTGCAAAGTTTGGTGAAGATCTGAGTATGTAGTTTTTGACCTTATCTGGAACCTCCTATCTGAAAATTTGAAAATTCTTAAAAAATTCGTCCAAAATCTTGATGTCTCCAATCTCTTGTTTTGTACGTTTTTCCCACGTGTCTTGACATCCAATGTATCCCTGCAAAGTTTGGTGAAGATCTGAGTATGTAGTTTTTGACTTTATCTGGAACCTCCTATCTGAAAATTTGAAAATTGTTAAAAAATTCGTCCAAAATCTTGATGTCTCCAATCTCTTGTTTTGTACGTTTTTCCCACGTGTCTTGACATCCAATGTATCCCAGCAAAGTTTGGTGAAGATCTGAGTATGTAGTTTTTGACCTTATCTGGAACCTCCTATCTGAAAATTTGAAAATTCCTCAAAAATTCGTCGAAAATCTTGATGTCTCCAATCTCTTGTTTTGTACGTTTTTTCCACGTGTCTTGACATGCAAAGTATCCCTGCAACGTTTGGTGAAGATCTGAGTATGTAGTTTTTGACCTTATCTGGAACCTCCTATCTGAAAATTTGAAAATTCTTAAAAAATTCGTCCAAAATCTTGATGTCTCCAATCTCTTGTTTTCTACGTTTTTTCCACGTGTCTTGACATCCAATGGATCCCTGGAAAGTTTGGTGAAGATCTGAGTATGTCGTTTTTGACCTTATCTGGAACATCCTTTCTGAAAATTTGAAAATTCTTAAAAAATTCGTCCAAAATCTTGACGTCTCCAAACTCTTGTTTTGTACGTTTTTTCCACGTGTCTTGACATCCAATGTATCCCTGCAAAGTTTGGTGAAGATCCGAGTATGTAGTTTTTGACCTTATCTGGAACCTCCCATCTGAAAATTTGAAAATTCCTAAAGAATCCGTCCAAAATCTTGATGACCCCAATCTCTTGTTTTGTACGTTTTTTCCACGTGTCTTGACATCCAATGTATCCCTGCAAAGTTTGGTGAAGATCTGAGTATGTAGTTTTTGACCTTATCTGGAACCTCCTATCTGAAAATTTGAAAATTCTTAAAAAATTCGTCCAAAATCTTGACGTCTCCAATCTATTGTTTTGTACGTTTTTCCCACGTGTCTTGACATCCAATGTATCCCTGCAAAGTTAGGTGAAGATCTGAGTATGTAGTTTTTGACCTTATCTGGAACCTCATTTCTGAAAATTTGAAAATTCCTCAAAAATTCGTCCAAAATCTTGATGTCTCCAATCTCTTGTTTTGTACGTTTCTTCCACGTGTCTTGACATCCAATGTATCCCTGCAAAGTTTGGTGAAGATCTGAGTATGTAGTTTTTGACCTTATCTGGAACCTCCCATCTGAAAATTTGAAAATTCTTAAAAAATTCGTCCAAAATCTTGATGTCCCCAATTCTATGTTTTGTACGTTTTTTCCACGTGTCTTGACATCCAATGTATCCATGCAAAGTTTGGTGAAGATCTGAGTATGTAGTTTTTGACCTTATCTGGAACCTCCTATCTGAAAATTTGAAAATTCTTAAAAAATTCGTCCAAAATCTTGATGTCTCCAATCTCTTGTTTTGTACGTTTTTTCCACGTGTCTTGACATCCAATGTATCCCTGCATAGTTTGGTGAAGATCTGAGTATGTAGTTATTGACCTTATATGGAACCTCCTATCTGAAAATTTGAAAATTCTTAAAAAATTCGACCAAAATCTTGATGTCCCAAATTCTATGTTTTGTATGTTTTTTCCACGTGTCTTGACATCCAATGTATCCATGCAAAGTTTGGTGAAGATCTGAGTATGTCGTTTTTGACCTTATCTGGAACCTCCCATCTGAAAATTTGAAAATTCTTAAAAAAATCGTCCAAAATCTTGATGTCTCCAATATCTTGTTTTGTACGTTTTTTTCACGTGTCTTGACATCCAATGTTCCCTGCAAAGTTTGGTGAAGATCTGAGTATGTAGTTTTTGACCTTATCTGGAACCTCATTTCTGAAAATTTGAAAATTCCTCAAAAATTCGTCCAAAATCTTGATGTCTCCAATCTCTTGTTTTGTACGTTTTTTCCACTTGTCTTGACATCCAATGTATCCCTGCAAAGTTTGGTGAAGATCTGAGTATGTAGTTTTTGACCTTCTCTGGAACCTCCTATCTGAAAATTTGAAAATTCTTAAAAAATTCGTCCAAAACCTTGACGTCTCCAATCTCTTGTTTTGTACGTTTTTCCCACGTGTCTTGACATCCAATGTATCCCTGCAAAGTTTGGTGAAGATCTGAGTATGTAGTTTTTGACCTTATCTGGAACCTCATTTCTGAAAATTTGAAAATTCTTAAAAAATTCGTCCAAAATCTTGATGTCTCCAATCTCTTGTTTTGTACGTTTTTTCCACGTGTCTTGACAACCAATGTATCCCTGCATAGTTTGGTGAAGATCTGAGTATGTAGTTTTTGACCTTATATGGAACCTCCTATCTGAAAATTTGAAAATTCTTAAAAAATTCGTCCAAAATCTTGATGTCTCCAATCTCTTGTTTTGTACGTTTTTTTCACGTGTCTTGACATCCAATGTTCCCTGCAATGTTTGGTGAAGATCTGAGTATGTAGTTTTTGACCTCATATGGAACCTCCTATCTGAAAATTTGAAAATTCTTAAAAAATTTGACCAAAATCTTGATGTCCCCAATCCTATGTTTTGTATGTTTTTCCCACGTGTCTTGACATCCAATGTATCCCTGGAAAGTTTGGTGAAGATCTGAGTATGTAGTTTTTGACCTTATCTGAAACCTCCTATCTGAAAATTTGAAAATTCTTAAAAAATTCGTCCAAAATCTTGATGTCCCCAATCTCTTGTTTTGTACGTTTTTTCCACGTGTCTTGACATCCAATGTATCCCTGCAAAGTTTGGTGAAGATCTGAGTATGTCGTTTTTGACCTTATCTGGAACATCCTTTCTGGAAATTTGAAAATTCTTAAAAAATTCGTCCAAAATCTTGACGTCTCCAATCTCTTGTTTTGTACGTTTTTTCCACGTGTCTTGACATCCAATGTATCCCTGTAAAGTTTGGTGAAGATCTGAGTATGTAGTTTTTGACCTTATCTGGAACCTCCCATCTGAAAATTTGAAAATTCCTAAAAAATCCGTCCAAAATCTTGATGACCCCAATCTCTTGTTTTGTACGTTTTTTCCACGTGTCTTGACATCCAATGTATCCCTGCAAAGTTTGGTGAAGATCTGAGTATGTAGTTTTTGACCTTATCTGGAACCTCCTATCTGAAAATTTGAAAATTCTTAAAAAATTCGTCCAAAATCTTGATGTCTCCAATGTCTTGTTTTGTACGTTTTTCCCACGTGTCTTGACATCCAATGTATCCCTGCAAAGTTTGGTGAAGATCTGAGTATGTAGTTTTTGACCTTATCTGGAACCTCCTATCTGAAAATTTGAAAATTGTTAAAAAATTCGTCCAAAATCTTGATGTCTCCAATCTCTTGTTTTGTACGTTTTTCCCACGTGTCTTGACATCCAATGTATCCCTGCAAAGTTTGGTGAAGATCTGAGTATGTAGTTTTTGACCTTATCTGGAACCTCATTTCTGAAAATTTGAAAATTCCTCAAAAATTCGTCCAAAATCTTGATGTCTCCAATGTCTTGTTTTGTACGTTTTTTCCACGTGTCTTGACATTCAATGTATCCCTGCAAAGTTTGGTGAAGATCTGAGTATGTAGTTTTTGACCTTATCTGGAACCTCCTATCTGAAAATTTGAAAATTCTTAAAAAATTCGTCCAAAATCTTGATGTCTCCAATCTCTTGTTTTGTACGTTTTTTCCACGTGTCTTGACATCCAATGGATCCCTGGAAAGTTTGGTGAAGATCTGAGTATGTCGTTTTTGACCTTATCTGGAACATCCTTTCTGAAAATTTGAAAATTCTTAAAAAATTCGTCCAAAATCTTGACGTCTCCAAACTCTTGTTTTGTACGTTTTTTCCACGTGTCTTGACATCCAATGTATCCCTGCAAAGTTTGGTGAAGATCTGAGTATGTAGTTTTTGACCTTATCTGGAACCTCCCATCTGAAAATTTGAAAATTCCTAAAGAATCCGTCCAAAATCTTGATGACCCCAATCTCTTGTTTTGTACGTTTTTTCCACGTGTCTTGACATCCAATGTATCCCTGCAAAGTTTGGTGAAGATCTGAGTATGTAGTTTTTGACCTTATCTGGAACCTCCTATCTGAAAATTTGAAAATTCTTAAAAAATTCGTCCAAAATCTTGACGTCTCCAATCTATTGTTTTGTACGTTTTTCCCACGTGTCTTGACATCCAATGTATCCCTGCAAAGTTTGGTGAAGATCTGAGTATGTAGTTTTTGACCTTATCTGGAACCTCATTTCTGAAAATTTGAAAATTCCTCAAAAATTCGTCCAAAATCTTGATGTCTCCAATCTCTTGTTTTGTACATTTTTTCCACGTGTCTTGACATCCAATGTATCCCTGCAAAGTTTGGTGAAGATCTGAGTATGTAGTTTTTGACCTTATCTGGAACCTGCTATCTGAAAATTTGAAAATTCTTAAAAAATTCGTCCAAAATCTTGATGTCTCCAATCTCTTGTTTTGTACGTTTTTTCCACGTGTCTTGACATCCAATGTATCCCTGCAAAGTTTGGTGAAGATCTGAGTATGTCGTTTTTGACCTTATCTGGAACATCCTTTCTGAAAATTTGAAAATTCTTAAAAAATTCGCCAAAAATCTTGACGTCTCCAATCTCTTGTTTTGTACGTTTTTTCCACGTGTCTTGACATCCAATGTATCCCTGTAAAGTTTGGTGAAGATCTGAGTATGTAGTTTTTGACCTTATCTGGAACCTCCCATCTGAAAATTTGAAAATTCCTAAAAAATCCGTCCAAAATCTTGATGACCCCAATCTCTTGTTTTGTACGTTTTTTCCACGTGTCTTGACATCCAATGTATCCCTGCAAAGTTTGGTGAAGATCTGAGTATGTAGTTTTTGACCTTATCTGGAACCTCCTATCTGAAAATTTGAAAATTCTTAAAAAATTCGTCCAAAATCTTGATGTCTCCAATCTCTTGTTTTGTACGTTTTTCCCACGTGTCTTGACATCCAATGTATCCCTGCAAAGTTTCGTGAAGATCTGAGTATGTAGTTTTTGACCTTATCTGGAACCTCCTATCTGAAAATTTGAAAATTGTTAAAAAATTCGTCCAAAATCTTGATGTCTCCAATCTCTTGTTTTGTACGTTTTTCCCACCTGTCTTGACATCCAATGTATCCCTGCAAAGTTTGGTGAAGATCTGAGTATGTAGTTTTTGACCTTATCTGGAACCTCATTTCTGAAAATTTGAAAATTCCTCAAAAATTGGACCAAAATCTTGATGTCTCCAATATCTTGTTTTGTACGTTTTTTCCACGTGTCTTGACATCCAATGTATCCCTGCAAAGTTTGGTGAAGATCTGAGTATGTAGTTTTTGACCTTATCTGGAACCTCCTATCTGAAAATTTGAAAATTCTTAAAAAATTCGTCCAAAATCTTGATGTCTCCAATCTCTTGTTTTGTACGTTTTTTCCACGTGTCTTGACATCCAATGTATCCCTGCAAAGTTTGGTGAAGATCTGAGTATGTCGTTTTTGAACTCATCTGGAACATCCTTTCTGAAAATTTGAAAATTCTTAAAAAATTCGTCCAAAATCTTGACGTCTCCAATCTCTTGTTCTGTACGTTTTTTCCACGTGTCTTGACATCCAATGTATCCCTGCAAAGTTTGGTGAAGATCTGAGTATGTAGTTTTTGACCTTATATGGAACCTCCCATCTGAAAATTTGAAAATTCCTAAAAAATCCGTCCAAAATCTTGATGCCCCCAATCTCTTGTTTTGTACGATTTTTCCACGTGTCTTGACATCCAATGTATCCCTGCAAAGTTTGGTGAAGATCTGAGTATGTAGTTTTTGACCTTATCTGGAACCTCCTATCTGAAAATTTGAAAATTCTTAAAAAATTAGTCCAAAATCTTGACGTCTCCAATCTCTTGTTTTGTACGTTTTTCCCACGTGTCTTGACATCCAATGTATCCCTGCAAAGTTTGGTGAAGATCTGAGTATGTAGTTTTTGACCTTATCTGGAACCTCATTTCTGAAAATTTGAAAATTCCTCAAAAATTCGTCCAAAATCTTGATGTCTCCAATCTCTTGTTTTGTACGTTTTTTCCACTTGTCTTGACATCCAATGTATCCCTGCAAAGTTTGGTGAAGATCTGAGTATGTAGTTTTTGACCTTCTCTGGAACCTCCTATCTGAAAATTTGAAAATTCTTAAAAAATTCGTCCAAAATCTTGACGTCTCCAATCTCTTGTTTTGTACGTTTTTCCCACGTGTCTTGACATCCAATGTATCCCTGCAAAGTTTGGTGAAGATCTGAGTATGTAGTTTTTGACCTTATCTGGAACCTCATTTCTGAAAATTTGAAAATTCCTCAAAAATTCGTCCAAAATCTTGATGTCTCCAATCTCTTGTTTTGTACATTTTTTCCACGTGTCTTGACATCCAATGTATCCCTGCAAAGTTTGGTGAAGATCTGAGTATGTAGTTTTTGACCTTATCTGGAACCTCCTATCTGAAAATTTGAAAATACTTAAAAAATTCGTCCAAAATCTTGATGTCTCCAATCTCTTGTTTTGTACGTTTTTTCCACGTGTCTTGACATCCAATGTATCCCTGCATAGTTTGGTGAAGATCTGAGTATGTAGTTTTTGACCTTATATGGAACCTCCTATCTGAAAATTTGAAAATTCTTAAAAAATTCGTCCAAAATCTTGATGTCTCCAATCTCTTGTTTTGTACGTTTTTTTCACGTGTCTTGACATCCAATGTTCCCTGCAATGTTTGGTGAAGATCTGAGTATGTAGTTTTTGACCTCATATGGAACCTCCTATCTGAAAATTTGAAAATTCTTAAAAAATTTGACCAAAATCTTGATGTCCCCAATCCTATGTTTTGTATGTTTTTCCCACGTGTCTTGACATCCAATGTATCCCTGCAAAGTTTGGTGAAGATCTGAGTATGTAGTTTTTGACCTTATCTGGAACCTCCTATCTGAAAATTTGAAAATTCTTAAAAAATTCGTCCAAAATCTTGATGTCCCCAATCTCTTGTTTTGTACGTTTTTTCCACGTGTCTTGACATCCAATGTATCCCTGCAAAGTTTGGTGAAGATCTGAGTATGTCGTTTTTGACCTTATCTGGAACATCCTTTCTGGAAATTTGAAAATTCTTAAAAAATTCGTCCAAAATCTTGACGTCTCCAATCTCTTGTTTTGTACGTTTTTTCCACGTGTCTTGACATCCAATGTATCCCTGTAAAGTTTGGTGAAGATCTGAGTATGTAGTTTTTGACCTTATCTGGAACCTCCCATCTGAAAATTTGAAAATTCCTAAAAAATCCGTCCAAAATCTTGATGACCCCAATCTCTTGTTTTGTACGTTTTTTCCACGTGTCTTGACATCCAATGTATCCCTGCAAAGTTTGGTGAAGATCTGAGTATGTAGTTTTTGACCTTATCTGGAACCTCCTATCTGAAAATTTGAAAATTGTTAAAAAATTCGTCCAAAATCTTGATGTCTCCAATCTCTTGTTTTGTACGTTTTTCCCACGTGTCTTGACATCCAATGTATCCCTGCAAAGTTTGGTGAAGATCTGAGTATGTAGTTTTTGACCTTATCTGGAACCTCATTTCTGAAAATTTGAAAATTCCTCAAAAATTCGTCCAAAATCTTGATGTCTCCAATGTCTTGTTTTGTACGTTTTTTCCACGTGTCTTGACATTCAATGTATCCCTGCAAAGTTTGGTGAAGATCTGAGTATGTAGTTTTTGACCTTATCTGGAACCTCCTATCTGAAAATTTGAAAATTCTTAAAAAATTCGTCCAAAATCTTGATGTCTCCAATCTCTTGTTTTGTACGTTTTTTCCACGTGTCTTGACATCCAATGGATCCCTGGAAAGTTTGTTGAAGATCTGAGTTAGTCGTTTTTGACCTTATCTGGAACATCCTTTCTGAAAATTTGAAAATTCTTAAAAAATTCGTCCAAAATCTTGACGTCTCCAGACTCTTGTTTTGTACGTTTTTTCCACGTGTCTTGACATCCAATGTATCCCTGCAAAGTTTGGTGAAGATCTGAGTATGTAGTTTTTGACCTTATCTGGAACCTCCCATCTGAAAATTTGAAAATTCCTAAAGAATCCGTCCAAAATCTTGATGACCCCAATCTCTTGTTTTGTACGTTTTTTCCACGTGTCTTGACATCCAATGTATCCCTGCAAAGTTTGGTGAAGATCTGAGTTTGTAGTTTTTGACCTTATCTGGAACCTCCTATCTGAAAATTTGAAAATTCTTAAAAAATTCGTCCAAAATCTTGACGTCTCCAATCTATTGTTTTGTACGTTTTTCCCACGTGTCTTGACATCCAATGTATCCCTGCAAAGTTTGGTGAAGATCTGAGTATGTAGTTTTTGACCTTATCTGGAACCTCCTATCTGAAAATTTGAAAATTCCTCAAAAATTCGTCCAAAATCTTGATGTCTCCAATCTCTTGTTTTGTACGTTTTTTCCACGTGTCTTGACATCCAATGTATCCCTGCATAGTTTGGTGAAGATCTGAGTATGTAGTTTTTGACCTTATATGGAACCTCCTATCTGAAAATTTGAAAATTCTTAAAAAATTCGTCCAAAATCTTGATGTCTCCAATCTCTTGTTTTGTACGTTTTTTTCACGTGTCTTGACATCCAATGTTCCCTGCAATGTTTGGTGAAGATCTGAGTATGTAGTTTTTGACCTCATATGGAACCTCCTATCTGAAAATTTGAAAATTCTTAAAAAATTTGACCAAAATCTTGATGTCCCCAATCCTATGTTTTGTATGTTTTTCCCACGTGTCTTGACATCCAATGTATCCCTGCAAAGTTTGGTGAAGATCTGAGTATGTAGTTTTTGATCTTATCTGGAACCTCCTATCTGAAAATTTGAAAATTCTTAAAAAATTCGTCCAAAATCTTGATGTCCCCAATCTCTTGTTTTGTACGTTTTTTCCACGTGTCTTGACATCCAATGTATCCCTGCAAAGTTTGGTGAAGATCTGAGTATGTCGTTTTTGACCTTATCTGGAACATCCTTTCTGGAAATTTGAAAATTCTTAAAAAATTCGTCCAAAATCTTGACGTCTCCAATCTCTTGTTTTGTACGTTTTTTCCACGTGTCTTGACATCCAATGTATCCCTGTAAAGTTTGGTGAAGATCTGAGTATGTAGTTTTTGACCTTATCTGGAACCTCCCATCTGAAAATTTGAAAATTCCTAAAAAATCCGTCCAAAATCTTGATGACCCCAATCTCTTGTTTTGTACGTTTTTTCCACGTGTCTTGACATCCAATGTATCCCTGCAAAGTTTGGTGAAGATCTGAGTATGTAGTTTTTGACCTTCTCTGGAACCTCCTATCTGAAAATTTGAAAATTCTTAAAAAATTCGTCCAAAATCTTGACGTCTCCAATCTCTTGTTTTGTACGTTTTTCCCACGTGTCTTGACATCCAATGTATCCCTGCAAAGTTTGGTGAAGATCTGAGTAGGTAGTTTTTGACCTTATCTGGAACCTCATTTCTAAAATTTGAAAATTCCTCAAAAATTCGTCCAAAATCTTGATGTCTCCAATCTCTTGTTTTGTACATTTTTTCCACGTGTCTTGACATCCAATGTATCCCTGCAAAGTTTGGTGAAGATCTGAGTATGTAGTTTTTGACCTTATCTGGAACCTCCTATCTGAAAATTTGAAAATTCTTAAAAAATTCGTCCAAAATCTTGATGTCTCCAATCTCTTGTTTTGTACGTTTTTTCCACGTGTCTTGACATCCAATGTATCCCTGCATAGTTTGGTGAAGATCTGAGTATGTAGTTTTTGACCTTATATGGAACCTCCTATCTGAAAATTTGAAAATTCTTAAAAAATTCGTCCAAAATCTTGATGTCTCCAATCTCTTGTTTTGTACGTTTTTTCCACGTGTCTTGACATCCAATGTTCCCTGCAATGTTTGGTGAAGATCTGAGTATGTAGTTTTTGACCTCATATGGAACCTCCTATCTGAAAATTTGAAAATTCTTAAAAAATTTGACCAAAATCTTGATGTCCCCAATCCTATGTTTTGTATGTTTTTCCCACGTGTCATGACATCCAATGTATCCCTGCAAAGTTTGGTGAAGATCTGAGTATGTAGTTTTTGACCTTATCTGGAACCTCCTATCTGAAAATTTGAAAATTCTTAAAAAATTCGTCCAAAATCTTGATGTCCCCAATCTCTTGTTTTGTACGTTTTTTCCACGTGTCTTGACATCCAATGTATCCCTGCAAAGTTTGGTGAAGATCTGAGTATGTCGTTTTTGACCTTATCTGGAACATCCTTTCTGGAAATTTGAAAATTCTTAAAAAATTCGTCCAAAATCTTGACGTCTCCAATCTCTTGTTTTGTACGTTTTTTCCACGTGTCTTGACATCCAATGTATCCCTGTAAAGTTTGGTGAAGATCTGAGTATGTAGTTTTTGACCTTATCTGGAACCTCCCATCTGAAAATTTGAAAATTCCTAAAAAATCCGTCCAAAATCTTGATGACCCCAATCTCTTGTTTTGTACGTTTTTTCCACGTGTCTTGACATCCAATGTATCCCTGCAAAGTTTGGTGAAGATCTGAGTATGTAGTTTTTGACCTTATCTGGAACCTCCTATCTGAAAATTTGAAAATTCTTAAAAAATTCGTCCAAAATCTTGATGTCTCCAATCTCTTGTTTTGTACGTTTTTCCCACGTGTCTTGACATCCAATGTATCCCTGCAAAGTTTGGTGAAGATCTGAGTATGTAGTTTTTGACCTTATCTGGAACCTCCTATCTGAAAATTTGAAAATTGTTAAAAAATTCGTCCAAAATCTTGATGTCTCCAATCTCTTGTTTTGTACGTTTTTCCCACGTGTCTTGACATCCAATGTATCCCAGCAAAGTTTGGTGAAGATCTGAGTATGTAGTTTTTGACCTTATCTGGAACCTCATTTCTGAAAATTTGAAAATTCCTCAAAAATTCGTCCAAAATCTTGATGTCTCCAATGTCTTGTTTTGTACGTTTTTTCCACGTGTCTTGACATTCAATGTATCCCTGCAAAGTTTGGTGAAGATCTGAGTATGTAGTTTTTGACCAGTAGTGGGGTTTACGGTACGGACAGCGCAACTTTTAAGTGTAGAAAAGGCGAGGCTATTTGATTGAACAATCAGATTTGCTTATACTTAAAACAAAGCCAAGAGAGGCCTATACCCCAATTCTTCAGGTGTGATATGCTCTGATTTTTAAGAAATTCTGAATTTCTAGTGTAGAAAAGGCGAGGGCTCAACAGATAGATTTACCTATACTTAAGACAATGCCAAGAGGGGCCTATACCCCAATTCTTCCAGTGTGATATGCTCTTAATTTTAAGAATTTTGAATTCTAGTGTAGAAAGGGTGAAAGCCTCTCAGACAGATTTGCTTATACTTAAAATTATGCCAAGTTCCCATATGATCTTATTGCTTATAGTGTGTTTTTCTGTCAAAATCCCAGGAATTGAATTTTAGTGTAGCTCAGATTGATTCTGCCATGTATATTAATATAAAGCTTATAGTTACTGGGTTCTGAGGCCCAGTGGAGTGTGGTGCATAGCCCCATGGTTTTTATTGCCTTGCAATCAGGAGGCCTCTGGGTTTGAGTCCTGATAAAATGTGAAGCCTCTCCTGATGGCAAAATGTTAATATTGTTGCTTTGTAAGCAAAAGGCTCGGGTTTGAGTCCTGATAAAATGTAAAGCCTCTCCTGATGGCAAAATGTTAATATTGTTGTCTTGTAAACAAGGGGCTCCGGGTTCGAGTCCTCATATAAGATTGAAATATATACAACTGCCCACACATAAGATATTCACTGCTAGCTGATAATACAGTTGAGGTTTGTGTGTTGTACAACAGGATAATAGAACAATTATCTTCTAGAACTGCTCCGTGACTCTCTCATTTCTTACATCATAAACATATGATTTTTCACCTATGAGAATGACACTACAAATGGTGTCTTCAGGTAAAGCCTCATGGAATTCACAGATAATTTTAATGTTTGTTCTGTCATTCACCACAACTTGTTTTCTTTTTGAAGTGTTGATTACAAACATGGGTCTCCGTGTTTTGAATTCATCTGGAGTGTAGTACATATCAGTACTGCCAGTAGTGACTCTTTTGAAAGCCGAAAATGCCTCATATAATTTGAGAAAATCATCCTTGGACATGTCTAAATTGTAATTTTCTCTGGGGAATACCTCATTTCTGCCATTTTTAAGATATATGTTCTTGATGTTGCAGTTATCAAATCTACTTGAATTTTTTTCCTGATTATTGTGTCTTCCAGTCTGAAACAATACCACTACAAAATCAGGCATGTCATATTGAATACTGGAGAATGAATTTGTAGCATCAAACTCATAATAGGTGCCAGATGCGGGCTTCTGTACACATTGATATGTATAAAATTGCAGAGGAATCTGTGGATTTTTTATTATATCAGCTTTGTATTTAAGAGCATAACTGGCCTCATACTCAACAACCGGGATTCTTAGCTCCATAGTCTGAATAATGCATTTGCCTGCATCAGGTAAGGTATTAGGCAAAGCTTCTCCTGTAGGGTTTAATGTGCTGTACCTCATCAATGCATTGTTATCATTGGCAGCTCTTCTAAATGTAATTCTTAAACCACCCTTCCACATAATATCTTTGTAATCCGAGAAGAATCCTGGCAACAGGCGCATGGGAAATAGCACTGTGTGATTTTTAGATAATATCTTATCACCAGCTTCAAATCCCCCTATTTTGTAGTATGAAGCCTCTGTTTTGGATAATTTTAGAGTGGCCAAAGCCGTGGAGGTAATGCCGGGATAATCTATTCTGTTTATAACAACGCCATGCTTTCTGATCTCAATTTCAGAGAACAGATGCGGCACAAAATTATCTACCAATCTTATGTTTGAATTTGCCGGATAATCTGTTCCATCGAGCTTTACGACATCAAATTTGATGTATAGATCTGCTCTGTGGGGGTGTATAAAGCCATCCCCTACATCAAGATCAACCTCAATCTCTGTGTTGGGTTGATTTAAATTTGCAAATGTCCTCCTGTTTGGAGGGAATGATTGTAGCTCATAACTCTCAATATTTTCCATTGTATGTATTTTTATTTAAATGTTAATCTCTATGATAGCAGTTGTTGTGGCTCCAGCAAAATCAACTAATTCTTCTTTTTCATTAGTGACCATCAACTCAATGTAATCTATTCTATTGTGGCACACAGGAAAATATAACGTTGGGGATGGATTGTAGATGATGGGCTCCATGAATTCGGAATTAGGTTTGAATGTTGCAATGATGCCGGTTTGTTTGTGAGTGCCTATGCCATTTGATTTGGTGATCATACCCTCAGCCACATTACAGTGAATATTCAGAGTCTCTATGGCCAAGAATTTAGGTATATTCATAGCAGTGTGTTTGATGGCCGGTTCAAGTTTTGTGTTGTTCTCAAAGCCTAACAGCTCTCCTATAGTACCCAGATGCACTGTTTCTGTAGCAGATACAATCTCTACTCTGTGAGTGACAGAATTTTGACTTAATACTACACCTCTGGGTAATTGAGCATTTAGAGTGGATAGATTATACTGCCCTGGAGTGATGACAATTTTTTGATCCCCTACTGCAATTGTATTGTTGTGGTGCGTAATATTTGGGATCAGGTACATGCCATAAAATGCTCTGAGAGCTATTGTTTTGGGATACACTATGTCATCATGTAATTTGAGTTTCAATATTGAATTTTGGCTGGTGAGATGGAATACCCCCATGATGTTTCAGATACCACAGGGCCTTTTGAAAATCTTCAATTGATGGTTTATTTATTTGAGACATATATCTGAGAACGGATAAACACAAATGTCCGCAATTAACATCTTTGAAATTTTGAACACGGGCATTATTGTAATAAAGATTAGCTGATTTTAAATATTTTATTAAATTTTCAGGTGGAACACCTCCAAATGAATCAAACACAAATGCCTTACTGTTTAAATATTTAAGATAACAGATCCAGTGAGTGCCCTGATTTTTGTACTCATCTAAATTAACAATGCCACACTCTTTGTTGAGTGGTTGTTCCGGTAAAGAATCAGACATGTACACACCTCTAAAATGTTTGATGCCCAGTGGCTTGATTAAAGCTTCAATATCTTGGTTTGTAAGCGGCTCTTGTTTTTTTTAAACTTATTCATGGCTCTCTTAACACCTTTGCCTTTTTTCTCCATGGCCAGGTTATGGCGCCTCTGCTCATCTAATTCTGCCCTATTCTTCTTGGCATCTATTACTGTTTTTGCTATGGCAGCTGATCCCCCGGCCAAGCTCCCAACAGCCCCGAGAGCAGCTAAGATGGCAGGGATGGTAAATATGAATCCCCCTGTATGCAATTTTTTTCTTGATTGCTGTAATTTTTTTAATTGGGGGGTACTAAGCAACAATTTCATACCATGCCCTTTTGCAATACAAGAATTTTTTTTCTTGCGCTGCTTTTTGGTCAAAAGACTGTCAATAGTTTTAAGAGATTTGAGACCTGCATAAGGTATTTGATACATAACACCCTTGGCCTTCATTGTAGGTTTATTATATACATGTTCACAACCCCCACCCCAGTTTTTGTTTGGTGCTCATAGCTATGGTGGTTCCCAATGCTGCTATTTTTTCACTCAAAGAAGCATCTTTGCTTACAAATCTACCAAATGCAGCCTCTTCTAATTTCTTGTCTGCAACATGTCTCTTGTCAAGATCAGAATGTGTGTTGTATGCTATGTCATGGTCTCTACAAGCAGCATCTAGGGGATTTACACCAGGATCACCTCTGTTTAATCTATGGTCCAGTTTTGTGCCTGGACCACAATACTGATAGCCTGGAATGTGTAGTTCAAATGGCAGCTTGTTTATAATGTCATTAACCAACCCCCGACCCTCAGAAATATTCCAAAATTTAGGTGGTAGAGTATTAATAATTTTTATGAGATACCCAATCCCCTTAGGGTCATTCACTATAAAATTAGACAATTTGGTGCTTATCATGTCCATAATTCCAACTTTTTCATTGTAAAAATTGTGGTTGCCAGCATTTTCCTCCCCTGCTATCACCAGCAACCTATCCACAAGTTTCCTGACATCATCAACCCACACAAATTCTTTAGGCAGAGTATTGTATTGTTTGATCCCACTGCCAGTCTTGATCTGAGACCATATGGGCTTGATTAAATTGTTGTATTTTGCTCCACTGCTAGACTTGACTCTTTTTTGTGTGGGATCATTGTTCTGGTATAGAGCATCTGATTTTATTAATATTTCTTTGTAATGTTCATAATCCTGATCTGTATAGCTGCCAGGTCTCTTCCTAGTCATCAGTTCCCACAATCCAGGTGTTCCGGGGTACTTAACAAAAGCACCTTTTTCTCCGAGACGAGATTCTGAATAAACAATTATATCATCCCCCATAAAAGTTACTCTGAAATTGCCAATTCTATGAATAATGCTGCCATCAAGCTCTGTGTCAGCATATAAGCCAAAGACCTCATCTTTATTGTCTTTAGGTGTGGTTAAATATTTTTGAGCAAGAAGACCCAATTCAATAGGATCCAGAGTAGCTTCAATTCTTCGAGGGGCAACAGGACTAGGTGTATGAATGCTGGAAAGTGGGGTGAATGGATAATCTAATATGTTCCTTGCAGCTACAGGCACAAGCTCCGTGATCAAATCTTGATTTTGCTCTGTAACAGTTTTGATATTCTTACCTAAATTATTAATAGCATCAATTACAGGCTGTTCTGTTTGTTTGTGTTTTTCATAAATTCCCCGGTTCTCTGATTTCCATCCCTTAAATCTTTTTACAAGATAATCTCTTAACTTAAGATCATCAATGACTGGTCGTTTCATGGTTGTTTATTTATGTCTCAACGTCTAGAAAATCGTTGATTTTATTTCTGTATTTGCCAGTATTAGGCGTTCTTGTCATATCAATTGTGACAAACCCATAACTGTCCTGGCTCCAGCACTTGCTGCAAAATTTAGAAAAATCATTGTAGCTCAAGTCCCCACCTACATATTCATCATGTATGTGTTTGAGGTTGGTATGATCTTGATGAAACACACATATAAAATTGCTGTTGTCTCGGATCAGCTGCTTGGGTATTTTAGAAAAAGTCTGTGCCAGGTAGAAACAATCAATGTTTTTGTGCCGGCCCTGTGTAAAGAAATTTCTAACCTTGTTTTGATTATCCAGTATAATGTCATCAAACACAACAACAGAATTATCGAGACATTCATCAAGTGGCTTAACATCTGGTTCAAAAATGGCAATATCCAATCCATCATATAGCTTCATCAGCTGCTGATATTTTAATTGTTCCAAGCTCTTTGAGAAAACATACAAGTGCCTGTTTTTCCAGTCTAACCAGTTGGGTGCCAATAAAAAATTATCAACCATTAGTGTAGTTTTACCACAAGCAGATGGCCCAACAATAAGACATCTAATATTATCAGGCAGCAACTTGCCATTTCTCTTATTCTGCTGTTCAGGTTCTGGCAGCCTTTTTATAACATCCCAGGTGCTCATATTATCACTTTGTCTGCATCGATCCAGCTGTGTTCTGGAAGTCCTAGCCATTTGACAAGTAACTTGTTGCCTTTTCTGCGGATGATTTTTTCTATGAGATATGTGTCAGGCTGTTTAGTTTTGCTGAGCTCTTGTTCATAGAACCTGCCTTTGAGAATTTCTCCTCGGTGATCTTTTATTATATATGTGTTAAGGGTCCCGGGTTTAACTTGAACCACTGTAAATAATTCGGTGCTCCAGTTTCTCGTAAAGCCTCTCTTGAATAAGTGCTTATATTTGCTGATTCTTACTTGGTCGCCCACCCTGTATTTGGCCTTTCTTGTTGTTGGCTGGTATCTAGGATAATAAACAGTCCTAATCAATTTTTGCTCATCAGATGAAGTTACTTCAGAGGGTTTCATGTTGATTGTGGAATGGACCGAGTTGTTATATTTATGTAGAAGTTCTGGAAGAATATTAATCCATTTATAATTGCCTTGAAGTGTAAATTGTTTATACATAAGATTTTTTAAGGTTCTGTTGAATCTCTCTACAATTGAGGCTTTGAGATCACTGTAACTCGAGTAATGTTTTATTGACTGGCTTTTAATAAATTGTTGGAACACAGAATTATAAAATTCTTTGCCATTATCTGTTTGCAAATAGCGCGGTGATCTTCCTGAATGATTGATGATTGTCCTGATGGCTTCTGTAACACATTTTCCAGTCTTGGATTTGAGTGGCACAGCCCAGGCAAATTTTGAAAATGTATCTATGACAGTGAGTAGATACTTGTAGCCCTTGTTGATTTTGTCTAAGTTTTTCAACTGTCCACTTGCCATTTCAATCAAGTCGCTCTGCCATAAATCATGTATGCCTTTTGTGACTACTGGCAGTCTCTTAAAATTATGTCTGGCCTGTCTGTGTAATTCATCAACAATAATTTGTCTAGACATAATATGTAAACAAAAATATTGCAACTATGGGGTGTTCAGCAGCTGATACTGCAGGATTTTCTAAATACAGTTTGTCTCCTATTTGTATATTAAATTCCAGAGATCCATCATCTTCAGCATAAGATGTTTCTAATGTATTGGGATCTGTAAAATCCTCTAACTCTACACTGGTGATTTTCACTTTGTTGTCAGCATTTGTTATTGATAAGGTGGGGTAGTGGTGTGCCTGTGGCTGATGCCAATATTTGATCTTGATTGGTCTCAATGTGCCTCCAACAAAAATTGATAATAAAATTGTGCAGGGGACAGCATATATATTTTGCCACCTGGTGTAAATGGTGAATCATATTCTTTGTTGGGGATGCTGTACAATTCAAGAATTACTGTATGTTTTGGATTCTCGATTATGCCCGTTATTTCCTTTTCTGCTGTAAGCAATCTGCTTGTTACAGATTCAAGGTGCTCATTGATGGTCCTAACAACATCATCATGGCCTGGCTTGATTTTTATGTCCACAATGAGTTTCTTGTATTGTTGCACAATCTCTTGAAGCTGGGTGGCAAAAACAGACAGAGCATTTGCTTGATTGGATTCCATGGTTCCTAGCTGTTGCTTGATATTAGCTACAATTTGTTGCAAATTTTCAACAACTGCCAATTTTGAATTTTGAGCAGTAAGATCATGGACCTGTCTTCTGATATCCTCAAACAAGGCATGCAGTTCATTAATATGTTGATTGGTTGGTAGAGTGGCCACTGTCTGAGTGAGTTGTTTGATCTCTGTCTGGATATTCTTGATATCTTCTGATTTCAATATCCGATTCACTGCTCTCTTAATATTTTTAAGTTCCTGTGATGTGGGAAGATTTGATACTGTATTTTGCAAAGATTCAAGTGCCAACTTTACATTGTTTAATTCAGAAGCATCGGCCACATTTTGCATAGCATTTTGGAGCAGGGCTATATCTGCCTGAGTGGGTGTGGATCGTTGTAAAATTTCAAGTTTTGTTTGAATATCATCAATCAAATGATGAAAATGAGATAGTTCAGATTCAGTGTTGAGGTTTTCAAGCTTTGTGATCTGTTGCTGGACACTGACAAGTGTGTCTACAATACCGGGCAGGCGGGATTCTAGTGCATTTGCCAAATCACTTTGCACTGCTGCTATTGTACCTTCAAGATGGGTTATGGTACTTTGAATTTTTCCAAAATCTTCATATGTTTCAAGTTGCAGCTTAATATTTGCTACACTCCGAGTTATTGCATTCAAGGCATCAGAAGATGGCAAGTTGTTCATAAAATTTTCAAGTGTCTCAATTTTTTCTTTAACCTCGGCTATGGCATTGTTCAGAGGGTCCAGATTAGGTATCTGGAGTGATTGAATCTGTTCTTTTAGAGTGGAAATCACTAGATCAAAATCTTCTTGTGATTTTATGCTTTTGACAATTGTTTGGAGCTGTGTCTGGACATTATTTATCTGCTCTTCCAATTGCTGTTTCAATTGCTCGGAGTTGGTGGCCTGGGTCTTAAATTTGGCTTGAAGAGCTGCTACAGCTTCTTCCAAACTTTGAAAATTATCCAATGTGGCCAAATCAGTATATTTCTGAAGCAGCAATTTGAGTTCGGAATCAATTTTAAGAAGAGGGTCCATGCATTGTGATTGTAAATTTGTAATTTCTAATTGAAGACTGGCATTGAGTGTGGTTTGCAAAGCTTGTAAATCACTTCTTAATTTCTTGACTCTGACATCAAGCATCAGAATCTCGTCACTGTGATCTTCATGCCTTGTATGGCCAAATATATCGTTAGGCATTTTCTTTTAATGGTTATTTATTATTGAATATCTGATTCTTAATTCTATGAAAAAGGGTATAAGCTTGTCATATGACCCAGGGACCTCAATATATAAGCAGTCACCAGCAGAAACCGTATATACAGTGCCAGAAACCATGTTTGAGTGCTTGATTCTGTAAATATTTCTCCCTATTGAAATCTTGACATCACCCTCAGGGGTTGTAATAAATTGCAATTGACCACCTACAGGTAATTGGTAATGATTTAAATTATTGTTAAATATGTACAATGTTTTACCTGTTTCATCATTATTATCTGTAAGTATGCTGTTCAGATGAATAATTAACAAGCCACTCAGTTTAGACATTACAGATTGTAAATCAGAAGAGGGTTGTGGTGTCGGCAGGTCCATAATAGCCTGTTTTTTGAACCCAAATAAGTTCATAGGCATGTTTATTTATTTCAAATCATGCTCTGTAATTGGGCATTGTTTCCCATTTTTCAAATCACAATGACCCCAAGGTAAAGTATGTATGTTACATGACAAAATGCATCTCTTGTCATCATGTGGGTCCAGAGCCACTTTTGTTACAATATTTGAAGTCAATAAGTGATTCTTACTCTGAATTCTATTTTCTGATGTTCTAATTGAATTCTGTGATTTGATGCAATTTTTATAATCTTCAAATACAAGCTCTTTTTCCACAGTCACTCTGCCAATGCCCTTGGCTTTTTTGACAACAGCACTACATGTTTTAAAACTGTACATCTTGGCACTTAACCCAGCAAATTCCACAATAACATCACCAAGTGTCTCATCTTTTAACTTGCCAGGCACCTTTTTGTTGTGGTGTTGTTGAATCTTTGTATGTTCACTGGTATCAAAATATTGAAACAATTCAGGCTGTGACATATCTTGATAAACATCTTCTGTTTGAATTTCAAGAATAAAACTATCCGTGTCCATGTACAATAATTTTACACGATCACCATAAAAAGGTTTCAGCACATCATAATATAATATTAACATATGTAATTTGGACGATTCCAATATCACAGCCCCTTCATAAATAGGTTTATCAAATTTGATTTTTGTTTTCATCATGTTGAAAAGTGCCATGTGCTCATCATAAATTCTTCTGTAATTGAAGTTGGGCTTTGCAACCAATTTTTTGCTCAGGCTGGGGTCAGTAATTATTTTAACATCGGTATGTTTCCTGACATTTTCAATAGTTTTGCCATACACTGAATTCACCATCAATTTAAACAAGCCCTTATCAAATTCGCTTTTTGCAGATGTTCGAAGCTCCGTATTTGTATCAATGTATGGTTTCAACCATCTTGAGTGCCTGAACCTCAAAACTTTGCCAACTTTGGTTACTTGAACACCATGTTTCATCAGGAACTGTAGGTTTTTGTAATATATGACATAGCCTTGTTTCGGCTCCAGAGTCGTCATGAGCTTCCTCTGTTTAGAGCCAGGTGAGCACTGAACCTCGGGAATTGGGGGCAGATCAGAAAATTTGTTGTGTAAATGATCTGGAAACATCAGATCAGTCTCTAAGAAGAGGCCATATTCACTGTCATCAAAATCCTGAAGATCTTCAATATTGAAATCTTCGACCCACTCAAGCCCTGCATATGGCAATTTATCCATCATAGCGTGACCATAGAGGTTGTTTGCATCTCCATACAGTATATAATTTGATGGCCGTGTTGGATCATAATCAGGCATGTATTTGTTATTTGCTCTGGCATATCTCTGGGAACATTGCACCATCCCCCCTCTTATACATTCCTCCATAAACAGATACTTTTCTTGATCGTGGATCAGATCCAATGGCTTTTTGGTGTTGAAAAACATTGCAGCCCATGCTAGGCCCGGGGCACTGTAAAAATACACTGGGTCCAGTCCATAATTTTGCATGGAAGATTTTCTGAATGCCTGAAATACATCAGCTAAGAGGGTCGTATCAAGTTTTAAATATGCCATGTGATAATCACCAAATGTCTTGCATTTTAAACTGTTCCACATCAATTTGGCATGGTGATAATCTTCATCAGTAATTCCAGATCCTCTGATTTTGCTATAAAATGCTTCTTGTGGTGGCAGGGAACACTCATCGAATTTAGAAAAATCTGTGACATAGTCATATGAATATACACCCTTCCGCCTAATTAATTTCAGGTCCTGATCTGGAAACGAGGCACGTGTGATTTTCAAGTCATCATCAGATAATTGAGAGGCCAGTGTATCCAGGCTAGCAGATAAAAATCTGTAAGAATCAAGAAATCTTATGTGAATAGGAACACCATCAACTTTAATTATCTTGCTAATAGATATATATTTTTCATCATTTTCAGCTAAAATGTTTAAATTCTGCTTCTCAAACCCCTCGTACTTGATCAGATGATGGAAATCATAATTGGATGCTCCATGGCAAAATATGGGGATAAATCTTGGTCTCTTGATCTTAATATTACAGCTATTACACAGGGCCATTAAGAATTTACCATCTGTATGAGAATGGTGTTTCACCTTGATATTTGTATCTGAAAATTCACAATCACATACCGGGCATTTTTCTGCTTTGTTGAAATCTTCAATCTGTTCCTCTGTTAAAGGCAACATAGGCTTTGATATTAATAAGATGTTAGATGCTATGTCACGGCACTCATTTTCTATTCTATGTTTAAATTCTTTGATGGCATTTGGTCCCTTGTATGAATATTCTTTAATAACAACACCATCCTGTATAACCATAAAACAAAAGCTGGAAGGTTCATGTAGCTGGTATGGTGTAATTGATGATTCTTCTGGATCTGGGCTACAGAATGCAATAGGTTTGAGGTTCGATTCGAAATCACAGACAATATATGCTGGGTGTTCCAACAAGGCTTCAAACTTTTTGAATTCTGCTTTTTCACTTGGATTGGGCATCACCATATGAACAGGTTTATGGTTGCCACAGTATTTCAGATGCTCTTTTAACTTGTTTTTAGCAATTTCTGCATTCTCTTCCCGAACCCCCTTCACCATTTTTTGACCATCAAATACAGTTAAACATCTTCTGCACAACTTAAATATTGTATGAGTTTTGTCTAGTTGTGTTCTCACTAAAGCTTCAAGATTATGTATCAGAGTGTAATGGTATGTATCATCCCCTTCAATTAAGAGCAGATCAATCGGAATAGCAGATTCATCATCAATTGTACTGATTCTGAGAGGTGCTATCGGACAATTGCCAGTGGAACAAATAAATACATTAATAGATAATTGTTTGCCATTGATGTGCTTGGCTCTTTTTCAAATTTATCAATATTCTGAACTGACATTGGATATTCCAAACCCTCCATTACATCGTCAAAAAGATGTTCATGTTGTTTGTAATAAGTTATTCTCTGAGGATCCTTTGAAACTGGATACAAAGCAGCTAATATACACCACAAAAAGCATTTCTGGTCGGCATTTTTTATATTGACCACGGCTCTTTTGTTTTTGATATTGGCAGGCAATGGTACATAAGTAGATCCTTGTAAAGGAGTGAATTCAGAAATATTAACATATAACTTGTGTGATGAACCGCATAGGCTCCATCCGGACTCTTTTGCTGCAAATTCAGAGTGTTTGATGTTCAGTTGATTTATCAAGCTGCTTATTATTGTGTCTGAATTTGCATTTGAATATACAGGTACAGTTTCTGTTATGTGGGGCTGTGTAAATTTTGTGCCGTTTGGTTTCTTATATTGTACAAACAATTTGAGGGATAGCTTATAAGAGCCATTTTGTGCATTAAGAATTGCCTGCAGATCAGAATTTATACTGTTCAAGAAATTCTTAATGCCGCATCTTGGCTCTGATACAAAACAGTGATCCCTTAATTGGCCGTTAAAACTGCTATGTATGGGTGGTTCATAGCGTGGCTGCTTTGCAGGTCCAGCATTAACAGGTGCTTCATGCTTCCTTTTCAGACCAGATGTGGATGGTTGTGGGGGCAATGTTGATGACTGTACATAAGAATTACACTTATGCCATTTGTAATATGCCTTGCTTAATATTTTATGGCATCTTGGACATATTTTCATGGCCTTTCTGCATTTCTTAGAGTTACAAATACGGCAATGTCTAGCCCAATGAGAACTAGATATATTTTTATTACACCGATTGCAATATTTTTGTTTTGGCATTTTTTCTTGTAGTTTATTATATAAGATTTTCTGGGCTTCAATTCCAAACTTTATACTTAATAAAAATATCAGTTGGGTTCAGCAGTTAATGGCTGAGCTGGTGCTTTTATACCCAAACAACAGCAGTAACTAGGTTTTGGTGATAGTTTTGCTGTTATACAACACACAAACCTCAACTGTTTATCAGCTAGCAGTGAATATCTTATGTGTGGGCAGTTGCATATATTTCAATCTTATATCAGGACTCGAACCCAAAGCCTCTGATTACAATGCCACAATATTAATACGTCTCCAAATAGAATATGCCCATATTTTACTGGGTTCTGAGACCCTTATGCAGACAAAATTGGATTTTGAACTGCCATAATATTTTCTAAGTCTTTGCCTAGGCTCATATTATCTGAACAGAATTGCTTTTAGCATGAGGGGGGTACAGTTCATTGCCACTGTGTGAAAATATGTATCTTTATCTCAATAATCTTTGTTACACTTTTACATGTTGTCTTGCATGACTAGGAATTTGTTACACTTTTTCCCCTGTCGTGCTGAAAGATTAATGACCCCTTCAGTGAATCATACAGAAAAATCATTAATGCCCCCCTTCTAGCGTGTCTCTTGCGTGCCGGCAAAGCACGCAAACAATTAACTATGCTTACTCGCTCTTCTCCTATTGTATTGAGGAGGTGGTTATAAAACATGAAAAAATAAGAAAATTCAGTTTTTTGTACAATATATTATTGTAAAACACTTTTTACCAGGTTTTCAGATCTGGGAGTTGTATATCAACTATTCTCAAAATCCCACTTGTGGACATATTATTTTGCCACATGTTTTCAATCTTAAATATTATATGAGGACTCGAACCCGGAGCCCCTTGTTTACAAGACAACAATATTAACATTTTGCCATCAGGAGAGGCTTTACATTTTATCAGGACTCAAACCCGAGCCTTTTGCTTACAAAGCAACAATATTAACATTTTGCCATCAGGAGAGGCTTCACATTTTATCAGGACTCAAACCCAGAGGCCTCCTGATTGCAAGGCAATAAAAACCATGGGGCTATGCACCACACTCCACTGGGCCTCAGAACCCAGTAACTATAAGCTTTATATTAATATACATGGCAGAATCAATCTGAGCTACACTAAAATTCAATTCCTGGGATTTTGACAGAAAAACACACTATAAGCAATAAGATCATATGGGAACTTGGCATAATTTTAAGTATAAGCAAATCTGTCTGAGAGGCTTTCACCCTTTCTACACTAGAATTCAAAATTCTTAAAATTAAGAGCATATCACACTGGAAGAATTGGGGTATAGGCCCCTCTTGGCATTGTCTTAAGTATAGGTAAATCTATCTGTTGAGCCCTCGCCTTTTCTACACTAGAAATTCAGAATTTCTTAAAAATCAGAGCATATCACACCTGAAGAATTGGGGTATAGGCCTCTCTTGGCTTTGTTTTAAGTATAAGCAAATCTGATTGTTCAATCAAATAGCCTCGCCTTTTCTACACTTAAAAGTTGCGCTGTCCGTACCGTAAACCCCACTACTTTGACCTTATCTGGAACCTTATATCTGAAAATTTGAAAATTCTTAAAAAATTCGTCCAAAATCTTGATGTCTCCAATCTCTTGTTTTGTACGTTTTTTCCACGTGTCTTGACATCCAATGGATCCCTGGAAAGTTTGGTGAAGATCTGAGTATGTCGTTTTTGACCTTATCTGGAACATCCTTTCTGAAAATTTGAAAATTCTTAAAAAATTCGTCCAAAATCTTGACGTCTCCAAACTCTTGTTTTGTACGTTTTTTTCACGTGTCTTGACATCCAATGTATCCCTGCAAAGTTTGGTGAAGATCCGAGTATGTAGTTTTTGACCTATCTGAAAATTTGAAAATTCCTAAAGAATCCGTCCAAAATCTTGATGACCCCAATCTCTTGTTTTGTACGTTTTTTCCACGTGTCTTGACATCCAATGTATCCCTGCAAAGTTTGGTGAAGATCTGAGTATGTAGTTTTTGACCTTATCTGGAACCTCCTATCTGAAAATTTGAAAATTCTTAAAAAATTCGTCCAAAATCTTGACGTCTCCAATCTATTGTTTTGTACGTTTTTCCCACGTGTCTTGACATCCAATGTATCCCTGCAAAGTTAGGTGAAGATCTGAGTATGTAGTTTTTGACCTTATCTGGAACCTCATTTCTGAAAATTTGAAAATTCCTCAAAAATTCGTCCAAAATCTTGATGTCTCCAATCTCTTGTTTTGTACGTTTCTTCCACGTGTCTTGACATCCAATGTATCCCTGCAAAGTTTGGTGAAGATCTGAGTATGTAGTTTTTGACCTTATCTGGAACCTCCCATCTGAAAATTTGAAAATTCTTAAAAAATTCGTCCAAAATCTTGATGTCCCCAATTCTATGTTTTGTACGTTTTTTCCACGTGTCTTGACATCCAATGTATCCATGCAAAGTTTGGTGAAGATCTGAGTATGTAGTTTTTGACCTTATCTGGAACCTCCTATCTGAAAATTTGAAAATTCTTAAAAAATTCGTCCAAAATCTTGATGTCTCCAATCTCTTGTTTTGTACGTTTTTTCCACGTGTCTTGACATCCAATGTATCCCTGCATAGTTTGGTGAAGATCTGAGTATGTAGTTATTGACCTTATATGGAACCTCCTATCTGAAAATTTGAAAATTCTTAAAAAATTCGACCAAAATCTTGATGTCCCAAATTCTATGTTTTGTATGTTTTTTCCACGTGTCTTGACATCCAATGTATCCATGCAAAGTTTGGTGAAGATCTGAGTATGTCGTTTTTGACCTTATCTGGAACCTCCCATCTGAAAATTTGAAAATTCTTAAAAAAATCGTCCAAAATCTTGATGTCTCCAATATCTTGTTTTGTACGTTTTTTTCACGTGTCTTGACATCCAATGTTCCCTGCAAAGTTTGGTGAAGATCTGAGTATGTAGTTTTTGACCTTATCTGGAACCTCATTTCTGAAAATTTGAAAATTCCTCAAAAATTCGTCCAAAATCTTGATGTCTCCAATCTCTTGTTTTGTACGTTTTTTCCACTTGTCTTGACATCCAATGTATCCCTGCAAAGTTTGGTGAAGATCTGAGTATGTAGTTTTTGACCTTCTCTGGAACCTCCTATCTGAAAATTTGAAAATTCTTAAAAAATTCGTCCAAAACCTTGACGTCTCCAATCTCTTGTTTTGTACGTTTTTCCCACGTGTCTTGACATCCAATGTATCCCTGCAAAGTTTGGTGAAGATCTGAGTATGTAGTTTTTGACCTTATCTGGAACCTCATTTCTGAAAATTTGAAAATTCTTAAAAAATTCGTCCAAAATCTTGATGTCTCCAATCTCTTGTTTTGTACGTTTTTTCCACGTGTCTTGACATCCAATGTATCCCTGCATAGTTTGGTGAAGATCTGAGTATGTAGTTTTTGACCTTATATGGAACCTCCTATCTGAAAATTTGAAAATTCTTAAAAAATTCGTCCAAAATCTTGATGTCTCCAATCTCTTGTTTTGTACGTTTTTTTCACGTGTCTTGACATCCAATGTTCCATGCAATGTTTGGTGAAGATCTGAGTATGTAGTTTTTCACCTCATATGGAACCTCCTATCTGAAAATTTGAAAATTCTTAAAAAATTTGACCAAAATCTTGATGTCCCCAATCCTATGTTTTGTATGTTTTTCCCACGTGTCTTGACATCCAATGTATCCCTGGAAAGTTTGGTGAAGATCTGAGTATGTAGTTTTTGACCTTATCTGAAACCTCCTATCTGAAAATTTGAAAATTCTTAAAAAATTCGTCCAAAATCTTGATGTCCCCAATCTCTTGTTTTGTACGTTTTTTCCACGTGTCTTGACATCCAATGTATCCCTGCAAAGTTTGGTGAAGATCTGAGTATGTCGTTTTTGACCTTATCTGGAACATCCTTTCTGGAAATTTGAAAATTCTTAAAAAATTCGTCCAAAATCTTGACGTCTCCAATCTCTTGTTTTGTACGTTTTTTCCACGTGTCTTGACATCCAATGTATCCCTGTAAAGTTTGGTGAAGATCTGAGTATGTAGTTTTTGACCTTATCTGGAACCTCCCATCTGAAAATTTGAAAATTCCTAAAAAATCCGTCCAAAATCTTGATGACCCCAATCTCTTGTTTTGTACGTTTTTTCCACGTGTCTTGACATCCAATGTATCCCTGCAAAGTTTGGTGAAGATCTGAGTATGTAGTTTTTGACCTTATCTGGAACCTCCTATCTGAAAATTTGAAAATTCTTAAAAAATTCGTCCAAAATCTTGATGTCTCCAATCTCTTGTTTTGTACGTTTTTCCCACGTGTCTTGACATCCAATGTATCCCTGCAAAGTTTGGTGAAGATCTGAGTATGTAGTTTTTGACCTTATCTGGAACCTCCTATCTGAAAATTTGAAAATTGTTAAAAAATTCGTCCAAAATCTTGATGTCTCCAATCTCTTGTTTTGTACGTTTTTCCCACGTGTCTTGACATCCAATGTATCCCTGCAAAGTTTGGTGAAGATCTGAGTATGTAGTTTTTGACCTTATCTGGAACCTCATTTCTGAAAATTTGAAAATTCCTCAAAAATTCGTCCAAAATCTTGATGTCTCCAATGTCTTGTTTTGTACGTTTTTTCCACGTGTCTTGACATTCAATGTATCCCTGCAAAGTTTGGTGAAGATCTGAGTATGTAGTTTTTGACCTTATCTGGAACCTCCTATCTGAAAATTTGAAAATTCTTAAAAAATTCGTCCAAAATCTTGATGTCTCCAATCTCTTGTTTTGTACGTTTTTTCCACGTGTCTTGACATCCAATGGATCCCTGGAAAGTTTGGTGAAGATCTGAGTATGTCGTTTTTGACCTTATCTGGAACATCCTTTCTGAAAATTTGAAAATTCTTAAAAAATTCGTCCAAAATCTTGACGTCTCCAGACTCTTGTTTTGTACGTTTTTTCCACGTGTCTTGATATCCAATGTATCCCTGCAAAGTTTGGTGAAGATCTGAGTATGTAGTTTTTGACCTTATCTGGAACCTCCCATCTGAAAATTTGAAAATTCCTAAAGAATCCGTCCAAAATCTTGATGACCCCAATCTCTTGTTTTGTACGTTTTTTCCACGTGTCTTGACATCCAATGTATCCCTGCAAAGTTTGGTGAAGATCTGAGTATGTAGTTTTTGACCTTATCTGGAACCTCCTATCTGAAAATTTGAAAATTCTTAAAAAATTCGTCCAAAATCTTGACGTCTCCAATCTATTGTTTTGTACGTTTTTCCCACGTGTCTTGACATCCAATGTATCCCTGCAAAGTTTGGTGAAGATCTGAGTATGTAGTTTTTGACCTTATCTGGAACCTCCTATCTGAAAATTTGAAAATTCCTCAAAAATTCGTCCAAAATCTTGATGTCTCCAATCTCTTGTTTTGTACGTTTTTTCCACGTGTCTTGACATCCAATGTATCCCTGCATAGTTTGGTGAAGATCTGAGTATGTAGTTTTTGACCTTATATGGAACCTCCTATCTGAAAATTTGAAAATTCTTAAAAAATTCGTCCAAAATCTTGATGTCTCCAATCTCTTGTTTTGTACGTTTTTTTCACGTGTCTTGACATCCAATGTTCCCTGCAATGTTTGGTGAAGATCTGAGTATGTAGTTTTTGACCTCATATGGAACCTCCTATCTGAAAATTTGAAAATTCTTAAAAAATTTGACCAAAATCTTGATGTCCCCAATCCTATGTTTTGTATGTTTTTCCCACGTGTCTTGACATCCAATGTATCCCTGCAAAGTTTGGTGAAGATCTGAGTATGTAGTTTTTGACCTTATCTGGAACCTCCTATCTGAAAATTTGAAAATTCTTAAAAAATTCGTCCAAAATCTTGATGTCCCCAATCTCTTGTTTTGTACGTTTTTTCCACGTGTCTTGACATCCAATGTATCCCTGCAAAGTTTGGTGAAGATCTGAGTATGTCGTTTTTGACCTTATCTGGAACATCCTTTCTGGAAATTTGAAAATTCTTAAAAAATTCGTCCAAAATCTTGACGTCTCCAATCTCTTGTTTTGTACGTTTTTTCCACGTGTCTTGACATCCAATGTATCCCTGTAAAGTTTGGTGAAGATCTGAGTATGTAGTTTTTGACCTTATCTGGAACCTCCCATCTGAAAATTTGAAAATTCCTAAAAAATCCGTCCAAAATCTTGATGACCCCAATCTCTTGTTTTGTACGTTTTTTCCACGTGTCTTGACATCCAATGTATCCCTGCAAAGTTTGGTGAAGATCTGAGTATGTAGTTTTTGACCTTATCTGGAACCTCCTATCTGAAAATTTGAAAATTGTTAAAAAATTCGTCCAAAATCTTGATGTCTCCAATCTCTTGTTTTGTACGTTTTTCCCACGTGTCTTGACATCCAATGTATCCCTGCAAAGTTTGGTGAAGATCTGAGTATGTAGTTTTTGACCTTATCTGGAACCTCATTTCTGAAAATTTGAAAATTCCTCAAAAATTCGTCCAAAATCTTGATGTCTCCAATGTCTTGTTTTGTACGTTTTTTCCACGTGTCTTGACATTCAATGTATCCCTGCAAAGTTTGGTGAAGATCTGAGTATGTAGTTTTTGACCTTATCTGGAACCTCCTATCTGAAAATTTGAAAATTCTTAAAAAATTCGTCCAAAATCTTGATGTCTCCAATCTCTTGTTTTGTACGTTTTTTCCACGTGTCTTGACATCCAATGGATCCCTGGAAAGTTTGGTGAAGATCTGAGTATGTCGTTTTTGACCTTATCTGGAACATCCTTTCTGAAAATTTGAAAATTCTTAAAAAATTCGTCCAAAATCTTGACGTCTCCAGACTCTTGTTTTGTACGTTTTTTCCACGTGTCTTGACATCCAATGTATCCCTGCAAAGTTTGGTGAAGATCTGAGTATGTAGTTTTTGACCTTATCTGGAACCTCCCATCTGAAAATTTGAAAATTCCTAAAGAATCCGTCCAAAATCTTGATGACCCCCATCTCTTGTTTTGTACGTTTTTTCCACGTGTCTTGACATCCAATGTATCCCTGCAAAGTTTGGTGAAGATCTGAGTATGTAGTTTTTGACCTTATCTGGAACCTCCTATCTGAAAATTTGAAAATTCTTAAAAAATTCGTCCAAAATCTTGACGTCTCCAATCTATTGTTTTGTACGTTTTTCCCACGTGTCTTGACATCCAATGTATCCCTGCAAAGTTTGGTGAAGATCTGAGTATGTAGTTTTTGACCTTATCTGGAACCTCATTTCTGAAAATTTGAAAATTCCTCAAAAATTCGTCCAAAATCTTGATGTCTCCAATCTCTTGTTTTGTACGTTTTTTCCACGTGTCTTGACATCCAATGTATCCCTGCAAACTTTGGTGAAGATCTGAGTATGTAGTTTTTGACCTTATCTGGAACCTCCTATCTGAAAATTTGAAAATTCTTAAAAAATTCGTCCAAAATCTTGATGTCTCCAATCTCTTGTTTTGTACGTTTTTTCCACGTGTCTTGACATCCAATGTATCCCCGCATAGTTTGATGAAGATCTGAGTATGTAGTTTTTGACCTTATATGGAACCTCCTATCTGAAAATTTGAAAATTCTTAAAAAATTCGACCAAAATCTTGATGTCCCCAATTCTATGTTTTGTATGTTTTTTCCACGTGTCTTGACATCCAATGTATCCATGCAAAGTTTGGTGAAGATCTGAGTATATCGTTTTTGACCTCATCTGGAACCTCCCATCTGAAAATTTGAAAATTCTTAAAGAATTCGTCGAAAATCTTGATGTCTCCAATCTCTTGTTTTGTACGTTTTTTCCACGTGTCTTGACATCCAATGTTCCCTGCAATGTTTGGTGAAGATCTGAGTATGTAGTTTTTGACCTCATATGGACCTCCTATCTGAAAATTTGAAAATTCTTAAAAAATTTGACCAAAATCTTGATGTCCCCAATCCTATGTTTTGTATGTTTTTCCCACGTGTCTTGACATCCAATGTATCCCTGCAAAGTTTGGTGAAGATCTGAGTATGTAGTTTTTGACCTTATCTGGAACCTCCTATCTGAAAATTTGAAAATTCTTAAAAAATTCGTCCAAAATCTTGATGACCCCAATCTCTTGTTTTGTACGTTTTTTCCACGTGTCTTGACATCCAATGTATTCCTGCAAAGTTTGGTGAAGATCTGAGTATGTAGTTTTTGACCTTATATGGAACCTCCTTTCTGAAAATTTGAAAATTCTTAAATAATTCGTCCAAAATCTTGATGTCTCCAATCTCTTGTTTTGTACGTTTTTTTCCACGTGTCTTGACATCCAATGTATCCATGCAAAGTTTGGTGAAGATCTGAGTATGTCGTTTTTGACTTTATCTGGAACCTCATTTCTGAAAATTTGAAAATTCCTCAAAAATTCGTCCAAAATCTTGATGTCTCCAATCTCTTGTTTTGTACGTTTTTTCCACGTGTCTTGACATCCAATGTATCCCTGCAAAGTTTGGTGAAGATCTGAGTATGTAGTTTTTGACCTTATATGGAACCTCCCATCTGAAAATTTGAAAATTCCTAAAAAATCCGTCCAAAATCTTGATGCCCCCAATCTCTTGTTTTGTACGATTTTTCCACGTGTCTTGACATCCAATGTATCCCTGCAAAGTTTGGTGAAGATCTGAGTATGTAGTTTTTGACCTTATCTGGAACCTCCTATCTGAAAATTTGAAAATTCTTAAAAAATTCGTCCAAAATCTTGACGTCTCCAATCTCTTGTTTTGTACGTTTTTCCCACGTGTCTTGCCATCCAATGTATCCCTGCAAAGTTTGGTGAAGATCTGAGTATGTAGTTTTTGACCTTATCTGGAACCTCATTTCTGAAAATTTGAAAATTCCTCAAAAATTCGTCCAAAATCTTGATGTCTCCAATCTCTTGTTTTGTACGTTTTTTCCACTTGTCTTGACATCCAATGTATCCCTGCAAAGTTTGGTGAAGATCTGAGTATGTAGTTTTTGACCTTCTCTGGAACCTCCTATCTGAAAATTTGAAAATTCTTAAAAAATTCGTCCAAAATCTTGACGTCTCCAATCTCTTGTTTTGTACGTTTTTCCCACGTGTCTTGACATCCAATGTATCCCTGCAAAGTTTGGTGAAGATCTGAGTATGTAGTTTTTGACCTTATCTGGAACCTCATTTCTAAAATTTGAAAATTCCTCAAAAATTCGTCCAAAATCTTGATGTCTCCAATCTCTTGTTTTGTACATTTTTTCCACGTGTCTTGACATCCAATGTATCCCTGCAAAGTTTGGTGAAGATCTGAGTATGTAGTTTTTGACCTTATCTGGAACCTCCTATCTGAAAATTTGAAAATTCTTAAAAAATTCGTCCAAAATCTTGATGTCTCCAATCTCTTGTTTTGTACGTTTTTTCCACGTGTCTTGACATCCAATGTATCCCTGCATAGTTTGGTGAAGATCTGAGTATGTAGTTTTTGACCTTATATGGAACCTCCTATCTGAAAATTTGAAAATTCTTAAAAAATTCGTCCAAAATCTTGATGTCTCCAATCTCTTGTTTTGTACGTTTTTTTCACGTGTCTTGACATCCAATGTTCCCTGCAATGTTTGGTGAAGATCTGAGTATGTAGTTTTTGACCTCATATGGAACCTCCTATCTGAAAATTTGAAAATTCTTAAAAAATTTGACCAAAATCTTGATGTCCCCAATCCTATGTTTTGTATGTTTTTCCCACGTGTCTTGACATCCAATGTATCCCTGCAAAGTTTGGTGAAGATCTGAGTATGTAGTTTTTGACCTTATCTGGAACCTCCTATCTGAAAATTTGAAAATTCTTAAAAAATTCGTCCAAAATCTTGATGTCCCCAATCTCTTGTTTTGTACGTTTTTTCCACGTGTCTTGACATCCAATGTATCCCTGCAAAGTTTGGTGAAGATCTGAGTATGTCGTTTTTGACCTTATCTGGAACATCCTTTCTGGAAATTTGAAAATTCTTAAAAAATTCGTCCAAAATCTTGACGTCTCCAATCTCTTGTTTTGTACGTTTTTTCCACGTGTCTTGACATCCAATGTATCCCTGTAAAGTTTGGTGAAGATCTGAGTATGTAGTTTTTGACCTTATCTGGAACCTCCCATCTGAAAATTTGAAAATTCCTAAAAAATCCGTCCAAAATCTTGATGACCCCAATCTCTTGTTTTGTACGTTTTTTCCACGTGTCTTGACATCCAATGTATCCCTGCAAAGTTTGGTGAAGATCTGAGTATGTAGTTTTTGACCTTATCTGGAACCTCCTATCTGAAAATTTGAAAATTGTTAAAAAATTCGTCCAAAATCTTGATGTCTCCAATCTCTTGTTTTGTACGTTTTTTCCACGTGTCTTGACATCCAATGGATCCCTGGAAAGTTTGGTGAAGATCTGAGTATGTCGTTTTTTACCTTATCTGGAACATCCTTTCTGAAAATTTGAAAATTCTTAAAAAATTCGTCCAAAATCTTGACGTCTCCAGACTCTTGTTTTGTACGTTTTTTCCACGTGTCTTGACATCCAATGTATCCCTGCAAAGTTTGGTGAAGATCTGAGTATGTAGTTTTTGACCTTATCTGGAACCTCCCATCTGAAAATTTGAAAATTCCTAAAGAATCCGTCCAAAATCTTGATGACCCCCATCTCTTGTTTTGTACGTTTTTTCCACGTGTCTTGACATCCAATGTATCCCTGCAAAGTTTGGTGAAGATCTGAGTATGTAGTTTTTGACCTTATCTGGAACCTCCTATCTGAAAATTTGAAAATTCTTAAAAAATTCGTCCAAAATCTTGACGTCTCCAATCTATTGTTTTGTACGTTTTTCCCACGTGTCTTGACATCCAATGTATCCCTGCAAAGTTTGGTGAAGATCTGAGTATGTAGTTTTTGCCCTTATCTGGAACCTCATTTCTGAAAATTTGAAAATTCCTCAAAAATTCGTCCAAAATCTTGATGTCTCCAATCTCTTGTTTTGTACGTTTTTTCCACGTGTCTTGACATCCAATGTATCCCTGCAAAGTTTGGTGAAGATCTGAGTATGTAGTTTTTGACCTTATCTGGAACCTCCTATCTGAAAATTTGAAAATTCTTAAAAAATTCGTCCAAAATCTTGATGTCTCCAATCTCTTGTTTTGTACGTTTTTTCCACGTGTCTTGACATCCAATGTATCCCCGCATAGTTTGATGAAGATCTGAGTATGTAGTTTTTGACCTTATATGGAACCTCCTATCTGAAAATTTGAAAATTCTTAAAAAATTCGACCAAAATCTTGATGTCCCCAATCCTATGTTTTGTATGTTTTTCCCACGTGTCTTGACATCCAATGTATCCCTGCAAAGTTTGGTGAAGATCTGAGTATGTAGTTTTTGACCTTATCTGGAACCTCCTATCTGAAAATTTGAAAATTCTTAAAAAATTCGTCCAAAATCTTGATGACCCCAATCTCTTGTTTTGTACGTTTTTTCCACGTGTCTTGACATCCAATGTATTCCTGCAAAGTTTGGTGAAGATCTGAGTATGTAGTTTTTGACCTTATATGGAACCTCCTTTCTGAAAATTTGAAAATTCTTAAATAATTCGTCCAAAATCTTGATGTCTCCAATCTCTTGTTTTGTACGTTTTTTTCCACGTGTCTTGACATCCAATGTATCCATGCAAAGTTTGGTGAAGATCTGAGTATGTCGTTTTTGACTTTATCTGGAACCTCATTTCTGAAAATTTGAAAATTCCTCAAAAATTCGTCCAAAATCTTGATGTCTCCAATCTCTTGTTTTGTACGTTTTTTCCACGTGTCTTGACATCCAATGTATCCCTGCAAAGTTTGGTGAAGATCTGAGTATGTAGTTTTTGACCTTATATGGAACCTCCCATCTGAAAATTTGAAAATTCCTAAAAAATCCGTCCAAAATCTTGATGCCCCCAATCTCTTGTTTTGTACGATTTTTCCACGTGTCTTGACATCCAATGTATCCCTGCAAAGTTTGGTGAAGATCTGAGTATGTAGTTTTTGACCTTATCTGGAACCTCCTATCTGAAAATTTGAAAATTCTTAAAAAATTCGTCCAAAATCTTGACGTCTCCAATCTCTTGTTTTGTACGTTTTTCCCACGTGTCTTGCCATCCAATGTATCCCTGCAAAGTTTGGTGAAGATCTGAGCATGTAGTTTTTGACCTTATCTGGAACCTCATTTCTGAAAATTTGAAAATTCCTCAAAAATTCGTCCAAAATCTTGATGTCTCCAATCTCTTGTTTTGTACGTTTTTTCCACTTGTCTTGACATCCAATGTATCCCTGCAAAGTTTGGTGAAGATCTGAGTATGTAGTTTTTGACCTTCTCTGGAACCTCCTATCTGAAAATTTGAAAATTCTTAAAAAATTCGTCCAAAATCTTGACGTCTCCAATCTCTTGTTTTGTACGTTTTTCCCACGTGTCTTGACATCCAATGTATCCCTGCAAAGTTTGGTGAAGATCTGAGTATGTAGTTTTTGACCTTATCTGGAACCTCATTTCTAAAATTTGAAAATTCCTCAAAAATTCGTCCAAAATCTTGATGTCTCCAATCTCTTGTTTTGTACATTTTTTCCACGTGTCTTGACATCCAATGTATCCCTGCATAGTTTGGTGAAGATCTGAGTATGTAGTTTTTGACCTTATATGGAACCTCCTATCTGAAAATTTGAAAATTCTTAAAAAATTCGTCCAAAATCTTGATGTCTCCAATCTCTTGTTTTGTACGTTTTTTTCACGTGTCTTGACATCCAATGTTCCCTGCAATGTTTGGTGAAGATCTGAGTATGTAGTTTTTGACCTCACATGGAACCTCCTATCTGAAAATTTGAAAATTCTTAAAAAATTTGACCAAAATCTTGATGTCCCCAATCCTATGTTTTGTATGTTTTTCCCACGTGTCATGACATCCAATGTATCCCTGCAAAGTTTGGTGAAGATCTGAGTATGTAGTTTTTGACCTTATCTGGAACCTCCTATCTGAAAATTTGAAAATTCTTAAAAAATTCGTCCAAAATCTTGATGTCCCCAATCTCTTGTTTTGTACGTTTTTTCCACGTGTCTTGACATCCAATGTATCCCTGCAAAGTTTGGTGAAGATCTGAGTATGTCGTTTTTGACCTTATCTGGAACATCCTTTCTGGAAATTTGAAAATTCTTAAAAAATTCGTCCAAAATCTTGACGTCTCCAATCTCTTGTTTTGTACGTTTTTTCCACGTGTCTTGACATCCAATGTATCCCTGTAAAGTTTGGTGAAGATCTGAGTATGTAGTTTTTGACCTTATCTGGAACCTCCCATCTGAAAATTTGAAAATTCCTAAAAAATCCGTCCAAAATCTTGATGACCCCAATCTCTTGTTTTGTACGTTTTTTCCACGTGTCTTGACATCCAATGTATCCCTGCAAAGTTTGGTGAAGATCTGAGTATGTAGTTTTTGACCTTATCTGGAACCTCCTATCTGAAAATTTGAAAATTCTTAAAAAATTCGTCCAAAATCTTGATGTCTCCAATCTCTTGTTTTGTACGTTTTTCCCACGTGTCTTGACATCCAATGTATCCCTGCAAAGTTTGGTGAAGATCTGAGTATGTAGTTTTTGACCTTATCTGGAACCTCCTATCTGAAAATTTGAAAATTGTTAAAAAATTCGTCCAAAATCTTGATGTCTCCAATCTCTTGTTTTGTACGTTTTTCCCACGTGTCTTGACATCCAATGTATCCCAGCAAAGTTTGGTGAAGATCTGAGTATGTAGTTTTTGACCTTATCTGGAACCTCATTTCTGAAAATTTGAAAATTCCTCAAAAATTCGTCCAAAATCTTGATGTCTCCAATGTCTTGTTTTGTACGTTTTTTCCACGTGTCTTGACATTCAATGTATCCCTGCAAAGTTTGGTGAAGATCTGAGTATGTAGTTTTTGACCTTATCTGGAACCTCCTATCTGAAAATTTGAAAATTCTTAAAAAATTCGTCCAAAATCTTGATGTCTCCAATCTCTTGTTTTGTACGTTTTTTCCACGTGTCTTGACATCCAATGGATCCCTGGAAAGTTTGGTGAAGATCTGAGTATGTCGTTTTTGACCTTATCTGGAACATCCTTTCTGAAAATTTGAAAATTCTTAAAAAATTCGTCCAAAATCTTGACGTCTCCAAACTCTTGTTTTGTACGTTTTTTCCACGTGTCTTGACATCCAATGTATCCCTGCAAAGTTTGGTGAAGATCCGAGTATGTAGTTTTTGACCTTATCTGGAACCTCCCATCTGAAAATTTGAAAATTCCTAAAGAATCCGTCCAAAATCTTGATGACCCCAATCTCTTGTTTTGTACGTTTTTTCCACGTGTCTTGACATCCAATGTATCCCTGCAAAGTTTGGTGAAGATCTGAGTATGTAGTTTTTGACCTTATCTGGAACCTCCTATCTGAAAATTT
This sequence comes from Lepisma saccharinum, assembly GCF_977018435.1. Classification (NCBI taxonomy): domain Eukaryota; kingdom Metazoa; phylum Arthropoda; class Insecta; order Zygentoma; family Lepismatidae; genus Lepisma; species Lepisma saccharinum. The sequence continues at coordinate 285,502 of NW_028142929.1, read as the reverse complement.
GAAAATTCTTAAAAAATTCGTCCAAAATCTTGACGTCTCCAATCTATTGTTTTGTACGTTTTTCCCACGTGTCTTGACATCCAATGTATCCCTGCAAAGTTAGGTGAAGATCTGAGTATGTAGTTTTTGACCTTATCTGGAACCTCATTTCTGAAAATTTGAAAATTCCTCAAAAATTCGTCCAAAATCTTGATGTCTCCAATCTCTTGTTTTGTACGTTTCTTCCACGTGTCTTGACATCCAATGTATCCCTGCAAAGTTTGGTGAAGATCTGAGTATGTAGTTTTTGACCTTATCTGGAACCTCCCATCTGAAAATTTGAAAATTCTTAAAAAATTCGTCCAAAATCTTGATGTCCCCAATTCTATGTTTTGTACGTTTTTTCCACGTGTCTTGACATCCAATGTATCCATGCAAAGTTTGGTGAAGATCTGAGTATGTAGTTTTTGACCTTATCTGGAACCTCCTATCTGAAAATTTGAAAATTCTTAAAAAATTCGTCCAAAATCTTGATGTCTCCAATCTCTTGTTTTGTACGTTTTTTCCACGTGTCTTGACATCCAATGTATCCCTGCATAGTTTGGTGAAGATCTGAGTATGTAGTTATTGACCTTATATGGAACCTCCTATCTGAAAATTTGAAAATTCTTAAAAAATTCGACCAAAATCTTGATGTCCCAAATTCTATGTTTTGTATGTTTTTTCCACGTGTCTTGACATCCAATGTATCCATGCAAAGTTTGGTGAAGATCTGAGTATGTCGTTTTTGACCTTATCTGGAACCTCCCATCTGAAAATTTGAAAATTCTTAAAAAAATCTTCCAAAATCTTGATGTCTCCAATATCTTGTTTTGTACGTTTTTTTCACGTGTCTTGACATCCAATGTTCCCTGCAAAGTTTGGTGAAGATCTGAGTATGTAGTTTTTGACCTTATCTGGAACCTCATTTCTGAAAATTTGAAAATTCCTCAAAAATTCGTCCAAAATCTTGATGTCTCCAATCTCTTGTTTTGTACGTTTTTTCCACTTGTCTTGACATCCAATGTATCCCTGCAAAGTTTGGTGAAGATCTGAGTATGTAGTTTTTGACCTTCTCTGGAACCTCCTATCTGAAAATTTGAAAATTCTTAAAAAATTCGTCCAAAACCTTGACGTCTCCAATCTCTTGTTTTGTACGTTTTTCCCACGTGTCTTGACATCCAATGTATCCCTGCAAAGTTTGGTGAAGATCTGAGTATGTAGTTTTTGACCTTATCTGGAACCTCATTTCTGAAAATTTGAAAATTCTTAAAAAATTCGTCCAAAATCTTGATGTCTCCAATCTCTTGTTTTGTACGTTTTTTCCACGTGTCTTGACAACCAATGTATCCCTGCATAGTTTGGTGAAGATCTGAGTATGTAGTTTTTGACCTTATATGGAACCTCCTATCTGAAAATTTGAAAATTCTTAAAAAATTCGTCCAAAATCTTGATGTCTCCAATCTCTTGTTTTGTACGTTTTTTTCACGTGTCTTGACATCCAATGTTCCCTGCAATGTTTGGTGAAGATCTGAGTATGTAGTTTTTGACCTCATATGGAACCTCCTATCTGAAAATTTGAAAATTCTTAAAAATTTTGACCAAAATCTTGATGTCCCCAATCCTATGTTTTGTATGTTTTTCCCACGTGTCTTGACATCCAATGTATCCCTGGAAAGTTTGGTGAAGATCTGAGTATGTAGTTTTTGACCTTATCTGAAACCTCCTATCTGAAAATTTGAAAATTCTTAAAAAATTCGTCCAAAATCTTGATGTCCCCAATCTCTTGTTTTGTACGTTTTTTCCACGTGTCTTGACATCCAATGTATCCCTGCAAAGTTTGGTGAAGATCTGAGTATGTCGTTTTTGACCTTATCTGGAACATCCTTTCTGGAAATTTGAAAATTCTTAAAAAATTCGTCCAAAATCTTGACGTCTCCAATCTCTTGTTTTGTACGTTTTTTCCACGTGTCTTGACATCCAATGTATCCCTGTAAAGTTTGGTGAAGATCTGAGTATGTAGTTTTTGACCTTATCTGGAACCTCCCATCTGAAAATTTGAAAATTCCTAAAAAATCCGTCCAAAATCTTGATGACCCCAATCTCTTGTTTTGTACGTTTTTTCCACGTGTCTTGACATCCAATGTATCCCTGCAAAGTTTGGTGAAGATCTGAGTATGTAGTTTTTGACCTTATCTGGAACCTCCTATCTGAAAATTTGAAAATTCTTAAAAAATTCGTCCAAAATCTTGATGTCTCCAATGTCTTGTTTTGTACGTTTTTCCCACGTGTCTTGACATCCAATGTATCCCTGCAAAGTTTGGTGAAGATCTGAGTATGTAGTTTTTGACCTTATCTGGAACCTCCTATCTGAAAATTTGAAAATTGTTAAAAAATTCGTCCAAAATCTTGATGTCTCCAATCTCTTGTTTTGTACGTTTTTCCCACGTGTCTTGACATCCAATGTATCCCTGCAAAGTTTGGTGAAGATCTGAGTATGTAGTTTTTGACCTTATCTGGTATCTCATTTCTGAAAATTTGAAAATTCCTCAAAAATTCGTCCAAAATCTTGATGTCTCCAATGTCTTGTTTTGTACGTTTTTTCCACGTGTCTTGACATTCAATGTATCCCTGCAAAGTTTGGTGAAGATCTGAGTATGTAGTTTTTGACCTTATCTGGAACCTCCTATCTGAAAATTTGAAAATTCTTAAAAAATTCGTCCAAAATCTTGATGTCTCCAATCTCTTGTTTTGTACGTTTTTTCCACGTGTCTTGACATCCAATGGATCCCTGGAAAGTTTGGTGAAGATCTGAGTATGTCGTTTTTGACCTTATCTGGAACATCCTTTCTGAAAATTTGAAAATTCTTAAAAAATTCGTCCAAAATCTTGACGTCTCCAAACTCTTGTTTTGTACGTTTTTTCCACGTGTCTTGACATCCAATGTATCCCTGCAAAGTTTGGTGAAGATCTGAGTATGTAGTTTTTGACCTTATCTGGAACCTCCCATCTGAAAATTTGAAAATTCCTAAAGAATCCGTCCAAAATCTTGATGACCCCAATCTCTTGTTTTGTACGTTTTTTCCACGTGTCTTGACATCCAATGTATCCCTGCAAAGTTTGGTGAAGATCTGAGTATGTAGTTTTTGACCTTATCTGGAACCTCCTATCTGAAAATTTGAAAATTCTTAAAAAATTCGTCCAAAATCTTGACGTCTCCAATCTATTGTTTTGTACGTTTTTCCCACGTGTCTTGACATCCAATGTATCCCTGCAAAGTTTGGTGAAGATCTGAGTATGTAGTTTTTGACCTTATCTGGAACCTCATTTCTGAAAATTTGAAAATTCCTCAAAAATTCGTCCAAAATCTTGATGTCTCCAATCTCTTGTTTTGTACATTTTTTCCACGTGTCTTGACATCCAATGTATCCCTGCAAAGTTTGGTGAAGATCTGAGTATGTAGTTTTTGACCTTATCTGGAACCTGCTATCTGAAAATTTGAAAATTCTTAAAAAATTCGTCCAAAATCTTGATGTCTCCAATCTCTTGTTTTGTACGTTTTTTCCACGTGTCTTGACATCCAATGTATCCCTGCAAAGTTTGGTGAAGATCTGAGTATGTCGTTTTTGACCTTATCTGGAACATCCTTTCTGAAAATTTGAAAATTCTTAAAAAATTCGCCAAAAATCTTGACGTCTCCAATCTCTTGTTTTGTACGTTTTTTCCACGTGTCTTGACATCCAATGTATCCCTGTAAAGTTTGGTGAAGATCTGAGTATGTAGTTTTTGACCTTATCTGGAACCTCCCATCTGAAAATTTGAAAATTCCTAAAAAATCCGTCCAAAATCTTGATGACCCCAATCTCTTGTTTTGTACGTTTTTTCCACGTGTCTTGACATCCAATGTATCCCTGCAAAGTTTGGTGAAGATCTGAGTATGTAGTTTTTGACCTTATCTGGAACCTCCTATCTGAAAATTTGAAAATTCTTAAAAAATTCGTCCAAAATCTTGATGTCTCCAATCTCTTGTTTTGTACGTTTTTCCCACGTGTCTTGACATCCAATGTATCCCTGCAAAGTTTCGTGAAGATCTGAGTATGTAGTTTTTGACCTTATCTGGAACCTCCTATCTGAAAATTTGAAAATTGTTAAAAAATTCGTCCAAAATCTTGATGTCTCCAATCTCTTGTTTTGTACGTTTTTCCCACCTGTCTTGACATCCAATGTATCCCTGCAAAGTTTGGTGAAGATCTGAGTATGTAGTTTTTGACCTTATCTGGAACCTCATTTCTGAAAATTTGAAAATTCCTCAAAAATTGGACCAAAATCTTGATGTCTCCAATATCTTGTTTTGTACGTTTTTTCCACGTGTCTTGACATCCAATGTATCCCTGCAAAGTTTGGTGAAGATCTGAGTATGTAGTTTTTGACCTTATCTGGAACCTCCTATCTGAAAATTTGAAAATTCTTAAAAAATTCGTCCAAAATCTTGATGTCTCCAATCTCTTGTTTTGTACGTTTTTTCCACGTGTCTTGACATCCAATGTATCCCTGCAAAGTTTGGTGAAGATCTGAGTATGTCGTTTTTGAACTCATCTGGAACATCCTTTCTGAAAATTTGAAAATTCTTAAAAAATTCGTCCAAAATCTTGACGTCTCCAATCTCTTGTTCTGTACGTTTTTTCCACGTGTCTTGACATCCAATGTATCCCTGCAAAGTTTGGTGAAGATCTGAGTATGTAGTTTTTGACCTTATATGGAACCTCCCATCTGAAAATTTGAAAATTCCTAAAAAATCCGTCCAAAATCTTGATGCCCCCAATCTCTTGTTTTGTACGATTTTTCCACGTGTCTTGACATCCAATGTATCCCTGCAAAGTTTGGTGAAGATCTGAGTATGTAGTTTTTGACCTTATCTGGAACCTCCTATCTGAAAATTTGAAAATTCTTAAAAAATTAGTCCAAAATCTTGACGTCTCCAATCTCTTGTTTTGTACGTTTTTCCCACGTGTCTTGACATCCAATGTATCCCTGCAAAGTTTGGTGAAGATCTGAGTATGTAGTTTTTGACCTTATCTGGAACCTCATTTCTGAAAATTTGAAAATTCCTCAAAAATTCGTCCAAAATCTTGATGTCTCCAATCTCTTGTTTTGTACGTTTTTTCCACTTGTCTTGACATCCAATGTATCCCTGCAAAGTTTGGTGAAGATCTGAGTATGTAGTTTTTGACCTTCTCTGGAACCTCCTATCTGAAAATTTGAAAATTCTTAAAAAATTCGTCCAAAATCTTGACGTCTCCAATCTCTTGTTTTGTACGTTTTTCCCACGTGTCTTGACATCCAATGTATCCCTGCAAAGTTTGGTGAAGATCTGAGTATGTAGTTTTTGACCTTATCTGGAACCTCATTTCTGAAAATTTGAAAATTCCTCAAAAATTCGTCCAAAATCTTGATGTCTCCAATCTCTTGTTTTGTACATTTTTTCCACGTGTCTTGACATCCAATGTATCCCTGCAAAGTTTGGTGAAGATCTGAGTATGTAGTTTTTGACCTTATCTGGAACCTCCTATCTGAAAATTTGAAAATACTTAAAAAATTCGTCCAAAATCTTGATGTCTCCAATCTCTTGTTTTGTACGTTTTTTCCACGTGTCTTGACATCCAATGTATCCCTGCATAGTTTGGTGAAGATCTGAGTATGTAGTTTTTGACCTTATATGGAACCTCCTATCTGAAAATTTGAAAATTCTTAAAAAATTCGTCCAAAATCTTGATGTCTCCAATCTCTTGTTTTGTACGTTTTTTTCACGTGTCTTGACATCCAATGTTCCCTGCAATGTTTGGTGAAGATCTGAGTATGTAGTTTTTGACCTCATATGGAACCTCCTATCTGAAAATTTGAAAATTCTTAAAAAATTTGACCAAAATCTTGATGTCCCCAATCCTATGTTTTGTATGTTTTTCCCACGTGTCTTGACATCCAATGTATCCCTGCAAAGTTTGGTGAAGATCTGAGTATGTAGTTTTTGACCTTATCTGGAACCTCCTATCTGAAAATTTGAAAATTCTTAAAAAATTCGTCCAAAATCTTGATGTCCCCAATCTCTTGTTTTGTACGTTTTTTCCACGTGTCTTGACATCCAATGTATCCCTGCAAAGTTTGGTGAAGATCTGAGTATGTCGTTTTTGACCTTATCTGGAACATCCTTTCTGGAAATTTGAAAATTCTTAAAAAATTCGTCCAAAATCTTGACGTCTCCAATCTCTTGTTTTGTACGTTTTTTCCACGTGTCTTGACATCCAATGTATCCCTGTAAAGTTTGGTGAAGATCTGAGTATGTAGTTTTTGACCTTATCTGGAACCTCCCATCTGAAAATTTGAAAATTCCTAAAAAATCCGTCCAAAATCTTGATGACCCCAATCTCTTGTTTTGTACGTTTTTTCCACGTGTCTTGACATCCAATGTATCCCTGCAAAGTTTGGTGAAGATCTGAGTATGTAGTTTTTGACCTTATCTGGAACCTCCTATCTGAAAATTTGAAAATTGTTAAAAAATTCGTCCAAAATCTTGATGTCTCCAATCTCTTGTTTTGTACGTTTTTCCCACGTGTCTTGACATCCAATGTATCCCTGCAAAGTTTGGTGAAGATCTGAGTATGTAGTTTTTGACCTTATCTGGAACCTCATTTCTGAAAATTTGAAAATTCCTCAAAAATTCGTCCAAAATCTTGATGTCTCCAATGTCTTGTTTTGTACGTTTTTTCCACGTGTCTTGACATTCAATGTATCCCTGCAAAGTTTGGTGAAGATCTGAGTATGTAGTTTTTGACCTTATCTGGAACCTCCTATCTGAAAATTTGAAAATTCTTAAAAAATTCGTCCAAAATCTTGATGTCTCCAATCTCTTGTTTTGTACGTTTTTTCCACGTGTCTTGACATCCAATGGATCCCTGGAAAGTTTGGTGAAGATCTGAGTATGTCGTTTTTGACCTTATCTGGAACATCCTTTCTGAAAATTTGAAAATTCTTAAAAAATTCGTCCAAAATCTTGACGTCTCCAGACTCTTGTTTTGTACGTTTTTTCCACGTGTCTTGACATCCAATGTATCCCTGCAAAGTTTGGTGAAGATCTGAGTATGTAGTTTTTGACCTTATCTGGAACCTCCCATCTGAAAATTTGAAAATTCCTAAAGAATCCGTCCAAAATCTTGATGACCCCAATCTCTTGTTTTGTACGTTTTTTCCACGTGTCTTGACATCCAATGTATCCCTGCAAAGTTTGGTGAAGATCTGAGTTTGTAGTTTTTGACCTTATCTGGAACCTCCTATCTGAAAATTTGAAAATTCTTAAAAAATTCGTCCAAAATCTTGACGTCTCCAATCTATTGTTTTGTACGTTTTTCCCACGTGTCTTGACATCCAATGTATCCCTGCAAAGTTTGGTGAAGATCTGAGTATGTAGTTTTTGACCTTATCTGGAACCTCCTATCTGAAAATTTGAAAATTCCTCAAAAATTCGTCCAAAATCTTGATGTCTCCAATCTCTTGTTTTGTACGTTTTTTCCACGTGTCTTGACATCCAATGTATCCCTGCATAGTTTGGTGAAGATCTGAGTATGTAGTTTTTGACCTTATATGGAACCTCCTATCTGAAAATTTGAAAATTCTTAAAAAATTCGTCCAAAATCTTGATGTCTCCAATCTCTTGTTTTGTACGTTTTTTTCACGTGTCTTGACATCCAATGTTCCCTGCAATGTTTGGTGAAGATCTGAGTATGTAGTTTTTGACCTCATATGGAACCTCCTATCTGAAAATTTGAAAATTCTTAAAAAATTTGACCAAAATCTTGATGTCCCCAATCCTATGTTTTGTATGTTTTTCCCACGTGTCTTGACATCCAATGTATCCCTGCAAAGTTTGGTGAAGATCTGAGTATGTAGTTTTTGACCTTATCTGGAACCTCCTATCTGAAAATTTGAAAATTCTTAAAAAATTCGTCCAAAATCTTGATGTCCCCAATCTCTTGTTTTGTACGTTTTTTCCACGTGTCTTGACATCCAATGTATCCCTGCAAAGTTTGGTGAAGATCTGAGTATGTCGTTTTTGACCTTATCTGGAACATCCTTTCTGGAAATTTGAAAATTCTTAAAAAATTCGTCCAAAATCTTGACGTCTCCAATCTCTTGTTTTGTACGTTTTTTCCACGTGTCTTGACATCCAATGTATCCCTGTAAAGTTTGGTGAAGATCTGAGTATGTAGTTTTTGACCTTATCTGGAACCTCCCATCTGAAAATTTGAAAATTCCTAAAAAATCCGTCCAAAATCTTGATGACCCCAATCTCTTGTTTTGTACGTTTTTTCCACGTGTCTTGACATCCAATGTATCCCTGCAAAGTTTGGTGAAGATCTGAGTATGTAGTTTTTGACCTTCTCTGGAACCTCCTATCTGAAAATTTGAAAATTCTTAAAAAATTCGTCCAAAATCTTGACGTCTCCAATCTCTTGTTTTGTACGTTTTTCCCACGTGTCTTGACATCCAATGTATCCCTGCAAAGTTTGGTGAAGATCTGAGTAGGTAGTTTTTGACCTTATCTGGAACCTCATTTCTAAAATTTGAAAATTCCTCAAAAATTCGTCCAAAATCTTGATGTCTCCAATCTCTTGTTTTGTACATTTTTTCCACGTGTCTTGACATCCAATGTATCCCTGCAAAGTTTGGTGAAGATCTGAGTATGTAGTTTTTGACCTTATCTGGAACCTCCTATCTGAAAATTTGAAAATTCTTAAAAAATTCGTCCAAAATCTTGATGTCTCCAATCTCTTGTTTTGTACGTTTTTTCCACGTGTCTTGACATCCAATGTATCCCTGCATAGTTTGGTGAAGATCTGAGTATGTAGTTTTTGACCTTATATGGAACCTCCTATCTGAAAATTTGAAAATTCTTAAAAAATTCGTCCAAAATCTTGATGTCTCCAATCTCTTGTTTTGTACGTTTTTTTCACGTGTCTTGACATCCAATGTTCCCTGCAATGTTTGGTGAAGATCTGAGTATGTAGTTTTTGACCTCATATGGAACCTCCTATCTGAAAATTTGAAAATTCTTAAAAAATTTGACCAAAATCTTGATGTCCCCAATCCTATGTTTTGTATGTTTTTCCCACGTGTCATGACATCCAATGTATCCCTGCAAAGTTTGGTGAAGATCTGAGTATGTAGTTTTTGACCTTATCTGGAACCTCCTATCTGAAAATTTGAAAATTCTTAAAAAATTCGTCCAAAATCTTGATGTCCACAATCTCTTGTTTTGTACGTTTTTTCCACGTGTCTTGACATCCAATGTATCCCTGCAAAGTTTGGTGAAGATCTGAGTATGTCGTTTTTGACCTTATCTGGAACATCCTTTCTGGAAATTTGAAAATTCTTAAAAAATTCGTCCAAAATCTTGACGTCTCCAATCTTTTGTTTTGTACGTTTTTTCCACGTGTCTTGACATCCAATGTATCCCTGTAAAGTTTGGTGAAGATCTGAGTATGTAGTTTTTGACCTTATCTGGAACCTCCCATCTGAAAATTTGAAAATTCCTAAAAAATCCGTCCAAAATCTTGATGACCCCAATCTCTTGTTTTGTACGTTTTTTCCACGTGTCTTGACATCCAATGTATCCCTGCAAAGTTTGGTGAAGATCTGAGTATGTAGTTTTTGACCTTATCTGGAACCTCCTATCTGAAAATTTGAAAATTCTTAAAAAATTCGTCCAAAATCTTGATGTCTCCAATCTCTTGTTTAGTACGTTTTTCCCACGTGTCTTGACATCCAATGTATCCCTGCAAAGTTTGGTGAAGATCTGAGTATGTAGTTTTTGACCTTATCTGGAACCTCCTATCTGAAAATTTGAAAATTGTTAAAAAATTCGTCCAAAATCTTGATGTCTCCAATCTCTTGTTTTGTACGTTTTTCCCACGTGTCTTGACATCCAATGTATCCCAGCAAAGTTTGGTGAAGATCTGAGTATGTAGTTTTTGACCTTATCTGGAACCTCATTTCTGAAAATTTGAAAATTCCTCAAAAATTCGTCCAAAATCTTGATGTCTCCAATGTCTTGTTTTGTACGTTTTTTCCACGTGTCTTGACATTCAATGTATCCCTGCAAAGTTTGGTGAAGATCTGAGTATGTAGTTTTTGACCTTATCTGGAACCTCCTATCTGAAAATTTGAAAATTCTTAAAAAATTCGTCCAAAATCTTGATGTCTCCAATCTCTTGTTTTGTACGTTTTTTCCACGTGTCTTGACATCCAATGGATCCCTGGAAAGTTTGGTGAAGATCTGAGTATGTCGTTTTTGACCTTATCTGGAACATCCTTTCTGAAAATTTGAAAATTCTTAAAAAATTCGTCCAAAATCTTGACGTCTCCAAACTCTTGTTTTGTACGTTTTTTTCACGTGTCTTGACATCCAATGTATCCCTGCAAAGTTTGGTGAAGATCCGAGTATGTAGTTTTTGACCTTATCTGGAACCCCCCATCTGAAAATTTGAAAATTCCTAAAGAATCCGTCCAAAATCTTGATGACCCCAATCTCTTGTTTTGTACGTTTTTTCCACGTGTCTTGACATCCAATGTATCCCTGCAAAGTTTGGTGAAGATCTGAGTATGTAGTTTTTGACCTTATCTGGAACCTCCTATCTGAAAATTTGAAAATTCTTAAAAAATTCGTCCAAAATCTTGACGTCTCCAATCTATTGTTTTGTACGTTTTTCCCACGTGTCTTGACATCCAATGTATCCCTGCAAAGTTAGGTGAAGATCTGAGTATGTAGTTTTTGACCTTATCTGGAACCTCATTTCTGAAAATTTGAAAATTCCTCAAAAATTCGTCCAAAATCTTGATGTCTCCAATCTCTTGTTTTGTACGTTTCTTCCACGTGTCTTGACATCCAATGTATCCCTGCAAAGTTTGGTGAAGATCTGAGTATGTAGTTTTTGACCTTATCTGGAACCTCCCATCTGAAAATTTGAAAATTCTTAAAAAATTCGTCCAAAATCTTGATGTCCCCAATTCTATGTTTTGTACGTTTTTTCCACGTGTCTTGACATCCAATGTATCCATGCAAAGTTTGGTGAAGATCTGAGTATGTAGTTTTTGACCTTATCTGGAACCTCCTATCTGAAAATTTGAAAATTCTTAAAAAATTCGTCCAAAATCTTGATGTCTCCAATCTCTTGTTTTGTACGTTTTTTCCACGTGTCTTGACATCCAATGTATCCCTGCATAGTTTGGTGAAGATCTGAGTATGTAGTTATTGACCTTATATGGAACCTCCTATCTGAAAATTTGAAAATTCTTAAAAAATTCGACCAAAATCTTGATGTCCCAAATTCTATGTTTTGTATGTTTTTTCCACGTGTCTTGACATCCAATGTATCCATGCAAAGTTTGGTGAAGATCTGAGTATGTCGTTTTTGACCTTATCTGGAACCTCCCATCTGAAAATTTGAAAATTCTTAAAAAAATCGTCCAAAATCTTGATGTCTCCAATATCTTGTTTTGTACGTTTTTTTCACGTGTCTTGACATCCAATGTTCCCTGCAAAGTTTGGTGAAGATCTGAGTATGTAGTTTTTGACCTTATCTGGAACCTCATTTCTGAAAATTTGAAAATTCCTCAAAAATTCGTCCAAAATCTTGATGTCTCCAATCTCTTGTTTTGTACGTTTTTTCCACTTGTCTTGACATCCAATGTATCCCTGCAAAGTTTGGTGAAGATCTGAGTATGTAGTTTTTGACCTTCTCTGGAACCTCCTATCTGAAAATTTGAAAATTCTTAAAAAATTCGTCCAAAACCTTGACGTCTCCAATCTCTTGTTTTGTACGTTTTTCCCACGTATCTTGACATCCAATGTATCCCTGCAAAGTTTGGTGAAGATCTGAGTATGTAGTTTTTGACCTTATCTGGAACCTCATTTCTGAAAATTTGAAAATTCTTAAAAAATTCGTCCAAAATCTTGATGTCTCCAATCTCTTGTTTTGTACGTTTTTTCCACGTGTCTTGACATCCAATGTATCCCTGCATAGTTTGGTGAAGATCTGAGTATGTAGTTTTTGACCTTATATGGAACCTCCTATCTGAAAATTTGAAAATTCTTAAAAAATTCGTCCAAAATCTTGATGTCTCCAATCTCTTGTTTTGTACGTTTTTTTCACGTGTCTTGACATCCAATGTTCCCTGCAATGTTTGGTGAAGATCTGAGTATGTAGTTTTTGACCTCATATGGAACCTCCTATCTGAAAATTTGAAAATTCTTAAAAAATTTGACCAAAATCTTGATGTCCCCAATCCTATGTTTTGTATGTTTTTCCCACGTGTCTTGACATCCAATGTATCCCTGGAAAGTTTGGTGAAGATCTGAGTATGTAGTTTTTGACCTTATCTGAAACCTCCTATCTGAAAATTTGAAAATTCTTAAAAAATTCGTCCAAAATCTTGATGTCCCCAATCTCTTGTTTTGTACGTTTTTTCCACGTGTCTTGACATCCAATGTATCCCTGCAAAGTTTGGTGAAGATCTGAGTATGTCGTTTTTGACCTTATCTGGAACATCCTTTCTGGAAATTTGAAAATTCTTAAAAAATTCGTCCAAAATCTTGACGTCTCCAATCTCTTGTTTTGTACGTTTTTTCCACGTGTCTTGACATCCAATGTATCCCTGTAAAGTTTGGTGAAGATCTGAGTATGTAGTTTTTGACCTTATCTGGAACCTCCCATCTGAAAATTTGAAAATTCCTAAAAAATCCGTCCAAAATCTTGATGACCCCAATCTCTTGTTTTGTACGTTTTTTCCACGTGTCTTGACATCCAATGTATCCCTGCAAAGTTTGGTGAAGATCTGAGTATGTAGTTTTTGACCTTATCTGGAACCTCCTATCTGAAAATTTGAAAATTCTTAAAAAATTCGTCCAAAATCTTGATGTCTCCAATCTCTTGTTTTGTACGTTTTTCCCACGTGTCATGACATCCAATGTATCCCTGCAAAGTTTGGTGAAGATCTGAGTATGTAGTTTTTGACCTTATCTGGAACCTCCTATCTGAAAATTTGAAAATTGTTAAAAAATTCGTCCAAAATCTTGATGTCTCCAATCTCTTGTTTTGTACGTTTTTCCCACGTGTCTTGACATCCAATGTATCCCTGCAAAGTTTGGTGAAGATCTGAGTATGTAGTTTTTGACCTTATCTGGAACCTCATTTCTGAAAATTTGAAAATTCCTCAAAAATTCGTCCAAAATCTTGATGTCTCCAATGTCTTGTTTTGTACGTTTTTTCCACGTGTCTTGACATTCAATGTATCCCTGCAAAGTTTGGTGAAGATCTGAGTATGTAGTTTTTGACCTTATCTGGAACCTCCTATCTGAAAATTTGAAAATTCTTAAAAAATTCGTCCAAAATCTTGATGTCTCCAATCTCTTGTTTTGTACGTTTTTTCCACGTGTCTTGACATCCAATGGATCCCTGGAAAGTTTGGTGAAGATCTGAGTATGTCGTTTTTGACCTTATCTGGAACATCCTTTCTGAAAATTTGAAAATTCTTAAAAAATTCGTCCAAAATCTTGACGTCTCCAAACTCTTGTTTTGTACGTTTTTTCCACGTGTCTTGACATCCAATGTATCCCTGCAAAGTTTGGTGAAGATCTGAGTATGTAGTTTTTGACCTTATCTGGAACCTCCCATCTGAAAATTTGAAAATTCCTAAAGAATCCGTCCAAAATCTTGATGACCCCAATCTCTTGTTTTGTACGTTTTTTCCACGTGTCTTGACATCCAATGTATCCCTGCAAAGTTTGGTGAAGATCTGAGTATGTAGTTTTTGACCTTATCTGGAACCTCCTATCTGAAAATTTGAAAATTCTTAAAAAATTCGTCCAAAATCTTGACGTCTCCAATCTATTGTTTTGTACGTTTTTCCCACGTGTCTTGACATCCAATGTATCCCTGCAAAGTTTGGTGAAGATCTGAGTATGTAGTTTTTGACCTTATCTGGAACCTCATTTCTGAAAATTTGAAAATTCCTCAAAAATTCGTCCAAAATCTTGATGTCTCCAATCTCTTGTTTTGTACGTTTTTTCCACGTGTCTTGACATCCAATGTATCCCTGCAAAGTTTGGTGAAGATCTGAGTATGTAGTTTTTGACCTTATCTGGAACCTCCTATCTGAAAATTTGAAAATTCTTAAAAAATTCGTCCAAAACCTTGATGTCTCCAATCTCTTGTTTTGTACGTTTTTTCCACGTGTCTTGACATCCAATGTATCCCCGCATAGTTTGATGAAGATCTGAGTATGTAGTTTTTGACCTTATATGGAACCTCCTATCTGAAAATTTGAAAATTCTTAAAAAATTCGACCAAAATCTTGATGTCCCCAATTCTATGTTTTGTATGTTTTTTCCACGTGTCTTGACATCCAATGTATCCATGCAAAGTTTGGTGAAGATCTGAGTATATCGTTTTTGACCTCATCTGGAACCTCCCATCTGAAAATTTGAAAATTCTTAAAGAATTCGTCGAAAATCTTGATGTCTCCAATCTCTTGTTTTGTACGTTTTTTCCACGTGTCTTGACATCCAATGTTCCCTGCAATGTTTGGTGAAGATCTGAGTATGTAGTTTTTGACCTCATATGGAACCTCCTATCTGAAAATTTGAAAATTCTTAAAAAATTTGACCAAAATCTTGATGTCCCCAATCCTATGTTTTGTATCTTTTTCCCACGTGTCTTGACATCCAATGTATCCCTGCAAAGTTTGGTGAAGATCTGAGTATGTAGTTTTTGACCTTATCTGGAACCTCCTATCTGAAAATTTGAAAATTCTTAAAAAATTCGTCCAAAATCTTGAAGACCCCAATCTCTTGTTTTGTACGTTTTTTCCACGTGTCTTGACATCCAATGTATTCCTGCAAAGTTTGGTGAAGATCTGAGTATGTAGTTTTTGACCTTATATGGAACCTCCTTTCTGAAAATTTGAAAATTCTTAAAAAATTCGTCCAAAATCTTGATGTCTCCAATCTCTTGTTTTGTACGTTTTTTCCACGTGTCTTGACATCCAATGTATCCATGCAAAGTTTGGTGAAGATCTGAGTATGTCGTTTTTGACCTTATCTGGAACCTCCCATCTGAAAATTTGAAAATTCTTAAAAAATTCGTCGAAAATCTTGATGTCTCCAATCTCTTGTTTTGTACGTTTTTTCCACGTGTCTTGACATGCAAAGTATCCCTGCAAAGTTTGGTGAAGATCTGAGTATGTAGTTTTTGACCTTATCTGGAACCTCCTATCTGAAAATTTGAAAATTCTTCAAAAATTCGTCCAAAATCTTGATGTCTCCAATCTCTTGTTTTGTACGTTTTTTCCACGTGTCTTGACATCCAATGTATCCCTGCAAAGTTTGGTGAAGATCTGAGTATGTAGTTTTTGACCTTATCTGGAACCTCCTATCTGAAAATTTGAAAATTCTTAAAAAATTCGTCCAAAATCTTGATGTCTCCAATCTCTTGTTTTGTATGTTTTTTCCACGTGTCTTGACATCCAATGTATCCCTGCATAGTTTGGTGAAGATCTGAGTATGTAGTTATTGACCTTATATGGAACCTCCTATCTGAAAATTTGAAAATTCTTAAAAAATTCGACCAAAATCTTGATGTCCCAAATTCTATGTTTTGTATGTTTTTTCCACGTGTCTTGACATCCAATGTATCCATGCAAAGTTTGGTGAAGATCTGAGTATGTCGTTTTTGACCTTATCTGGAACCTCCCATCTGAAAATTTGAAAATTCTTAAAAAAATCCTCCAAAATCTTGATGTCTCCAATCTCTTGTTTTGTACGTTTTTTTCACGTGTCTTGACATCCAATGTTCCCTGCAATGTTTGGTGAAGATCTGAGTATGTAGTTTTTGACCTCATATGGAACCTCCTATCTGAAAATTTGAAAATTCTTAAAAAATTTGACCAAAATCTTGATGTCCCCAATCCTATGTTTTGTATGTTTTTCCCACGTGTCTTGACATCCAATGTATCCCTGCAAAGTTTGGTGAAGATATGAGTATGTAGTTTTTGACCTTATCTGGAACCTCCTATCTGAAAATTTGAAAATTCTTAAAAAATTCGTCCAAAATCTTGATGTCCCCAATCTCTTGTTTTGTACGTTTTTTCCACGTGTCTTGACATCCAATGTATCCCTGCAAAGTTTGGTGAAGATCTGAGTATGTAGTTTTTGACCTTATCTGGAACATCCTTTCTGGAAATTTGAAAATTCTTAAAAAATTCGTCCAAAATCTTGACGTCTCCAATCTCTTGTTTTGTACGTTTTTTCCACGTGTCTTGACATCCAATGTATCCCTGTAAAGTTTGGTGAAGATCTGAGTATGTAGTTTTTGACCTTATCTGGAACCTCCCATCTGAAAATTTGAAAATTCCTAAAAAATCCGTCCAAAATCTTGATGACCCCAATCTCTTGTTTTGTACGTTTTTTCCACGTGTCTTGACATCCAATGTATCCCTGCAAAGTTTGGTGAAGATCTGAGTATGTAGTTTTTGACCTTATCTGGAACCTCCTATCTGAAAATTTGAAAATTCTTAAAAAATTCGTCCAAAATCTTGATGTCTCCAATCTCTTGTTTTGTACGTTTTTCCCACGTGTCTTGACATCCAATGTATCCCTGCAAAGTTTGGTGAAGATCTGAGTATGTAGTTTTTGACCTTATCTGGAACCTCCTATCTGAAAATTTGAAAATTGTTAAAAAATTCGTCCAAAATCTTGATGTCTCCAATCTCTTGTTTTGTACGTTTTTCCCACGTGTCTTGACATCCAATGTATCCCTGCAAAGTTTGGTGAAGATCTGAGTATGTAGTTTTTGACCTTATCTGGAACCTCATTTCTGAAAATTTGAAAATTCCTCAAAAATTCGTCCAAAATCTTGATGTCTCCAATGTCTTGTTTTGTACGTTTTTTCCACGTGTCTTGACATTCAATGTATCCCTGCAAAGTTTGGTGAAGATCTGAGTATGTAGTTTTTGACCTTATCTGGAACCTCCTATCTGAAAATTTGAAAATTCTTAAAAAATTCGTCCAAAATCTTGATGTCTCCAATCTCTTGTTTTGTACGTTTTTTCCACGTGTCTTGACATCCAATGGATCCCTGGAAAGTTTGGTGAAGATCTGAGTATGTCGTTTTTGACCTTATCTGGAACATCCTTTCTGAAAATTTGAAAATTCTTAAAAAATTCGTCCAAAATCTTGACGTCTCCAAACTCTTGTTTTGTACGTTTTTTCCACGTGTCTTGACATCCAATGTATCCCTGCAAAGTTTGGTGAAGATCTGAGTATGTAGTTTTTGACCTTATCTGGAACCTCCCATTTGAAAATTTGAAAATTCCTAAAGAATCCGACCAAAATCTTGATGACCCCAATCTCTTGTTTTGTACGTTTTTTCCACGTGTCTTGACATCCAATGTATCCCTGCAAAGTTTGGTGAAGATCTGAGTATGTAGTTTTTGACCTTATCTGGAACCTCCTATCTGAAAATTTGAAAATTCTTAAAAAATTCGTCCAAAATCTTGACGTCTCCAATCTATTGTTTTGTACGTTTTTCCCACGTGTCTTGACATCCAATGTATCCCTGCAAAGTTTGGTGAAGATCTGAGTATGTAGTTTTTGACCTTATCTGGAACCTCCTATCTGAAAATTTGAAAATTCTTAAAAAATTCGTCCAAAATCTTGATGTCTCCAATCTCTTGTTTTGTACGTTTTTCCACGTGTCTTGACATCCAATGTATCCCCGCATAGTTTGGTGAAGATCTGAGTATGTAGTTTTTGACCTTATATGGAACCTCCTATCTGAAAATTTGAAAATTCTTAAAAAATTCGACCAAAATCTTGATGTCCCCAATTCTATGTTTTGTATGTTTTTTCCACGTGTCTTGACATCCAATGTATCCATGCAAAGTTTGGTGAAGATCTGAGTATATCGTTTTTGACCTCATCTGGAACCTCCCATCTGAAAATTTGAAAATTCTTAAAGAATTCGTCGAAAATCTTGATGTCTCCAATCTCTTGTTTTGTACATTTTTTCCACGTGTCTTGACATCCAATGTTCCCTGCAATGTTTGGTGAAGATCTGAGTATGTAGTTTTTGACCTTATCTGGAACCTCATTTCTGAAAATTTGAAAATTCCTCAAAAATTCGTCCAAAATCTTGATGTCTCCAATGTCTTGTTTTGTACGTTTTTTCCACGTGTCTTGACATTCAATGTATCCCTGCAAAGTTTGGTGAAGATCTGAGAATGTAGTTTTTGACCTTATCTGGAACCTCCTATCTGAAAATTTGAAAATTCTTAAAAAATTCGTCCAAAATCTTGACGTCTGCAAACTCTTGTTTTGTACGTTTTTTCCACGTGTCTTGACATCCAATGTATCCCTGCAAAGTTTGGTGAAGATCTGAGTATGTAGTTTTTGACCTTATCTGGAACCTCCTATCTGAAAATTTGAAAATTCTTAAAAAATTCGTCCAAAATCTTGATGTCTCCAATCTCTTGTTTTGTACGTTTTTTCCACGTGTCTTGACATCCAATGGATCCCTGGAAAGTTTGGTGAAGATCTGAGTATGTCGTTTTTGACCTTATCTGGAACATCCTTTCTGAAAATTTGAAAATTCTTAAAAAATTCGTCCAAAATCTTGACGTCTCCAAACTCTTGTTTTGTACGTTTTTTCCACGTGTCTTGACATCCAATGTATCCCTGCAAAGTTTGGTGAAGATCTGAGTATGTAGTTTTTGACCTTATCTGGAACCTCCCATCTGAAAATTTGAAAATTCCTAAAGAATCCGTCCAAAATCTTGATGACCCCAAACTCTTGTTTTGTACGTTTTTTCCACGTGTCTTGACATCCAATGTATCCCTGCAAAGTTTGGTGAAGATCTGAGTATGTAGTTTTTGACCTTATCTGGAACCTCCTATCTGAAAATTTGAAAATTCTTAAAAAAATCGTCCAAAATCTTGACGTCTCCAATCTATTGTTTTGTACGTTTTTCCCACGTGTCTTGACATCCAATGTATCCCTGCAAAGTTTGGTGAAGATCTGAGTATGTAGTTTTTGACCTTATCTGGAACCTCATTTCTGAAAATTTGAAAATTCCTCAAAAATTCGTCCAAAATTTTGATGTCTCCAATCTCTTGTTTTGTACGTTTTTTCCACGTGTCTTGACATCCAATGGATCCCTGGAAAGTTTGGTGAAGATCTGAGTATGTCGTTTTTGACCTTATCTGGAACATCCTTTCTGAAAATTTGAAAATTCTTAAAAAATTCGTCCAAAATCTTGACGTCTCCAAACTCTTGTTTTGTACGTTTTTTCCACGTGTCTTGACATCCAATGTATCCCTGCAAAGTTTGGTGAAGATCTGAGTATGTAGTTTTTGACCTTATCTGGAACCTCCCATCTGAAAATTTGAAAATTCCTAAAGAATCCGTCCAAAATCTTGATGACCCCAATCTCTTGTTTTGTACGTTTTTTCCACGTGTCTTGACATCCAATGTATCCCTGCAAAGTTTGGTGAAGATCTGAGTATGTCGTTTTTGATCTTATCTGGAACATCCTTTCTGGAAATTTGAAAATTCTTAAAAAATTCGTCCAAAATCTTGACGTCTCCAATCTCTTGTTTTGTACGTTTTTTCCACGTGTCTTGACATCCAATGTATCCCTGTAAAGTTTGGTGAAGATCTGAGTATGTAGTTTTTGACCTTATCTGGAACCTCCCATCTGAAAATTTGAAAATTCCTAAAAAATCCGTCCAAAATCTTGATGACCCCAATCTCTTGTTTTGTACGTTTTTTCCACGTGTCTTGACATCCAATGTATCCCTGCAAAGTTTGGTGAAGATCTGAGTATGTAGTTTTTGACCTTATCTGGAACCTCCTATCTGAAAATTTGAAAATTCTTAAAAAATTCGTCCAAAATCTTGATGTCTCCAATCTCTTGTTTTGTACGTTTTTCCCACGTGTCTTGACATCCAATGTATCCCTGCAAAGTTTGGTGAAGATCTGAGTATGTAGTTTTTGACCTTATCTGGAACCTCCTATCTGAAAATTTGAAAATTGTTAAAAAATTCGTCCAAAATCTTGATGTCTCCAATCTCTTGTTTTGTACGTTTTTCCCACGTGTCTTGACATCCAATGTATCCCTGCAAAGTTTGGTGAAGATCTGAGTATGTAGTTTTTGACCTTATCTGGAACCTCATTTCTGAAAATTTGAAAATTCCTCAAAAATTCGTCCAAAATCTTGATGTCTCCAATGTCTTGTTTTGTACGTTTTTTCCACGTGTCTTGACATTCAATGTATCCCTGCAAAGTTTGGTGAAGATCTGAGTATGTAGTTTTTGACCTTATCTGGAACCTCCTATCTGAAAATTTGAAAATTCTTAAAAAATTCGTCCAAAATCTTGATGTCTCCAATCTCTTGTTTTGTACGTTTTTTCCACGTGTCTTGACATCCAATGGATCCCTGGAAAGTTTGGTGAAGATCTGAGTATGTCGTTTTTGACCTTATCTGGAACATCCTTTCTGAAAATTTGAAAATTCTTAAAAAATTCGTCCAAAATCTTGACGTCTCCAAACTCTTGTTTTGTACGTTTTTTCCACGTGTCTTGACATCCAATGTATCCCTGCAAAGTTTGGTGAAGATCTGAGTATGTAGTTTTTGACCTTATCTGGAACCTCCCATCTGAAAATTTGAAAATTCCTAAAGAATCCGTCCAAAATCTTGATGACCCCAATCTCTTGTTTTGTACGTTTTTTCCACGTGTCTTGACATCCAATGTATCCCTGCAAAGTTTGGTGAAGATCTGAGTATGTAGTTTTTGACCTTATCTGGAACCTCCTATCTGAAAATTTGAAAATTCTTAAAAAATTCGTCCAAAATCTTGACGTCTCCAATCTATTGTTTTGTACGTTTTTCCCACGTGTCTTGACATCCAATGTATCCCTGCAAAGTTTGGTGAAGATCTGAGTATGTAGTTTTTGACCTTATCTGGAACCTCATTTCTGAGAATTTGAAAATTCCTCAAAAATTCGTCCAAAATCTTGATGTCTCCAATCTCTTGTTTTGTACGTTTTTTCCACGTGTCTTGACATCCAATGTATCCCTGCAAAGTTTGGTGAAGATCTGAGTATGTAGTTTTTGACCTTATCTGGAACCTCCTATCTGAAAATTTGAAAATTCTTAAAAAATTCGTCCAAAACCTTGATGTCTCCAATCTCTTGTTTTGTACGTTTTTTCCACGTGTCTTGACATCCAATGTATCCCCGCATAGTTTGATGAAGATCTGAGTATGTAGTTTTTGACCTTATATGGAACCTCCTATCTGAAAATTTGAAAATTCTTAAAAAATTCGACCAAAATCTTGATGTCCCCAATTCTATGTTTTGTATGTTTTTTCCACGTGTCTTGACATCCAATGTATCCATGCAAAGTTTGGTGAAGATCTAAGTATATCGTTTTTGACCTCATCTGGAACCTCCCATCTGAAAATTTGAAAATTCTTAAAGAATTCGTCGAAAATCTTGATGTCTCCAATCTCTTGTTTTGTACGTTTTTTCCACGTGTCTTGACATCCAATGTTCCCTGCAATGTTTGGTGAAGATCTGAGTATGTAGTTTTTGACCTCATATGGAACCTCCTATCTGAAAATTTGAAAATTCTTAAAAAATTTGACCAAAATCTTGATGTCCCCAATCCTATGTTTTGTATCTTTTTCCCACGTGTCTTGACATCCAATGTATCCCTGCAAAGTTTGGTGAAGATCTGAGTATGTAGTTTTTGACCTTATCTGGAACCTCCTATCTGAAAATTTGAAAATTCTTAAAAAATTCGTCCAAAATCTTGAAGACCCCAATCTCTTGTTTTGTACGTTTTTTCCACGTGTCTTGACATCCAATGTATTCCTGCAAAGTTTGGTGAAGATCTGAGTATGTAGTTTTTGACCTTATATGGAACCTCCTTTCTGAAAATTTGAAAATTCTTAAAAAATTCGTCCAAAATCTTGATGTCTCCAATCTCTTGTTTTGTACGTTTTTTCCACGTGTCTTGACATCCAATGTATCCATGCAAAGTTTGGTGAAGATCTGAGTATGTCGTTTTTGACCTTATCTGGAACCTCCCATCTGAAAATTTGAAAATTCTTAAAAAATTCGTCGAAAATCTTGATGTCTCCAATCTCTTGTTTTGTACGTTTTTTCCACGTGTCTTGACATGCAAAGTATCCCTGCAAAGTTTGGTGAAGATCTGAGTATGTAGTTTTTGACCTTATCTGGAACCTCCTATCTGAAAATTTGAAAATTCTTCAAAAATTCGTCCAAAATCTTGATGTCTCCAATCTCTTGTTTTGTACGTTTTTTCCACGTGTCTTGACATCCAATGTATCCCTGCAAAGTTTGGTGAAGATCTGAGTATGTAGTTTTTGACCTTATCTGGAACCTCCTATCTGAAAATTTGAAAATTCTTAAAAAATTCGTCCAAAATCTTGATGTCTCCAATCTCTTGTTTTGTATGTTTTTTCCACGTGTCTTGACATCCAATGTATCCCTGCATAGTTTGGTGAAGATCTGAGTATGTAGTTATTGACCTTATATGGAACCTCCTATCTGAAAATTTGAAAATTCTTAAAAAATTCGACCAAAATCTTGATGTCCCAAATTCTATGTTTTGTATGTTTTTTCCACGTGTCTTGACATCCAATGTATCCATGCAAAGTTTGGTGAAGATCTGAGTATGTCGTTTTTGACCTTATCTGGAACCTCCCATCTGAAAATTTGAAAATTCTTAAAAAAATCCTCCAAAATCTTGATGTCTCCAATCTCTTGTTTTGTACGTTTTTTTCACGTGTCTTGACATCCAATGTTCCCTGCAATGTTTGGTGAAGATCTGAGTATGTAGTTTTTGACCTCATATGGAACCTCCTATCTGAAAATTTGAAAATTCTTAAAAAATTTGACCAAAATCTTGATGTCCCCAATCCTATGTTTTGTATGTTTTTCCCACGTGTCTTGACATCCAATGTATCCCTGCAAAGTTTGGTGAAGATATGAGTATGTAGTTTTTGACCTTATCTGGAACCTCCTATCTGAAAATTTGAAAATTCTTAAAAAATTCGTCCAAAATCTTGATGTCCCCAATCTCTTGTTTTGTACGTTTTTTCCACGTGTCTTGACATCCAATGTATCCCTGCAAAGTTTGGTGAAGATCTGAGTATGTAGTTTTTGACCTTATCTGGAACATCCTTTCTGGAAATTTGAAAATTCTTAAAAAATTCGTCCAAAATCTTGACGTCTCCAATCTCTTGTTTTGTACGTTTTTTCCACGTGTCTTGACATCCAATGTATCCCTGTAAAGTTTGGTGAAGATCTGAGTATGTAGTTTTTGACCTTATCTGGAACCTCCCATCTGAAAATTTGAAAATTCCTAAAAAATCCGTCCAAAATCTTGATGACCCCAATCTCTTGTTTTGTACGTTTTTTCCACGTGTCTTGACATCCAATGTATCCCTGCAAAGTTTGGTGAAGATCTGAGTATGTAGTTTTTGACCTTATCTGGAACCTCCTATCTGAAAATTTGAAAATTCTTAAAAAATTCGTCCAAAATCTTGATGTCTCCAATCTCTTGTTTTGTACGTTTTTACCACGTGTCTTGACATCCAATGTATCCCTGCAAAGTTTGGTGAAGATCTGAGTATGTAGTTTTTGACCTTATCTGGAACCTCCTATCTGAAAATTTGAAAATTGTTAAAAAATTCGTCCAAAATCTTGATGTCTCCAATCTCTTGTTTTGTACGTTTTTCCCACGTGTCTTGACATCCAATGTATCCCTGCAAAGTTTGGTGAAGATCTGAGTATGTAGTTTTTGACCTTATCTGGAACCTCATTTCTGAAAATTTGAAAATTCCTCAAAAATTCGTCCAAAATCTTGATGTCTCCAATGTCTTGTTTTGTACGTTTTTTCCACGTGTCTTGACATTCAATGTATCCCTGCAAAGTTTGGTGAAGATCTGAGTATGTAGTTTTTGACCTTATCTGGAACCTCCTATCTGAAAATTTGAAAATTCTTAAAAAATTCGTCCAAAATCTTGATGTCTCCAATCTCTTGTTTTGTACGTTTTTTCCACGTGTCTTGACATCCAATGGATCCCTGGAAAGTTTGGTGAAGATCTGAGTATGTCGTTTTTGACCTTATCTGGAACATCCTTTCTGAAAATTTGAAAATTCTTAAAAAATTCGTCCAAAATCTTGACGTCTCCAAACTCTTGTTTTGTACGTTTTTTCCACGTGTCTTGACATCCAATGTATCCCTGCAAAGTTTGGTGAAGATCTGAGTATGTAGTTTTTGACCTTATCTGGAACCTCCCATTTGAAAATTTGAAAATTCCTAAAGAATCCGACCAAAATCTTGATGACCCCAATCTCTTGTTTTGTACGTTTTTTCCACGTGTCTTGACATCCAATGTATCCCTGCAAAGTTTGGTGAAGATCTGAGTATGTAGTTTTTGACCTTATCTGGAACCTCCTATCTGAAAATTTGAAAATTCTTAAAAAATTCGTCCAAAATCTTGACGTCTCCAATCTATTGTTTTGTACGTTTTTCCCACGTGTCTTGACATCCAATGTATCCCTGCAAAGTTTGGTGAAGATCTGAGTATGTAGTTTTTGACCTTATCTGGAACCTCCTATCTGAAAATTTGAAAATTCTTAAAAAATTCGTCCAAAATCTTGATGTCTCCAATCTCTTGTTTTGTACGTTTTTCCACGTGTCTTGACATCCAATGTATCCCCGCATAGTTTGGTGAAGATCTGAGTATGTAGTTTTTGACCTTATATGGAACCTCCTATCTGAAAATTTGAAAATTCTTAAAAAATTCGACCAAAATCTTGATGTCCCCAATTCTATGTTTTGTATGTTTTTTCCACGTGTCTTGACATCCAATGTATCCATGCAAAGTTTGGTGAAGATCTGAGTATATCGTTTTTGACCTCATCTGGAACCTCCCATCTGAAAATTTGAAAATTCTTAAAGAATTCGTCGAAAATCTTGATGTCTCCAATCTCTTGTTTTGTACATTTTTTCCACGTGTCTTGACATCCAATGTTCCCTGCAATGTTTGGTGAAGATCTGAGTATGTAGTTTTTGACCTTATCTGGAACCTCATTTCTGAAAATTTGAAAATTCCTCAAAAATTCGTCCAAAATCTTGATGTCTCCAATGTCTTGTTTTGTACGTTTTTTCCACGTGTCTTGACATTCAATGTATCCCTGCAAAGTTTGGTGAAGATCTGAGAATGTAGTTTTTGACCTTATCTGGAACCTCCTATCTGAAAATTTGAAAATTCTTAAAAAATTCGTCCAAAATCTTGACGTCTGCAAACTCTTGTTTTGTACGTTTTTTCCACGTGTCTTGACATCCAATGTATCCCTGCAAAGTTTGGTGAAGATCTGAGTATGTAGTTTTTGACCTTATCTGGAACCTCCTATCTGAAAATTTGAAAATTCTTAAAAAATTCGTCCAAAATCTTGATGTCTCCAATCTCTTGTTTTGTACGTTTTTTCCACGTGTCTTGACATCCAATGGATCCCTGGAAAGTTTGGTGAAGATCTGAGTATGTCGTTTTTGACCTTATCTGGAACATCCTTTCTGAAAATTTGAAAATTCTTAAAAAATTCGTCCAAAATCTTGACGTCTCCAAACTCTTGTTTTGTACGTTTTTTCCACGTGTCTTGACATCCAATGTATCCCTGCAAAGTTTGGTGAAGATCTGAGTATGTAGTTTTTGACCTTATCTGGAACCTCCCATCTGAAAATTTGAAAATTCCTAAAGAATCCGTCCAAAATCTTGATGACCCCAAACTCTTGTTTTGTACGTTTTTTCCACGTGTCTTGACATCCAATGTATCCCTGCAAAGTTTGGTGAAGATCTGAGTATGTAGTTTTTGACCTTATCTGGAACCTCCTATCTGAAAATTTGAAAATTCTTAAAAAAATCGTCCAAAATCTTGACGTCTCCAATCTATTGTTTTGTACGTTTTTCCCACGTGTCTTGACATCCAATGTATCCCTGCAAAGTTTGGTGAAGATCTGAGTATGTAGTTTTTGACCTTATCTGGAACCTCATTTCTGAAAATTTGAAAATTCCTCAAAAATTCGTCCAAAATTTTGATGTCTCCAATCTCTTGTTTTGTACGTTTTTTCCACGTGTCTTGACATCCAATGTATCCCTGCAAAGTTTGGTGAAGATCTGAGTATGTAGTTTTTGACCTTATCTGGAACCTCCTATCTGAAAATTTGAAAATTCTTAAAAAATTCGTCCAAAATCTCGATGTCTCCAATCTCTTGTTTTGTACGTTTTTTCCACGTGTCTTGACATCCAATGTATCCCCGCATAGTTTGATGAAGATCTGAGTATGTAGTTTTTGACCTTATATGAAACCTCCTATCTGAAAATTTGAAAATTCTTAAAAAATTCGACCAAAATCTTGATGTCCCCAATTCTATGTTTTGTATGTTTTTTCCACGTGTCTTGACATCCAATGTATCCATGCAAAGTTTGGTGAAGATCTGAGTATATCGTTTTTGACCTCATCTGGAACCTCCCATCTGAAAATTTGAAAATTCTTAAAGAATTCGTCGAAAATCTTGATGTCTCCAATCTCTTGTTTTGTACGTTTTTTCCACGTGTCTTGACATCCAATGTTCCCTGCAATGTTTGGTGAAGATCTGAGTATGTAGTTTTTGACCTCATATGGAACCTCCTATCTGAAAATTTGAAAATTCTTAAAAAATTTGACCAAAATCTTGATGTCCCCAATCCTATGTTTTGTATCTTTTTCCCACGTGTCTTGACATCCAATGTATCCCTGCAAAGTTTGGTGAAGATCTGAGTATGTAGTTTTTGACCTTATCTGGAACCTCCTATCTGAAAATTTGAAAATTCTTAAAAAATTCGTCCAAAATCTTGATGACCCCAATCTCTTGTTTTGTACGTTTTTTCCACGTGTCTTGACATCCAATGTATTCCTGCAAAGTTTGGTGAAGATCTGAGTATGTAGTTTTTGACCTTATATGGAACCTCCTTTCTGAAAATTTGAAAATTCTTAAAAAATTCGTCCAAAATCTTGATGTCTCCAATCTCTTGTTTTGTACGTTTTTTCCACGTGTCTTGACATCCAATGTATCCATGCAAAGTTTGGTGAAGATCTGAGTATGTCGTTTTTGACCTTATCTGGAACCTCCCATCTGAAAATTTGAAAATTCTTAAAAAATTCGTCGAAAATCTTGATGTCTCCAATCTCTTGTTTTGTACGTTTTTTCCACGTGTCTTGACATGCAAAGTATCCCTGCAACGTTTGGTGAAGATCTGAGTATGTAGTTTTTGACCTTATCTGGGACCTCCTATCTGAAAATTTGAAAATTCTTCAAAAATTCGTCCAAAATCTTGATGTCTCCAATCTCTTGTTTTGTACGTTTTTTCCACGTGTCTTGACATCCAATGTATCCCTGCAAAGTTTGGTGAAGATCTGAGTATGTAGTTTTTGACCTTATCTGGAACCTCCTATCTGAAAATTTGAAAATTCTTAAAAAATTCGTCCAAAATCTTGATGTCTCCAATCTCTTGTTTTGTACGTTTTTTCCACGTGTCTTGACATCCAATGTATCCCTGCATAGTTTGGTGAAGATCTGAGTATGTAGTTATTGACCTTATATGGAACCTCCTATCTGAAAATTTGAAAATTCTTAAAAAATTCGACCAAAATCTTGATGTCCCAAATTCTATGTTTTGTATGTTTTTTCCACGTGTCTTGACATCCAATGTATCCATGCAAAGTTTGGTGAAGATCTGAGTATGTCGTTTTTGACTTTATCTGGAACCTCCCATCTGAAAATTTGAAAATTCTTAAAAAAATCGTCCAAAATCTTGATGTCTCCAATCTCTTGTTTTGTACGTTTTTTTCACGTGTCTTGACATCCAATGTTCCCTGCAATGTTTGGTGAAGATCTGAGTATGTAGTTTTTGACCTCATATGGAACCTCCTATCTGAAAATTTGAAAATTCTTAAAAAATTTGACCAAAATCTTGATGTCCCCAATCCTATGTTTTGTATGTTTTTCCCACGTGTCTTGACATCCAATGTATCCCTGCAAAGTTTGGTGAAGATATGAGTATGTAGTTTTTGACCTTATCTGGAACCTCCTATCTGAAAATTTGAAAATTCTTAAAAAATTCGTCCAAAATCTTGATGTCCCCAATCTCTTGTTTTGTACGTTTTTTTCACGTGTCTTGACATCCAATGTATCCCTGCAAAGTTTGGTGAAGATCTGAGTATGTAGTTTTTGACCTTATCTGGAACATCCTTTCTGGAAATTTGAAAATTCTTAAAAAATTCGTCCAAAATCTTGACGTCTCCAATCTCTTGTTTTGTACGTTTTTTCCACGTGTCTTGACATCCAATGTATCCCTGTAAAGTTTGGTGAAGATCTGAGTATGTAGTTTTTGACCTTATCTGGAACCTCCCATCTGAAAATTTGAAAATTCCTAAAAAATCCGTCCAAAATCTTGATGACCCCAATCTCTTGTTTTGTACGTTTTTTCCACGTGTCTTGACATCCAATGTATCCCTGCAAAGTTTGGTGAAGATCTGAGTATGTAGTTTTTGACCTTATCTGGAACCTCCTATCTGAAAATTTGAAAATTCTTAAAAAATTCGTCCAAAATCTTGATGTCTCCAATCTCTTGTTTTGTACGTTTTTCCCACGTGTCTTGATATCCAATGTATCCCTGCAAAGTTTGGTGAAGATCTGAGTATGTAGTTTTTTACCTTATCTGGAACCTCCTATCTGAAAATTTGAAAATTGTTAAAAAATTCGTCCAAAATCTTGATGTCTCCAATCTCTTGTTTTGTACGTTTTTCCCACGTGTCTTGACATCCAATGTATCCCTGCAAAGTTTGGTGAAGATCTGAGTATGTAGTTTTTGACCTTATCTGGAACCTCATTTCTGAAAATTTGAAAATTCCTCAAAAATTCGTCCAAAATCTTGATGTCTCCAATGTCTTGTTTTGTACGTTTTTTCCACGTGTCTTGACATTCAATGTATCCCTGCAAAGTTTGGTGAAGATCTGAGTATGTAGTTTTTGACCTTATCTGGAACCTCCTATCTGAAAATTTGAAAATTCTTAAAAAATTCGTCCAAAATCTTGATGTCTCCAATCTCTTGTTTTGTACGTTTTTTCCACGTGTCTTGACATCCAATGTATCCCTGGAAAGTTTGGTGAAGATCTGAGTATGTCGTTTTTGACCTTATCTGGAACATCCTTTCTGAAAATTTGAAAATTCTTAAAAAATTCGTCCAAAATCTTGACGTCTCCAAACTCTTGTTTTGTACGTTTTTTCCACGTGTCTTGACGTCCAATGTATCCCTGCAAAGTTTGGTGAAGATCTGAGTATGTAGTTTTTGACCTTATCTGGAACCTCCCATTTGAAAATTTGAAAATTCCGAAAGAATCCGACCAAAATCTTGATGACCCCAATCTCTTGTTTTGTACGTTTTTTTCCACGTGTCTTGACATCCAATGTATCCCTGCAAAGTTTGGTGAAGATCTGAGTATGTAGTTTTTGACCTTATCTGGAACCTCCTATCTGAAAATTTGAAAATTCTTAAAAAATTCGTCCAAAATCTTGACGTCTCCAATCTATTGTTTTGTACGTTTTTCCCACGTGTCTTGACATCCAATGTATCCCTGCAAAGTTTGGTGAAGATCTGAGTATGTAGTTTTTGACCTTATCTGGAACCTCCTATCTGAAAATTTGAAAATTCTTAAAAAATTCGTCCAAAATCTTGATGTCTCCAATCTCTTGTTTTGTACGTTTTTCCACGTGTCTTGACATCCAATGTATCCCCGCATAGTTTGGTGAAGATCTGAGTATGTAGTTTTTGACCTTATATGGAACCTCCTATCTGAAAATTTGAAAATTCTTAAAAAATTCGACCAAAATCTTGATGTCCCCAATTCTATGTTTTGTATGTTTTTTCCACGTGTCTTGACATCCAATGTATCCATGCAAAGTTTGGTGAAGATCTGAGTATATCGTTTTTGACCTCATCTGGAACCTCCCATCTGAAAATTTGAAAATTCTTAAAGAATTCGTCGAAAATCTTGATGTCTCCAATCTCTTGTTTTGTACGTTTTTTCCACGTGTCTTGACATCCAATGTTCCCTGCAATGTTTGGTGAAGATCTGAGTATGTAGTTTTTGACCTTATCTGGAACCTCATTTCTGAAAATTTGAAAATTCCTCAAAAATTCGTCCAAAATCTTGATGTCTCCAATGTCTTGTTTTGTACGTTTTTTCCACGTGTCTTGACATTCAATGTATCCCTGCAAAGTTTGGTGAAGATCTGAGTATGTAGTTTTTGACCTTATCTGGAACCTCCTATCTGAAAATTTGAAAATTCTTAAAAAATTCGTCCAAAATCTTGACGTCTCCAAACTCTTGTTTTGTACGTTTTTTCCACGTGTCTTGACATCCAATGTATCCCTGCAAAGTTTGGTGAAGATCTGAGTATGTAGTTTTTGACCTTATCTGGAACCTCCCAACTGAAAATTTGAAAATTCCTAAAGAATCCGTCCAAAATCTTGATGACCCCAATCTCTTGTTTTGTACGTTTTTTCCACGTGTCTTGACATCCAATGTATCCCTGCAAAGTTTGGTGAAGATCTGAGTATGTAGTTTTTGAACTTATCTGGAACCTCCTATCTGAAAATTTGAAAATTCTTAAAAAATTCGTCCAAAATCTTGACGTCTCCAATCTATTGTTTTGTACGTTTTTCCCACGTGTCTTGACATCCAATGTATCCCTGCAAAGTTTGGTGAAGATCTGAGTATGTAGTTTTTGACCTTATCTGGAACCTCATTTCTGAAAATTTGAAAATTTCTCAAAAATTCGTCCAAAATCTTGATGTCTCCAATCTCTTGTTTTGTACGTTTTTCCACGTGTCTTGACATCCAATGTATCCCCGCATAGTTTGGTGAAGATCTGAGTATGTAGTTTTTGACCTTATATGGAACCTCCTATCTGAAAATTTGAAAATTCTTAAAAAATTCGACCAAAATCTTGATGTCCCCAATTCTATGTTTTGTATGTTTTTTCCACGTGTCTTGACATCCAATGTATCCATGCAAAGTTTGGTGAAGATCTGAGTATATCGTTTTTGACCTCATCTGGAACCTCCCATCTGAAAATTTGAAAATTCTTAAAGAATTCGTCGAAAATCTTGATGTCTTCAATCTCTTGTTTTGTACATTTTTTCCACGTGTCTTGACATCCAATGTTCCCTGCAATGTTTGGTGAAGATCTGAGTATGTAGTTTTTGACCTTATCTGGAACCTCATTTCTGAAAATTTGAAAATTCCTCAAAAATTCGTCCAAAATCTTGATGTCTCCAATGTCTTGTTTTGTACGTTTTTTCCACGTGTCTTGACATTCAATGTATCCCTGCAAAGTTTGGTGAAGATCTGAGTATGTAGTTTTTGACCTTATCTGGAACCTCCTATCTGAAAATTTGAAAATTCTTAAAAAATTCGTCCAAAATCTTGATGTCCCCAATCTCTTGTTTTGTACGTTTTTTCCACGTTTCTTGACATCCAATGTATCCATGCAAAGTTTGGTGAAGATCTGAGTATGTCGTTTTTGACCTTATCTGGAACCTCCCATCTGAAAATTTGAAAATTCTTAAAAAAATCGTCCAAAATCTTGATGTCTCCAATCTCTTGTTTTGTACGTTTTTTTCACGTGTCTTGACATCCAATGTTCCCTGCAATGTTTGGTGAAGATCTGAGTATGTAGTTTTTGACCTCATATGGAACCTCCTATCTGAAAATTTGAAAATTCTTAAAAAATTTGACCAAAATCTTGATGTCCCCGTTCCTATGTTTTGTATGTTTTTCCCACGTGTCTTGACATCCAATGTATCCCTGCAAAGTTTGGTGAAGATATGAGTATGTAGTTTTTGACCTTATCTGGAACCTCCTATCTGAAAATTTGAAAATTCTTAAAAAATTCGTCCAAAATCTTGACGTCTCCAATCTATTGTTTTGTACGTTTTTCCCACGTGTCTTGACATCCAATGTATCCCTGCAAAGTTTGGTGAAGATCTGAGTATGTAGTTTTTGACCTTATCTGGAACCTCATTTCTGAAAATTTGAAAATTCCTCAAAAATTCGTCCAAAATCTTGATGTCTCCAATCTCTTGTTTTGTACGTTTTTCCACGTGTCTTGACATCCAATGTATCCCCGCATAGTTTGGTGAAGATCTGAGTATGTAGTTTTTGACCTTATATGGAACCTCCTATCTGAAAATTTGAAAATTCTTAAAAAATTCGACCAAAATCTTGTGTCCCCAATTCTATGTTTTGTATGTTTTTTCCACGTGTCTTGACATCCAATGTATCCATGCAAAGTTTGGTGAAGATCTGAGTATATCGTTTTTGACCTCATCTGGAACCTCCCATCTGAAAATTTGAAAATTCTTAAAGAATTCGTCGAAAATCTTGATGTCTTCAATCTCTTGTTTTGTACATTTTTTCCACGTGTCTTGACATCCAATGTTCCCTGCAATGTTTGGTGAAGATCTGAGTATGTAGTTTTTGACCTTATCTGGAACCTCATTTCTGAAAATTTGAAAATTCCTCAAAAATTCGTCCAAAATCTTGATGTCTCCAATGTCTTGTTTTGTACGTTTTTTCCACGTGTCTTGACATTCAATGTATCAATGCAAAGTTTGGTGAAGATCTGAGTATGTAGTTTTTGACCTTATCTGGAACCTCCTATCTGAAAATTTGAAAAATTTAAAAAATTCGTCCAAAATCTTGATGTCCCCAATCTCTTGTTTTGTACGTTTTTTCCACGTTTCTTGACATCCAATGTATCCCTGCAAAGTTTGGTGAAGATCTGAGTATGTCGTTTTTGACCTTATCTGGAACATCCTTTCTGGAAATTTGAAAATTCTTAAAAAAATCGTCCAAAATCTTGACGTCTCCAATCTCTTGTTTTGTACGTTTTTTCCACGTGTCTTGACATCCAATGTATCCCTGTAAAGTTTGGTGAAGATCTGAGTATGTAGTTTTTGACCTTATCTGGAACCTCCCATCTGAAAATTTGAAAATTCCTAAAAAATCCGTCCAAAATCTTGATGACCCCAATCTCTTGTTTTGTACGTTTTTTCAACGTGTCTTGACATCCAATGTATCCCTGCAAAGTTTGGTGAAGATCTGAGTATGTAGTTTTTGACCTTATCTGGAACCTCCTATCTGAAAATTTGAAAATTCTTAAAAAATTCGTCCAAAATCTTGATGTCTCCAATCTCTTGTTTTGTACGTTTTTCCCACGTGTCTTGACATCCAATGTATCCCTGCAAAGTTTCGTGAAGATCTGAGTATGTAGTTTTTGACCTTATCTCGAACCTCCTATCTGAAAATTTGAAAATTCTTAAAAAATTCGTCCAAAATCTTGATGTCTCCAATCTCTTGTTTTGTAAGTTTTTCCCACGTGTCTTGACATCCAATGTATCCCTGCAAAGTTTGGTGAAGATCTGAGTATGTAGTTTTTGACCTTATCTGGAACCTCATTTCTGAAAATTTGAAAATTCCTCAAAAATTCGTCCAAAATCTTGATGTCTCCAATGTCTTGTTTTGTACGTTTTTTCCACGTGTCTTGACATTCAATGTATCCCTGCAAAGTTTGGTGAAGATCTGAGTATGTAGTTTTTGACCTTATCTGGAACCTCCTATCTGAAAATTTGAAAATTCTTAAAAAATTCGTCCAAAATCTTGATGTCTCCAATCTCTTGTTTTGTACGTTTTTTCCACGTGTCTTGACATCCAATGTATCCCTGGAAAGTTTGGTGAAGATCTGAGTATGTCGTTTTTGACCTTATCTGGAACATCCTTTCTGAAAATTTGAAAATTCTTTAAAAATTCGTCCAAAATCTTGACGTCTCCAAACTCTTGTTTTGTACGTTTTTTCCACGTGTCTTGACATCCAATGTATCCCTGCAAAGTTTGGTGAAGATCTGAGTATGTAGTTTTTGACCTTATCTGGAACCTCCCATCTGAAAATTTGAAAATTCCTAAAGAATCCGTCCAAAATCTTGATGACCCCAATCTCTTGTTTTGTACGTTTTTTCCACGTGTCTTGACATCCAATGTATCCCTGCAAAGTTTGGTGAAGATCTGAGTATGTAGTTTTTGACCTTATCTGGAACCTCCTATCTGAAAATTTGAAAATTCTTAAAAAATTCGACCAAAATCTTGACGTCTCCAATCTATTGTTTTGTACGTTTTTCCCACGTGTCTTGACATCCAATGTATCCCTGCAAAGTTTGGTGAAGATCTGAGTATGTAGTTTTTGACCTTATCTGGAACCTCATTTCTGAAAATTTGAAAATTCCTCAAAAATGCGTCCAAAATCTTGATGTCTCCAATCTCTTGTTTTGTACGTTTTTTCCACGTGTCTTGACATCCAATGTATCCCTGCAAAGATTGGTGAAGATCTGAGTATGTAGTTTTTGACCTTATCTGGAACCTCCTATCTGAAAATTTGAAAATTCTTAAAAAATTCGTCCAAAATCTTGATGTCTCCAATCTCTTGTTTTGTACGTTTTTAACACGTGTCTTGACATCCAATGTATCCCCGCATAGTTTGGTGAAGATCTGAGTATGTAGTTTTTGACCTTATATGGAACCTCCTATCTGAAAATTTGAAAATTCTTAAAAAATTCGACCAAAATCTTGATGTCCCCAATTCTATGTTTTGTATGTTTTTTCCACGTGTCTTGACATCCAATGTATCCATGCAAAGTTTGGTGAAGATCTGAGTATATCGTTTTTGACCTCATCTGGAACCTCCCATCTGAAAATTTGAAAATTCTTAAAGAATTCGTCGAAAATCTTGATGTCTCCAATCTCTTGTTTTGTACGTTTTTTCCACGTGTCTTGACATCCAATGTTCCCTGCAAAGTTTGGTGAAGATCTGAGTATGTAGTTTTTGACCTCATATGGAACCTCCTATCTGAAAATTTGAAAATTCTTAAAAAATTTGACCAAAATCTTGATGTCCCCAATCCTATGTTTTGTATGTTTTTCCCACGTGTCTTGACATCCAATGTATCCCTGCAAAGTTTGGTGAAGATCTGAGTATGCAGTTTTTGACCTTATCTGGAACCTCCTATCTGAAAATTTGAAAATTCTTAAAAAATTCGTCCAAAATCTTGATGACCCCAATCTCTTGTTTTGTACGTTTTTTCCACGTGTCTTGACATCCAATGTATTCCTGCAAAGTTTGGTGAAGATCTGAGTATGTAGTTTTTGACCTTATATGGAACCTCCTTTCTGAAAATTTGAAAATTGTTAAAAAATTCGTCCAAAATCTTGATGTCTCCAATCTCTTGTTTTGTACGTTTTTTCCACGTGTCTTGACATCCAATGTATCCATGCAAAGTTTGGTGAAGATCTGAGTATGTCGTTTTTGACCTTATCTGGAACCTCCCATCTGAAAATTTGAAAATTCTTAAAAAATTCGTCGAAAATCTTGATGTCTCCAATCTCTTGTTTTGTACGTTTTTTCCACGTGTCTTGATATGCAAATATCCCTGCAACGTTTGGTGAAGATCTGAGTATGTAGTTTTTGACTTTATCTGGAACCTCCTATCTGAAAATTTGAAAATTCTTCAAAAATTCGTCCAAAATCTTGATGTCTCCAATCTCTTGTTTTGTACGTTTTTTCCACGTGTCTTGACATCCAATGTATCCCTGCAATGTTTGGTGAAGATCTGAGTATGTAGTTTTTGACCTTATATGGAACCTCCTATCTGAAAATTTGAAAATTCTTAAAAAATTTGACCAAAATCTTGATATCCCCAATCCTATGTTTTGTATGTTTTTT
The DNA here is from genome assembly GCF_977018435.1 of Lepisma saccharinum. NCBI lineage: Eukaryota > Metazoa > Arthropoda > Insecta > Zygentoma > Lepismatidae > Lepisma > Lepisma saccharinum. The sequence goes on along the minus strand of NW_028142929.1, from coordinate 249,466 downwards.
CCACGTGTCTTGACATCCAATGTATCCATGCAAAGTTTGGTGAAGATCTGAGTATGTAGTTTTTGACCTTATATGGAACCTCCTATCTGAAAATTTGAAAATTCTTAAAAAAATCGTCCAAAATCTTGATGTCTCCAATCTCTTGATTTGTACGTTTTTTCCACGTGTCTTGACATCCAATGTATCCCTGCAAAGTTTGGTGAAGATCTGAGTATGTAGTTTTTGTCCTTATCTGGAACCTCCCATCTGAAAATTTGAAAATTCCTAAAAAATCCGTCCAAAATCTTGATGACCCCAATATCTTGTTTTGTACGTTTTTTCCACGTGTCTTGACATCCAATGTATCCCTGCAATGTTTGGTGAAGATCTGAGTATGTAGTTTTTGACCTTATATGGAACCTCCTATCTGAAAATTTGAAAATTTTAAAAAAATTTGACCAAAATCTTGATGTCCCCAATCCTATGTTTTGTATGTTTTTTCCACGTGTCTTGACATCCAATGTATCCCTGCAAAGTTTGGTGAAGATCTGAGTATGTAGTTTTTGACCTTATATGGAACCTCCTTTCTGAAAATTTGAAAATTCTTAAAAAATTCGTCCAAAATCTTGATGTCTCCACTCTCTTGTTTTGTACGTTTTTTCCACGTGTCTTGACATGCAAAGTATCCCTGCAACGTTTTTTTAAGATCTGAGTATGTCGTTTTTGACCTTATCTGGAACCTCCCATCTGAAAATTTGAAAATTCTTAAAAAATTCGTCGAAAATCTTGATGTCTCCAATCTCTTGTTTTGTACGTTTTTTCCACGTGTCTTGACATGCAAAGTATCCCTGCAACGTTTGGTGAAGATCTGAGTATGTAGTTTTTGACCTTATCTGGAACCTCCTATCTGAAAATTTGAAAATTCTTAAAAAATTCGTCCAAAATCTTGATGTCTCCAATCTCTTGTTTTGTACGTTTTTTCCACGTGTCTTGACATCCAATGTATCCCTGCAATGTTTGGTGAAGATCTGAGTATGTAGTTTTTGACCTTATATGGAACCTCCTATCTGAAAATTTGAAAATTGTTAAAAAATTTGACAAAAATCTTGATATCCCCAATCCTATGTTTTGTATGTTTTTTCCACGTGTCTTGACATCCAATGTATCCATGCAAAGTTTGGTGAAGATCTTAGTATGTAGTTTTTGACCTTATATGGAACCTCCTATCTGAAAATTTGAAAATTCTTAAAAAATTCGTCCAAAATCTTGATGTCTCCAATCTCTTGTTTTGTATGTTTTTTCCACGTGTCTTGACATCCAATGTATCCCTGCAAAGTTTGGTGAAGATCTGAGTATGTAGTTTTTGACCTTATCTGGAACCTCATTTCTGAAAATTTGAAAATTCCTCAAAAATTCGTCCAAAAACTTGATGTCTCCAATCTCTTGTTTTGTACGTTTTTTCCACGTGTCTTGACATCCAATGTATCCCTGCAAAGTTTGGTGAAGATCTGAATATGTTGTTTTTGACCTTATCTGGAACATCCTTTCTGAAAATTTGAAAATTCTTAAAAAATTCGTCCAAAATCTTGACGTCTCCAATCTCTTGTTTTGTACGTTTTTTCCACGTGTCTTGACATCCAATGTATCCCTGCAAAGTTTGGTGAAGATCTGAGTATGTAGTTTTTGACCTTATCTGGAACCTCCCATCTGAAAATTTGAAAATTCCTAAAAAATCCGTCCAAAATCTTGATGACCCAATCTCTTGTTTTGTACGTTTTTTCCACGTGTCTTGACATCCAATGTATCCCTGCAAAGTTTGGTGAAGATCTGAGTATGTAGTTTTTGACCTTATCTGGAACGTCCTATCTGAAAATTTGAAAATTCTTAAAAAATTCGTCCAAAATCTTGATGTCTCCAATCTCTTGTTTTGTACGTTTTTTCCACGTGTCTTGACATGCAAAGTATCCCTGCAACGTTTGGTGAAGATCTGAGTATGTAGTTTTTGACCTTATCTGGAACCTCCTATCTGAAAATTTGAAAATTCTTAAAAAATTCGTCCAAAATCTTGATGTCTCCAATCTCTTGTTTTGTACGTTTTTTCCACGTGTCTTGACATCCAATGTATCCCTGCAATGTTTGGTGAAGATCTGAGTATGTAGTTTTTGACCTTATATGGAACCTCCTATCTGAAAATTTGAAAATTGTTAAAAAATTTGACAAAAATCTTGATATCCCCAATCCTATGTTTTGTATGTTTTTTCCACGTGTCTTGACATCCAATGTATCCATGCAAAGTTTGGTGAAGATCTTAGTATGTAGTTTTTGACCTTATATGGAACCTCCTATCTGAAAATTTGAAAATTCTTAAAAAATTCGTCCAAAATCTTGATGTCTCCAATCTCTTGTTTTGTACGTTTTTTCCACGTGTCTTGACATCCAATGTATCCCTGCAAAGTTTGGTGAAGATCTGAGTATGTAGTTTTTGACCTTATTGGAACCTCCCATCTGAAAATTTGAAAATTCCTAAAAAATCCGTCCAAAATCTTGCTGACCCCAATATCTTGTTTTGTACGTTTTTTCCACGTGTCTTGACATCCAATGTATCCCTGCAATGTTTGGTGAAGATCTGAGTATGTAGTTTTTGACCTTATATGGAACCTCCTATCTGAAAATTTGAAAATTCTTAAAAAATTTGACCAAAATCTTGATGTCCCCAATCCTATGTTTTGTATGTTTTTTCCACGTGTCTTGACATCCAATGTATCCCTGCAAAGTTTGGTGAAGATCTGAGTATGTAGTTTTTGACCTTATATGGAACCTCCTTTCTGAAAATTTGAAAATTCTTAAAAAATTCGTCCAAAATCTTGATGTCTCCACTCTCTTGTTTTGTACTTTTTTTCCACGTGTCTTGACATCGAATGTATCCCTGCAAAGTTTGGTGAAGATCTGAGTATGTAGTTTTTGACCATATATGGAACCTCCTTTCTGAAAATTTGAAAATTCTTAAAAAATTCGTCCAAAATCTTCATGTCTCCAATCTCTTGTTGTGTACGTTTTTTCCACGTGTGTTGACATTCAATGTATCCCTGCAAAGTTTGGTGAAGATCTGAGTATGTCGTTTTTGACCTTATCTGGAACATCCTTTCTGAAAATTTGAAAATTCCTAAAAAATCCGTCCAAAATCTTGATGACCCCAATCTCTTGTTTTGTACGTTTTTTCCACGTGTCTTGACATCCAGTGTATCCCTGCAAAGTTTGGTGAAGATCTGAGTATGTAGTTTTTGACCTTATCTGGAACCTCCTATCTGAAAATTTGAAAATTCTTAAAAAATTCGTCCAAAATCTTGATGTCTCCAATCTCTTGTTTTGTACGTTTTTTCCAAGAGTCTTGACATCCAATGTATCCCTGCAAAGTTTGGTGAAGATCTGAGTATGTCGTTTTTGACCTTATCTGGAACATCCTTTCTGAAAATTTGAAAATTCTTAAAAAATTCGTCCAAAATCTTGACGTCTCCAATCTCTTGTTTTGTACGTTTTTTCCACGTGTCTTGACATCCAATGTATCCCTGCAAAGTTTGGTGAAGATCTGAGTATGTAGTTTTTGACCTTATCTGGAACCTCCCATCTGAAAATTTGAAAATTCCTAAAAAATCCGTCCAAAATCTTGATGACCCAATCTCTTGTTTTGTACGTTTTTTCCACGTGTCTTGACATCCAATGTATCCCTGCAAAGTTTGGTGAAGATCTGAGTATGTAGTTTTTGACCTTATCTGGAACCTCCTATCTGAAAATTTGAAAATTCTTAAAAAATTCGTCCAAAATCTTGATGTCTCCAATCTCTTGTTTTGTACGTTTTTTCCACGTGTCTTGACATCCAATGTATCCCTGCAATGTTTGGTGAAGATCTGAGTATGTAGTTTTTGACCTTATCTGGAACCTCCCATCTGAAAATTTGAAAATTCCTAAAGAATCCGTCCAAAATCTTGATGTCTCCAATCTCTTGTTTTGTACGTTTTTTCCACGTGTCTTGACATCCAATGTATCCCTGCAAAGTTTGGTGAAGATCTGAGTATGTCGTTTTTGACCTTATCTGGAACATCCTTTCTGAAAATTTGAAAATTCTTAAAAAATTCGTCCAAAATCTTGATGTCTCCAATCTCTTGTTTTGTACGTTTTTTCCACGTGTCTTGACATCCAATGTATCCCTGCAAAGTTTGGTGAAGATCTGAGTATGTAGTTTTTGACCTTATCTGGAACCTCCCATCTGAAAATTTGAAAATTCCTAAAAAATCCGTCCAAAATCTTGATGACCCAATCTCTTGTTTTGTACGTTTTTTCCACGTGAGTAGTGCAGGTGGACCGGTTCAACGCCCTCTTGTGGTGAGCTGAAGTGGTGAGCTTGCCTTAATGGATTTTTCTTGTAAGGCAAGAGCTCTATTTGATGGTGCAGTGTTGCTAGCTCCTTACTTGAAAAAATCACCAAGGTTTTTGGGGTAACCTAACCTAAAACAAGGAGCTGGCAACCTTTTTCTCGCAGTGTTACCAGCTTCTCACTCAAAAAAAATCACCAAGGTTTTTGGGGTAACCTAACCTAAAGCAAGGAGCAGGCAATTTTTTTCTCGCAGTGTTGGCAACACTACACCCGAAAGTAAAGCTCTGTGGGGCTTGCTTTAATGGTTTGCTCTTGTAAGGCATAACCCCCCCCCCCCATCTTACTCAAAAAAAATTACCAAGGTTTTTGGTCTAACGTAACCTAAAGCAAGGTTGCCAACCTACTGGTACTTTTGCCATAGCCTTTTACAAAAAAGAGAGAGAAGAGAGGGAGGGAAGAGTTAAACAACCGACAGCCTACCTACAGCTTTTTTTTTGTCTAACCTAGCCTAAAGCAAGGGGCTGGCAACTTTGCTTGAGGCTTGCCTTACAGCGCATAAAGCAATTTTTGCCAACCTACATATACTAAACAAGGAGAGCCGACACTGCCGTAAAAGAGAGAGAGATGGGTAGATGGCAACGCAGTATGTGTGTGCGTGTGTGTGTGTATAATATGTAGCATTATTAACTAGAGTGTGTTGGCAATTTACTTACAACTAAAAAAAAATAGAGATGCCAACGTTGGTGTAAGATGAAGAGAGAGAGAGAGAGATTTATGGCTGGCAACAGTAACGAGCGAATGCGCCATATCGTAATTTTCCAACTCCGTATATCGTGATCTTTGTAAACCTCTCTCTCTCGGGGAGGGGCGACGTGCCACATACACGTACACACACACGCGCACGCACGCACACACATACACACGCGCATGTGCGCGCGCATATGTATTGTAACACAAACAAACAAACAAAATAATAATAATTGTTGTTTTTTAGGAGGCCTGGCCCCTATAACCTCGCCAGGGTGCGTGGTGCCCAACCAAAAATGTAAAAGTTTTCTAATGGCTGCGGTTATAGATTACCGCACCTCTGTAGAGTTTCACGTGTTTTTTTTTTTCCCCCAAACTTCCATGAAACCCTACAGAGGACCTCCGTAATGCATGCAACGTGTACTAACGACTCTAGTGTTATTTGATGTTGTGATATTTTTGGATATAGAGTTTTATTGTGAGATAGATAAAAATAATTATGTTTATTATAATATTTTCTTGATGAAGATGGAGAATATGTGTGTGTGTGTTACAAATAAAGTTGCATGCTTTTTTTTTAGTGTGTGTGTATGTGTTTTTGATGTTTCGACAGCATCTGAAACGATAAAAAAACAATTTATTGTTAATTTTCACGTGTAAAAACAACAACAAATTTTTTTTTGTGCAAATTTTCTGATTGTCTCGTGCTATAGTGCAAAAAAGATATTGTAGCTGATAGCTAATGAAATTGACATTTGTAACTGATCTGAACTAGTGAAATTCGTATTGTGCCATTGCAACTGATTGTGCTAGTGCAGAAAATTTCTTATTGTGCAAGAAAATAGATGTTAAAAACTTGTTAAAACTGCTCTGTGACCCTCTCGTTCTTCACGTCGTAGGCGAAGGACTTCTCTGCAATCAGGATGACACTGCATAGGGTATCCTCGGGCAAGGCATCGTGGAACTCGCAGACGACCTTGATGTTGGTTCGATCGTTGACCACAACCTTCTTTCTCTTAGATGTGTTGATGACGGTCATGGGTCTCCGTGCTTTGAACTCGCTGGGCGTGTAGTACATGTCCACGCTTCCCTCGGTCACGCGTTTGTAAGCCGAGAACGCTTCGTAAAGTTTGAGGTAATCGTTTTTGGTCACGTCGAGGTTGTAATTCTCGCGCGGGAACACTTCGTTGCGTCCGTTCTTCAGATAAACGTTCTTGATCTTGCAGTCGTCGAACTTGCTGGAATCTTTTTCCTGATTCTTGTCCCTCCCGGTCTGAAAGAGCACCACGACGAAATCTGGCATGTCGAACTGTATGTTGTTGAACTGCGTCGTCACGTCGAATTCCATGTGACTTCCCGACGCCATTTTCTGCACGCACTGGTAACCGTGAAAGTGAATCAACACCTGCGGACTTTTTAAAATCTCCGCTTTGTACTTGAGGGCGTAGTTTGTTTCGTATTCCACCACCGGCATTCTCAATTCCATGCTCCGGATGACGCATTTCGCCGCTTCGGGTAGAGTGTTGGCTATCGGCGTGGTGCCGTCCGGACCCAAAGTAGCGTATCGCATCAGTGCGTCGTTGTCGTTGGCCGCTCTTCGAAACGTGATCCTCAGTCCTCCCTTCCACATGATCTCCTTGTAGTCCGAGAAGAAACCAGGCAGCAGACGCATGGGAAAGAGCACCGTGTGACTTCTCGTCGATATTTTGGTCCCGGCTTCGAATCCCCCGGCCTGGTAGTACGCTGCGTCCGTTTTGGATAATTTCAACGTTCCCACGTGATGCCTGGATAATCTATTCTGTCGATGACGGTGTTGTGTTTCCTCACCTCCACTTGCGCGAACAGGTGAGGCACGAAGTTGTCCACGAGTATCAAGTTTGCTGCTGCAGGAAACGCGTCTCCGCTTTCCTTCTTCACCACGTCGAATTGAAGGTAGAGGTCCGCTCTGTGAGGATGAACGAACCCGTCGCCTACGTCCACGTCGTATTCGATCTCCCTGTTCGCCTCGTTCAGATTGGCGAACGTGCGACGGTTGGGAGGGAAAGATTGCAATTCGTAACTTTCGATTTGCTCCATTTTACATGTATGGTTATTTATTATACGTTGATCTCCACGATGGCCGTCGTAGTGGCACCTGCGAAATCCACCACGTCTCCTTTCTCGTTCGTCACCACCAACTCTATGTCGTCTATGCGGTTGCGACATACTGGAAAATAGATCGGCGAAGAGGGCGTGTAGATGATCGGTTCCATGAACTCGGAACTTGGTTTGAAAGTGGCTATGATTCCCGTCTGCTTGTGACTTCCTAACAATCCGTCCGAAGATTTCGTGATCATACCTTCGGCCACGTTACAGTGTACGTTCAGAGTCTCTATGGCCAAAAATTTAGGAATGTTGGTTGCTACGTGCTTGATGCCAGCTTCGAGTTTGGTGTTGTTCTCGAAACCTAAAAGTTCTCCCATGGTGCCCAGGTCCACGGTCTCCGTCGCGGATAGGATTTCCACTCTGTGCGTGACCGAATTTTGAGAAAGGTATGTGCCTTTGGGTAATTGAGCTTGCAAAGTGGAAAGATTGTATTGTCCTGGCGTGACGACGATGTGTTCGCTTCCGACGCTAATTTTGTTGTTGTGCTGCGTAACATTAGGTATGAGGTACATGCTGTAGAATGCACGCAGAGCCACGGATTTAGGATAGACGATGTCGTCGTGCAGCGTGAGTTTCAAGATTGAAGATTCGCTCGTGAGATGGAACACACCCATCCTAGTGATGCTGTTTGAGGTTCCACAATGCTTTCTGGAAATCCTCGATCGTAGGGTTATTTATTTTAGAGAGAAACGTGAGTACGGAAAGGCAGAGATGACCACAGTTCACGTCTCCGAAATCTTGAATGCGTTCGTCGTTGTAGTATATGGAGGTTTTGTTCGTTTTCAGATAATGAATTAAATTTGTAGGTGGAACACCTCCGAAAGAATCGAAAACGAATGCTTTATTATCGTTTTTGTGGTAACATATCCAATGCGTGCTTGGATTTTCTTGATCGTCCAAGTTGACTACTCCGCATTCTCTTCTTTTAGCGGTTGAAGGTAACGAGTCGGACATGAAAACTCCTCTGAAGTGTTTGATTTGTAACGGTTCAATCAGAGATTCAATGTCTCGGTTGGTGAGTGCTTTTGTTTCTTTTTTTTATATTTCTTCAAAGCATCGAGGTTGCTTTTTTGTTTTTTGGTTATACCTTTCCCCTTCTTCTCCATGGCCAGGTTGTGACGTTTCTGTTCTTCCAACTCGGCCTTGTTCTTCTTCGAGTCGATGACGGTTTTCGCAATGGCGGCACTTCCGCCGGCCAAACTTCCAACGGCCCCCAATGCTGCCAGGATGGCCGGGATGCTGAATATGAAACCTCCGATCTTTTGCTGTTTCCGCGAACGCTGCAATCTTTTCAATTGAGGTGTGCTGAGCAGCAATTTCATTCCGTGTCCTTTCGACAAGCAAGAACGTTTCTTCTCGCGTTGTTTCTTGGTGAGTAACCCATCGAGAGCACCTAGATTTTTTAGATTGGAGTATGGTATCTGGTACACGACACCCTTGGGCTTCATGTTGATGCTCTATGTGTTATTTTCACGGTATGTTATTTATATATATATTCTGAGATTTTTTCTTGTGTAGTTTTTTACGGTATGTTATTTATATATTTTCAAGGCCTCGCACTCGTTACTCAAATTCTATTACGTGCTTCGTTTTCTTGCCAAGAAGTTCCTTTGTCCCCTTGTACACAATTCGAGTTTTGTTCTCGATTAAAATAGATAGCTTCTCGTCAGATAACATGTTAGCGTATCGATCTGGTAAAAATAGACTGTATTGTGCGTTGAGCAACAGGCGTACCTTGGGACCATACTGGGTAGAAACAATTGAACCGGAAGTTATCGTGTAAGGTTTGTCGACTTCCAATTCCTGAATTTTTACATACTCGACTGACAAATTTAGCATTTGTTTTAATGCTTGGAGATCACTTATTTTTTCAGTCGTCATATCGAAGGAGATAAATTTTCAGAGTGTTAGAGAGAAATTTAATTGTTTTTCACGATGTGTGTTATTTATATATACCGAAGATTATTTTTTTCACGATGTGTGTTATTTATATATCAAGTTTTTTTTTTGACACGTATATATATTATTATTTTTTAACAGAGGAAGAAAGTTCGTGCTTCGGAAAACGCGAGGATGTGCGTAGTGATATCTTCCGTCTCCTGCATAGACTTGTACCAATCATCAGTATACTGTCTTCTTCCCTGCCTTGCCTCGTACAGTTCGTCCGACCTATCGTCCAATTTTTGCCCTGCAGCCAAAAGCAGAATGTTGAGATCACCGCACCTGAGGCCGCTGATCTCCCGAAGATGGTCCTTGAGAACCATTTCACAAGGGATGCGAAATTCCGGCATTGTTTTTGCCATGAATACAAGTTTATTAACATCTCCGTTAACTACCTTTTTGAATATTTTAGATAGTAGCTCGGGTGGCAAATCGGTTATGCAAGCCATGTTGTTTTTTTTTTACTGTATGTTATTTATATACCCCACCCCAATTTTTGTTTCGTGTTCATGGCGATGGTGGTACCCAGTGCGGCGACCCGTTCACCCAACGATGCGTCTCTGCTCACGAACCTTTCGAAAGCTACGTGCTCTAACTTTCTGTCTGCTTCGTGACGTGCATTCAGATCCGTCTGCGTGGTGTTGTAGGCGATGTCGTGATCTTTGCACGCCGCGTCCAACGGATTCACACCCTTGTCTCCTCTCTCCAATCTTTTCTCGAGTTTGGTACCCGGTCCGCAGTACTGGTAGCCAGGTAGATGCATCTCGAAAGGTAACTTGTTGATGATGTCGTTCACGAGTCCCTTTCCTTCGGCCACGTTCCAAAATTTCGGAGGCAGCGTGTTGATGATTTTGATCAGGTAACCTATGCCCTTGTCGTCGTTCACGATGAAGTTGGAAAGTTTCGTGCTGATCATGTCCACGATGCCAACCTTCTCGTTGTAGAAATTACGGTTGCCTGCATTCTCTTCGCCGGCTATCACCAACAATCGGTCCACGAGTTTCCTCACGTCGTCCACCCAAACGAATTCTTTGGGTAGCGTGTTGTAGCGTTTGACGCCGCTGCCCGTTTTGACCTGGTTCCAAATCGGTTTGATGAGATTCCTGTACTTCTCGCCGCTGCTCGATTTCACCCTATTCTGCGAGGCGTCGTTGTTCTGGTACAAGGCATCCGTCATGATCAGAATTTCCTTGTAACTTTGGTAATCTTCGTCGGTGTAATCTTTCGGCTGCTTTTTGGCGACGAGTTCCCACAGTCCCACCGTACCCGGATACCTGTTCCAACTATCCTTGTCGCCTAAATTGACTTTAATGTCGTTGCCTTCGAAGGTCACCTTCGATTTCCCAATCTTCCACACCACACCGCCGCCTTCGCTGGTTTCCATGCTGGGATACAATCCGAACACTTCATCCTTGTCGAATTTCCCCGTACTCAGGTAGTCTCGTGCCAAAGGTCCCAACTCGATTTTATCCGAAGACGTGCTGCCTATGGCTCGACGTCGTGCCGGTGCATCCTTCAGTTCGAACGGCGTCGAAGGAATGCTCGAAATAGGCGTGGGTACGGCGTAACTTTTAGCTGCGAGCGGTACGAGTTCATTAATCAAATTTTTATTTTGTTCCGTGACACTTTTAATTTCTTTACCTAGACTGCTGATGGCATCGATCACGGGTTGATCCTGACGTTTCTTCTCTTCGTAGAATCCGCGATTCTCGGATTTCCAACCTTTGAAGCGTTTCGCGAGGTAATCGCGAAGCTTGAGATTTTCGTCTTCGATTTTTCGTTTCGTCATGACGTTATTTATATACGTCGTTTCTCACAACGTTGCAACGTTTAGAAAGTCGTTGATTTTGTTTCTGTATTTTCCATCGTTGGGTTTTCTCGTCATGTCGATCGTCGCGAATCCGAAATCGTCACCGTTCCAGCAAGTAGAGCAGCAGCCTTCCGAAAATTGATTGTAGTTCATGTCTCCGCCTACGTAGTCATCGTACGCATGCTTGAGGTTGGTGTGATCTTGACGAAACAAACATATGAAATTGGCGTTGTCGCGCACTAACTGTTTTGGAATTTTGGAAAACGTTTGAGCTAGGTAGAAGCAATCCATTCCTTTGTGACGACCTTGCGTGAAAAAATTGCGAATTTCATTTTGATTTTCCAGGATGGCGTCGTCGAACACAACGACTGAATTTTCACGACAATCGTCGAGTGGTTTTATTTCCGAGGCGAACGTTGCAATGTCCAGACCATCGTACAGTTTCATCAGTTGCTGGTATTTGGATTGCTCCAAACTTTTCGAGAACACGTACAGGTACCTGTTCTTCCAATCTAACCAATTCGGTGCGAGGAGAAAATTGTCCACGAGCAGTGTCGTTTTCCCACACCCCGAAGGACCTACGATCAGACAGCGGATGCTGTCGGGAAGCACCTCACCGTTCTTTTTCTTCGTTTGACTTTCCGGATCCGGTAGACGCTTCACCACGTTCCACGTACTCACAAGATCACTTCGTTCGCGTCGATCCAACTCTTTTCCGGAAGTCCCAGCCATTTGACAAACAGTTTGTCACCTTTCCTACGCAATACTTTCTCGATGAGGTACGTGTCGGGGTGTTTTGTTTTAGAGAGTTCCTCTTCGTAAAATCTTCCTTTCAAAATCTCGCCGCTACTATCTTTTATTATATACGTGTGTCGGTTTCCGGGTAAAACTCGAACCACCGTAAAAAGTTCCGTGCTCCAATTTTTTGTGAATCCCTTCTCGAAGGTGCGTTTGAATTTGCTGACCCTCACCTGGTCTCCAATTTTGTATTTACCTTTTTTTGTCGTGGGTGTGTACTTTGGACAGTAAACGGTAGAAATTAAACGCTGCTCGTCAGATTTCGTAACGTCGGCTGGCTTCATGCCTATCGTTCTGTGTACTGTATCATTATAGGTGTCGACGAGTTCCGGCAGGATGTCGACCCATTTGTAATTTCCCCGAAGCGTGAATCGTTTCCACATGTGTGTTTTCAAGGTTCGATTGAATCTTTCCACGATGCTGGCTTTGATGTGGCTGAAGCTCGAATAATGTCGAATCTTGTGTTTTTGAATAAACTTTTGGAATACGGCGTTGTAAAATTCTTTACCGTTGTCCGTTTGCAAAAACCGTGGTCGTCTGCCGCCGCTTTCAAGAAAAATTGTCTTGAATGCTTCCGTGACGCATGTTCCCGTTTTCGCCTTCAAAGGTAGAGCCCATGCGAATTTCGAAAACGTGTCTATGACGGTGAGAAGATACTTGTTGCCCTTGTTCAATTTATGCACGTTTTTCAAATTGCCGCTACTCATCTCCACGAGGTCGCTTTGCCAGAGGTCGTCGATGCCCTTGGTTACCACAGCCAAACGTTCGTAGTTACGGCGTGCAGGTTTATGCAATTCTTCGACGATGGCTTGCCTAGACATTTTTTTTAGAGATTACGTTTCAAGAGAAGCACCAGCGTGATGGGATTCAAAGAGGGTGGCACTTCGCTCGTGTTTTGAATGATCAGCTTATCGCCGGCACTCACGTCGAAAACGGTGAGATCTTCGTCTTCGTGTATTTCATATATGTTGCGCGTTTCGTTCCAACGTGCCAGAGGAATGTTTCCTGCTTTCTGGACACCACGATTCGATATCAAAGTCATGGTAGGAACGCTAGCTTTTCTACCGTGAGACCAGTACGAAAATTCGTTTATCTGAATCGTGCCATCGAGGAGAAACTTGTAGTACGGATGATAAGGATGCAACATGTACAGTTTGTTACCTTCGACGAACGTGGAGATTCTCTGTTGATTGGGTATGCTGTTGATTTCGATGGCTTGCAGAGAATGCAGTTTAGCGAATTTAGTATCGACGCTAACGAGGTTGCTGTGAAGCTGACCCAGCGTGTTTTGTACGGGCAACAAATGTTCGACTATGGTATCCGTTACGGTAGAAAACGACGGTTTGATTTTCACTTCCACGTTCAACTGCTTGTAGTTTTCGTTGAGTTCTTGCAACTTGGCACCGAAAGAGGCCAGCGTCGATTCCTGCGTGGATTCCAGCACTCCAACTTGATCTCTGATATTGACCACAATGTTCTGAAGGTTCTCGATTTGATTCAATTTCGAGCTCTTCTCGGTAAGATCGTTCACGATGATTCGCATCTCTGTAAACTGCGTGTGAAGGTCGGCGACGCTCTGCGAAGTGGGCAGCGTCGACACCAGCGAAGCAAGTTCGTCTCGAATCTGTTCCACGTTCGCCGTTTCCGTTTCCAATCGTTTCAGCATACGTGATATGTTCCTTTTCAAAGCGTGTAATTCTTTGGAGGTAGGGAGATTGGCCACTTTACTCTCGAGATCGCTCAACGAACTTTTGATGTCGCTCGAATCGGATAGTGCCGTCACCGCCGTTTTCAATTTTTCCAAATCTTCGCTCGAAGGCACGCTCGTTCGTAACGATTCCAAGTCACCCTGTATGTTGTCCAGTACGTGATGAAAATGAGCGAGATTCGTTTCGACGTTCAAATTTTCCAAATATTGGATCTTCTGCTGAACTGTGCTTAACGTGTCCTGAATACTCGTCAACACACTTGCTTCAGCGTGAATATTTTTAATTTCTTCGTTGATCAACTCCAGAGACGCCTGAAGCGTAGCGATGGTGGTTTGAATGTGTTCGAAATCTTGATAAGCCTCCAGTTGAATTTTTATGTTCGCGACGCTTTTACCGATGACCTGCAATTCGTCCGACGAAGGTAGGTTCGTCATTGTATCTTCCAAAGTCTGCAACTTGGATTTAATTTCTTCCAACGTGCTGGTGAATTCTTCTTGTAATTTGGAAACGGCGACATGCAAGCGTTCTGCATCTATATCGTTCACGACGGTTTGAAGTTCAGAGAAATTCTTTTCTATTGCGGAAGTTCGTTCTTCGATTTCGAGTTTCAATTTTTCCAAATCTTCATTTTTCGATTGAAATTGCTGTAATTTGGCCAAATCATTTTGAAGCGAATCCACGCTCAACTGTATATTTTGAACGCTGTCGTAAGAAGGTACGTCGACATAATTTTTTATCAGCGTTTTCAGTTCGGAATCGATTTTCAGAATGGGGTCGAGACATTGCGTTTGGAGCGTAGCGATTTCCGACTCTAAACTTTTGTTTAAGGTTTCCTGCAAAGCGATCAAATCGGTCCTCAACTTCTTAACTCGAATGTCCAACATGAGAATCTCTTCTGCGTGGTCCACACGCTTGGTGTTGCCGAAAATGTCGTTAGGCATTTTGTTAACGGTTATTTATAATAGGATAGACGATTCGTAATTCTACGAAGAGAGGAATAAGTTTGTCGTAATCTCCGAGGAGTTCCATGTAAAAATAATCTCCTGCAGACACATCGTACGTAATGTTAGAAAGCATCTTGTCGTGCTTGATTCGAAAAATGTTCTTGCCGGTAGAAATTTTGATTTCGCCTGCGTTTTCCGGATTCACGGTGATTTGAAGTTTCCCGTCGATCGGAATTTCGTAGAAATGTAAATTGTTATTAAAAACATAAAACATCTTGCCCACATCGTCATTCAGTTTCGTCCAAATGCTATTGAGATGAATAATCAACAGACCGTTGAGTTTAGGTAACACGGAAGGTAAGACTTCATGATCTGGTATGGTTTCCATAATGATCTGTTTTTTGAAACCGAACAAATTCATAGGCATGCTGGTTATTTAAGAATACGGTCAAAGTTTTTTGTAATGACAGTCAATGTTTTTTTTGTAATAACTAACAACATGATTTTTTTTTGTTTTGTTTTGTTTTTATGAATCTTCTGTTGAAGATGGACATATGTTGCAGGTTTTGCTTTCTGCTAAGCGATAGTGCCCCCACGGCAATGTGTGAATACCACACTTGAGGACGCACCTCTTATCGTCGTTGGGATCCAGGGCAATTTTTCTAACTTTGTTTGTGGTGATGATATGGTCGACGCTCTGGATGCGCTGTTCTTCTCTTAGAACCGACGACCTGGTCTTGAGGCAATCGACGAAGTCCTCGAATGCGAGATGCTCCCGAACCACCTGTCTGCCGACACCCTTGGCCTTCTTGGTAACGCTGCCCTCGGCTTTGATGGCATAGGCCTTGGCGCGAAGACCCGCAAACTCGAGAATTACATCACCGTCCTTCTCGTCTTTGAGTTTGCCAGGCACTTTTTTGTTTCGGGGCAGGATGCCGTACTGGTTCGGCTGGGGATAGCCCGAGGTGTCGAAGAGGTTAACCAAAGCTGGTGCCGTGACTATATCCCTGTATGCATCGGCTGAGTGGACGTGGTACACCAAGCTGTCCGTGTCCGTGTAGAGAAGCGAGATGTTGTGGCTATAATGTGGACGTAATATGTCGTAGTACGTCTCGAACATGTGCAGCTTGCTCAGGTCTAATACTGAGGCACCAACATAAATTGGCTTGTCGAGTTTTACCTCACCCTTCCACATATGCACCAGAGCAAGCTGCTCGTTATAAATGGTCCTCGATTTGAATAACGGGTTCGCTACGAGCCTGCGACATTGTGCTTTCCTCGTTACCAATTTTATGTCCATGCGATTCCGTACATTCTCCATAGTTTTGCCAAACACCGCATTGTTCATAAGCTTGAAGAAATCCTTATCAAGCTCGGACGTGGCTGCGGTGCGGTGTTTGGTGTTGACTTCAATATATGGCTTCAACCATGGAGAATGCTCGAACTTGAGGATGCGGTGAACTGCGCAGACCGTGACCCCTCGCTGCATCAACCACCGGAGATTCTGGTAGTGCAGGACATAACGCTCTTTGGACTCGAAATCCATGACGAGCTTCTTCTGGTTGGAATCGGGTGGACACTTGAACTCGGGTGCAGGGGGAAGATCGCAGAACAAATCCTGCAGCTTCTCGGAGAACTCAAGATCCACCTCGGCGAAGAACCCATGTTCCGAATCGTCGAAGCTTTCGACGTCGAAGTTGGAAGGGTCAGCCCACTCGAAGCCTCTAAAAGGGAGTGGCTGCATCATGGAGTGTCCGTAGAGGTTATTGACGTCCGTGTACATGATGTAGC
Source organism: Lepisma saccharinum (assembly GCF_977018435.1). Taxonomy (NCBI): domain Eukaryota; kingdom Metazoa; phylum Arthropoda; class Insecta; order Zygentoma; family Lepismatidae; genus Lepisma; species Lepisma saccharinum. Next base: position 233,230 of record NW_028142929.1, on the reverse strand, counting down.
TGGACGGTTGTGAGGGGTCGTAGCCGGTGGCCATGTGGTGATTGTTGGCGCGCGAGTGTCGCTGCGACACCTGGACCATTCCACCCCGCACGGCGCGTTCCACAAACAGCATCATGTCCACGTTCGAAAGAAGCTCCAGCTTGATCTTCGTCACCAGAAACATGGCTGACCACGCCAGTCCGGGGAGACTGTAGAAGTAGGCGGGGTCCAGCTTGTAGATCTTCATTGCGGTCGCACGGAACGTCTGGAACACGTCGGCGAGGAGCGTCACGTCAAGTCTGAGGTAGGCGTCGTGGTAGTCCCCGAGAGTTCGACAGCCCAGCTCGCGCCACATGGACTGGGCGTGGTGATATTCCTCGTCGGTGATGTTCGACCCTCGCAGCTGACTGTAGAACTTCGCCTGGGGAGGTAGCGTCGTCTCCGCGAACTTGGAAGGGTCTGTGATGTATTCGTAGGGATAGACTCCCTTACGCTTGAAGAGGCCGGCGTCCAAGTTCGGAAAATTTCCGGAGGTAATAAGCATTTGCTCGTCGCTAAGCTTCCCTGCGAGAGCATCGAGGCTGGCCGGGAGGAACCTCAGGGAGTCGAGGAAGCGAAGCTCGACGGTGGAGTGTGATCCTGGGATTCGCACCCACTTGCTCACACTGATGTAACGCTCCTCGTTCTGCGCCAGGACGTTGATTCGCATGTCGTCGTACCCAAGATGCTTGACGAGGTGGTGGAAGTCGTATCCCGAGCCATTGTGAAAAAACACAGGGATAAATCGCGGGTCCCGGGCCATGAGGTTGCATCCGTTGCACCAAGGACCAACATACCTACCGTTAAAGTGATCATGGTGTTGGACTTTACGGTTGTTGGTGGTGTACTCCTTGACGCAGACAGGGCAAGCGATGGCCTCGTCGTGTCTACGTTGATCGTCGGGGGACAGTGGGAGTATAGATTTGGGGGCCAACAGTACCTTCCCTATCTCGTTGGCCTCGACAACCATCCTCTCGAGGAAGTGTTTGGCTGCGTCGGGACCGCGATACACGTAGGGCTCGGGGGCAATGTGCTGGTCACGTCGCACCACAACGTATGCATAACTCGAAGCCTCGTGGAGTTGGTAAGGGGTGGTGGAAGAAACTTCAGGGTCGGGATCGCAAGTGGACAGGGGTTTGAGGAAGGCTTCGAAATCCGCGATGATGATAGCGGGATGCTCTACCATGGCACCGTGCATGTGGAAACGCTCCACGGTGCCAGGTTTGGGCAAGACTGCCACACCAGGCTCGTTGGCATTGCAGTAGATCTTGTGGCTGGCAAGCTTCTCTGCAGCGATGTTGGGACCTCTGATGCGCTGGTAGTCCTGCTGTTCTCGATTATCAAAAGTTGACAAGCACCTTCGACACACCTCGACGTGGTGACTATCACTGCTCCGCTGGCTCGAAACAAGTCTAGAGAGCGAGCGAATAAGAGTGTAGTGGTGATGGGTCTCGTCCTTGATAAGTAGGAGATGGATTTCCTGCGCACCATCGTCCTTTACGTCGCTCACCCGGATGGGGTACACCGCATTTTCGTCAGTGAGACCGTAAACGTTAATGGCCAACCGCGCACGAGCCTCGAACTTGCGAATGTCCGTGACCTCTACCGGGTAGTCGATCCCAGCCATCGCAACTTCCAGCTCTGCCTCATAGGGTATGTAGTGGTTAACTCGGTGTGGATGGTTTTTCCAGTGGACAGGGTGTAATGCTGCAAGCACTGACTAGAGAAAGCACTTGGCGTCACTGTTCTGAATGTTCAGGACGGCCCTTTTTGCCGCAATGGTAGGTGGTAAGGGGACGTAGCTGGAGGCGGAGAGAGGTATGAACTTGCAAAGTTTGACGCACAGTTCGTGAGGCTCGCCACACAGCGAACCCCCCGAGCCTTTAGCTTGATGTTCTTCTTGTTTTGCCACCAGCTCATCGGCAAACTGGTTGTAGATGACCTCGAGGTTGTCAACATCCGCCAGATGCAGCGTCTTCGCCTTGGTGTTGTGGCAGAAGCTGTAAATTTCATCAGACGGCTTCTTGTACTGGCAACGTAGCGATGCGTAGAATTTGGTGGAGTACGTAGCCAGTGCATCGCCGAGGATGGAAATGATTTTGGCTTGCACGTTCTCCAAAAAGCTACGCACGTCGCATGAGCCCTCCGAAGTGATGACAAAGTCCTCTAACAACCGCTCGAAAGCAGTCTGGTTAGCTTTCGCCACAGGCTTGACGCGTTTGGCGGATGGTGGCGAGTCGGCTTCCGCTTTCCTCTTGGTCGAGCTGGTCGACGGTTGGGGAACAGGTGCTCCGACGACAACTTTGCATGATGTTATATGCCTCTTCAAATTATTAATAGTAATAGGTATACCGCACCTGGGACATGGTTTTTTAGCGGTTACACGCTTACCAGGTGCGCAGGTACGACAAAGTCTTGCAAAATGTGCGCTTGATATGGTTATCTTGCACACAGGGCAATTTTTCTCAGATTGCATCTTGTTGAAAATATTTGTGGGTATGTTATTATATATATATATATATAGTGGAGTGCCACAAAATAAATACTGTGCAATAATTCACAATAGTGTTGGGTTTGATGGGAGTGTGCTATTTATGCTACTTCTTGCTTCTTAATGAATCCTGTAAATAATTGAAAAAAAAATAGTTAAGCTTGTGTATAGAAAACACGAAAATATTATGTGTGCATAATTCTACCAAACAATTTTTTTTTTTTCTAACCCTCAGCCCTCTTGGCGTATGAAGTATAAATCATAATTTCAGAAAACATGGTTATTTTCCGCTCGCCATTTTAAAAAATCAAACCATAAGCATTATTTATGTTTATAGTATTCGTCGAGCGATAGCAGATAGAGCAAGAATCGTTTTCCTACAACCCATAGTTGATGAATTACAAAACATCTTAGAAATTACATCTTGAAATTTTAATCCAAAATAACTCGAAAACAGCAGGCAGTAGTCATCATCCCTCCAATAAGTTGTAGAGTACTTCTAATTTTGTATCGAATGCTATTAAAATTTTCGAATTAGAGTAAAAACTAAGCCAGCAAATCAAGTTTCTCAAAAAAATAAAAAATTGTCTGTATTTCCGAAACTTGAGGGGGTAGAAACGATTTTATTTGCTAGTCGAATAGTTCTCGTCGAATCCTATCCAACAAACCTAAAATCATCATCCTAGCTCAATTAGGAGCCGAGAAAATCAATGTCTTGGAAAACGTCTTAAGATTTTTGTCTTAAGAAAATTTTCTTGACAGACCGGAAGTAACATCTTGAGATACCGGAAGTCGACTTTCTTAAAGATTGAGATAATTGTCTTAAGACATTTTCCAAGACATTGATTTTCTCGGCTCCTGTGGGGCCTAGAACCATGTAACTTTGGTCTATGTATATACCAACATTTGTTCGACCCTGTGGCCGAGTAGTTAGCACATCGCGCTGCGACGCCAAGAGTCCCGGGTTCGAATCCTGGTCGGGCTTGGTTGTTTGTGAATGTCCATTTCATCACTCATCCCCAATCTTCGCAAATTAGCTAAGAGGCACAAAATGCGAAGTTAAAATAAACTAAATCAATCAATCATTAAGTTCGTGTTGTAATCATGAAATTAAATTTTAATTAATTTCTTCCTATCCATCTCTCAAATCTATATAGCCTGTTCATATTTGGCATGTCGACCATTTTGTTTACGTAGCAAAAAAAATCTCAAGCCATTTTTTGCGAATGCTCGTTGTAGCCATAAGTATATTTGGATATAATTGTCGGATTTTATTTAACATTAGGTTTAAAAATTAATAAGCCTGCATAAAAAAAAAAACTAAATATTTTAAATAAATTAGATTCGAATAACTATGTACTTCCATTAGTTTTTGCAATGGTGTAGTGGTAGCATTGTAATCAAAAGTTCGATATCCGCACAAGTGGTTTTTGAAACTGTAGGTCCAGTCCCGATTAACCTTACGTGCATAAAATGGACTTAAAACATCAAATCTATCAGTACTTCCACTAGCCTCTGCAATAGTACTGTAATAGTTTTGTAATTGAAAGTTTAATATCCGCACAAGTGGTTTTTGAAACTGTAGGTCTAGTCCCGATTAACCTTACTGTACATAAAATAGACTTAAAACATCAAATCCAACCCAGTGTACACGCGTCAATACTATCCACTATAAGTAAACTAACATGATCATAACTAACAGTTATGTTATTCGCAATGAAGAATAGTTTTTTTTAAGCGCATGTTATATATGCTCATATTTTTTGTTTAGCATAATTTCGTTGTTTAATGAAGACAACACTTTCTGTTCACTGACACCACTTGCAATTATTATTAACACATACACATGTAAAAAATAATAAAAAAAAAAACAAAACTTACCTACAAAAAGCTGCTAGCAATTTAACACACACGAAACAGTAGTATAATTGCGTAAATTTTAGTTTTATAGCTGGTCAAGCTACTTGTGTGTATATAACTTATGCTGATATGGTACACACCTGACAGACCAAACTAATTCGGTTTCTATTACACTTGATATTCCACTTGATATAGCAAACACTTTTATACGACTATCTAGTAGCAATACTCGACTGCAACTGATGTGCGCGAGGTTTCTAATAGAAACTTATACCTGCCGGCAGCTAAACTTTCAAGGTTGGTTCGAGCTATGCGTGAACGCCCTTTCCTAGAAAAAATATCGTTGACGCCCAGCTGTATTCTAGCGGAAACAAGTAGAACTTGTTTCGTGCACAATTTATGACAGCTGTGTGAGTGATTGCTTCCTGTAGTCACCCAGTAGATTTGAATCTTGTGTGCCCTTTAGTGCAATCCAGAAAAAAAATATCGTTGAGTTTATCGCACAGTCTGGGTGCGACTGCAGGAAGCTGTCAATCACATAGCCGTCGCAAAAGCTGAGAATTTGCACAGTTTCCGGCAGTAACAAATAATCTTGATTTTTGTCGAGTAATGATACCATCAACTCGATGGACAGCTTCCTGCAGTCACACCCCAGGCGATTGACAGTTTCCTGTTGTGTGATTGATGGTTTCCCATAGTTACCCGCCCAAGTTTCCACACAACACAGTTGAGTTGACCACAGATTTTCAGCTTATCCTGTCAGTCACCCCCAACAGTCGATGAAAATTGTAGATAGGCTGTGATTGATGGCTTCCCGCAGTCACCCACCCAAAGTTTTTACATGGTTGAGTTGACTACAGATTTTCAGCTTGCCCTTCAGTCACTTCAGTAGATGAAAATACAGAAATAAAGAGAAGTACGTACGTGTGTGTGTGGCGCATCGTTGCCGCGAGAGAGGTTTGCAAAAATCATGATATACATTGGCGCTCGGGACTTGGAAATAATACGTATTCGCTCACCACTGTTGCCAGCTTAGTCTCTCTCTTCATCTTACAGCAACATTGGCATCTCTATTTTTTTAGTTATAAGCGAGTTGCCAACACACTCTAGTTAATAATGCTACATATTATACACACACACACGCACACACATACTGCGTTGCCATCTACCCATCTCTCTCTCTTTTACGGCAGTGTCGGCTCTCCTTGTTTAGTATATGTAGGTTGGCAAAAATTGCTTTATGCGCTGTAAGGCAAGCCTCAAGCAAAGTTGCCAGCCCCTTGCTTTAGGCTAGGTTAGACAAAAAAAAAGCTGTAGGTAGGCTGTCGGTTGTTTAACTCTTCCCTCCCTCTCTTCTCTCTCTTTTTTGTAAAAGGCTATGGCAAAAGTACCAGTAGGTTGGCAACCTTGCTTTAGGTTACGTTAGACCAAAAACCTTGGTAATTTTTTTTGAGTAAGATGGGGGGGGGGGTTATGCCTTACAAGAGCAAACCATTAAAGCAAGCCCCACAGAGCTTTACTTTCGGGTGTAGTGTTGCCAACACTGCGAGAAAAAAATTGCCTGCTCCTTGCTTTAGGTTAGGTTACCCCAAAAACCTTGGTGATTTTTTTTGAGTGAGAAGCTGGTAACACTGCGAGAAAAAGGTTGCCAGCTCCTTGTTTTAGGTTAGGTTACCCCAAAAACCTTGGTGATTTTTCAAGTAAGGAGCTAGCAACACTGCACCATCAAATAGAGCTCTTGCCTTACAAGAAAAATCCATTAAGGCAAGCTCACCACTTCAGCTCACCACAAGAGGGCGTTGAACCGGTCCACCTGCACTACTCACGTGTCTTGACATCCAATGTATCCCTGCAAAGTTTGGTGAAGATCTGAGTATGTAGTTTTTGACCTTATCTGGAACCTCCTATCTGAAAATTTGAAAACTCTTAAAAAATTCGTCCAAAATCTTGATGTCTCCAATCTCTTGTTTTGTACGTTTTTTCCACGTGTCTTGACATCCAATGTATCCCTGCAAAGTTTGGTGAAGATCTGAGTATGTAGTTTTTGACCTTATCTGGAACCTCCTATCTGAAAATTTGAAAATTCTTAAAAAATTTGACCAAAATCTTGATATCCCCAATCCTATGTTTTGTATGTTTTTCCCACGTGTCTTGACATCCAATGTATCCATGCAAAGTTTGGTGAAGATCTTAGTATGTAGTTTTTGACCTTATATGGAACCTCCTATCTGAAAATTTGAAAATTCTTAAAAAATTCGTCCAAAATCTTGATGTCTCCAATCTCTTGTTTTGTACGTTTTTTCCACGTGTCTTGACATCCAATGTATCCCTGCAAAGTTTGGTGAAGATCTGAGTATGTAGTTTTTGACCTTATTGGAACCTCCCATCTGAAAATTTGAAAATTCCTAAAAAATCCGTCCAAAATCTTGATGACCCCAATATCTTGTTTTGTACGTTTTTTCCACGTGTCTTGACATCCAATGTATCCCTGCAATGTTTGGTGAAGATCTGAGTATGTAGTTTTTGACCTTATATGGAACCTCCTAACTGAAAATTTGAAAATTCTTAAAAAATTTGACCAAAATATTGATGTCCCCAATCCTATGTTTTGTATGTTTTTTCCACGTGTCTTGACATCCAATGTATCCCTGCAAAGTTTGGTGAAGATCTGAGTATGTAGTTTTTGACCTTATATGGAACCTCCTTTCTGAAAATTTGAAAATTCTTAAAAAATTCGTCCAAAATCTTGATGTCTCCACTCTCTTGTTTTGTATGTTTTTTCCACGTGTCTTGACATCGAATGTATCCCTGCAAAGTTTGGTGAAGATCTGAGTATGTAGTTTTTGACCATATATGGAACCTCCTTTCTGAAAATTTGAAAATTCTTAAAAAATTCGTCCAAAATCTTGATGTCTCCAATCTCTTGTTGTGTACGTTTTTTCCACGTGTGTTGACATTCAATGTATCCCTGCAAAGTTTGTTGAAGATCTGAGTATGTCGTTTTTGACCTTATCTGGAACATCCTTTCTGAAAATTTGAAAATTTCTAAAAAATCCGTCCAAAATCTTGATGACCCCAATCTCTTGTTTTGTACGTTTTTTCCACGTGTCTTGACATCCAGTGTATCCCTGCAAAGTTTGGTGAAGATCTGAGTATGTAGTTTTTGACCTTATCTGGAACCTCCTATCTGAAAATTTGAAAATTCTTAAAAAATTCGTCCAAAATCTTGATGTCTCCAATCTCTTGTTTTGTACGTTTTTTCCACGTGTCTTGTCATCCAATGTATCCCTGCAATGTTTGGTGAAGATCTGAGTATGTAGTTTTTGACCTTATATGGAACCTCCTATCTGAAAATTTGAAAATTCTTAAAAAATTTGACCAAAATCTTGATATCCCCAATCCTATGTTTTGTACGTTTTTTCCACGTGTCTTGACATCCAATGTATCCCTGCAAAGTTTGGTGAAGATCTGAGTATGTCGTTTTTGACCTTATCTGGAACATCCTTTCTGAAAATTTGAAAATTCTTAAAAAATTCGTCCTAAATCTTGACGTCTCCAATCTTTTGTTTTGTACGTTTTTTCCACGTGTCTTGACATCCAATGTATCCCTGCAAAGTTTGGTGAAGATCTGAGTATCTAGTTTTTGACCTTATCTGGAACCTCTCACCTGAAAATTTGAAAATTCCTAAAAAATCCGTCCAAAATCTTGATGACCCCAATCTCTTGTTTTGTATGTTTTTCCCACGTGTCTTGACATCCAATGTATCCCTGCAAAGTTTGGTGAAGATCTGAGTATGTAGTTTTTGACTTTATCTGGAACCTCATTTCTGAAAATTTGAAAATTCCTCAAAAATTCGTCCAAAAACTTGATGTCTCCAATCTCTTGTTTTGTACGTTTTTTCCACGTGTCTTGACATCCAATGTATCCCTGCAAAGTTTGGTGAAGATCTGAATATGTCGTTTTTGACCTTATCTGGAACATCCTTTCTGAAAATTTGAAAATTCTTAAAAAATTCGTCCAAAATCTTGACGTCTCCAATCTCTTGTTTTGTACGTTTTTTCCACGTGTCTTGACATCCAATGTATCCCTGCAAAGTTTGGTGAAGATCTGAGTATGTAGTTTTTGACCTTATCTGGAACCTCCCATCTGAAAATTTGAAAATTCCAAAAAAATCCGTCCAAAATCTTGATGACCCAATCTCTTGTTTTGTACGTTTTTTCCACGTGTCTTGACATCCAATGTATCCCTGCAAAGTTTGGTGAAGATCTGAGTATGTAGTTTTTGACCTTATCTGGAACCTCCTATCTGAAAATTTGAAAATTCTTAAAAAATTCGTCCAAAATCTTTATGTCTCCAATCTCTTGTTTTGTGCGTTTTTTCCACGTGTCTTGACATCCAATGTATCCCTGCAATGTTTGGTGAAGATCTGAATATGTAGTTTTTGACCTGATCTGGAACCTCCCATCTGAAAATTTGAAAATTCCTAAAAAATCCGTCCAAAATCTTGATGTCTCCAATCTCTTGTTTTGTACGTTTTTTCCACGTGTCTTGACATCCAATGTATCCCTGCAAAGTTTGGTGAAGATCTGAGTATGTCGTTTTTGACCTTATCTGGAACATCCTTTCTGAAAATTTGAAAATTCTTAAAAAATTCGTCCAAAATCTTGACGTCTCCAATCTCTTGTTTTGTACGTTTTTTCCACGTGTCTTGACATCCAATGTATCCCTAGAAAGTTTGGTGAAGATATGAGTATGTAGTTTTTGACCTTATCTGGAACCTCCCATCTGAAAATTTGAAAATTCCTAAAAAATCCGTCCAAAATCTTGATGACCCAATCTCTTGTTTTGTACGTTTTTTTCACGTGTCTTGACATCCAATGTATCCCTGCAAAGTTTGGTGAAGATCTGAGTATGTAGTTTTTGACCTTATCTGGAACCTCCTATCTGAAAATTTGAAAACTCTTAAAAAATTCGTCCAAAATCTTGATGTCTCCAATCTCTTGTTGTGTACGTTTTTTCCACGTGTGTTGACATTCAATGTATCCCTGCAAAGTTTGTTGAAGATCTGAGTATGTAATTTTTGACCTTATCTGGAACATCCTTTCTGAAAATTTGAAAATTTCTAAAAAATCCGTCCAAAATCTTGATGACCCCAATCTCTTGTTTTGTACGTTTTTTCCACGTGTCTTGACATCCAGTGTATCCCTGCAAAGTTTGGTGAAGATCTGAGTATGTAGTTTTTGACCTTATCTGGAACCTCCTATCTGAAAATTTGAAAATTCTTAAAAAATTCGTCCAAAATCTTGATGTCTCCAATCTCTTGTTTTGTACGTTTTTTCCACGTGTCTTGTCATCCAATGTATCCCTGCAATGTTTGGTGAAGATCTGAGTATGTAGTTTTTGACCTTATATGGAACCTCCTATCTGAAAATTTGAAAATTCTTAAAAAATTTGACCAAAATCTTGATATCCCCAATCCTATGTTTTGTACGTTTTTTCCACGTGTCTTGACATCCAATGTATCCCTGCAAAGTTTGGTGAAGATCTGAGTATGTCGTTTTTGACCTTATCTGGAACATCCTTTCTGAAAATTTGAAAATTCTTAAAAAATTCGTCCTAAATCTTGATGTCCCCAATCCTATGTTTTGTATGTTTTTTCCACGTGTCTTGACATCCAATGTATCCCTGCAAAGTTTGGTGAAGATCTGAATATGTCGTTTTTGACCTTATCTGGAACATCCTTTCTGAAAATTTGAAAATTCTTAAAAAATTCGTCCAAAATCTTGACGTCTCCAATCTCTTGTTTTGTACGTTTTTTCCACGTGTCTTGACATCCAATGTATCCCTGCAAAGTTTGGTGAAGATCTGAGTATGTAGTTTTTGACCTTATCTGGAACCTCCCATCTGAAAATTTGAAAATTCCTAAAAAATCCGTCCAAAATCTTGATGACCCAATCTCTTGTTTTGTACGTTTTTTCCACGTGTCTTGACATCCAATGTATCCCTGCAAAGTTTGGTGAAGATCTGAGTATGTAGTTTTTGACCTTATCTGGAACCTCCTATCTGAAAATTTGAAAATTCTTAAAAAATTCGTCCAAAATCTTGATATCCCCAATCCTATGTTTTGTACGTTTTTTCCACGTGTCTTGACATCCAATGTATCCCTGCAAAGTTTGGTGAAGATCTGAGTATGTCGTTTTTGACCTTATCTGGAACATCCTTTCTGAAAATTTGAAAATTCTTAAAAAATTCGTCCTAAATCTTGATGTCCCCAATCCTATGTTTTGTATGTTTTTTCCACGTGTCTTGACATCCAATGTATCCCTGCAAAGTTTGGTGAAGATCTGAATATGTCGTTTTTGACCTTATCTGGAACATCCTTTCTGAAAATTTGAAAATTCTTAAAAAATTCGTCCAAAATCTTGACGTCTCCAATCTCTTGTTTTGTACGTTTTTTCCACGTGTCTTGACATCCAATGTATCCCTGCAAAGTTTGGTGAAGATCTGAGTATGTAGTTTTTGACCTTATCTGGAACCTCCCATCTGAAAATTTGAAAATTCCTAAAAAATCCGTCCAAAATCTTGATGACCCAATCTCTTGTTTTGTACGTTTTTTCCACGTGTCTTGACATCCAATGTATCCCTGCAAAGTTTGGTGAAGATCTGAGTATGTAGTTTTTGACCTTATCTGGAACCTCCTATCTGAAAATTTGAAAATTCTTAAAAAATTCGTCCAAAATCTTGATGTCTCCAATCTCTTGTTTTGTACGTTTTTTCCACGTGTCTTGACATCCAATGTATCCCTGCAATGTTTGGTGAAGATCTGAGTATGTAGTTTTTGACCTTATCTGGAACCTCCCATCTGAAAATTTGAAAATTCCTAAAAAATCCGTCCAAAATCTTGATGTCTCCAATCTCTTGTTTTGTACGTTTTTTCCACGTGTCTTGACATCCAATGTATCCCTGCAAAGTTTGGTGAAGATCTGAGTATGTCGTTTTTGACCTTATCTGGAACATCCTTTCTGAAAATTTGAAAATTCTTAAAAAATTCGTTCAAAATCTTGACGTCTCCAATCTCTTGTTTTGTACGTTTTTTCCACGTGTCTTGACATCCAATGTATCCCTAGAAAGTTTGGTGAAGATCTGAGTATGTAGTTTTTGACCTTATCTGGAACCTCCCATCTGAAAATTTGAAAATTCCTAAAAAATCCGTCCAAAATCTTGATGACCCAATCTCTTGTTTTGTACGTTTTTTTCACGTGTCTTGACATCCAATGTATCCCTGCAAAGTTTGGTGAAGATCTGAGTATGTAGTTTTTGACCTTATCTGGAACCTCCTATCTGAAAATTTGAAAACTTAAAAAATTCGTCCAAAATCTTGATGTCTCCAATCTCTTGTTTTGTACGTTTTTTCCACGTGTCTTGACATCCAATATATCCCTGCAAAGTTTGGTGAAGATCTGAGTATGTAGTTTTTGACCTTATCTGGAACCTCCTATCTGAAAATTTGAAAATTCTTAAAAAATTTGACCAAAATCTTGATATCCCCAATCCTATGTTTTGTATGTTTTTCCCACGTGTCTTGACATCCAATGTATCCATGCAAAGTTTGGTGAAGATCTTAGTATGTAGTTTTTGACCTTATATGGAACCTCCTATCTGAAAATTTGAAAATTCTTAAAAAATTCGTCCAAAATCTTGATGTCTCCAATCTCTTGTTTTGTACGTTTTTTCCTCGTGTCTTGACATCCAATGTATCCCTGCAAAGTTTGGTGAAGATCTGAGTATGTAGTTTTTGACCTTATTGGAACCTCCCATCTGAAAATTTGAAAATTCCTAAAAAATCCGTCCAAAATCTTGATGACCCCAATATCTTGTTTTGTACGTTTTTTCCACGTGTCTTGACATCCAATGTATCCCTGCAATGTTTGGTGAAGATCTGAGTATGTAGTTTTTGACCTTATATGGAACCTCCTCTCTGAAAATTTGAAAATTCTTAAAAAATTTGACCAAAATCTTGATGTCCCCAATCCTATGTTTTGTATGTTTTTTCCACGTGTCTTGACATCCAATGTATCCCTGCAAAGTTTGGTGAAGATCTGAGTATGTAGTTTTTGACCTTATATGGAACCTCCTTTCTGAAAATTTGAAAATTCTTAAAAAATTCGTCCAAAATCTTGATGTCTCCACTCTCTTGTTTTGTACTTTTTTTTCCACGTGTCTTGACATCGAATGTATCCCTGCAAAGTTTGGTGAAGATCTGAGTATGTAGTTTTTGACCTTATATGGAACCTCCTTTCTGAAAATTTGAAAATTCTTAAAAAATTCGTCCAAAATCTTGATGTCTCCAATCTCTTGTTGTGTACGTTTTTTCCACGTGTGTTGACATTCAATGTATCCCTGCAAAGTTTGTTGAAGATCTGAGTATGTCGTTTTTGACCTTATCTGGAACATCCTTTCTGAAAATTTGAAAATTCCTAAAAAATCCGTCCAAAATCTTGATGACCCCAATCTCTTGTTTTGTACGTTTTTTCCACGTGTCTTGACATCCAGTGTATCCCTGCAAAGTTTGGTGAAGATCTGAGTATGTAGTTTTTGACCTTATCTGGAACCTCCTATCTGAAAATTTGAAAATTCTTAAAAAATTCGTCCAAAATCTTGATGTCTCCAATCTTTTGTTTTGTACGTTTTTTCCACGTGTCTTGACATCCAATGTATCCCTGCAAAGTTTGGTGAAGATCTGAGTATCTAGTTTTTGACCTTATCTGGAACCTCTCATCTGAAAATTTGAAAATTCCTAAAAAATCCGTCCAAAATCTTGATGACCCCAATCTCTTGTTTTGTATGTTTTTCCCACGTGTCTTGACATCCAATGTATCCCTGCAAAGTTTGGTGAAGATCTGAGTATGTAGTTTTTGACCTTATCTGGAACCTCATTTCTGAAAATTTGAAAATTCCTCAAAAATTCGTCCAAAAACTTGATGTCTCCAATCTCTTGTTTTGTACGTTTTTTCCACGTGTCTTGACATCCAATGTATCCCTGCAAAGTTTGGTGAAGATCTGAGTATGTAGTTTTTGACTTTATCTGGAACCTCCTATCTGAAAATTTGAAAATTCTTAAAAAATTCGTCCAAAATCTTGATGTCTCCAATCTCTTGTTTTGTACGTTTTTTCCACGTGTCTTGACATCCAATGTATCCCTGCAAAGTTTGGTGAAGATCTGAGTATGTCGTTTTTGACCTTATCTGGAACATCCTTTCTGAAAATTTGAAAATTCTTAAAAAATTCTTCCAAAATCTTGACGTCTCCAATCTCTTGTTTTGTACGTTTTTTCCACGTGTCTTGACATCCAATGTATCCCTGCAAAGTTTGGTGAAGATCTGAGTATGTAGTTTTTGACCTTATCTGGAACCTCCCATCTGAAAATTTGAAAATTCCTAAAAAATCCGTCCAAAATCTTGATGACCAATCTCTTGTTTTGTACGTTTTTTCCACGTGTCTTGACATCCAATGTATCCCTGCAAAGTTTGGTGAAGATCTGAGTATGTAGTTTTTGACCTTATCTGGAACCTCCTATCTGAAAATTTGAAAATTCTTAAAAAATTCGTCCAAAATCTTGATGTCTCCAATCTCTTGTTTTGTACGTTTTTTCCACGTGTCTTGACATCCAATGTATCCCTGCAATGTTTGGTGAAGATCTGAGTATGTAGTTTTTGACCTTATCTGGAACCTCCCATCTGAAAATTTGAAAATTCCTAAAAATTCCGTCCAAAATCTTGATGTCTCCAATCTCTTGTTTTGTACGTTTCTTCCACGTGTCTTGACATCCAATGTATCCCTGCAAAGTTTGGTGAAGATCTGAGTATGTCGTTTTTGACCTTATCTGGAACATCCTTTCTGAAAATTTGAAAATTCTTAAAAAATTCGTCCAAAATCTTAACGTCTCCAATCTCTTGTTTTGTACGTTTTTTCCACGTGTCTTGACATCCAATGTATCCCTGCAAAGTTTGGTGAAGATCTGAGTATGTAGTTTTTGACCTTATCTGGAACCTCCTATCTGAAAATTTGAAAATTCTTAAAAAATTCGTCCAAAATCTTGATGTCTCCAATCTCTTGTTTTGTACGTTTTTTCCTCGTGTCTTGACATCCAATGTATCCCTGCAAAGTTTGGTGAAGATCTGAGTATGTAGTTTTTGACCTTATTGGAACCTCCCATCTGAAAATTTGAAAATTCCTAAAAAATCCGTCCAAAATCTTGATGACCCCAATATCTTGTTTTGTACGTTTTTTCCACGTGTCTTGACATCCAGTGTATCCCTGCAAAGTTTGGTGAAGATCTGAGTATGTAGTTTTTGACCTTATATGGAACCTCCTCTCTGAAAATTTGAAAATTCTTAAAAAATTTGACCAAAATCTTGATGTCCCCAATCCTATGTTTTGTATGTTTTTTCCACGTGTCTTGACATCCAATGTATCCCTACAAAGTTTGGTGAAGATCTGAGTATGTAGTTTTTGACCTTATATGGAACCTCCTTTCTGAAAATTTGAAAATTCTTAAAAAATTCGTCCAAAATCTTGATGTCTCCACTCTCTTGTTTTGTACTTTTTTTCCACGTGTCTTGACATCGAATGTATCCCTGCAAAGTTTGGTGAAGATCTGAGTATGTAGTTTTTGACCATATATGGAACCTCCTTTCTGAAAATTTGAAAATTCTTAAAAAATTCGTCCAAAATCTTGATGTCTCCAATCTCTTGTTGTGTACGTTTTTTCCACGTGTGTTGACATTCAATGTATCCCTGCAAAGTTTGTTGAAGATCTGAGTATGCCGTTTTTGACCTTATCTGGAACATCCTTTCTGAAAATTTGAAAATTCCTAAAAAATCCGTCCAAAATCTTGATGACCCCAGTCTCTTGTTTTGTACGTTTTTTCCACGTGTCTTGACATCCAGTGTATCCCTGCAAAGTTTGGTGAAGATCTGAGTATGTAGTTTTTGACCTTATCTGGAACCTCCTATCTGAAAATTTGAAAATTCTTAAAAAAATCGTCCAAAATCTTGATGTCTCCAATCTCCTGTTTTGTACGTTTTTTTCCACATGTCTTGTCATCCAATGTATCCCTGCAATGTTTGGTGAAGATCTGAGTATGTAGTTTTTCACCTTATATGGAACCTCCTATCTGAAAATTTGAAAATTCTTAAAAAATTTGACCAAAATCTTGATATCCCCAATCCTATGTTTTGTAAGTTTTTTCCACGTGTCTTGACATCCAATGTATCCCTGCAAAGTTTGGTGAAGATCTGAGTATGTCGTTTTTGACCTTATCTGGAACATCCTTTCTGAAAATTTGAAAATTCTTAAAAAATTCGTCCTAAATCTTGACGTCTCCAATCTTTTGTTTTGTACGTTTTTTCCACGTGTCTTGACATCCAATGTATCCCTGCAAAGTTTGGTGAAGATCTGAGTATCTAGTTTTTGACCTTATCTGGAACCTCTCATCTGAAAATTTGAAAATTCCTAAAAAATCCGTCCAAAATCTTCATGACCCCAATCTCTTGTTTTGTATGTTTTTCCCACGTGTCTTGACATCCAATGTATCCCTGCAAAGTTTGGTGAAGATCTGAGTATGTAGTTTTTGACCTTATCTGGAACCTCATTTCTGAAAATTTGAAAATTCCTCAAAAATTCGTCCAAAAACTTGATGTCTCCAATCTCTTGTTTTGTACGTTTTTTCCACGTGTCTTGACATCCAATGTATCCCTGCAAAGTTTGGTGAAGATCTGAGTATGTAGTTTTTGACTTTATCTGGAACCTCCTATCTGAAAATTTGAAAATTCTTAAAAAATTCGTCCAAAATCTTGATGTCTCCAATCTATTGTTTTGTACGTTTTTTCCACGTGTCTTGACATCCAATGTATCCCTGCAAAGTTTGGTGAAGATCTGAGTATGTCGTTTTTGACCTTATCTCTAACATCCTTTCTGAAAATTTGAAAATTCTTAAAAAATTCGTCCAAAATCTTGACGTCTCCAATCTCTTGTTTTGTACGTTTTTTCCACGTGTCTTGACATACAATGTATCCCTGCAAAGTTTGGTGAAGATCTGAGTATGTAGTTTTTGACCTTATCTGGAACCTCCCATCTGAAAATTTGAAAATTCCTAAAAAATCCGTCCAAAATCTTGATGACCCAATCTCTTGTTTTGTACGTTTTTTCCACGTGTCTTGACATCCAATGTATCCCTGCAAAGTTTGGTGAAGATCTGAGTATGTAGTTTTTGACCTTATCTGGAACCTCCTATCTGAAAATTTGAAAATTCTTAAAAAATTCGTCCAAAATCTTGATGTCTCCAATCTCTTGTTTTGTACGTTTTTTCCACGTGTCTTGACATCCAATGTATCCCTGCAATGTTTGGTGAAGATCTGAGTATGTAGTTTTTGACCTTATCTGGAACCTCCCATCTGAAAATTTGAAAATTCCTAAAAATTCCGTCCAAAATCTTGATGTCTCCAATCTCTTGTTTTGTACGTTTTTTCCACGTGTCTTGACATCCAATGTATCCCTGCAAAGTTTGGTGAAGATCTGAGTATGTCGTTTTTGACCTTATCTGGAACATCCTTTCTGAAAATTTGAAAATTCTTAAAAAATTCGTCCAAAATCTTAACGTCTCCAATCTCTTGTTTTGTACGTTTTTTCCACGTGTCTTGACATCCAATGTATCCCTGCAAAGTTTGGTGAAGATCTGAGTATGTAGTTTTTGACCTTATCTGGAACCTCCTATCTGAAAATTTGAAAATTCTTAAAAAATTCGTCCAAAATCTTGATGTCTCCAATCTCTTGTTTTGTACGTTTTTTCCACGTGTCTTGACATCCAATGTATCCCTGCAAATGTTTGGTGAAGATCTGAGTATGTAGTTTTTGACCTTATCTGGAACCTCCCATCTGAAAATTTGAAAATTCCTAAAAAATCCGTCCAAAATCTTGATGTCTCCAATCTCTTGTTTTGTACGTTTTTTCCACGTGTCTTGACATCCAATGTATCCCTGCAAAGTTTGGTGAAGATCTGAGTATGTCGTTTTTGACCTTATCTGGAACATCCTTTCTGAAAATTTGAAAATTCTTAAAAAATTCGTCCAAAATCTTGACGTCTCCAATCTCTTGTTTTGTACGTTATTTCCACGTGTCTTGACATCCAATGTATCCCTGCAAAGTTTGGTGAAGATCTGAGTATGTAGTTTTTGACCTTATCTGGAACCTCCCATCTGAAAATTTGAAAATTCCTAAAAAATCCGTCCAAAATCTTGATGACCCAATATCTTGTTTTGTACGTTTTTTCCACGTGTCTTGACATCCAATGTATCCCTGCAAAGTTTGGTGAAGATATGAGTATGTAGTTTTTGACCTTATCTGGAACCTCCTATCTGAAAATTTGAAAATTCTTAAAAAATTCGTCCAAAATCTTGATAGTAGTGTAATTGGGTTGTTTCAACGCAATACTTGGTACGAGTGCATTCGTAGCCTCTTTTTTTATCAATTAAATATCATTTTTTGACATATATTGGCAATTTTTTGTCGATGTTTTAGCGCTTAGCGATATTTTAGCGAAATTTTCGAATTTTCCCATCTCATACTTGGTACGAATGCCATGATCTTACGTGATATAACTTAACCTATTGTTTTTTTTACTTATTGTTTCAAAATAATACTTTGTAGAGTAGTAGAATCAACCCGGTTCTGCAACATCAAGTGGTGCGCAGTGTTGCCAACTCCTCACTTGAAAAAATCACCAAGGTTTTTTTCCTGGTCTAACCTAACCTAAAGCAAGGAGCTGGCAACCTTGCATGAGGCTCCTTAATGGCCTGCTCCTGTATGGCATAAGCTCCATTTTCTCGCAGTGTTGCCAACTCCTCACTCAAAAAAATCACCAAGGTTTTTTTTCTTGGTCTAACCTAACTCAAAGCAAGGAGCTGGCAACCTTGCTTGTGCAATCAGCCCGTTTCACAAACCGAAAGTGGAGATCAGCGTTGCCAACTCCTCACTCGAAAAAAAATCACCAAGGTTTTTTTCTTGGTCTAACCTAACCTAAAGCAAGGAGCTGGCAGCCTTGCTTGTGCAATCAGCCCGTTTGACCGCCCTCAAGTGGAGATCAGCGTTGCCAACTCCTCACTCGAAAAAAAATCACCAAGGTTTTTTTTCTTGGTCTAACCTAACCTAAAGCAAGGAGCTGGCAACCTTGCTTGTGCAATCAGTCTGGTTGACCAACACCAAGTGGAGATCAGTGTTACCAACTCCTCACTCGAAAAAAAAATCACCAAGGTTTTTTTCTTGGTCTAACCTAACCTAAAGCATGGAGCTGGCAACCTTGCTTGTGCAATCAGTCTGGTTGACCGCCATCAAGTGAAGATCAGTGTTACCAACTCCTCACTCGAAAAAATCACCAAGGTTTTTTTCGAGGTCTAACCTAACCTAAAGCAAGGAGCTGGCAACCTTGCTTGAGACTTGCCTTACAGTGCATAAAGCAAGGTTGCCAACCTACTGGTACTTTTGCCATGGCCTTTTACAAAAAAAGAGAGAGAGAGGGAAGAGTTAAACAGCCGACAGCCCACCTACAGCCTTTTTTGGTCTAACCTAACCTAAAGCAAGGAGTTGGCAACTTTGCTTGAGGCTTGCCTTACAGTGCATAAAGCAATTTTTGCCAACCTACACACACACTGGGCAAGGAGAGGCGGCACTGCCGTAAAAGAGAGAGAGATGGGTGGATGGCAACACAGTATGTGTGTGCGTGTGTGTGTGTATAATATGTAGCATTATTAACTAGAGTGTGTTGGAAACCCACTTACAACTAAAAAAAAAATAGAGATGGCAACGTTGGTGTAAGATGAAGAGTGAGAGAGACCCATGGCTGGCAACAGTGGTGAGCGAATGTGCCATATCGTAATTTTCCAACTCCGTATACCGCGACCTTTGTAAACCTCGCTCTCTCGGGAACGATGTGCCACACACACGCGCGCGCGCGCCTGTATTGTGACGCAAACAAACAAATAATAATTATTGTTTTTTTTAGGATACCTGGCCCCTATAACCTCGCCAGGGTGCGTGGTGCCCAACACCAAAAAAAGTTCTATATAATGGTCGTGGGGCTATCAAAGCCGCCAACAATGCCTCTGTAGAGAGTTTTGTGAATTATTATTTTTTTTTTTTATTTGCGCACCGAACTAACTTACATTGTATTTTATAAAACTTTGTTGATTTTTTTTAGTATGTGGCAATTATTTTACGAATTATTTTTTAAAACTGCTCTGTGACCCTCTCGTTCTTCACGTCGTGGACGAAGGACTTCTCTGCGACCAGGATGACGCTACATAGAGTATCGGCGGGCAACGGACTGTTGAACTCGCAGACGACCTTGATGTTGGTGCGATCGTTGACCACAACCTGCTTTCTCTTAGATGTGTTGATGACGAACATCGGCCTGCGTGCTTTGAATTCGCTGGGCGTGTAGTACATGTCCACGTTTCCCTCGGTCACGCGTTTGTAAGCCGAGAACGCTTCAGTAGTGGGGTTGGTGGGGGGACCAGCACAAGAAAGGAAGAGTCTTCAAGCAGGTTTGGCTATACTTAAAACTAGGTCAACATAAGCATATGAGTTTTTCGATCAAGTGCGGAACCCCCTCTAATCCAAGATTTTTGTAAAAAATACCCCCCACTTGGGAATTTTTGAGAAAGGAAGAATTCCTCTCAGATTGATACTTACAAAAAGCACTTCTGTGATATTGTTTTGGCTATACCTGAAATTGAGCCCCACACACATACACGCACACACATACACACACACACACACACACACACACACACACACACACACACACGCACACACACGCACACACACATATTTATTTTACCTGGAATATTTCAATTGGGCACCAGGCTCAACTTGTATATCTAGTATTAAGATAATCTAGAATTGCTCCGTGACTCTCTCATTATTATAATCTATTCATATTTAGAGTCTGTCCAAGTTGTTATATAAAATTAATACACTTGGCATTAGGTCAGGCCTTCTGGGACACGCATGTCTGTGCAGGTCAGATTCCCGCGCCACGGAGTTGTGGGATCAATATTCGGGGCAATTTCTTGGCGCGGCAGGCAACAGGTGGGATCGGATCAATATTTCGAGCAGAACAATTCTTATTCGCTCTAGTAGTTCTATTGCCTGTAATTTCTCCTGCAGGAGTCTTATTCGATTTAGTTCCAGACAAATCCGCTCGCCTCAGCATGGAGGCGCTGCGGTCTGGATTGCATGTACGCTCAGCAGAAAAACGGGATGTACACTCAGGAGACAAAAATATAAGAAAAGGTCTCATGTTTCTGAATGCACCCCCAACCCACCCCCACACACCCCCAACCCACCCCCGCACACACACATACACCCACACACACACACACACACACACACACACACATATTTACTTCCGGTCCACTTCCGGTCCACTTCCAGTTTGAGTTCAATTGGGCACCAGGCCCAACTTGCATATCTAGTACTAAGACAATGTAATATGCAGAGGCTTTCTAGAATTGTTCTGTGACTCTTTCATTTCTCACATCATAAACATATGATTTTTCTCCTATGAGAATAACACTACATATGGTGTCATCAGGTAATGCTTCGTGGAATTCACAGACAATTTTAATGTTTGTCCTGTCGTTCACCACAACTTGTTTCCTTTTTGAAGTGTTGATGACAAACATGGGTCTCCGTGCTTTGAATTCATCTGGAGTGTAATACATATCAGTATTGCCTGTAGTGACACGTTTGAAGGAAGAAAAAGCCTCATATAATTTGAGGAAATCATTCTTGGACATGTCTAAATTGTAATTTTCTCTAGGAAAGACCTCATTTCTGCCATTTTTAAGATATATGTTCTTGATGTTGCAGCTATCAAATTTACTTGAATTTTTTTCCTGATTGTTGTGTCTCCCAGTCTGAAACAGTACCACCACAAAATCAGGCATGTCATATTGAATACTGGAGAATGAATTTGTAGCATCAAACTCATAATATGTACCAGTTGCGGGCCTCTGTACGCATTGATATGTATAAAATTGAAGAGGAACCTGTGGATTTTTTACTATATCAGCTTTGTGTTTAAGAGCATAACTGGCCTCATATTCAACAACAGGGATTCTTAACTCCATAGTCTGAATAATGCATTTGCCCTCATCAGGTAAGGTATTAGGCAGAGCTTCTCCTGTAGGGTTTAATGTGCTGTACCTCATCAAAGCATTATTATCATTGGCAGCTCTTCTAAATGTAATTCTTAACCCACCCTTCCACATAATATCTTTGTAATCCGAGAAGAATCCTGGCAACAGGCGCA
This sequence comes from Lepisma saccharinum, assembly GCF_977018435.1. Taxonomy (NCBI): domain Eukaryota; kingdom Metazoa; phylum Arthropoda; class Insecta; order Zygentoma; family Lepismatidae; genus Lepisma; species Lepisma saccharinum. Next base: position 211,488 of record NW_028142929.1, on the reverse strand, counting down.
TCGGGAACAGCACTGTGTGGCTCTTGGTTAATATTTTCTCGCCAGCCTCAAATCCGCCTATTTTGTAGTAAGAAGCCTCGGTTTTGGATAATTTTAATGTGGCCATAGCTGTGGAGGTAATGCCGGGATAATCCACTCTGTTTATAACAACGCCGTGCTTTCTGATCTCAATTTCAGAGAACAGATGCGGCACAAAATTGTCCACAAGTCTTATATTTGAATTTGCCGGATAATCTGTACCATCGAGCTTTACAACATCAAATTTGATGTATAAATCTGCTCTGTGGGGGTGTATAAATCCGTCCCCCACATCCAGATCAACCTCAATCTCTGTGTTGGGTTGATTTAAATTTGCAAATGTCCTCCTGTTTGGGGGGAATGATTGCAGCTCATAACTCTCAATATTTTCCATTGTATGTATTTTTATTTAAATGTTAATCTCTATGATAGCAGTTGTTGTGGCTCCAGCAAAATCAACTAATTCTTCTTTTTCATTGGTGACCATCAATTCGATGTAATCTATTCTGTTGTGGCACACAGGAAAATATAATGTTGGGGATGGATTGTAGATGATTGGCTCCATGAATTCAGAATTAGGTTTGAATGTTGCAATGATGCCTGTTTGTTTGTGAGTGCCTATGCCATTTGATTTGGTGATCATACCCTCGGCCACATTACAGTGAATATTCAGAGTTTCTATAGCCAAGAATTTGGGTATATTCATGGCAGTGTGTTTGATGGCCCGTTCAAGTTTTGTGTTGTTCTCAAATCCTAATAGCTCTCCTATAGTACCCAGATGCACTGTCTCCGTGGCAGATACAATCTCTACTCTGTGAGTGACAGAATTTTGACTTAACACCACACCTCTGGGTAACTGAGCATTTAGAGTGGAGAGATTATACTGTCCTGGAGTGATGACAATTTTTTGATCCCCTACTGCAATTGTGTTGTTGTGGTGTGTAATATTAGGGATCAAGTACATGCCGTAAAATGCTCTGAGAGCTATTGTTTTGGGATACACTATGTCATCATGCAATTTGAGTTTCAATATTGAATTTTGGCTGGTGAGATGGAATACCCCCATGATGTTTCAAATACCACAAGGCTTTTTGAAAATTTTCAATTGATGGTTTATTTATTTGAGACATATATCTGAGAACTGATAAACACAAATGTCCGCAATTAACATCTTTGAAGTTTTGAACACGGGCATTATTGTAATAAAGATTGGGTGATTTTAAATATTTTATTAAATTTTCAGGCGGATCACCTCCAAATGAATCAAACACAAATGCCTCATTTTTTAAATATTTAAGATAGCAAATCCAGTGAGTGCCCTGATTTTTGTACTCATCCAAATTAACAATGCCACACTCTTTGTTGAGTGGTTGTTCCGGTAAAGAATCAGACATGTACACACCTCTAAAATGTTTGATGCCCAGTGGCTTGATTAAAGCTTCAATATCTTGGTTTGTAAGCGCTTCTTGTTTTTTTTTAAACTTATTCATGGCTCTCTTAACACCTTTGCCTTGTTTCTCCATGGCCAGGTTATGGCGCCTCTGCTCATCTAATTCTGCTCTATTTTTCTTGGCATCTATTACTGTTTTTGCTATGGCGGCTGACCCCCCCGCCAAGCTCCCAACAGCCCCGAGAGCAGCTAAGATGGCAGGGATGGTAAATATGAAACCCCCCACATGTGATTTTTTCCTGGATTGCTGTAATTTTTTTAATTGGGGGGTGCTAAGCAACAATTTCATACCATGTCCCTTTGCAATACAAGAATTTTTTTTTCCTGCGCTGCTTTTTGGTTAAAAGACTGTCAATAGTTTTAAGAGATTTGAGACCTGCATAAGGTATTTGATACATAACACCCTTGGCCTTCATTGTAGGTTTATTATATACATATTCACAACCCCCACCCCAGTTTTTGTTTGGTGCTCATAGCTATGGTTGTTCCCAATGCTGATATTCTCTCACTCAAAGATGCATCTTTGCTTACAAATCTACCAAATGCAGCCTCTTCTAATTTCTTGTCTGCAACATGTCGCCTATCAAGATCAGAATGTGTGTTGTATGCTATGTCATGGTCTCTACAAGCAGCATCTAGGGGATTAACACCAGGATCCCCTCTGCTTAATCTATGATCCAATTTTGTGCCTGGACCACAATACTGATAGCCTGGAATGTGTAGTTCAAATGGCAGCTTGTTTATAATGTCATTAACAAGGCCCCGACCCTCAGAGACATTCCAAAATTTAGGTGGTAGAGTATTAATAATTTTTATGAGATATCCAATCCCCTTAGGGTCATTCACTATAAAATTAGACAATTTGGTGCTTATCATGTCCATAATTCCAACCTTTTCATTGTAAAAATTGTGGTTCCCAGCATTTTCCTCCCCAGCTATGACCAGCAACCTATCTACAAGTTTCCTGACATCATCAACCCACACAAATTCTTTAGGCAGGGTGTTGTATTGTTTGATTCCACTGCCAGTCTTGATCTGTGACCATATGGGCTTGATTAAATTATTGTATTTTGCTCCACTGCTCGTCTTGACTCTTTTTTGTGTGGGATCATTGTTCTGGTATAGAGCATCTGATTTTATTAATATTTCTTTATAATAATCATAATCTTGATCTGTATAGCTGCCAGGCCTTTTCCGAGTCATCAGTTCCCATAATCCAGGTGTGCCGGGGTACTTAACAAAAGCACCTTTTTCTCCGAGACGAGATTCTGAATATACAATCAGATCATCTCCCATAAATGTTACTCTGAAATTGCCAATTCTATGAATGATGCTCCATCACGCTCTGTGTCAGCATATAAGCCAAAAACCTCATCTTTGTTGTGTTTAGGTGTGGTTAAATGTTTTTGAGCAAGAAGACCCAATTCAACAGGGTCCTGAGTAGCTTCAATTCTTCTAGGAGCAATAGGACTAGGTGTATGAATACTGGAAAGTGGGGTGAATGGATAATCTAATATGTTCCTTGCAGCTACAGGTACAAGCTCTGTGATCAAGTTTTGATTTTGCTCTGTAACAGTTTTGATATTCTTACCTAAATTATTAATAGCGTCAATCACAGGCTGTTCTGCTTGTTTGTGTTTTTCATAAATTCCTCGGTTCTCTGATTTCCATCCCTTAAATCTTTTTACAAGATAATCTCTTAACTTAAGATCATCAATGATTGGCCTTTTCATGGTTGTTTATATACGTCTCAACGTCTAGAAAATCGTTGATTTTATTTCTGTATTTGCCACTATCAGGTGTTCTTGTCATATCAATTGTGACAAACCCATAACTGTCCTGGTTCCAGCACCTGCTGCAAATCTTGGAAAAATCATTGTAGCTCAGGTCCCGACCTACATATTCGTCATGTATGTGCTTGAGGTTCGTATGATCTTGATGAAACACACATATAAAATTGCTGTTGTCCCGGATCAGTTGCTTCGGTATTTTAGAAAAAGTCTGTGCCAGGTAGAAGCAATCAATGTTTTTGTGTCGGCCCTGTGTGAAGAAATTTCTAACCTTGTTTTGATTATCCAGTATAATGTCATCAAACACAACAACAGAATTATCGAGACATTCATCAAGTGGCTTAACATCTGGTTCAAAAGTGGCTATATCCAATCCATCATATAGTTTTATCAACTGCTGATATTTTAATTGTTCCAAGCTCTTAGAGAAAACATACAAGTGCGTGTCTTTCCAGTCTAACCAGTTGGGTGCCAATAAAAAATTATCAACCATTAGTGTAGTTTTACCACAAGCAGATGGCCCAACAATAAGACACCTAATATTATCAGGTAGCAGGTCGCCATTTCTCTTATTCTGCTGTTCAGGTTCTGGCAGTCTTTTTATAACATCCCAGGTGCTCATATTATTATTTTGTCTGCATCGATCCAGCTGTTTTCCGGATGACCTAGCCATTTGACAAATAACTTGTTGCCTTTTCTGCGGATAATTTTTTCTATGAGATATGTGTCGGGCTGCTTAGTTTTGCTGAGTTCTTCTTCATAGAATCTGCCTTTGAGAATTTCTCCTCGGTGATCTTTTATTATATACGTGTTACGGCTCCCGGGTTTAATTTGAGCCACTGTAAATAATTCAGTGCTCCAGTTCCTTGTAAAGCCTCTCTTGAATAAGTGCTTATATTTGCTGATTCTTACTTGATCACCCACCCTGTATTTGGCCTTTCTTGTTGTTGGCTGGTATCTAGGATAATAAACAGTGCTGATCAATTTTTGCTCATCAGATGAAGTTACTTCGGAGGGTCTCATGTTGATTGTGGAATGGACCGAGTTGTTATATTTATGTAGAAGTTCTGGAAGAATATTAATCCATTTATAATTACCTTGGAGTGTAAATTGTTTATACATAAGATTTTTTAAGGTTCTGTTGAATCTCTCTACAATTGAGGCCTTGAGGTCACTGTAACTCGAGTAATGTTTTATTGCCTGGCTTTTAATAAATTGTTGAAACACTGAATTATAAAATTCTTTGCCATTATCTGTTTGCAAATAGCGCGGGGATCTTCCACTCTGATTGATGATTGTCCTGAAGGCTTCTGTAACACATTTTCCAGTCTTGGATTTGAGTGGCAGAGCCCAGGCAAATTTTGAAAATGTGTCTATCACAGTGAGTAGATACTTGTAGCCCTTGTTGATTTTGTCTAAGTTTTTCAACTGTCCACTTGACAACTCAATCAAGTCGCTTTGCCATAAATCATCTATGCCCTTTGTGACTACCGGGAGTCTCTTAAAATTATGTCTGGCCTGTCTGTGTAATTCATCAACAATAATTTGTCTAGACATAATATGTAAACAAGAATATTGCAAATATAGGGTGTTCAGCAGCTGAGACTGCAGGATTTTCTAAATATAATTTGTCCCCTATTTGTATTTTAAATTCCAGAGAGCCATCATCTTCAGTATAGGCTGTTTCCAATGTATTCGGGTCTGTAAAATCCTCCAATTCTACACTGGTGATTTTCACTTTGTTGTCAGCATTTGTTATTGATAAGGTGGGGTAGTGGTGTGCCTGTGGCTGATGCCAATATTTGATCTTGATTGGTCTCAATGTGCCCCCAACAAAAAACTGGTAATAAAATTGTGCAGGGGACAGCATATATATTTTGCCACCTGCTGTAAATGGAGAATCGTATTCTTTGTTGGGGATGCTGTACAATTCAAGAATTACTGTATGTTTTGGATTCTCGATTATGCCTGTTATTTCCTTTTCTGCTGTGAGCAATCTGCTTGTTACAGAATCAAGATGCTCATTGATGGTCCTAACAATCTCATCGTGCCCCGGCTTGATTTTTATTTCCACACCAAGTTTCTTGTATTGTTGCACAATATCTTGTAGCTGGGTGGCAAAAACAGACAGAGCATTTGCTTGATTGGATTCCATGGTCCCTAGCTGTTGCTTGATATTAGCTACAATTTGTTGCAAATTTTCAACAATTGCCAATTTTGAATTTTGAGCAGTAAGATCATGGACCTGTCTTCTGATATCCTCAAACAGGGCATGCAGTTCATTAATATGTTGATTGGTTGGTAGAGTGGCCACTGTCTGAGTGAGTTGTTTGATCTCTGTTTGGATATTCTTGATATCTTCTGATTTCAATATGCGATTCACTGCCCTCTTAATATTTTTAAGTTCCTGTGATGTGGGCAGATTTGATACTGTATTTTGCAGAAATTCAAGTGCCAATTTCACATTGTTTAATTCAGAAGCATCAGCCACATTTTGCATAGCATTTTGGAGCAGGGCTATATCTGCCTGAGAGGGTGTTGAATGTTGTAAAATTTCAAGCTTTGTTTGGATATCATCGATCAAGTGATGGAAATGAGGTAGTTCAGATTCAGTGTTGAGGTTTTCAAGCTTTGTGATTTGTTGCTGGACACTGACAAGTGTATCTACAATCCCAGGCAGGCGGGATTCTAGTACATTTGCCAAATCACTTTGCACTGCTGCTATTGTACCTTCAAGGTGGGTTATGGAACTTTGAATTTTTCCAAAATCTTCATATGTTTCAAGTTGCAGCTTAACACTCCGAGTTATTGCATTCAAAGCATCGGAAGATGGCAAATTGTTCATAAAATTTTCAAGTGTCTCAATTTTTTCTTTAACCTCGGCTATGGCATTGTTCAGGGGGTCCAGATTAGGTATTTGGAGTGACTGAATCTGTTCCTTTAGAGTGGAAATCACTAGATCAAAATCTTCTTGTGATTTTATGCTTTTGACAATTGCTTGGAGCTGTGCTTGGACATTATTTATCTGCTCTTCTAATTGCTGTTTCAATTGCTCAGAATTGGTGGCCTGGGTCTTAAATTTGGCTTGAAGAGCTGCTACAGCTTCTTCCAAACTTTGAAAATTATCCAATGTAGCCAGGTCAGTATATTTCTGAAGCAACAATTTGAGTTCAGAGTCAATTTTAAGAAGAGGGTCCATGCATTGTGATTGTAAATTTGTAATTTCTAATTGAAGACTGGCATTGAGTGTAGTTTGTAAAGCTAGTAAATCACTTCTTAATTTCTTGACTCTGACATCAAGCATCAGAATCTCATCACTGTGATCTTCATGCCTTGTATGGCCAAATATATCATTAGGCATTTTGATTTATTGGTTATTTATTATTGAATATCTAATTCTTAATTCTATAAAAAAGGGTATAAGCTTGTCATAGGATCCAGGGACCTCAATATATAAGCAGTCACCAGCAGAAACAGTATATACAGTGCCAGAAACCATGTTTGAGTGCTTGATTCTGTAAATATTTCTCCCTACTGAAATTTTAACATCACCCTCGGGGGTTGTAATAAATTGCAATTGCCCACCTACAGGTAATTGGTAATGATTTAAATTATTGTTAAATATGTACAATATTTTGCCTGTTTCATCTTCAATATCTGTGAGTATGCTGTTCAGATGAATAATTAACAAGCCACTCAGTTTAGACAGCATATCAGGAGAGGGTTGTGGTGTCGGCAGGTCCATAATAGCCTGTTTTTTGAACCCAAATAAGTTCATAGGCATGTTTATTTATTTCAAATCATGCTCTGTGTTTGTGCATTGTTTCCCACTTTTCAAATCACAATGACCCCACGGTAGAGTATGTATGCCACATGATAAAATGCATCTCTTATCATCATGTGGGTCCAGAGCCACTTTTCTTACAACATTTGAAGTCACTGAGTGATCCACACTCTGAATTCTGCATTCTGATGTTTTGATTGTGCTACATGATTTGAGGCAATTTTCATAATCTTCAATTTGGAGATCTTTTTCAACAGTTACTTTGAAAATGCCCTTGGCTTTTTTGGCAACAGCACCACTACATGTTTCAAAGCTGTACATCTTGGCACTTAACCCAACAAATTTCACAATAACATCACCAAGTGTCTCATCTTTTAACATGCCGGGTACTTTTTTGTTGTGGGGTTGAATATTCAGATGGCCTGGCAATTCACTGGTATCAAAATATTTAAACAATTCAGGCTGTGCCATATCTTGATAAACATCTTCTGTCTGAATATCAAGGATAAAACTATCCGTGTCCATGTACATCAGTTTTACACGATCACCATAAAAAGGTTTCAACACATCATAATACAATGTTAACATATGTAATTTGGCCGAATCCAATATCACAGCCCCTTCATAAATAGGCTTATCAAACTTAATCTCTGTTTTTTTCATGTTGAAAAGTGCCATGTGCTCATCATAAATTCTTCTGTAATTGAAGTTGGGCTTTGCAACCAATTTTTTGCTCCGGCTGGGGTCAGTAATTATTTTAACATCGGTATGTTTTCTGACATTTTCAATTGTTTTGCCATACACGGAATTGACCATCAATTTAAACAAGGTCTTATCAAATTCGCTCTTTGCAGATGTTCGAAGCTCTGTATTTGTGTCAATGTATGGTTTCAACCATCTTGAGTGCCTGAACCTCAAAACTTTTCCAACTTTGGTCACTTGAACACCATGTTTCATCAGGAACTGGAGGTTCTTGTAATATATGCCATAACCTTGTTTCGGCTCCAGTGTCATCATGAGCTTCTTCTGTTCAGAGCCGGGTGGGCACTGAACCTCGGAAATTGGGGGCAGATCAGGAAATTTTTTGTGCAAATCATCTGGAATTGTCAGATCAACCTCTAAGAAGAGCCCACGGTCACCATCATCAAAGTCCTTAAGATCTTCAATATTGAAATCTTCGACCCATTCAAGCTCTGCATATGGCAGTTTTTGCATCATGGCGTAACCATAGAGGCTGTTTGCATCTACATACTCTATATAATTTGATGGCCGTGTTGGATCATAATCAGGCATATATTTATTATTTGCTCTGGCATATCTCTGGGAACATTGCACCATCCCTCCTCTTATACATTTCTCCATAAACAAGTACATATCTTGATCTTGGATCAGATCCAATTGCATTTTAGTGTTTAAAAACATTGCAGACCATGCTAGACCCGAGGCACTGTAAAAATACACTGGGTCCAACCCATAATTTTGCATGGAAGATTTTCTGAATACCTGCATTACATCAGCTGAGAGGGTCACATCAAGTTTCAAATAAGCCATGTGATAATCACCAAATGTCTTGCATTTTAAACTGTTCCACATCAATTGGGCATGGTGATAATCTTCATCAGTGATTCCAGATCCTCTGATTTTGCTGTAAAATGCTTCTTGTGGTGGCAGGGAACATTCATCAAATTTAGAAAAATCTGTAACATAGTCATATGGATATACACCTTTCCGCCTAATTAATTTCAGGTCCTGATTTGGAAACAATGCACGTGTGATTTTGAATTGGTCATCAGATAATTGAGAGGCCAGTGTAGCCAGGCTAGCAGGTAAAATTCTGTAAGAATCAAGAAATCTTAATTGAATAGGAACACCATCAACTTTAATTTTCTTGCTAATGGCAATATATTTCTCATCATTTTCAGCTAAAATATTTAAATTCTGCTTGTCAAACCCCTCGTACCTGATCAGATGATGGAAATCATAATTGGATGCTCCATGGCAAAATATAGGGACAAATTTTGGTCTCTTGATCTTAATATTACAGCTATTACACAGGGCCTTTAAGAATTTACCATCTGTATGAGAATGGTGTTTCACCTTGATATTTGTATCTGAAAATTCAGAATCACATACCGGGCATTTTTCTGCATTGTTGAAATCTTCAATCTGTTTCTCTGTTAAAGGCAACATGGGTGTTGATTTTAATAAGATGTTAGATGCTATGTCACGGCACTCATTTTCTATTCTATGTGCAAATATTTTGATGGCATTTGCTCCCAAGTATGAGCGTGGCTCACTAGCTGCACCGTCCCGCATAACCACATAGCAAAAACTGGAAGGCTCATGTAGCTGGTACGGCGTAATTGTAGAATCTTCAGGATCTGGGCTACAAAATGCAAGAGGTTTGAGATTCGATTCAAAATCACAGACAATATATGCTGGGTGTTCCAACAAGGCTTCAAACTTATTGAATTTTGCTTTTTCACCTGGCATTGGCATCACCATATGAACAGGTTTATGGTTGCCACAGTATTTCAGATGCTCAATTAACTTGTTTTTGGCAATTTCTGCACTCTCTTCACGAACCCCTTTCACCATTTTCCTGCCATCAAATACAGTCAAGCATCTTCTGCACAACTTAAATATTTTTTTATATTTGTCTAGCTGTGTTCTCACCAAAGCTTCAAGATTTTTTATCAGAGTGAAATGATATGTGCCATCCCCTTCAATTAAGAGCAGATCAATCGGAACGGCAGAATCATCGTCAAATGTACTGATTCTAAGAGGTGCTATCGGGCAATTGTCACGACCAGTGGAACAAATAAATACGTTAATAGATAACTGTTTATCATTGTTATCCCTGGCTCTTTTTTCAAATTTATCAATGTTCTGAACTAACATTGGATATTCTAAGCCCTCCATTGCCTCGTCAAATTGATGTTCATGTTGTTTGTAATAACTTATTCTCTCAGGATGGCTTGAAACTGGATACAAGGCAGCTAAAATACACCACAGAAAGCATTTCTGGTCGGGATTTTGTATGTTAACCACGGCTTGTTTGTTTTTGATATTGTCAGGCAATGGAAGATATGTAGATCCTTGTAATGGACTGAATTCGGAAATGTTAACATATAACTTGTGTGGAGAACCGCATAGAGTCCAGCCACTCTCTTTTGCAGCAAATTCAGAGTGTTTGATGTTCAATTGGTCCATCAAACTGCTTATTACTGTGTCTGAATTTGCATTTGAATGTACAGGTACAGTTTCCGTTATGTGGGACTGTGTAAATTTTGTGCCGTTTGGTTTCTTATATTGTGTAAACAATTTGAGGGACAGCTTATAAGAGCCATTTTGTGCATTAAGAATTGCCTGCACATCAGGTTTTTTACTGTTCAAAAAATTCTCAATGTCACATTTTGGCTCTGATACAAAACAGTGATCCCTAAGCTGGCCATTAAAACTGCTACGGATAGGTGGTGCATGGCGTGGCTGTTTTGCAGGTCCAGCATTAACAGGTATTTCGTGCTTTCTTTTCGGAGCAGATGTGGATGGTTGTGTTGATGACTGTACAGAGCAAGTATCTTTATGTCTATTTAAGAAGTAATCCATGCTATATTCTATAAGGCATTCGGGGGATATTATTCTGGGAATTCTGTATTTGTCCGGGTTGCAAATCTTTTGGTGTCTGGCCCAATTAGAGCTTAATATATTTTTATTGCATAGGTCGCAATATTTTTGTTTTGGCATTTTACTTGTTGTTTATTCTGGGCTTCAATTCAAAACTTTATACTCAACAGTTAGGTTCGGCTGTGTGATTTGTATATTTAGTGTATATACTTAATATTAATAATATTAATATTATTAATAATTTTTATCCTCGGTTTTATTATATAATTTTTGGGGTTTTAAATCAAAACTCTATGCCTATCTTATGACAGGTTGTAAGGCCAATGGCCCACAAGTGGAAATATTGATCTAAACTGACCTTCCGCAAATGCCTGCGCGGACATGCATGTCTAGCCCAATGGCCTTGTGATGTATTGATTTTTGTATAACAGGCTGGGACAGATATAAGCTTAACTCTAAATATGAATAGATTATAATAAACAAGCTGGATATCAGGCAAAATATTGTTCAATATACCAGAAATATGAATTAAAACAAATAATCCTGTAAGTATGAGAAATACTGTAATAATACGTCTGTTCTTCTCAAGCACTGTAATAACACGTCTGTTCTTTTCAAGCACTCTCACAATACTGGCTGATGCAATGCAAGAGCTCTTGCATCATAATTTGTTGCTGGTGTTGCAAAACATGAAGCAAGAGCTATTGCATCATGTTTTGTTGCGGGTGTTGCAAAGCATGAAGCAAGAGCTATTGCATTACATGTGTGTGTGCGTGTGTGTGTGCGTGTGTGTGTGAGTGTGTGTGTGTGTGTGTGTGTGTGTGTGTGTGTGTGTGTGTGTGTGTGTGTGTGTGTGTGCGTGTATGTGTGTGGGGCTCAATTTCAGGTATAGCCAAAACAATATCACAGAAGTGCTTTTTGTAAGTATCAATCTGAGAGGAATTCTTATTTTCTCAAAAATTCCCAAGTGGGGGGCATTTTTTACAAAAATCTTGGATTAGAGGGGGTTCCGCACTTGATCGAAAAACTCATATGCTTATGTTGACCTAGTTTTAAGTATAGCCAAACCTGCTTGAAGACTCTTCCTTTCTTGTGCTGGTCCCCCCACCAACCCCACTACTCGCTTCGTAAAGTTTGAGGTAATCGTCTTTGGTCATGTCGAGGTTGTAATTCTCGCGCGGGAACACTTCGTTGCGTCCATTTTTGAGATAAACGTTCTTGATTTTGCAGTCGTCGAATTTGCTGGAATCTTTTTCCTGGTTGTTATCGCGCCTGGTCTCAAAGAGCACTACGACGAAATCTGGCATGTCGAACTGTATGTTGTTGAACTGAGTCGTCACGTCGAATTCCATGTGACTTCCCGACGCCACCTTCTGCACGCACTGGTAACTGTGAAAGTGAATCGCCACCTGAGGACTTTTCAAGATCTCTGCTTTGTACTTGAGGGCGTAGTTCGTTTCGTATTCCACGATCGGCATTCTCAATTCCATGCTCCGGATGACGCATTTCGCCGCTTCGGGTAAAGTGTTGGCTATCGGCGTGCCGTCGGCGTTCAAGTTGGTGTATCGCATCAGTGCATCGTTGTCGTTGGCCGCTCTTCGAAAGGTGACGCGCAGTCCTCCCTTCCACATGATCTCCTTGTAGTCCGAGAAGAAACCGGGCAGCAGACGCATGGGAAAGAGCACCGTGTGACTTGTCGTCGATATTTTGGTCCCCGCTTCGAATCCTCCCGCTTGATAGTACGCCGCGTCCGTTTGGGATAATTTCAACGTTCCCACTGCCGTCGACGTGATGCCAGGATAATCGATTCTGTCGATGACGGTACCGTGTTTCCTCACCTCCACCTGCGAGAACAGGTGAGGCACGAAGTTGTCCACGAGTTTCAAATTGGCATTGGGCGGAAAGGCTTCTCCGCTTTCTTTCTTCACCACGTCGAATTGAAGGTAGAGGTCCGCTCTGTGAGGATGAACGAACCCGTCCCCTACGTCCACGTCGTATTCGATCTCCCTGTTCGCCTCGTTGAGATTGGCGAACGTGCGACGGTTGGGAGGGAAAGATTGCAATTCGTAACTTTCGATTTGCTCCATTCTCACTATGTGTGTTATTTATTATACGCTGATCTCCACGATGGCAGTGGTCGTTGCACCTGCGAAATCCACCACCTCTCCTTTCTCGTTCGTCACCACCAACTCTATGTCGTCTATGCGGTTGCGACATACTGGAAAATAGATCGGCGAAGAGGGCGTGTAGATGATCGGTTCCATGAACTCGGAACTTGGTTTGAACGTGGCTATGATTCCCGTCTGCTTGTGACTTCCTAACAATTCGTCCGAAGATTTCGTGATCATGCCTTCCGCCACGTTACAGTGTACGTTCAGAGTCTCTATGGCTAGAAATTTAGGAATATTGACTGCTACGTGATTGATGCCAGCTTCGAGTTTCGTGTCGTTGTCGAAACCTAAAAGTTCTCCCATGGTGCCAAGGTCCACGGTCTCCGTCGCGGATAGGATTTCCACTCTGTGCGTGACCGAATTTTGAGAAAGGTACGTGCCTTTGGGTAACTGAGCTTGCAAAGTGGAAAGATTGTATTGGCCTGGGGTGACAACGATGTGTTCGCTTCCGACACTAATTTTGTTGTTGTGATGCGTGACGTTAGGTATGAGGTACATGCTGTAGAATGCACGCAGAGCCACGGATTTAGGATAGACGATGTCGTCGTGCAGCGTGAGTTTCAAGATTGAAGATTCGCTCGTGAGATGGAACACGCCCATCGTGTTTCAGGTTCCACAGTGCTTTCTGGAAATCTTCGATCGTAGGGTTATTTATTTTAGAGAGAAACGCGAGCACGGAGAGGCAGAGATGACCGCAGTTCACGTCTCCGAAATCTTGAATGCGTTCGTCGTTGTAGTATATAGAGGTTTTGTTCGTTTTCAGATAATGGACTAAATTTGTAGGTGGAACACCTCCGAAAGAATCGAAAACGAATGCTTTCTTATTGTCGTTTTTGTGGTAACATATCCAATGCGTGCCTGGATTTTCTTGATTGTCCAAGTTGACTACTCCACATTCTCTTCTTTTGACGGTTGAAGGTAACGAGTCGGACATGAAAACTCCTCTGAAGTGTTTGATTCGTAACGGTTCGATCAGAGATTCAATGTCTCGGTTGGTGAGTGCTGCTGTTTCTTTTTTTTAAACTTTTTCATCACGCCCTTCCCCCCTTTCTTCTCCATGGCCAGGTTGTGACGTTTCTGTTCTTCCAACTCGGCCTTGTTCTTCTTCGAGTCGATGACGGTTTTCGCGATGGCGGCACTTCCGCCGGCCAAACTTCCCACGGCCCCCAATGCTGCCAGGATGGCCGGGATGCTGAATATGAAACCTCCGATCTTTTGCTGTTTCCGCGAACGCTGCAAGCGTCTCAATTGAGGTGTGCTGAGCAGCAATTTCATTCCATGTCCTTTCGACAAGCAAGAACGTTTCTTCTCGCGTTGTTTCTTGGTGAGTAACCCATCGAGGGCACCTAGATTTTTTAGATTCGAATATGGTATCTGGTACACGACACCCTTGGGCTTCATGTTGATGCTCTATGTGTTATTTTCACGGTATGTTATTTATATATAAATGTTCTGAGATTTTTTTTTTCAATGGATGTTATTTTATATATACTCCGCGTAGCCCCGTTACACAAATTCTATTACATGCTTTGTTTTCTTACCAAGAAGTTCCTTTGTCCCCTTGTACACGATTCGAGTTTTGTTCTCGATTAAGATAGCTAGCTTCTCGTCGGATAACATGCTGGCGTATCGATCTGGTAAAAATAGACTGTATTGTCCGTTGAGCAACAGACGCACCTTGGGACCATACTGGGTAGAAACGATTGAACCGGAAGTTATCGTGTAAGGTTTGTCAACTTCCAATTCCTGAATTTTTACATACTCGACTGACAAATTTAGCATTTGTTTTAATTCTTGGAGGTCACTTATTTTTTCACTCGTCATATCAAAGAGAAATTTCAGGGTGTTAGAGAATTTTTAATTTTTCACAATGTGTGTTATTTATATATATATTTTTTTCACGAGATTTTTTTTTGTATCGAATATTTTTTTTAACAGAGGAAGAAAGTTCGTGCTTCCGAAAACGCGATGATGTGCGTGATGATTTCTTCCGTCTCCTGCATAGATTTTCTCCAATCATCGGTGCCCCGTCTTCTCCCCTGCCTCGCCTCGTACAGTTCGTCCAACCTCTCGTTCAATTTTTCCCCTGCAGCCGACAGAAGAGTGTCGAGATCGCCGCACCTCATTCCACTGATCTCCCGAAGACGGTCCTTGAGAACTATTTCGCATCCCATGTGAAATGCCGGCGTCGTTTTAGCTATGATCACAAGTTTATTAACATCTACGTTAACTACCTTTTGAATATTTTAGATAGTAGTTCGTGCGGCAAATCAGTTATGCAAGCCATGTTGTTTTTTTTTACTGTATGTTATTTATATACCCCACCCCAATTTTTGTTTTGTGTTCATGGCGATGGTGGTACCCAGTGCGGCGACCCGTTCACCCAACGATGCGTCTCTGCTCACGAAACTTTCGAAAGCTGCATGTTCCAATTTCTTGTCTGCTTCGTGACGTGCGTCCAGATTCGTCTGCGTGGTGTTGTAGGCGATGTCGTGATCTTTGCATGCCGCGTCCAACGGATTCACACCCTTGTCTCCTCTCTCCAATCTTTTCTCGAGTTTGTACCCGGTCCGCAGTACTGGTAGCCAGGTAGATGCATCTCGAAAGGTAACTTGTTGATGATGTCGTTCACGAGTCCCTTTCCTTCGGCACGTTCCAAAAATTTCGGAGGCAGCGTGTTGATGATTTTGATCAGGTAACCTATGCCCTTGTCGTCGTTCACGATGAAGTTGGAAAGTTTCGTGCTGATCATGTCCACGATGCCAACCTTCTCGTTGTAGAAATTACGATTGCCTGCATTCTCTTCGCCGGCTATCACCAACAATCGGTCCACGAGTTTCCTAACGTCGTCCACCCAAACGAATTCTTTTTGTAACGTGTTGTAGCGTTTGACGCCGCTGCCTGTTTGACCTGGTTCCAAATCGGTTTGATGAGATTCCTGTACTTCTCGCCGCTGCTCGATTTCACCCTATTCTGCGAGGCGTCGTTGTTCTGGTACAAGGCATCCGTCATGATCAGAATTTCCTTGTAACTTTGGTAATCTTCGTCGGTGTAATCTTTCGGCTGCTTTTTGGCGACGAGTTCCCACAGTCCCACAGTGCCGGATACCTGTTCCAACTATCCTTGTCGCCTAAATTGACTTTAATGTCGTTGCCTTCGAAGGTCACCTTCCTTCGATTTCCCCAATCTTCCACACCACACCCGCCGCCTTCGTTGCTTTCCATGCTCGGATACAATCCGAACACTTCATCCTTGTCGAACTTCCCCCGTGCTCAGGTAGTTTTGTGCCAAAGGTCCCAACTCGATCTTATCCGAAGACGACGTGCTGCCTATGTGCTCGATGTCGTGCCGGTACTTCCTTCAGTTCGACGGCGTCGAAGGAATGCTTGAAATGGGCGTGGGTACAGCGTAACTTTAGCTGCGAGTGGTACGAGTTCGTTGATCAAATTTTATTTTGTTCCGTAACACTTTTAATTTCTTTACCTAGACCGCTGATGGCATCGATCACGGGTTGATCCTGACGTTTCTTCTCTTCGTAGGAATCCGCGATTCTCGGATTTCCAACCTTTGAAGCGTTTCGCGAGGTAATCTCGCAACTTGAGATTTTCGTCTTCGATTTTTCGTTTCGTCATGACGAGGAAACCCATCGACGGAAATACAGAAACAAAATCAACGATTTCTAAACGTTGCAACGTTGTGAGAAACGACGTGTATAAATAACGTCATGACGAAACGAAAATCGAAGACGAAAATCTCAAGTTGCGAGATTACCTCGCGAAACGCTTCAAATGTTGGAAATCCGAGAATCGCGGATTCTACGAAGAGAAGAAACGTCAGGATCAACCCGTGATCGATGCCATCAGCGGTCTAGGTAAAGAAATTAAAAGTGTTACGGAACAAAATAAAAATTTGATCAACGAACTCGTACCACTCGCAGCTAAAAGTTACGATGTACCCACGCCCATTTCAAGCATTCCTTCGACGCCGTTCGAACTGAAGGACGTACCGGCACGACATCGAGCCATAGGCAGCACGTCGTCTTCGGATAAGATCGAGTTGGGACCTTTGGCACAAAACTACCTGAGCACGGGGAAGTTCGACAAGGATGAAGTGTTCGGATTGTATCCGAGCATGGAAAGCAACGAAGGCGGCGGTGTGGTGTGGAAGATTGGGAAATCGAAGGTGACCTTCGAAGGCAACGACATTAAAGTCAATTTAGGCGACAAGGATAGTTGGAACAGGTATCCCGGCACTGTGGGACTGTGGGAACTCGTCGCCAAAAAGCAGCCGAAAGATTACACCGACGAAGATTACCAAAGTTACAAGGAAATTCTGATCATGACGGATGCCTTGTACCAGAACAACGACGCCTCGCAGAATAGGGTGAAATCGAGCAGCGGCGAGAAGTACAGGAATCTCATCAAACCGATTTGGAACCAGGTCAAAACAGGCAGCGGCGTCAAACGCTACAACACGTTACAAAAAGAATTCGTTTGGGTGGACGACGTTAGGAAACTCGTGGACCGATTGTTGGTGATAGCCGGCGAAGAGAATGCAGGCAATCGTAATTTCTACAACGAGAAGGTTGGCATCGTGGACATGATCAGCACGAAACTTTCCAACTTCATCGTGAACGACGACAAGGGCATAGGAGTAGTTGTATTTACGGTGAAACCAGTGCAAGAAAGGAAGAGCCTCTCAAGCAGGTTTGGCTATACTTAAAACTAGGCAACATGCCTATATGAGGTTTTTGCTCCAGTGTGGAACCCCCTCTAATCCAATATTTTTGTAAAAAATGCCCCCCCACTTGGGAATTTTTGAGAAAGGAAGAATTCCTCTCAGATTGATACTTACAAAAGGCACTTCTGTGATATTGTTTTGGCTATACCTGAAATTGAGCCAAAAACACACACACACACACACCCACACACACACACACACACGCACACACACACACACACACACACACACACACACACACACACACACGCACACGCACACACACACACACACACACACACACACATGTAATGCAATAGCTCTTGCTTCATGCTTTGCAACACCAGCAACAAAACATGATGCAATAGCTCTTGCTTCATGCTTTGCAACACCAGCAACAAATTATGATGCAAGAGCTCTTGCATTGCATCAGCCAGTATTGTGAGAGTGCTTGAAAAGAACAGACGTGTTATTACAGTGCTTGAGAAGATCAGACGTATTATTACAGTATTTCTCATACTTACAGGATTATTTGTTTTAATTCATATTTCTGGTATATTGATGCCTGATATTCAGCTTGTTTATTATAATCACTCCCAGCCTGTTATACAAAAATCAATACATCACAAGGCCATTGGGCTAGACATGCATGTCCGCGCTGGCAATTGCGGAAGGTCAGTTTAGATCAATATTTCCACTCGTGGGCCATTGGCCTCACAACCTGTCATAAGATAGGCATAGAGTTTTGATTTAAAACCCCAAGAATTATATAATAAAACCGAGGATAAAAATTATTAATAATATTAATATTATTAATATTAAGTATATACACTAAATATACAAATCACACAGCCGAACCTAACTGTTGAGTATAAAGTTTTGAATTGAAGCCCAGAATAAACAACAAGTAAAATGCCAAAACAAAAATATTGCGACCAATGCAATAAAAATATATTAAGCTCTAATTGGGCCAGACACCAAAAGATTTGTAACCCAGACAAATACAGAACTCCCAGAATAATATGCCCCAAATGCCATATAGAATATAGCATGGATTACTTCTTAAATAGACATAAAGATACTTGCTCTGTACAGTCATCAACACAACCATCTACATCTGGTCCGAAAAGAAAGCACGAAGCACCTGTTAATGCTGGACCTGCAAAACAGCCACGCAATGCACCACCTATCCGTAGCAGTTTTAATGGCCAATTAAGAGATCACCGGTTTGTATCAGAGCCAAAATGTGGCATTCAGAATTTTTTGAACAGTGTAAATCCTGATGTGCAGGCAATTCTGAATGCACAAAATGGCTCTTATAAGCTCTCCCTCAAATTGTTTATACAATATAAGAAACCAAACGGCACAAAATTTACACAGCCCCACATAACAGAAACTGTACCGGTATATTCAAATGCAAATTCAGACACAGTAATAAGCAGTTTGATGGACCAATTGAACATCAAACACTCTGAATTTGCTGCAAAAGAGAGTGGCTGGAGCCTATGCGGCTCCCCACACAAGTTATATGTTAACATTTCCGAATTCAGCCCATTACAAGGATCTACATATCTTCCATTACCTGACAATATCAAAAACAAACAAGCTGTGGTCAACATAAAAAATACCGACCAGAAATGTTTTCTGTGGTGTATTTTAGCTGCCTTGTATCCAGTTTCAAGAAATCCTGAGAGAATAACTTATTACAAACAACATGAACATGATTTTGACGAGGCAATGGAGGGTTTAGAATATCCAATGTTAGTTCAGAACATTGATAAATTTGAAAAAAGGACCAAACATATCAAGCAATTATCTATTAACGTTTTTATTTGTTCCACTGGTCGTGACAATTGCCCGATAGCACCTCTCAGAATCAGTACAATTGACGATGATTCCGCCGTTCCGATTGATCTGCTCATAATTGAAGGGGATGGCACATACCATTACACTCTGATAAAAAATCTTGAAGCTTTGGTGAGAACACAACTACATAAATCCAATGTATTCAGGTTGTGCAGACGATGCTTGACTGTATTCGATGGTCAAAAAATGGTGAAAGGGGTTCGTGAAGAGAGTGCAGAAATTGCAAAAAACAAGTTAATTGAACATCTGAAATACTGTGGCAACCATAAACCTGTTCGTATGGTGATGCCAATGCCAGGTGAAAAAGCAAAATTCAATAAGTTTGAAGCCTCGTTGGAACACCCAGCATATATTGTCTGTGATTTTGAATCAAATCTCAAACCTCTTGCATTTTGTAGCCCAGATCCCGAAGATTCTTCGATTACACCATACCAGCTACATGAACCTTCCAGTTTTTGTTATACAGTTATACGGGACGGTGTAGCTAGTGAGCCACACTCATACTTGGGACCAAATGCCATCAAAGAATTTGCACATAGAATAGAAAATGAGTGCCGTGACATAGCATCTAACATCTTATTAAAATCAGAGCCTATGTTGCCTTTAACAGAGAAACAGATTGAAGATTTCAACAATGCAGAAAAATGCCCGGTATGTGATTGTGAATTTTCAGATACAAATATCAAGGTGAAACACCATTCTCATACAGATGGTAATTTATTAATGGCCCTGTGCAAAAGCTGTAATATTAAGATCAAGAGACCAAAATTTATCCCCATATTTTGCCATGGAGCATCCAATTATGATTTCCATCATCTGATCAGGTACGAGGGGTTTGACAAGCAGAATTTAAATATTTTAGCTGAAAATGATGAGAAATATATATCTATTAGCAAAAGAATTAAAGTTAAAAATGATGATGATAAAGATGTTCCTATTCACATAAGATTTCTTGATTCTTACAGAATTTTACCGGCTAGCCTGGCTACACTGGCCACTCAATTATCTGATGAACAATTCAAAATCACACGTGCATTGTTTCCAAATCTGGACCTGAAATTAATTAGGCGGAAGGGTGTATATCCATATGACTATGTTACAGATTTTTCTAAATTTGATGAGTGTTCCCTGCCACCACAAGAAGCATTTTACAGCAAAATCAGAGGATCTGGAATCACTGATGAAGATTATCACCATGCCAAATTGATGTGGAACAAATTAAATTGCCAGACATTTGGTGATTATCACAAGGCATATTTAAAACTTGATGTGACCCTCTTAGCTGATGTAATGCAGGCATTCAGAAAATCTTCTATGCAAAATTATGGGTTGGACCCAGTGTATTTTTACAGTGCCCCGGGCCTAGCATGGGCTGCAATGTTTTTCAACACTAAAATGCAATTGGATCTGATCCAAGATCAAGATACGTATCTGTTTATAGAGAAAGGTATAAGAGGAGGGATGGTGCAATGTTCCCAGAGATACGCCAGAGTAAATAACAAACATATGCCCGATTATGATCCAGCACGGCCATCAAATTATATAGTGTATGTAGATGCAAATAGCTTGTATGGTTACGCTATGATGCAAAAACTGCCATATGCAGGGCTTGAATGGGTTGAAGATTTCAATATTGAAGATCTTAAGGACTTTGATGACAGTCATGAAGGCCTCTTCTTAGAGGTTGATCTGACAATTCCTGATGATTTGCACAATAAATTTCCTGATCTGCCCCCAATTGCCGAGGTTCAGTGCCCACCTGGCTCTGAACAGAAGAAACTCATGATGACTCTGGAGCCAAAACAAGGTTATGTCATATATTACAAAAACCTCCAGTTCCTGATGAAACATGGTGTTCAAGTGACCAAAGTTGGAAAAGTTTTGAGGTTCAGGCACTCACGATGGTTGAAACCATACATTGACACAAATACAGAGCTTCGAACATCTGCAAAGAGCCAATTTGATAAGACCTTGTTTAAATTGATGGTCAATTCTGTGTATGGCAAAACTATTGAAAATGTCAGAAAACATACCGATGTTAAAATAATTACTGACCCCAGCCTGAGCAAAAAATTGGTTGCAAAGCCCAACTTCAATTACAGAAGAATTTATGATGAGCACATGGCACTTTTCAACATGAAAAAAACAAAGATTAAGTTTGATAAGCCTATTTATGAAGGGGCTGTGATATTGGATTCGGCCAAATTACACATGTTAACATTGTATTATGACGTGTTGAAACCTTTTTATGGTGACCGTGTAAAACTGCTGTACATGGACACGGATAGTTTTATCCTTGATATTCAGACAGAAAATGTTTATCAAGATATGGCACAGCCTGAATTGTTGAAATATTTTGACACCAGTGAGCATTCAAAAATTGAACACCACCACAACAAAAAAGTACCCGGCATGTTAAAAGATGAGACACTTGGTGATGTTATTGTGAAATTTGCTGGGTTAAGTGCCAAGATGTACACTTTTGAAACATGTAGTGGTGCTGTTGTCAAAAAAGCCAAGGGCATTGGCAAAGTAACTGTTGAAAAAGATCTCCAAATTGAAGATTATGAAAATTGCATCAAATCCCAGAGTTCAATCAAAACATCAGAATGCAGAATTCAGAGTGCGAATCACTCAGTGACTTCAAATGTTGTAAGAAAAGTGGCTCTGGACCCACATGATGATAAGAGATGCATTTTATCATGTGGCATACATACTCTACCGTGGGGTCATTGTGATTTGAAAAATGGGAATCAATGCCCAATCACAGAGCATGATTTGAAATAAATAAACATGCCTATGAACTTATTTGGGTTCAAAAAACAGGCTATTATGGACCTGCCAACACCACAACCCTCTCCTGATATGCTGTCTAAACTAAGTGGCTTGTTAATTATTCATCTGAACAGCATACTTACAGATATTGAAGATGAAACAGGCAAAATATTGTACATATTTAACAATAATTTAAATCATTACCAATTACCTGTAGGTGGGCAATTGCAATTTATTACAACCCCTGAGGGTGATGTTAAAATTTCAGTAGGGAGAAATATTTACAGAATCAAGCACTCAAACATGGTTTCTGGCACTGTATATACTGTTTCTGCTGGTGACTGCTTATATATTGAGGTCCCTGGATCTTATGACAAGCTTATACCCTTTTTTATAGAATTAAGAATTAGATATTCAATAATAAATAACCAATAAATCAAAATGCCTAATGATATATTTGGCCATACAAGGCATGAAGATCACAGTGATGAGATTCTGATGCTTGATGTCAGAGTCAAGAAATTAAGAAGTGATTTACAAGCTTTGCAAACTACACTCAATGCCAGTCTTCAATTAGAAATTACAAATTTGCAATCACAATGCATGGACCCTCTTCTTAAAATTGACTCAGAACTCAAATTGCTGCTTCAGAAATATACTGACCTGGCCACATTGGATAATTTTCAAAGTTTAGAAGAAGCTGTAGCAGCTCTTCAAGCCAAATTTAAGACCCAGGCTACCAACTCTGAGCAATTGAAACAGCAATTAGAAGAGCAGATTAATAATGTCCAGGCACAGCTCCAAGCAATTGTCAAAAGCATAAAATCACAAGAAGATTTTGATCTAGTCATTTCCACTCTAAAAGAACAGATTCAGTCACTCCAAATACCTAATCTGGACCCTCTGAACAATGCCATAGCCGAGGTTAAAGAAAAAATTGAGACACTTGAAAATTTTATGAACAATTTGCCATCTTCCGATGCTTTGAATGCAATAACTCGGAGTGTAGCAAATATTAAGCTGCAACTTGAAACATATGAAGATTTTGGAAAAATTCAAAGTTCCATAACCCATCTTGAAGGTACAATAGCAGCAGTGCAAAGTGATTTGGCAAATGTACTAGAATCCCGATTGCCTGGGATTGTAGATACCCTTGTCAGTGTCCAGCAACAAATCACAAAGCTTGAAAACCTCAACACTGAATCTGAACTATCTCATTTTCATCATTTGATCGATGACATCCAAACAAAACTTGAAATTTTACAACATTCAACAACCTCTCAGGCAGATATAGCCCTGCTCCAAAATGCTATGCAAAATGTGGCTGATGCTTCTGAATTAAATAATGTGAAATTGGCACTTGAATTTTTGCAAAATACAGTATCAAATTTGCCCACATCACAGGAACTTAAAAATATTAAGAGGGCAGTGAATCGCATATTGAAATCAGAAGATATCAAGAATATCCAGACAGAGATCAAACAACTCACTCAGACAGTGGCCACTCTACCAACCAATCAACATATTAATGAACTGCATGCCCTGTTTGAGGATATCAGACGACAGGTCCATGATCTTACTGCTCAAAATTCAAAATTGGCAATTGTTGAAAATTTGCAACAAATTGTAGCTAATATCAAGCAACAGCTAGGGACCATGGAATCCAATCAAGCAAATGCTCTGTCTGTTTTTGCCACCCAGCTTCAAGATATTGTGCTACAATACAAGAAACTTGCTATTGACATAAAAATTAAGCCAGGCCATGATGATGTTGTTAGGACCATCAATGAGCACCTTGAATCTGTAACAAGCAGATTGCTCACAGCAGAAAAGGAAATAACAGGCATAATCGAGAATCCTAAACATTCAGTAATTCTTGAATTGTACAGCATCCCCAACAAAGAATATGATTCTCCATTTACACCAGGTGGCAAAATATATATGCTGTCCCCTGCACAATTTTATTACCAGTTTTTTATTGGGGGCACATTGAGACCAATCAAGATCAAATATTGGCATCAACCACAGGCACACCACTACCCCACCTTATCAATAACAAATGCTGACAACAAAGTAAAAATCACCAGTGTAGAATTGGAGGATTTTACCGACCCCAATACGTTGGAAACAGCCTATACTGAAGATGATGGCTCTCTGGAATTTAAAATACATATTGGGGACAAATTATATTTAGAAAATCCTGCAGTCTCAGCTGCTGAACACCCCATAGTTGCGATATTCTTGTTTACATATTATGTCTAGACAAATTATTGCTGATGAATTATACAGACAGGCCAGACATAATTTTAAGAGACTCCCGGTAGTTACAAAGGGCATAGATGATTTATGGCAAAGCGACTTGATTGAGTTGTCAAGTGAACAGTTGAAAAACTTAGACAAAATCAACAAGGGCTACAAGTATCTACTCAGTGTAATAGACACATTTTCAAAATTTGCCTGGGCTGTGGCACTTAAATCCAAGACTGGAAAATGTGTTACAGAAGCCCTCAGGACAATCATCAATCAGAGTGGAAGATCCCCGCGCTATTTGCAAACAGATAATGGCAAAGAATTTTATAATTCAGTGTTTCAACAATTTATTAAAAGCCAGGCAATAAAACATTACTCGAGTTACAGTGATCTCAAGGCCTCAATTGTAGAGAGATTCAACAGAACCTTAAAAAATCTTATGTATAAACAATTTACACTTCAAGGTAATTATAAATGGATTAATATTCTTCCAGAACTTCTACATAAATATAACAATTCTGTCCATTCCACAATCAACATGAAACCCTCTGAAGTAACTTCATCTGATGAGCAAAAATTGATCAGCACTGTTTATTATCCTAGATACCAGCCAACAACAAGAAAGGCCAAATACAGGGTGGGGGATCAAGTAAGAATAAGCAAATATAAGCACTTATTCAAGAGAGGCTTTACGAGAAACTGGAGTACTGAATTATTTACAGTGGTTCAAATTAAACCTGGGAGCCGTAACACGTATATAATAAAAGATCACCGAGGAGAAATTCTCAAAGGCAGATTCTATGAAGAAGAACTCAGCAAAACTAAACAGCCGGACACATATCTCATAGAAAAAATTATCCGCAGAAAAGGCAACAAGTTATTTGTCAAATGGCTAGGTCATCCGGAAAACAGCTGGATCGAGGCAAACAAAATAATAATATGAGCACCTGGGATGTTATAAAAAGGCTGCCAGAGCCTGAACAGCAGAATAAGATAAATGGCGACCTGCTACTTGATAATATTAGGTGTCTTATTGTTGGGCCATCTGCTTGTGGTAAAACTACACTAATGGTTGATAATTTTTTGTTGGCACCCAACTGGTTAGACTGGAAAAACAGGCACTTGTATATCTTCTCTAAGAGCTTGGAACAATTAAAATATCAGCAGTTGATAAAGCTATATGATGGATTGGATATAGCCACTTTTGAACCAGATGTTAAGCCACTCCATGAATGTCTCGATAATTCTGTTGTTGTGTTTGATGACATTATACTGGATAATCAAAACAAAGTTAGAAATTTCTTCACACAGGGCTGACACAAAAACATTGATTGCTTCTACCTGGCACAGACTTTTTCTAAAATACCGAAGCAGCTGATCCGGGACAACAGCAATTTTATATGTGTGTTTCATCAAGATCATACGAACCTCAAGCACATACATGATGAATATGTAGGTGGGGACTTGAGCTACAATGATTTTTCCAAATTTTGCAGCAGGTGCTGGAACCAGGACAGTTATGGGTTTGTCACAATTGATATGACAAGAACACCTGATAGTGGCAAATACAGAAATAAAATCAACGATTTTCTAGACGTTGAGACGTATATAAACAACCATGAAAAGGCCAATAATTGATGATCTCAAATTAAGAGATTATCTTGTAAAAAGATTTAAGGGATGGAAATCAGAGAACCGAGGAATTTATGAAAAACACAAACAAACAGAACAGCCTATAATTGATGCTATTGGTGAATTAGGTAAAAATATCAAAACTGTTACAGAGCAAAATCAAAATTTGATCACAGAGCTTGTACCTGTAGCTGCAAGGAACATATTAGATTATCCATTCACCCCACTTTCCAGTATTCATACACCTAGTCCTATTGCTCCTCGAAGAATTGAAGCCACTCAGGACCCTGTTGAATTGGGTCTTCTTGCTCAAAAATATTTAACCACACCTAAAGACAATAAAGATGAGGTGTTTGGATTATATGCTGATACAGAGCGTGATGGGAGCATCATTCATAGAATTGGCAATTTCAGAGTAACATTTATGGGAGATGATCTGATTGTATATTCAGAATCTCGTCTCGGAGAAAAAGGTGCTTTTGTTAAGTACCCCGGCACACCTGGATTGTGGGAACTGATGACTCGGAAAAGACCTGGCAGCTATACGGATCAAGATTATGATTATTATAAAGAAATATTAATAAAATCAGATGCTCTATACCAGAACAATGATCCCACACAAAAAAGAGTCAAGTCGAGCAGTGGGGCAAAATACAACAATTTAATCAACCCCTAATGGTCACAAATCAAGACTGGGAGTGGAATCAAACAATACAACACCCTGCCCAAAGAATTTGTGTGGGTTGATGATGTCAGGAAACTTGTAGATAGGCTGCTGGTCATAGCTGGGGAGGAAAATGCTGGGAACCTCAATTTTTACAATGAAAAGGTTGGAATTATGGACATGATAAGCACAAAATTGTCTAATTTTATAGTGAATGACACTAAGGGGATTGGATATCTCATAAAAATTATTAATACTCTACCACCTAAATTTTGGAATATTTCTGAGGGTCGGGGCCTTGTTAATGATATCATAAACAAACTGCCATTTGAACTACATATTCCAGGATATCAGTATTGTGGTCCAGGCACAAAATTGGATCATAGATTAAACAGAGGGGATCCTGGTGTTAATCCCTTAGATGCTGCTTGTAGAGACCATGACATAGCATACAACACACATTCTGATCTTGACAAGAGACATGTTGCAGACAAGAAATTAGAAGAGGCTGCATTTGGCAGATTTGTAAGCAAAGATGCATCTTTGAGTGAGAGAATATCAGCATTGGGGACCACCATAGCTATGAGCACCAAACAAAAACTGGGGTGGGGGTTGTAAATATGTATATAATAAACCTACAATGAAGGCCAAGGGTGTTATGTATCAAATACCTTATGCAGGTCTCAAATCTCTTAAAACTATTGACAGTCTTTTGACCAAAAAACAGCGCAAGAAAAAAAGCTCTTGTATTGCCAAGGGCCATGGTATGAAATTGTTGCTTAGCACCCCCCAATTAAAAAAATTACAGCAATCCAGGAAAAAATCACATGTGGGGGGTTTCATATTTACCATCCCTGCCATCTTAGCTGCACTCGGGGCTGTTGGGAGCTTGGCGGGGGGGTCAGCCGCCATAGCAAAAACAGTAATAGATGCCAAGAAAAATAGGGCAGAATTAGATGAGCAGAGGCGCAATAACCTGGCAATGGAAAAACAAGGCAAAGGTGTTAAAAGAGCCATGAATAAGTTTAAAAAAAACAAGAAGCGCTTACAAACCAAGATATTAAAGCTTTAATCAAGCCACTGGGCAACAAACATTTTAGAGGTGTGTACATGTCTGATTCTTTACCGGAACAACCACTCAACAAAGAGTGTGGCATTGTTAATTTGGATGAGTACAAAAATCAGGGCACTCACTGGATCTGTTATCTTAAATATTTAAAAAATGAGGCATTTGTGTTTGATTCATTTGGAGGTGTTCCACCTGAAAATTTAATAAAATATCTAAATTCAGCTAATCTTTATTACAATAATGCCCGTGTTCAAAATTTCAAAGATGTTAATTGCGGACATTTGTGTTTATCTGTTCTCAGATATATGTCTCAAATAAATAAACCATCAATTGAAAATTTTCAAAAAGCCTTGTGGTATCTGAAACATCATGGGGGTATTTCATCTCACCAGCCAAAATTCAATATTGAAACTCAAATTTCATGATGACATAGTGTATCAGTAGTTGTATTTACGGTGGGATAAACTCAGGAAAGTATGAGCTCCCCTCAAGCAGATTTGCTACACTTAAAACTTGCTCAACATGCCCATATGAGTTTTTTTGCTCTAGTGTGGAACCCTGTTTAATCCAAGATTTTTGTAAAAATGCCCTCAAGAATTTTTCGGAAAGGAAGAGCTTTTTCGGAAAGGAAGAGCCCCCTCTCAGATTGATTTGTCTATACTTACAAAAGGCACTTCTGTGAGACTTAAAACTAGGCCACCCACACCTATACACACCCACATGCACCCACACCCACCCACACATATTTACTTCCGGTCCACTTCCGGTCCACTTCCGGTCTACTTCCGGTCAACTTCCGGTCCACTTCCGGTCCACTTCCGGTTTGCCTACTTCCGGTCCACTTCCGGTCCACTTGTGGCCAAGTTGTGGCCTATTTCTGCTTTTTTATCCAGCATAGAATTTTGATTTGAATCCCAAGAAATTGTATATAAATACCAAAGCCAAAAATATTAAGTGTATACACACATACACACACACACACAGTACAGTGTTGAACCCAACTGATATTTTTATCCAGTATAGAATTTTGAATTGAATCCCAGGAAATTGTATATAATAAACAACAGCAAAAATGCCGAATCAAAAATATTGTGACCAATGCAATAAAAATATATTTAGCTCTAATTGGGCCAGACACCAAAAGATTTGTAATCCAGACAAATGCAGAACTCCCACAAAAATTTGCCCCAAATGCAATAGAAAATACAGCATGAAATACTTCACATATACACATAAAAATACTTGCTCTGCACAACCATCTACATCTGGTCTGAAAAGAAGGCACGAAGCACCTCTTAATGCCAGAGCAGCAAAGCAGCCACGCTATGAACCCATCCGTAGCAGTTTTAACGGCCAATTAAGGGATCACCGGTTTGTATCAGAGCCAAGATGCGGCATTGAGAATTTCTTGAACAGTATAAATTCTGATCTGCAGGCAATTCTAAATGCACAAAATGGCTCTTATAAGCTGTCCCTCAAATTGTTTGTACAATATAAGAAGCCAAATGACACAAAATTTACACAGCCCCACATAACAGAAACTGTACCTGTATACTCAAATACAAATTCAGACAAAATAATAGGCAATTTGATAGATCAATTAAATATCAAACACTCTGAATTTGCAGCAAAAGAGTCTGGATGGAGCCTATGCGGTTCATCGCACAAGTTATATGTTAATATTTCTGAATTCAGCCCATTACAAGGATCTACATATGTGCCATTACCTGCCAATATTAAAAACAGAAGAGCCGTGGTTAATATAGAAAATACCGACCAGAAATGCTTTTTGTGGTGTATATTAGCTGCTTTGTATCCAGTTTCAAGAAATCCTGAGAGAATAACTTATTACAAACAACATGAACATCTTTTTGACGATGCAATGGAGGGTTTAGAATATCCAATGTCTGTTCAGAATATTGATAAATTTGAAAAAAAGGCCCAGGAAATCAATGGCAAACAATTATCTATTAATGTTTTTATTTGTTCCACTGGCAATTGCTTGATAGCACCTCTCAGAATCAGTACATTTGATGATGATTCTGCTGTTCCGATTGATCTGCTCTTAATTGAAGGGGATGATACATACCATTACACTCTGATACATAATCTTGAAGCTTTGGTGAGAACACAACTAGACAAATATAAAAAAATATTCAAGTTGTGCAGAAGATGCTTAACTGTATTTGATGGTCAAAAAATGGTGAAGGGGGTTCGGGAAGAGAGTGCAGAAATTGCTAAAAACAAGTTAATTGAGCATCTGAAATACTGTGGGAATCATAAACCTGTTCATATGGTGATGCCTAATCCAAGTGAAAATTGCAAATTCAAAACGTTTGAAGCCTTGTTGGAACACCCAGCATTTATTGTCTATGATTTTGAATCGAACCTCAAATCTCTTGCATTCTGCAATCCAGATCCTGAAGAATCTTCAAGTACATCATACCAGTTACATGAACCTTCCAGCTTTTGTTATATAGTTATACGGGATGGTGTAGCTAGTGAGCCATACTTATACATGGGACCAAATGCCATCAAAGAATTTGCACAAAGAATAGAAAATGAGTGCCGTGACATAGCATCTAACATCTTATTAAAATCAAAGCCTATGTTGCCTTTAACAGAGGATCAGATTGAGGATTTCAACAATGCAGAAAAATGCCCGGTATGTGATTCTGAATTTTCAGATACAAATATCAAGGTGAAACACCATTCTCATACAGATGGTAAATTCTTAATGGCCCTGTGTAATAGCTGTAATATTCAGATCAAGAGACCAAGATTTGTCCCCATATTTTGCCATGGAGCATCCAATTATGATTTCCATCCTCTGATCAGGTACGAGGGGTTTGACAAGCAGAATTTAAATATTTTAGCTGAAAATGATGAGAAATATATATCTATTAGCAAGATAATTAAAGTTGATGGTGTTCCTATTCACATAAGATTTCTTGATTCTTACAGATTTTTACCTGCTAGCCTAGATACACTGGCCACTCAATTACCTGATGATCAATTAAAAATTACACGTGCCTCGTTTCCAAATCAGGACCTGAAATTCATTAGGCGGAAGGGTGTATATCCATATGACTATGTTACAGATTTTTCTAAATTTGATGAGTGTTCTCTGCCACCACAAGAAAAGTTTTACAGCAAAATCAGAGGATCTGGAATCACTGATGAAGATTATCACCATGCTCAGTTGATGTGGAACAATTTAAAATGCAAGACATTTGGTGATTATCACATGGCATATTTGAAACTTGATACGACCCTCTTAGCTGATGTAATACAGGTATTCAGAAAATCTTCTATGCAAAATTATAAACTGGACCCAGTGTATTTTTTCAGTGCCCCGGGTCTAGCATGGGCCGCAACGTTTTTGAACACCAAAATGCAATTGGATCTGATCCAAGATCAAGATATGTATCTGTTTATGGAGAAATGTATAAGAGGAGGGATGGTGCAATGTTCCCAGAGATATGCCAGAGCAAATAACAAATATATGCCTGATTATGATCCAGCACGGCCATCAAATTATATATTGTATGTAGATGCAAACAGCCTCTATGGTCATGCTATGATGGATAAATTGCCATATGCAGGGCTTGAATGGGTTGAAAATTACAATATTGAAGATCTTCAGAATTTTGATGACCGTGAACATGGCCTCTTCTTAGAGGTTGATCTGACAATTCCTGATGATTTGCACAACAAATTTTCTGATCTGCCCCCAATTCCCGAGGTTCAGTGCTCACCTGGCTCTAAACAGAAGAAGCTCATGATGACTCTGGAGACAAAACAGGGATATGTCATATATTACAAAAACCTCCAGTTCCTGATGAAACATGGTGTTCAAGTGACCAAAATTGGCAAAGTCTTAAGGTTCAGGCACTCAGAATGGTTGAAACCATACATTGATACAAACACGGAGCTTCGAACATCTGCAAAGAGCCAATTTGATAAGGGCTTGTTTAAATTGATGGTGAATTCAGTGTATGGCAAAACAATTGAAAATGTCAGGAAACATACCGATGTTAAAATAATTACTGACCCCAGCCTGAGCAAAAAATTGGTTGCAAAGCCCAATTTCAATTACAGAAGAATTTATGATGAGCACATGGCTCTTTTCAACATGAAGAAAACAAAGATTAAGTTTGATAAACCTATTTATGTAGGGGCTGTAATATTGGAATCGTCCAAATTACATATGTTAATATTGTATTATGATGTGCTGAAACCTTTTTATGGTGATCGTGTAAAATTATTGTACATGGACACGGATAGTTTTAGTCTTGATATTCAAACAGAAGATGTTTATCAAGATATGTCACAGCCTGAATTGTTTCAATACTTTGATACCAGTGAACATACAAAGATTCAACACCACCACAACAAAAAGGTGCCTGGCAAGTTAAAAGATGAGACACTTGGTGATGTTATTGTGGAATTTGCTGGGTTAAGTGCCAAGGTGTACAGTTTTAAAACATGTAGTGGTGCTGCTGCCAAAAAGGCTAAGGGCGTTGGCAGAGTTACTGTTGACAAAGATCTCCAATTTGAAGATTATAAAAATTGCATCAAATCCCAGAATTCAATCAGAACATCAGAAAATAGAATTCAGAGTGAGGATCACTTGTTGACTTCAAATATTGTAACAAAAGTGGCCCTGGACCCACATGATGATAAGAGATGCATTTTATCATGTGGCATACATACTTTACCTTGGGGTCATTGTGATTTGAAAAGTGGCAAACAATGCCCAATTACAGAGCATGATTTGAAATAAATAAACATGCCTATGAACTTATTTGGGTTCAAAAAACAGGCTATTATGGACCTGCCGACACCACAACCCTCTCCTGATATGCTGTCTAAACTGAGTGGCTTGTTAATTATTCATCTGAACAGCATACTTACAGATAATGATGAAGAAACAGGCAAAACATTGTACATATTTAACAATAATTTAAATCATTACCAATTACCTGTAGGTGGGCAATTGCAATTTATTACAACCCCTGAGGGTGATGTCAAGATTTCAGTAGGGAGAAATATTTATAGAATTAAGCACTCAAACATGATTTCTGGCACTGTATATACTGTTTCTGCTGGTGACTGCTTATATATTGAGGTCCCTGGATCTTATGACAAGCTTATACCCTTTTTTATAGAATTAAGAATCAGATACTCTATAATAAATAACCACTAAATCAAAAATGCCTAATGATATATTTGGCCATACAAGACATGAAGATCACAGTGATGAGATTCTGATGCTTGATGTCAGAGTCAAGAAATTAAGAAGTGATTTACAAGCTTTACAAACCACACTCAATGCCAGTCTTCAATTAGAAATTACAAATTTGCAATCACAATGCATGGACCCTCTTCTTAAAATTGATTCTGAACTCAAATTGTTGCTTCAGAAATATACTGATCTGGCCACATTAGATAATTTTCAAAGTTTAGAAGAAGCTGTAGCAGCTCTTCAAGCCAAATTTAAGACCCAGGCCACCAATTCTGAGCAATTGAAACAGCAATTAGAGGAGCAGATTAATAATGTCCAGGCACAGCTCCAAACAATTGTCAAAAGCATAAAATCACAGGAAGATTTTGATCTAGTGATTTCCACTCTAAAAGAACAGATTCAGTCACTCCAGATACCTAATCTGGATCCTCTGCACAATGCCATAGCCGAGGTTAAAGAAAAAATTGAGACACTTGAAAATTTTATGAACAATTTGCCATCTTCTGATGCTTTGAATGCAATAACTCGGAGTGTAGCAAATATTAAGCTGCAACTTGAAACATATGAAGATTTTGGAAAAATTCAAAGTACCATAACCCATCTTGAAGGTACAATAGCAGCAGTGCAAAATGATTTGGTAAATGTACTAGAATCCCGCCTGCCTGTTATTGTAGATACCCTTGTCAGTGTCCAGCAACAAATCACAAAGCTTGAAAACCTCAACACTGAATCTGAACTATCTCATTTTCATCACTTGATCGATGATATCCAAACAAAACTTGAAATTTTACAACAATCCACACCCACTCAGGCAGATATAGCCCTGCTCCAAAATGCTATGCAAAATGTGGCTGATGCTTCTGAATTAAACAATGTGAAATTGGCACTTGAATCTTTGCAAAATACTGTATCAAATCTTCCCACATCACAGGAACTTAAAAATATTAAGAGGGCAGTGAATAGGATATTGAAATCAGAAGATATCAAGAATATCCTAGCAGAGATCAAACAACTCACTCAGACAGTGGCCACTCTACCAACCAATCAACATATTAATGAACTGCATGCCCTGTTTGAGGATATCAGAAGACAGGTCCATGATCTTACTGCTCAAAATTCAAAATTGGCAGTTGTTGAAAATTTACAACAAATTGTAGCTAATATCAAGCAACAGCTAGGGACCATGGAATCCAATCAAGCAAATGCTCTGTCTGTTTTTGCCACCCAGCTTCAAGAGATTGTGCAACAATACAAGAAACTTATTGTGGACATAAAAATCAAGCCAGGCCACGATGATGTTGTTAGGACCATCAATGAGCACCTTGAATCTGTAACAAGCAGATTGCTTACAGCAGAAAAGGAAATAACAGGCATAATCGAGAATCCAAAACATTCAGTAATTCTTGAATTGTACAGCATCCCCAACAAAGAATATGATTCTCCATTTACACCAGGTGGCAAAATATATATGCTGTCCCCTGCACAATTTTATTACCAGTTTTTTGTTG
The DNA here is from genome assembly GCF_977018435.1 of Lepisma saccharinum. NCBI lineage: Eukaryota > Metazoa > Arthropoda > Insecta > Zygentoma > Lepismatidae > Lepisma > Lepisma saccharinum. Next base: position 176,917 of record NW_028142929.1, on the reverse strand, counting down.
GGGGCACATTGAGACCAATGAAGATCAAATATTGGCATCAACCACAGGCACACCACTACCCCACCTTATCAATAACAAATGCTGACAACAAACCAAAAATCACCAGTGTAGAGTTAGAGGATTTTACAGACTCCAATACATTAGAAACAGCCTATACTGAAGATGATGGCACTTTGGAATTTAAAATACAAATAGGGGACAAATTATATTTAGAAAATCCTGCAGTCTCAGCTGCTGAACACCCTATAGTTGCAATATTCCTGTTTACATATTATGTCTAGACAAATTATTGTTGATGAATTACACAGACAAGCCAGACATAATTTTAAGAGACTGCCAGTAGTCACAAAGGGCATAGATGATTTATGGCAGAGCGACTTGATTGAGATGGCAACTGGACAGTTGAAAATCTTAGACAAAATCAACAAGGGCTACAAGTATCTACTCACTGTAATAGACACATTTTCAAAATTTGCCTGGGCTGTGCCACTCAAATCCAAGACTGGAGCATGTGTTACAGAAGCCATCAGGACAATCATCAATCAGAGTGGAAGATCCCCGCGCTATTTGCAAACAGATAATGGCAAAGAATTTTATAATTCAGTGTTTCAACAATTTATTAAAAGCCAGGCAATAAAACATTATTCGAGTTACAGTGACCTCAAAGCCTCAATTGTAGAGAGATTCAACAGAACCTTAAAAAACCTTATGTATAAACAATTTACCCTCCAAGGTAATTATAAATGGATTAATATTCTTCCAGAACTTCTACATAAATATAACAACTCGGTCCATTCTACAATCAACATGAAACCCTCCGAAGTAACTTCATCTGATGAGCAAAAATTGATCAGGACTGTTTATTATCCTAGATACCAGCCAACAAGAAGAAAGGCCAAATACAGGGTGGGTGATCAAGTAAGAATCAGCAAATATAAGCACTTATTCAAAAGAGGCTTTACAAGAAACTGGAGCACCGAATTATTTACAGTGGTTCAAATTAAACCCGGGACCCTTAACACATATATAATAAAAAAACACCGAGGAGAAATTCTCAAAGGCAGGTTCTATGAACAAGAACTCAGCAAAACTAAACAGCCTGACACATATCTCATAGAAAAAATCATCCGCAGAAAAGGCAACAAGTTATTTGTCAAATGGCTGGGTCATCCGGAAAACAGCTGGATCGAGGCAAACAAAATAATAATATGAGCACCTGGGATGTTATAAAAAGGCTGCCAGAACCTGAACAACAGAATAAGAGAAATGGCAACTTGCTGCCTGAAAATATTAGGTGTCTTATTGTTGGGCCATCTGCTTGTGGTAAAACTACACTAATGGTTGATAATTTTTTATTGGCACCCAACTGGTTAGACTGGAAAAACAGGCACTTGTATATCTTCTCTAAGAGCTTGGAACAATTAAAATATCAGCAGCTGATGAAGCTATATGATGGATTGGATATAGCCACTTTTGAACCAGATGTTAAGCCACTTGATGAATGTCTCGATAATTCTGTTGTTGTGTTTGATGACGTTATACTGGATAATCAAAACAAGGTTAGAAATTTCTTTACACAGGGGCGACACAAAAACATTGATTGTTTCTACCTGGCACAGACTTTTTCAAAAATACCGAAGCAGCTGATCCGAGACAACAGCAACTTTATATGTGTGTTTCATCAAGATCATACCAACCTCAAACACATACATGATGAATATGTAGGTGGGGACTTGAGCTACAATGATTTTTCTAAATTTTGCAGCAGGTGCTGGAATCAAAACAGTTATGGGTTTGTCACAATTGATATGACAAGAACACCCAGTAGTGGCAAATACAGAAATAAAATCAACAATTTTCTAGACATTGAAACATAAATAAATAAACATGAAAAGGCCAATCATTGATGATCTTAAGTTAAGAGATTATCTTGTAAAAAGATTTAAGGGATGGAAATCAGAGAACCGGGGAATTTATGAAAAACACAAACAAACAGAACAGCCTGTAATTGATGCTATTAATAATTTAGGTAAGAATATCAAAACTGTTACAGAGCAAAATCAAGATTTGATCACAGAGCTTGTACCTGTAGCTGCAAGGAACATATTAGATTATCCATTCACCCCACTTTCCAGTATTCATACACCTAGTCCTGTTGCTCCTAGAAGAATTGAAGCTACTCAGGATCCTATTGAATTGGGTCTTCTTGCTCAAAAATATTTAAGCACACCTAAAGACAATAAAGATGAGGTGTTTGGCTTATATGCTGACACAGAGCTTGATGGCAGCATCATACATAGAATTGGCAATTTCAGAGTAACATTTATGGGAGATGATATAATTGTTTATTCAGAATCTCGTCTCGGAGAAAAAGGTGCTTTTGTTAAATATCCCGGAACACCTGGGTTGTGGGAACTGATGACTAGGAAAAGGCCTGGCAGCTATACAGATCAAGATTATGAGCATTACAAAGAAATATTAATAAAATCAGATGCTCTATACCAGAACAATGATCCCACACAAAAAAGGGTCAAGTCTAGCAGTGGGGCAAAATACAATAATTTAATCAAGCCCATATGGTCACAGATCAAGACTGGCAGTGGAATCAAACAATACAACACCCTGCCTAAAGAATTTGTGTGGGTTGATGATGTCAGGAAACTTGTGGATAGGTTGTTGGTGATAGCTGGGGAGGAAAATGCTGGGAACCACAATTTTTACAATGAAAAGGTTGGAATTATGGACATGATAAGCACAAAATTGTCTAATTTTATAGTGAATGACACTAAGGGGATTGGATATCTCATAAAAATTATTAATACTCTACCACCTAAATTTTGGAATATTTCTGAGGGTCGGGGACTGGTTAATGACATTATAAACAAGCTGCCATTTGAACTACATATTCCAGGCTATCAGTATTGTGGTCCAGGCACAAAATTGGAGCATAGATTAAACAGAGGGGATCCTGGTGTAAATCCCCTAGATGCTGCTTGTAGAGACCATGACATAGCATACAACACACATTCTGATCTTGACAAGAGACATGTTGCAGACAAGAAATTAGAAGAGGCTGCATTTGGTAGATTTGTAAGCAAAGATGCTTCTTTAAGTGAAAAAATAGCAGCATTGGGAACCACCATAGCTATGAACACCAAACAAAAACTGGGGTGGGGGTTGTGAATATGTATATAATAAACCTACAATGAAGGCCAAGGGTGTTATGTATCAAATACCTTATGCAGGTCTCAAATCTCTTAAAACTATTGATAGTCTTTTGACCAAAAAGCAGCGCAAGAAAAAAAGCTCTTGTCTTGCAAAGGGACATGGTATGAAATTGTTGCTTAGTACCCCCCAATTAAAAAAATTACAGCAATCAAGAAAAAAATCACATGTGGGGGGATTTATATTTACCATCCCTGCCATCTTAGCTGCTCTCGGGGCTGTTGGGAGCTTGGCTGGGGGATCAGCCGCCATAGCAAAAACAGTAATAGATGCCAAGAAAAATAGGGCAGAATTAGATGAGCAGAAGCGCCATAACCTGGCCATGGAGAAACAAGGCAAAGGTGTTAAGAGAGCCATGAGTAAGTTTAAAAAAAACAAGAGCCGCTTACAAACCAAGATATTGAAGCTTTAATCAAGCCACTGGGCATCAAAAATTTTAGAGGTGTGTACATGTCTGATTCTTTACCAGAACAACCACTCAACAAAGAGTGTGGCATTGTTAATTTGGATGAGTACAAAAATCAGGGCACTCACTGGATCTGTTATCTTAAATATTTAAAAAATGAGGCATTTGTGTTTGATTCATTTGGAGGTGTTCCACCTGAAAATTTAGTAAAATATCTAAAATCAGCTAATCTTTATTACAATAATGCCCGTGTTCAAAACTTCAAAGATGTTAATTGTGGACATTTGTGTATATCTGTTCTCAGATATATGTCTCAAATAAATAAACCATCAATTGAAAATTTTCAAAAGGCCTTGTGGTATCTGAAACATCATGGGGGTATTCCATCTCACCAGCCAAAATTCAATATTGAAACTCAAATTGCATGATGACATAGTGTATCCCAAAACAATAGCTCTCAGAGCATTTTACGGCATGTACCTGATCCCTAATATTACACACCACAACAACAAAATTGCAGTAGGGGATCAAAAAATTGTCATCACTCCAGGGCAGTATAATCTGTCCACTCTAAATGCTCAATTACCCAGAGGTGTAGTGTTAAGTCAAAATTCTGTCACTCACAGAGTAGAGATTGTATCTGCTACAGAAACAGTGCATCTGGGTACTATAGGAGAGCTGTTAGGCTTTGAGAACAACACAAAACTTGAACCGGCCATCAAACACACTGCTATTAATATACCCAAATTCTTAGCCATAGAGACTCTGAATATTCACTGTAATGTGGCCGAGGGTATGATCACCAAATCAAATGGCATAGGCACTCACAAACAAACTGGCATCATTGCAACATTCAAACCTAATTCCGAATTCATGGAGCCCATCATCTACAATCCATCCCCAACATTATATTTTCCTGTGTGCCATAATAGAATAGATTACATTGAGTTGATGGTCACTAATGAAAAAGAAGAATTAGTTGATTTTGCTGGAAGCCACAACAACTGCTATCATAGAGATTAATATTTAAATAAAAATACATACAATGGAAAATATTGAGAGTTATGAGCTACAATCATTCCCCCCAAACAGGAGGACATTTGCAAATTTAAATCAACCCAACACAGAGATTGAGGTTGATCTTGATGTAGGGGATGGATTTATACACCCCCACAGAGCAGATCTATACATCAAATTTGATGTTGTAAAGCTCGATGGAACAGATTATCCGGCAAATTCAAATATAAGATTGGTGGACAATTTTGTGCCGCATCTATTCTCTGAAATTGAGATCAGAAAGCATGGCGTTGTTATAAACAGAGTGGATTATCCCGGCATTACCTCCACAGCTTTGGCCACACTAAAATTATCCAAAACCGAGGCTTCTTACTACCAAATAGGTGGATTTGAGGCTGGTGATAAAATATTATCTAAAAATCACACAGTGCTGTTCCCGATGCGCCTGTTGCCAGGATTCTTCTCGGATTACAAAGATATTATGTGGAAGGGTGGTTTAAGAATTACATTTAGAAGAGCTGCCAATGATAACAATGCTTTGATGAGGTACAGCACATTAAACCCTACAGGAGAAGCTCTGCCTAATACCTTACCAGATGCAGGCAAATGCATTATTCAGACTATGGAGCTAAGAATCCCGGTTGTTGAATATGAGGCCAGTTATGCTCTTAAATACAAAGCAGATATCCTAAAAAATCCACAGATTCCTCTGCAATTTTACACATATCAATCTGTACAGAAGCCCGCATCTGGTTCTTATTATGAATTTGATGCTACAAACTCATTCTCCAGTATACAATATGACATGCCTGATTTTGTAGTGGTACTGTTTCAGACTGGAAGACACAATAATCAGGAAAAAAATTCAAGTAAATTTGATAACTGCAACATCAAGAACATATATCTTAAAAATGGCAGAAATGAGGTATTTCCTAGAGAAAATTATAATTTAGACATGTCCAAGGATGATTTTCTCAAATTATATGAGGCATTTTCGGCTTTCAAACGTGTCACTACTGGCAATACTGACATGTATTACACACCAGATGAATTCAAAACACAGAGACCCATGTTTGTAATCAACACTTCAAAAAGGAAACAAGTTGTAGTTAATGACAGAACAAACATTAAAATTATCTGTGAATTCCACGAGGCTTTACCTGAAGACACCATATGTAGTGTTATTCTCATAGGGGAAAAATCATATGTTTATGATGTAAGAAATGAGAGAGTCACGGAGCAATTCTAGAAGAATTACATTATTTTAATATTAAATATACAAGTTGAGCCTGGTGCCCAATTGAACTTAAACCGGAAGTGGACCGGAAGTAAACCGGAAGTGGACCGGAAGTAGACCGGAAGTGAACCGGAAGTGAACCGGAAGTAAACCGGAAATGAACCGGAAGTGCACCGGAAGTGGACCGGAAGTAAATATGTGTGGGTGGGTGTGGGTGGGTGTAGGTGTATGTGGGTAGGTGTGGGTGGCCTAGTTTTAAGTCTCACAGAAGTGCCTTTTGTAAGTATAGACAAATCAATCTGAGAGGGGGCTCTTCCTTTCCGAAAAAGCTCTTCCTTTCCGAAAAATTCTTGAGGGCATTTTTACAAAAATCTTGAATTAGACAAGATTCCACACTTGAGCAAAAAGCTCATATGGGCATGTTGAGCTTGTTTTAAGTATAGCAAATCTACTTGAGGGGGGTTCACACTTTCCTGAGTTTATCCCACCGTAAATACAACTACTTGTATCCCAAAACAATAGCTCTCAGAGCATTTTACGGCATGTACTTGATCCCTAATATTACACACCACAACAACACAATTGCAGTAGGGGATCAAAAAATTGTCATTACTCCAGGGCAATATAATCTGTCCACTCTAAATGCTCAGCTACCCAGAGGTGTGGTGTTAAGTCAAAATTCTGTCACTCACAGAGTAGAGATTGTATCTGCCACAGAAACAGTGGATCTGGGTACTATAGGAGAGCTGTTAGGCTTTGAGAACAACACAAAACTTGAACCAGCCATCAAACACACTGCTATGAATATACCCAAATTCTTGGCCATAGAAACTCTGAATATTCACTGTAATGTGGCCGAGGGTATGATCACCAAATCAAATGGCATAGGCACTCACAAACAAACCGGCATCATTGCAACATTCAAACCTAATTCTGAATTCATGGAGCCCATCATCTACAATCCATCCCCAACATTATATTTTCCTGTGTGTCATAACAGAATAGATTACATCGAATTGATGGTCACCAATGAAAAAGAAGAATTAGTTGATTTTGCTGGAGCCACAACAACTGCAATCATAGAGATTAACATTTAAATAAAAATACATACAATGGAAAATATTGAGAGTTATGAGCTACAATCATTCCCCCCAAACAGGAGGACATTTGCAAATTTAAATCAACCCAACACAGAGATTGAGATAGATCTTGACGTGGGGGACGGATTTATACACCCTCACAGAGCAGATCTATACATCAAATTTGATGTTGTAAAGCTCGATGGAACAGATTATACGGCAAATTCAAATATAAGACTGGTTGACAATTTTGTGCCGCATCTGTTCTCTGAAATTGAGATCAGAAAGCACGGTGTTGTTATAAACAGAGTGGATTATCCCGGCATTACCTCCACAGCTATGGCCACATTAAAATTATCCAAAACCGAGGCTTCTTACTACAAAATAGGCGGATTTGAGGCTGGCGAGAAAATATTAACCAAGAGCCACACAGTGCTGTTCCCCATGCGCCTGTTGCCAGGATTCTTCTCGGATTACAAAGAAATTATGTGGAAGGGTGGGTTAAGAATTACATTTAGAAGAGCTGCCAATGATAATAATGCCTTGATGAGGTACAGCACATTAAACCCTACAGGAGAAGCTCTGCCTAATACCTTACCTGATGAGGGCAAATGCATTATTCAGACTATGGAGTTAAGAATCCCTGTTGTTGAATATGAGGCCGGTTATGCTCTTAAACACAAAGCTGATATTCTAAAAAATCCACAGGTTCCTCTTCAATTTTATACATATCAATGCGTACAGAGGCCCGCATCTGGTACATATTATGAGTTTGATGCTACAAATTCATTCTCCAGTATTCAATATGACATGCCTGATTTTGTAGTGGTACTGTTTCAGACTGGAAGACACAATAATCAGGAAAAAAATTCAAGTAAATTTGATAACTGCAACATCAAGAACATTTATCTTAAAAATGGCAGAAATGAGGTATTTCCTAGAGAAAATTATAATTTAGACATGTCCAAGGATGATTTCCTCAAATTATATGAGGCTTTTACGGCATTCAAAAGAGTCACTACTGGCAATACTGAGATGTATTACACTCCAGAAGAATTCAAAGCACGGAGACCCATGTTTGTAATTAACACTTCAAAAAGAAAACAAGTTGTGGTGAATGACAGGACAAACATTAAAATTGTCTGTGAATTCCACGAAGCATTACCTGATGACACCATATGTAGTGTTATTCTCATAGGAGAAAAATCATATGTTTATGATGTAAGAAATGAGAGAGTCACGGAGCAATTCTAGAAGGTCTCTGCATTTTGAATTGTGTTTAGTATTAGATAAGCAAGTTGGGCCTGGTGCCCAATTGAACTCAAACCGGAAGTGGACCGGAAGTGGACCGGAAGTAAATATGTGTGTGTGTGTGTGGGGGGGGTTGGGGGTGTGTGTTTTTGGCTCAATTTCAGGTATAGCCAAAACAATATCACAGAAGTGCCTTTTGTAAGTATCAATCTGAGAGGAATTCTTCCTTTCTCAAACATTCCCAAGTGGGGGGGCATTTTTTACCAAAATCTTGGATTAGAGGGGGTTCCACACTGGAGCAAAAACCTCATATAGGCATGTTGACCTAGTTTTAAGTATAGCCAAACCTGCTTGAGAGGCTCTTCCTTTCTTGCACTGGTTTCACCGTAAATACAACTACCTGATCAAAATCATCAACACGCTGCCTCCGAAATTTTGGAACGTGGCCGAAGGAAAGGGACTCGTGAACGACATCATCAACAAGTTACCTTTCGAGATGCATCTACCTGGCTACCAGTACTGCGGACCGGGTACCAAACTCGAGAAAAGATTGGAGAGAGGAGACAAGGGTGTGAATCCGTTGGACGCGGCATGCAAAGATCACGACATCGCCTACAACACCACGCAGACGAATCTGGACGCACGTCACGAAGCAGACAAGAAATTGGAACATGCAGCTTTCGAAAGGTTCGTGAGCAGAGACGCATCGTTGGGTGAACGGGTCGCCGCACTGGGTACCACCATCGCCATGAACACAAAACAAAAATTGGGGTGGGGTATATAAATAACATACAGTAAAAAAAAACAACATGGCTTGCATAACTGATTTGCCGCACGAACTACTATCTAAAATATTCAAAAAGGTAGTTAACGGAGATGTTAATAAACTTGTGATCATAGCTAAAACGACGCCGGCATTTCACATGGGATGCGAAATAGTTCTCAAGGACCGTCTTCGGGAGATCAGTGGAATGAGGTGCGGCGATCTCGACACTCTTCTGTCGGCTGCAGGGGAAAAATTGAACGAGAGGTTGGACGAACTGTACGAGGCGAGGCAGGGGAGAAGACGGGGCACCGATGATTGGAGAAAATCTATGCAGGAGACGGAAGAAATCATCACGCACATCATCGCGTTTTCGGAAGCACGAACTTTCTTCCTCTGTTAAAAAAAATATTCGATACAAAAAAAATCTCGTGAAAAAAATATATACATAAATAACACACATTGTGAAAAATTAAAAATTCTCTAACACCCTGAAATTTCTCTTTGATATGACGAGTGAAAAAATAAGTGACCTCCAAGCATTAAAACAAATGCTAAATTTGTCAGTCGAGTATGTAAAAATTCAGGAATTGGAAGTTGACAAACCTTACACGATAACTTCCGGTTCAATCGTTTCTACCCAGTATGGTCCCAAGGTGCGTCTGTTGCTCAACGGACAATACAGTCTATTTTTACCAGATCGATACGCCAGCATGTTATCCGACGAGAAGCTAGCTATCTTAATCGAGAACAAAACTCGAATCGTGTACAAGGGGACAAAGGAACTTCTTGGTAAGAAAACAAAGCATGTAATAGAATTTGTGTAACGGGGCTACGCGGAGTATATATAAAATAACATCCATTGAAAAAAAAATCTCAGAACATTTATATATAAATAACATACCGTGAAAATAACACATAGAGCATCAACATGAAGCCCAAGGGTGTCGTGTACCAGATACCATATTCGAATCTAAAAAATCTAGGTGCCCTCGATGGGTTACTCACCAAGAAACAACGCGAGAAGAAACGTTCTTGCTTGTCGAAAGGACATGGAATGAAATTGCTGCTCAGCACACCTCAATTGAGACGCTTGCAGCGTTCGCGGAAACAGCAAAAGATCGGAGGTTTCATATTCAGCATCCCGGCCATCCTGGCAGCATTGGGGGCCGTGGGAAGTTTGGCCGGCGGAAGTGCCGCCATCGCGAAAATCGTCATCGACTCGAAGAAGAACAAGGCCGAGTTGGAAGAACAGAAACGTCACAACCTGGCCATGGAGAAGAAAGGGGGGAAGGGCGTGATGAAAAAGTTTAAAAAAAAGAAACAGCAGCACTCACCAACCGAGACATTGAATCTCTGATCGAACCGTTACGAATCAAACACTTCAGAGGAGTTTTCATGTCCGACTCGTTACCTTCAACCGTCAATAGAAGAGAATGTGGAGTAGTCAACTTGGACAATCAAGAAAATCCAGGCACGCATTGGATATGTTACCACAAAAACGACAATAAGAAAGCATTCGTTTTCGATTCTTTCGGAGGTGTTCCACCTACAAATTTAGTCCATTATCTGAAAACGAACAAAACCTCTATATACTACAACGACGAACGCATTCAAGATTTCGGAGACGTGAACTGCGGTCATCTCTGCCTCTCCGTGCTCGCGTTTCTCTCTAAAATAAATAACCCTACGATCGAAGATTTCCAGAAAGCACTGTGGAACCTGAAACACGATGGGCGTGTTCCATCTCACGAGCGAATCTTCAATCTTGAAACTCACGCTGCACGACGACATCGTCTATCCTAAATCCGTGGCTCTGCGTGCATTCTACAGCATGTACCTCATACCTAACGTCACGCATCACAACAACAAAATTAGTGTCGGAAGCGAACACATCGTTGTCACGCCAGGCCAATACAATCTTTCCACTTTGCAAGCTCAGTTACCCAAAGGCACGTACCTTTCTCAAAATTCGGTCACGCACAGAGTGGAAATCCTATCCGCGACGGAGACCGTGGACCTTGGCACCATGGGAGAACTTTTAGGTTTCGACAACGACACGAAACTCGAAGCTGGCATCAAGCACGTAGCAGTCAATATTCCTAAATTTCTAGCCATAGAGACTCTGAACGTACACTGTAACGTGGCGGAAGGCATGATCACGAAATCTTCGGACGAATTGTTAGGAAGTCACAAGCAGACGGGAATCATAGCCACGTTCAAACCAAGTTCCGAGTTCATGGAACCGATCATCTACACGCCCTCTTCGCCGATCTATTTTCCAGTATGTCGCAACCGCATAGACGACATAGAGTTGGTGGTGACGAACGAGAAAGGAGAGGTGGTGGATTTCGCAGGTGCAACGACCACTGCCATCGTGGAGATCAGCGTATAATAAATAACACACATAGTGAGAATGGAGCAAATCGAAAGTTACGAATTGCAATCTTTCCCTCCCAACCGTCGCACGTTCGCCAATCTCAACGAGGCGAACAGGGAGATCGAATACGACGTGGACGTAGGGGACGGGTTCGTTCATCCTCACAGAGCGGACCTCTACCTTCAATTCGACGTGGTGAAGAAAGAAAGCGGAGAAGCCTTTCCGCCCAATGCCAATTTGAAACTCGTGGACAACTTCGTGCCTCACCTGTTCTCGCAGGTGGAGGTGAGGAAACACGGTACCGTCATCGACAGAATCGATTATCCTGGCATCACGTCGACGGCAGTGGGAACGTTGAAATTATCCAAAACGGACGCGGCGTACTATCAAGCGGGAGGATTCGAAGCGGGGACCAAAATATCGACGACAAGTCACACGGTGCTCTTTCCCATGCGTCTGCTGCCCGGTTTCTTCTCGGACTACAAGGAGATCATGTGGAAGGGAGGACTGCGCGTCACCTTTCGAAGAGCGGCCAACGACAACGATGCACTGATGCGATACACCAACTTGAACGCCGACGGCACGCCGATAGCCAACACTTTACCCGAAGCGGCGAAATGCGTCATCCGGAGCATGGAATTGAGAATGCCGATCGTGGAATACGAAACGAACTACGCCCTCAAGTACAAAGCAGAGATCTTGAAAAGTCCTCAGGTGGCGATTCACTTTCACAGTTACCAGTGCGTGCAGAAGGTGGCGTCGGGAAGTCACATGGAATTCGACGTGACGACTCAGTTCAACAACATACAGTTCGACATGCCAGATTTCGTCGTAGTGCTCTTTCAGACCGGGCGCGATAACAACCAGGAAAAAGATTCCAGCAAATTCGACGACTGCAAAATCAAGAACGTTTATCTCAAAAATGGACGCAACGAAGTGTTCCCGCGCGAGAATTACAATCTCGACATGACCAAAGACGATTACCTCAAACTTCACGAAGCGTTCTCGGCTTACAAACGCGTGACCGAGGGAAACGTGGACATGTACTACACGCCCAGCGAATTCAAAGCACGCAGGCCGATGTTCGTCATCAACACATCTAAGAGAAATCAGGTTGTGGTCAACGATCGCACCAACATCAAGGTCGTCTGCGAGTTCAACAGTCCGTTGCCCGCCGATACTCTATGTAGCGTCATCCTGGTCGCAGAGAAGTCCTTCGTCCACGACGTGAAGAACGAGAGGGTCACAGAGCAGTTTTAAAAAATAATTCGTAAAATAATTGCCACATACTAAAAAAAATCAACAAAGTTTTATAAAATACAATGTAAGTTAGTTCGGTGCGCAAATAAAAAAAAAAAATTAATAATTCACAAAACTCTCTACAGAGGCATTGTTGGCGGCTTTGATAGCCCCACGACCATTATATAGAACTTTTTTTGGTGTTGGGCACCACGCACCCTGGCGAGGTTATAGGGGCCAGGTATCCTAAAAAAAACAATAATTATTATTTGTTTGTTTGCGTCACAATACAGGCGCGCGCGCGCGTGTGTGTGGCACATCGTTCCCGAGAGAGCGAGGTTTACAAAGGTCGCGGTATACGGAGTTGGAAAATTACGATATGGCACATTCGCTCACCACTGTTGCCAGCCATGGGTCTCTCTCACTCTTCATCTTACACCAACGTTGCCATCTCTATTTTTTTTTAGTTGTAAGTGGGTTTCCAACACACTCTAGTTAATAATGCTACATATTATACACACACACACGCACACACATACTGTGTTGCCATCCACCCATCTCTCTCTCTTTTACGGCAGTGCCGCCTCTCCTTGCCCAGTGTGTGTGTAGGTTGGCAAAAATTGCTTTATGCACTGTAAGGCAAGCCTCAAGCAAAGTTGCCAACTCCTTGCTTTAGGTTAGGTTAGACCAAAAAAGGCTGTAGGTGGGCTGTCGGCTGTTTAACTCTTCCCTCTCTCTCTCTTTTTTTGTAAAAGGCCATGGCAAAAGTACCAGTAGGTTGGCAACCTTGCTTTATGCACTGTAAGGCAAGTCTCAAGCAAGGTTGCCAGCTCCTTGCTTTAGGTTAGGTTAGACCTCGAAAAAAACCTTGGTGATTTTTTCGAGTGAGGAGTTGGTAACACTGATCTTCACTTGATGGCGGTCAACCAGACTGATTGCACAAGCAAGGTTGCCAGCTCCTTGCTTTAGGTTAGGTTAGACCAAGAAAAAAACCTTGGTGATTTTTTTTCGAGTGAGGAGTTGGTAACACTGATCTCCACTTGGTGTTGGTCAACCAGACTGATTGCACAAGCAAGGTTGCCAGCTCCTTGCTTTAGGTTAGGTTAGACCAAGAAAAAAAACCTTGGTGATTTTTTTTCGAGTGAGGAGTTGGCAACGCTGATCTCCACTTGAGGGCGGTCAAACGGGCTGATTGCACAAGCAAGGCTGCCAGCTCCTTGCTTTAGGTTAGGTTAGACCAAGAAAAAAACCTTGGTGATTTTTTTTCGAGTGAGGAGTTGGCAACGCTGATCTCCACTTTCGGTTTGTGAAACGGGCTGATTGCACAAGCAAGGTTGCCAGCTCCTTGCTTTGAGTTAGGTTAGACCAAGAAAAAAAACCTTGGTGATTTTTTTTGAGTGAGGAGTTGGCAACACTGCGAGAAAATGGAGCTTATGCCATACAGGAGCAGCCCAGTAAGGAGCCTCATGCAAGGTTGCCAGCTTCTTGCTTTAGGTTAGGTTAGACCAGGAAAAAAACCTAGGTGATTTTTTCAAGTGAGGAGTTGGCAACACTGCGCACCACTTGATGTTGCAGAACCGGGTTGATTCTACTACTCTACAAAGTATTATTTTGAAACAATAAGTAAAAAAAACAATAGGTTAAGTTATATCACGTAAGATCATGGCATTCGTACCAAGTATGAGATGGGAAAAATCGAAAATTTCGCTAAAACATCGCTAAGCGCTAAAACCGACAAAAAATTGCCAATATATGTCAAAAAATGATATTTAATTGATAGAAAAAGAGGCTACGAATGCACTCGTACCAAGAATTGAGTTGAAACAACCCAATTACACTACTCTTGATGTCTCCAATCTCTTGTTTTGTACGTTTTTTCCACGTGTCTTGACATCCAATGTATCCCTGCAATGTTTGGTGAAGATCTGAGTATGTAGTTTTTGACCTTATCTGGAACCTCCCATCTGAAAATTTGAAAATTCCTAAAAAATCCGTCCAAAATCTTGATGTCCCCAATCCTATGTCTTGTATGTTTTTTCCACGTGTCTTGACATCCAATGTATCCCTGCAAAGTTTGGTGAAGATCTGAGTATGTAGTCTTTGACCTTATATGGAACCTCATATCTGAAAATTTGAAAATTCTTAAAAAATTCGACCAAAATCTTGATGACCCTAATCTCTTGTTTTGTACGTTTTTTCCACGTGTCTTGACATCCAATGTATCCCTGCAAAGTTTGGTGAAGATCTGAGTATGTAGTTTTTGACCTTATATGGAAACACCTTTCTGAAAATTTGAAAATTCTTAAAAAATTCGTCCAAAATCTTGATGTCCCCAATCCTATGTTTTGTATGTTTTTTCGACGTGTCTTGACATCCAATGTATCCATGCAAAGTTTGGTGAAGATCTGAGTATGTCGTTTTTGACCTTATCTGGAACCTCCCATCTGAAAATTTGAAAATTCTTAAAAAATTCGTCGAAATTCTTGATGTCTCCAATCTCTTGTTTTGTAAGATTTTTCCACGTGTTTTGACATGCAAAGTATCCACGCAACGTTTGTTGAAGATCTGAGTATGTAGTTTTTGACCTTATCTGGAACCTCCTATCTGAAAATTTGAAAATTCTTCAAAAATTCGTCCAAAATCTTGATGTCTCCAATCTCTTGTTTTGTACGTTTTTTCCACGTGTCTTGACATCCAATGTATCCCTTCAATGTTTGGTGAAGATCTGAGTATGTAGTTTTTGACCTTATATGGAACCTCCTCTCTGAAAATTTGAAAATTCTTAAAAAATTCGTCCAAAATCTTGGTGTCTCCAATCTCTTGTTTTGTACGTTTTTTCCACGTGTCTTGACATCCAATGTATCCCTGCAAAGTTTGGTGAAGATTTGAGTATGTAGTTTTTGACCTTATCTGGAACCTCCTATCTGAAAATTTGAAAATTCTTAAAAAATTCGTCCAAAATCTTGATGTCTCCAATCTCTTGGTTTGTATGTTTTGCCCACGTGTCTTGACATCCAATGTATCCCTGCAAAGTTTGGTGAAGATCTGAGTATGTAGTTTTTGACCTTATCTGGAACCTCATTTCTGAAAATTTGAAAATTCCTCAAAAATTCGTCCAAAATCTTGATGTCTCCAATCTCTTGTTTTGTACGTTTTTTCCACGTGTCTTGACATCCAATGTATCCCTGCATAGTTTGGTGAAGATCTGAGTATGTAGTTTTTGACCTTATATGGAACCTCCTATCTGAAAATTTGAAAATTCTTAAAAAATTCGTCCAAAATCTTGATGTCTCCAATTTCTTGTTTTGTACGTTAAATCCACGTGTCTTGACATCCAATGTATCCCTGCAATGTTTGGTGAAGATCTGACTATGTAGTTTTTGACCTTATCTGGAACCTCCCATCTGAAAATTTGAAAATTCCTAAAAAATCCGTCCAAAATCTTGATGTCCCCAATCCTATGTCTTGTATGTTTTTTCCACGTGTCTTTGACATCCAATGTATCCCTGCAAAGTTTGGTGAAGATCTGAGTATGTAGTCTTTGACCTTATATGGAACCTCATATCTGAAAATTTGAAAATTCTTAAAAAATTCGACCAAAATCTTGATGTCTCCAATCCTATGTTGTGTATGTTTTTTCCACGTGTCTTGACACCCAATGTATCCATGCAAAGTTTGGTGAAGATCTGAGTATGTAGTTTTTAACCTTATATGGAACCTCCCATCTGAAAATTTGAAAATTCCTAAAAAATCCGTCCAAAATCTTGATGACCCCAATCTCTTGTTTTGTACGTTTTTTCCACGTGTTTTGACATCCAATGTATCCCTGCAAAGTTTGGTGAAGATCTGAGTATGTAGTTTTTGACCTTATATGAAACCTCCTTTCTGAAAATTTGAAAATTCTTAAAAAATTCGTCCAAAATCTTGATGTCTCCAATCTCTTGTTTTGTACGTTTTTTCCACGTGTCTTGACATCCAAGGTATCCCTGCAAAGTTTGGTGAAGATCTGAGTATGTAGTTTTTGAACTTATATGGAACCTCCTTTCTGAAAATTTGAAAATTCTTAAAAAATTCGTCCAAAATCTTGATGTCCCCAATCCTATGTTTTGTATGTTTTTTCGACGTGTCTTGACATCCAATGTATCCATGCAAAGTTTGGTGAAGATCTGAGTATGTCGTTTTTGACCTTATCTGGAACCTCCCATCTGAAAATTTGAAAATTCTTAAAAAATTCGTCGAAAATCTTGATGTCTCCAATCTCTTGTTTTGTACGTTTTTTCCACGTGTTATGACATGCAAAGTATCCACGCAACGTTTGTTGAAGATCTGAGTATGTAATTTTTGACCTTATCTGGAACCTCCTATCTGAAAATTTGAAAATTCTTCAAAAATTCGTCCAAAATCTTGATGTCTCCAATCTCTTGTTTTGTACGTTTTTTCCACGTGTCTTGACATCCAATGTATCCCTTCAATGTTTGGTGAAGATCTGAGTATGTAGTTTTTGACCTTATATGGAACCTCCTATCTGAAAATTTGAAAATTCTTAAAAAATTTGACCAAAATCTTGATGTCCCCAATCCTATGTTTTGTATGTTTTTTCCCTGTGTCTTGACATCCAATGTATCCCTGCAGAGTTTGGTGAAGATCTGAGTATGTCGTTTTTGACCTTATCTGGAACATCCTTTCTGAAAATTTGAAAATTTTTAAAAAATTCGTCCAAAATCTTGATGTCTCCAATCTCTTGTTTTGTACGTTTTTTCCACGTGTCTTGACATCCAATGTATCCCTGCAAAGTTTGGTGAAGATCTGAGTATGTAGTTTTTGACCTTATCTGGAACCTCCTATCTGAAAATTTGAAAATTGTTAAAAAATTCGTCCAAAATCTTGATGTCTCCAATCTCTTGTTTTGTACGTTTTTCCCACGTGTCTTGACATCCAATGTATCCCTGCAAAATTTGGTGAAGATCTGAGTATGTAGTTTTTGACCTTATCTGGAACCTCATTTCTGAAAATTTGAAAATTCCTCAAAAATTCGTCCAAAATGTTGATGTCTCCAATCTCTTGTTTTGTACGTTTTTTCCACGTGTCTTGACATCCAATGTATCCCTGCAAAGTTTGGTGAAGATCTGAGTATGTAGTTTTTGACCTTATCTGGAACCTCCTATCTGAAAATTTGAAAATTCTTAAAAAATTCGTCCAAAATCTTGATGTCTCCAATCTCTTGTTTTGTACGTTTTTTCCACGTGTCTTGACATCCAATGTATCCATGCAAAGTTTGGTGAAGATCTGAGTATGTAGTTTTTGACCTTATATGGAACCTCCTATCTGAAAATTTGAAAATTCTTAAAAAATTCGACCAAAATCTTGATGTCCCCAATTCTATGTTTTGTATGTTTTTTCCACGTGTCTTGACATCCAATGTATCCATGCAAAGTTTGGTGAAGATCTGAGTATGTCGTTTTTGACCTTATCTGGAACCTCCCATCTGAAAATTTGAAAATTCTTAAAAAATTCGTCGAAAATCTTGATGTCTCCAATCTCTTGTTTTGTACGTTTTTTCCACGTGTCTTGACATCCAATGTATCCCTGCAATGTTTGGTGAAGATCTGAGTATGTAGTTTTTGACCTTATATGGAACCTCCTATCTGAAAATTTGAAAATTCTTAAAAAATTTGACCAAAATCTTGAAGTCCCCAATCCTATGTTTTGTACGTTTTTTCCACGTGTCTTGACATCCAATGTATCCCTGCAAAGTTTGGTGAAGATCTGAGTATGTAGTTTTTGACCTTATCTGGAACCTCCTATCTGAAAATTTGAAAATTCTTAAAAAATTCGTCCGAAATCTTGATGTCTCCAATCTCTTGTTTGGTACGTTTTTCCACGTGTCTTGACATCCAATGTATCCCTGCAATGTTTGGTGAAGATCTGAGTATGTCGTTTTTGACCTTATCTGGAACATCCTTTCTGAAAATTTGAAAATTCTTAAAAAATTCTTCCAAAATCTTGATGTCTCCAATCTCTTGTTTTGTACGTTTTTTCCACGTGTCTTGACATCCAATGTATCCCTGCAAAGTTTGGTGAAGATCTGAGTATGTAGTTTTTGACCTTATCTGGAACCGCATTTCTGAAAATTTGAAAATTCTTAAAAAATTCGTCCAAAATCTTGATGTCTCCAATCTCTTGTTTTGTATGTTTTTTCCACGTGTCTTGACATCCAATGTATCCCTGCAAAGTTTGGTGAAGATCTGAGTATGTAGTTTTTGACCTTATCTGGAACCGCATTTCTGAAAATTTGAAAATTCTTAAAAAATTCGTCCAAAATCTTGATGTCTCCAATCTCTTGTTTTGTACGTTTTTTCTACGTGTCTTGACATCCAATGTATCCCTGCAAAGTTTGGTGAAGATCTGAGTATGTAGTTTTTGACCTTATCTGGAACCGCATTTCTGAAAATTTGAAAATTCCTAAAAAATCCGTCCAAAATCTTGATGACCCCAATCTCTTGTTTTGTACGTTTTTTCCACGTGTCTTGACATCCAATGTATCCCTGCAAAGTTTGGTGAAGATCTGAGTATGTAGTTTTTGACTTTATCTGGAACCCCCTATCTGAAAATTTGAAAATTCTTAAAAAATTCGTCCAAAATCTTGATGTCTCCAATCTCTTGGTTTGTATGTTTTCCCCACGTGTCTTGACATCCAATGTATCCCTGCAAAGTTTGGTGAAGATCTGAGTATGTAGTTTTTGACCTTATATGGCACCTCCTTTCTGAAAATTTGAAAATTCTTAAAAAATTCGTCCAAAATCTTGATGTCTCCAATCTCTTGTTTTGTACGTTTTTTCCACGTGTCTTGACATCCAATGTATCCCTGCAAAGTTTGGTGAAGATTTGAGTATGTAGTTTTTGACCTTATCTGGAACCTCCTATCTGAAAATTTGAAAATTCTTAAAAAATTCGTCCAAAATCTTGATGTCTCCAATCTCTTGGTTTGTATGTTTTGCCCACGTGTCTTGACATCCAATGTATCCCTGCAAAGTTTGGTGAAGATCTGAGTATGTAGTTTTTGACCTTATCTGGAACCTCATTTCTGAAAATTTGAAAATTCCTCAAAAATTCGTCCAAAATCTTGATGTCTCCAATCTCTTGTTTTGTACGTTTTTTCCACGTGTCTTGACATCCAATGTATCCCTGCAAAGTTTGGTGAAGATCTGAGTATGTAGTTTTTGACCTTATCTGGAACCTCCTATCTGAAAATTTGAAATTTCTTAAAAAATTCGTCCAAAATCTTGATGTCTCCAATCTCTTGTTTTGTACGTTTTTTCCACGTGTCTTGACATCCAATGTATCCCTGCATAGTTTGGTGAAGATCTGAGTATGTAGTTTTTGACCTTATATGGAACCTCCTATCTGAAAATTTGAAAATTCTTAAAAAATTCGACCAAAATCTTGATGTCCCCAATCATATGTCTTGAATGTTTTTTCCACGTGTCTTGACATCCAATGTATCCATGCTAAGTTTGGTGAAGATCTGAGTATGTAGTTTTTGACCTTATATGGAAACTCCTATCTGAAAATTTGAAAATTCTTAAAAAAATCGACCAAAATCTTGATGTCCATAATCCTATGTTTTGTATGTTTTTTCCACGTGTCTTGACATCCAATGTATCCATGCAAAGTTTGGTGAAGATCTGAGTATGTAGTTTTTGACTTTATATGGAACCTCCTATCTGAAAATTTGAAAATTTTTAAAAAATTCGTCCAAAATCTTGATGTCTCCAATCTCTTGTTTTGTAAGTTTTTTCCACGTGTCTTGACATCCAATGTATCCCTGCAAAGTTTGTTGAAGATCTGAGTATGTAGTTTTTGACCTTATCTGGAACCGCATTTCTGAAAATTTGAAAATTCTTAAAAAATTCGTCCAAAATCTTGATGTCTCCAATCTCTTGTTTTGTATGTTTTTTCCACGTGTCTTGACATCCAATGTATCCCTGCAAAGTTTGGTGAAGATCTGAGTATGTAGTTTTTGACCTTATCTGGAACCGCATTTCTGAAAATTTGAAAATTCTTAAAAAATTCGTCCAAAATCTTGATGTCTCCAATCTCTTGTTTTGTACGTTTTCTCCACGTGTCTTGACATCCAATGTATCCCTGCAAAGTTTGGTGAAGATCTGAGTATGTAGTTTTTGACCTTATCTGGAACCGCATTTCTGAAAATTTGAAAATTCCTAAAAAATCCGTCCAAAATCTTGATGACCCCAATCTCTTGTTTTGTACGTTTTTTCCACGTGTCTTGACATCCAATGTATCCCTGCAAAGTTTGGTGAAGATCTGAGTATGTAGTTTTTGACCTTATCTGGAACCCCCTATCTGAAAATTTGAAAATTCTTAAAAAATTCGTCCAAAATCTTGATGTCTCCAATCTCTTGGTTTGTATGTTTTCCCCACGTGTCTTGACATCCAATGTATCCCTGCAAAGTTTGGTGAAGATCTGAGTATGTAGTTTTTGACCTTATATGGCACCTCCTTTTCTGAATTTGAAAATTCTTAAAAAATTCGTCCAAAATCTTAATGTCTCCAATCTCTTGTTTTGTACGTTTTTTCCACGTGTCTTGACATCCAATGTATCCCTGCAAAGTTTGGTGAAGATCTGAGTATGTAGTTTTTGGCCTTATCTGGAACCTCCTATCTGAAAATTTGAAATTTCTTAAAAAATTCGTCCAAAATCTTGATGTCTCCAATATCTTGTTTTGTACGTTTTTTCCACGTGTCTTGACATCCAATGTATCCCTGCATAGTTTGGTGAAGATCTGAGTATGTAGTTTTTGACCTTATATGGAACCTCCTATCTGAAAATTTGAAAATTCTTAAAAAATTCGACCAAAATCTTGATGTCCCCAATCCTATGTTTTGTATGTTTTTTCCACGTGTCTTGACATCCAATGTATCCATGCAAAGTTTGGTGAAGATCTGAGTATGTCGTTTTTGACCTTATCTGGAACCTCCCATCTGAAAATTTGAAAATTCTTAAAAAATCCGTCGAAAATCTTGATGTCTCCAATCTCTTGTTTTGTACACTTTTTCCACGTAACTTGACATCCAATGTATCCCTGCAATGTTTGGTGAAGATCTGAGTATGTAGTTTTTGACCTTATATGAAACCTCCTATCTGAAAATTTGAAAATTCTTAAAAAATTTGACCAAAATCTTGATGTCCCCAATCCTATGTCTTGAATGTTTTTTCCACGTGTCTTGACATCCAATGTATCCCTGCTAAGTTTGGTGAAGATCTGAGTATGTAGTTTTTGACCTTATATGGAACCTCCTATCTGAAAATTTGAAAATTCTTAAAAAATTCGTCCAAAATCTTGATGTCTCCAATCTCTTGGTTTGTATGTTTTGCCCACGTGTCTTGACATCCAATGTATCCCTGCAAAGTTTGGTGAAGATCTGAGTATGTAGTTTTTGACCTTATCTGGAACCTCATTTCTGAAAATTTGAAAATTCCTCAAAAATTCGTCCAAAATCTTGATGTCTCCAATCTCTTGTTTTGTACGTTTTTTCCACGTGTCTTGACATCCAATGTATCCCTGCAAAGTTTGGTGAAGATCTGAGTATGTAGTTTTTGAACTTATCTGGAACCTCCAATCTGAAAATTTGAAATTTCTTAAAAAATTCGTCCAAAATCTTGATGTCTCCAATATCTTGTTTTGTACGTTTTTTCCACGTGTCTTGACATCCAATGTATCCCTGCATAGTTTGGTGAAGATCTGAGTATGTAGTTTTTGACCTTATATGGAACCTCCTATCTGAAAATTTGAAAATTCTTAAAAAATTCGACCAAAATCTTGATGTCCCCAATCCTATGTTTTGTATGTTTTTTCCACGTGTCTTGACATCCAATGTATCCATGCAAAGTTTGGTGAAGATCTGAGTATGTCGTTTTTGACCTTATCTGGAACCTCCCATCTGAAAATTTGAAAATTCTTAAAAAATCCGTCGAAAATCTTGATGTCTCCAATCTCTTGTTTTGTACATTTTTTCCACGTGTCTTGACATCCAATGTATCCCTGCAATGTTTGGTGAAGATCTGAGTATGTAGTTTTTGACCTTATATGGAACCTCCTATCTGAAAATTTGAAAATTCTTAAAAAATTTGACCAAAATCTTGATGTCCCCAATCCTATGTCTTGAATGTTTTTTCCACGTGTCTTGACATCCAAGGTATCCCTGCTAAGTTTGGTGAAGATCTGAGTATGTAGTTTTTGACCTTATATGGAAACTCCTATCTGAAAATTTGAAAATTCTTAAAAAAATCGACCAAAATCTTGATGTCCATAATCCTATGTTTTGTATGTTTTTTCCACGTGTCTTGACATCCAATGTATCCATGCAAAGTTTGGTGAAGATCTGAGTATGTAGTTCTTGACCTTATATGGAACCTCCTATCTGAAAATTTGAAAATTCTTAAAAAATTCGTCCAAAATCTTGATGTCTCCAATCTCTTGTTTTGTAAGTTTTTTCCACGTGTCTTGACATCCAATGTATCCCTGCAAAGTTTGTTGAAGATCTGAGTATGTAGTTTTTGACCTTATCTGGAACCGCATTTCTGAAAATTTGAAAATTCTTAAAAAATTCGTCCAAAATCTTGATGTCTCCAATCTCTTGTTTTGTATGTTTTTTCCACGTGTCTTGACATCCAATGTATCCCTGCAAAGTTTGGTGAAGATCTGAGTATGTAGTTTTTGACCTTATCTGGAACCGCATTTCTGAAAATTTGAAAATTCTTAAAAAATTCGTCCAAAATCTTGATGTCTCCAATCTCTTGTTTTGTACGTTTTTTCCACGTGTCTTGACATCCAATGTATCCCTGCAAAGTTTGGTGAAGATCTGAGTATGTAGTTTTTGACCTTATCTGGAACCGCATTTCTGAAAATTTGAAAATTCCTAAAAAATCCGTCCAAAATCTTGATGACCCCAATCTCTTGTTTTGTACGTTTTTTCCACGTGTCTTGACATCCAATGTATCCCTGCAAAGTTTGGTGAAGATCTGAGTATGTAGTTTTTGACCTTATCTGGAACCCCCTATCTGAAAATTTGAAAATTCTTAAAAAATTCGTCCAAAATCTTGATGTCTCCAATCTCTTGGTTTGTATGTTTTCCCCACGTGTCTTGACATCCAATGTATCCCTGCAAAGTTTGGTGAAGATCTGAGTATGTAGTTTTTGACCTTATATGGCACCTCCTTTTCTGAATTTGAAAATTCTTAAAAAATTCGTCCAAAATCTTGATGTCTCCAATCTCTTGTTTTGTACGTTTTTTCCACGTGTCTTGACATCCAATGTATCCCTGCAAAGTTTGGTGAAGATCTGAGTATGTAGTTTTTGACCTTATCTGGAACCTCCTATCTGAAAATTTGAAAATTCTTAAAAAATTCGTCCAAAATCTTGATGTCTCCAATATCTTGTTTTGTACGTTTTTTCCACGTGTCTTGACATCCAATGTATCCCTGCATAGTTTGGTGAAGATCTGAGTATGTAGTTTTTGACCTTATATGGAACCTCCTATCTGAAAATTTGAAAATTCTTAAAAAATTCGACCAAAATCTTGATGTCCCCAATCCTATGTTTTGTATGTTTTTTCCACGTGTCTTGACATCCAATGTATCCATGCAAAGTTTGGTGAAGATCTGAGTATGTCGTTTTTGACCTTATCTGGAACCTCCCATCTGAAAATTTGAAAATTCTTAAAAAATCCGTCGAAAATCTTGATGTCTCCAATCTCTTGTTTTGTACATTTTTTCCACGTGTCTTGACATCCAATGTATCCCTGCAATGTTTGGTGAAGATCTGAGTATGTAGTTTTTGACCTTATATGGAACCTCCTATCTGAAAATTTGAAAATTCTTAAAAAATTTGACCAAAATCTTGATGTCCCCAATCCTATGTCTTGAATGTTTTTTCCACGTGTCTTGACATCCAATGTATCCCTGCTAAGTTTGGTGAAGATCTGAGTATGTAGTTTTTGACCTTATATGGAACCTCCTATCTGAAAATTTGAAAATTCTTAAAAAATTCGACCAAAATCTTGATGTCCATAATCCTATGTTTTGTATGTTTTTTCCACGTGTCTTGACATCCAATGTATCCATGCAAAGTTTGGTGAAGATCTGAGTATGTAGTTTTTGACCTTATATGGAACCTCCTATCTGAAAATTTGAAAATTCTTAAAAAATTCGATCAAAATCTTGATGTCTCCAATCTCTTGTTTTGTACGTTTTTTCCACGTGTCTTGACATCCAATGTATCACTGCAAAGTTTGGTGAAGATCTGAGTATGTAGTTTTTGACTTTATCTGGAACCTCCCATCTGAGAATTTGAAAATTCCTAAAAAATCCGTCCAAAATCTTGATGACCCCAATCTCTTGTTTTGTACGTTTTTTCCACGTGTCTTGACATCCAATGTATCCCTGCAAAGTTTGGTGAAGATCTGAGTATGTAGTTTTTGACCTTATACGGAACCTCCTTTCTGAAAATTTGAAAATTCTTAAAAAATTCGACCAAAATCTTGATGTCCCCAATCCTATGTTTTGTATGTTTTTTCCACGTGTCTTGACATCCAATGTATCCATGCAAAGTTTGGTGAAGATCTGAGTATGTCGTTTTTGACCTTATCTGGAACCTCCCATCTGAAAATTTGAAAATTCTTAAAAAATCCGTCGAAAATCTTGATGTCTCCAATCTCTTGTTTTGTACATTTTTTCCACGTGTCTTGACATCCAATGTATCCCTGCAATGTTTGGTGAAGATCTGAGTATGTAGTTTTTGACCTTATATGGAACCTCCTATCTGAAAATTTGAAAATTCTTAAAAAATTTGACCAAAATCTTGATGTCCCCAATCCTATGTCTTGAATGTTTTTTGCACGTGTCTTGACATCCAATGTATCCCTGCTAAGTTTGGTGAAGATCTGAGTATGTAGTTTTTGACCTTATATGGAAACTCCTATCTGAAAATTTGAAAATTCTTAAAAAATTCGACCAAAATCTTGATGTCCATAATCCTATGTTTTGTATGTTTTTTCCACGTGTCTTGACATCCAATGTACCCATGCAAAGTTTGGTGAAGATCTGAGTATGTAGTTTTTGACCTTATATGGAACCTCCTATCTGAAAATTTGAAAATTCTTAAAAAATTCGTCCAAAATCTTGATGTCTCCAATCTCTTGTTTTGTAAGTTTTTTCCACGTGTCTTGACATAAAATGTATCCCTGCAAAGTTTGGTGAAGATGTGAGTATGTAGTTTTTGACCTTATCTGGAACCGCATTTCTGAAAATTTGAAAATTCTTAAAAAATTCGTCCAAAATCTTGATGTCTCCAATCTCTTGTTTTGTATGTTTTTTCCACGTGTCTTGACATCCAATGTATCCCTGCAAAGTTTGGTGAAGATCTGAGTATGTAGTTTTTGACCTTATCTGGAACCGCATTTCTGAAAATTTGAAAATTCTTAAAAAATTCGTCCAAAATCTTGATGTCTCCAATCTCTTGTTTTGTACGTTTTTTCCACGTGTCTTGACATCCAATGTATCCCTGCAAAGTTTGGTGAAGATCTGAGTATGTAGTTTTTGACCTTATCTGGAACCGCATTTCTGAAAATTTGAAAATTCCTAAAAAATCCGTCCAAAATCTTGATGACCCCAATCTCTTGTTTTGTACGTTTTTTCCACGTGTCTTGACATCCAATGTATCCCTGCAAAGTTTGGTGAAGATCTGAGTATGTAGTTTTTGACCTTATCTGGAACCCCCTATCTGAAAATTTGAAAATTCTTAAAAAATTCGTCCAAAATCTTGATGTCTCCAATCTCTTGGTTTGTATGTTTTCCCCACGTGTCTTGACATCCAATGTATCCCTGCAAAGTTTGGTGAAGATCTGAGTATGTAGTTTTTGACCTTAAATGGCACCTCCTTTTCTGAATTTGAAAATTCTTAAAAAATTCGTCCAAAATCTTGATGTCTCCAATCTCTTGTTTTGTACGTTTTTTCCACGTGTCTTGACATCCAATGTATCCCTGCAAAGTTTGGTGAAGATCTGAGTATGTAGTTTTTGACCTTATCTGGAACCTCCTATCTGAAAATTTGAAATTTCTTAAAAAATTCGTCCAAAATCTTGATGTCTCCAATATCTTGTTTTGTACGTTTTTTCCACGTGTCTTGACATCCAATGTATCCCTGCATAGTTTGGTGAAGATCTGAGTATGTAGTTTTTGACCTTATATGGAACCTCCTATCTGAAAATTTGAAAATTCTTAAAAAATTCGACCAAAATCTTGATGTCCCCAATCCTATGTTTTGTATGTTTTTTCCACGTGTCTTGACATCCAATGTATCCATGCAAAGTTTGGTGAAGATCTGAGTATGTAGTTTTTGACCTTATACGGAACCTCCTTTCTGAAAATTTGAAAATTCTTAAAAAATTCGACCAAAATCTTGATGTCCTCAATCCTATGTTTTGTATGTTTTTTCCACGTGTCTTGACATCCAATGTATCCATGCAAAGTTTGGTGAAGATCTGAGTATGTCGTTTTTGACCTTATCTGGAACCTCCCATCTGAAAATTTGAAAATTCTTAAAAAATCCGTCGAAAATCTTGATGTCTCCAATCTCTTGTTTTGTACATTTTTTCCACGTGTCTTGACATCCAATGTATCCCTGCAATGTTTGGTGAAGATCTGAGTATGTAGTTTTTGACCTTATATGGAACCTCCTATCTGAAAATTTGAAAATTCTTAAAAAATTTGACCAAAATCTTGATGTCCCCAATCCTATGTCTTGAATGTTTTTTGCACGTGTCTTGACATCCAATGTATCCCTGCTAAGTTTGGTGAAGATCTGAGTATGTAGTTTTTGACCTTATATGGAAACTCCTATCTGAAAATTTGAAAATTCTTAAAAAATTCGACCAAAATCTTGATGTCCATAATCCTATGTTTTGTATGTTTTTTCCACGTGTCTTGACATCCAATGTATCCATGCAAAGTTTGGTGAAGATCTGAGTATGTAGTTTTTGACCTTATATGGAACCTCCTATCTGAAAATTTGAAAATTCTTAAAAAATTCGTCCAAAATCTTGATGTCTCCAATCTCTTGTTTTGTAAGTTTTTTCCACGTGTCTTGACATCCAATGTATCCCTGCAAAGTTTGTTGAAGATCTGAGTATGTAGTTTTTGACCTTATCAGGAACCGCATTTCTGAAAATTTGAAAATTCTTAAAAAATTCGTCCAAAATCTTGATGTCTCCAATCTCTTGTTTTGTATGTTTTTTCCACGTGTCTTGACATCCAATGTATCCCTGCAAAGTTTGGTGAAGATCTGAGTATGTAGTTTTTGACCTTATCTGGAACCGCATTTCTGAAAATTTGAAAATTCTTAAAAAATTCGTCCAAAATCTTGATGTCTCCAATCTCTTGTTTTGTACGTTTTTTCCACGTGTCTTGACATCCAATGTATCCCTGCAAAGTTTGGTGAAGATCTGAGTATGTAGTTTTTGACCTTATCTGGAACCGCATTTCTGAAAATTTGAAAATTCCTAAAAAATCCGTCCAAAATCTTGATGACCCCAATCTCTTGTTTTGTACGTTTTTTCCACGTGTCTTGACATCCAATGTATCCCTGCAAAGTTTGGTGAAGATCTGAGTATGTAGTTTTTGACCTTATCTGGAACCCCCTATCTGAAAATTTGAAAATTCTTAAAAAATTCGTCCAAAATCTTGATGTCTCCAATCTCTTGGTTTGTATGTTTTCCCGACGTGTCTTGACATCCAATGTATCCCTGCAAAGTTTGGTGAAGATCTGAGTATGTAGTTTTTGACCTTAAATGGCACCTCCTTTTCTGAATTTGAAAATTCTTAAAAAATTCGTCCAAAATCTTGATGTCTCCAATCTCTTGTTTTGTACGTTTTTTCCACGTGTCTTGACATCCAATGTATCCCTGCAAAGTTTGGTGAAGCTCTGAGTATGTAGTTTTTGACCTTATCTGGAACCTCCTATCTGAAAATTTGAAATTTCTTAAAAAATTCGTCCAAAATCTTGATGTCTCCAATATCTTGTTTTGTAAGTTTTTTCCACGTGTCTTGACATCCAATGTATCCCTGCATAGTTTGGTGAAGATCTGAGTATGTAGTTTTTGACCTTATATGGAACCTCCTATCTGAAAATTTGAAAATTCTTAAAAAATTCGACCAAAATCTTGATGTCCCCAATCCTATGTTTTGTATGTTTTTTCCACGTGTCTTGACATCCAATGTATCCATGCAAAGTTTGGTGAAGATCTGAGTATGTCGTTTTTGACCTTATCTGGAACCTCCCATCTGAAAATTTGAAAATTCTTAAAAAATCCGTCGAAAATCTTGATGTCTCCAATCTCTTGTTTTGTACATTTTTTCCACGTGTCTTGACATCCAATGTATCCCTGCAATGTTTGGTGAAGATCTGAGTATGTAGTTTTTGACCTTATATGGAACCTCCTATCTGAAAATTTGAAAATTCTTAAAAAATTTGACCAAAATCTTGATGTCCCCAATCCTATGTCTTGAATGTTTTTTCCACGTGTCTTGACATCCAATGTATCCCTGCTAAGTTTGGTGAAGATCTGAGTATGTAGTTTTTGACCTTATATGGAACCTCCTATCTGAAAATTTGAAAATTCTTAAAAAATTCGACCAAAATCTTGATGTCCATAATCCTATGTTTTGTATGTTTTTTCCACGTGTCTTGACATCCAATGTATCACTGCAAAGTTTGGTGAAGATCTGAGTATGTAGTTTTTGACCTTATACGGAACCTCCTTTCTGAAAATTTGAAAATTCTTAAAAAATTCGACCAAAATCTTGATGTCCCCAATCCTATGTTTTGTATGTTTTTTCCACGTGTCTTGACATCCAATGTATCCATGCAAAGTTTGGTGAAGATCTGAGTATGTAGTTTTTGACCTTATACGGAACCTCCTTTCTGAAAATTTGAAAATTCTTAAAAAATTCGACCAAAATCTTGATGTCCCCAATCCTATGTTTTGTATGTTTTTTCCACGTGTCTTGACATCCAATGTATCCATGCAAAGTTTGGTGAAGATCTGAGTATGTCGTTTTTGACCTTATCTGGAACCTCCCATCTGAAAATTTGAAAATTCTTAAAAAATCCGTCGAAAATCTTGATGTCTCCAATCTCTTGTTTTGTACATTTTTTCCACGTGTCTTGACATCCAATGTATCCCTGCAATGTTTGGTGAAGATCTGAGTATGTAGTTTTTGACCTTATATGGAACCTCCTATCTGAAAATTTGAAAATTCTTAAAAAATTTGACCAAAATCTTGATGTCCCCAATCCTATGTCTTGAATGTTTTTTCCACGTGTCTTGACATCCAATGTATCCCTGCTAAGTTTGGTGAAGATCTGAGTATGTAGTTTTTGACCTTATATGGAACCTCCTATCTGAAAATTTGAAAATTCTTAAAAAATTCGTTCAAAATCTTGATGTCTCCAATCTCTTGTTTTGTACGTTTTTTCCACGTGTCTTGACATCCAATGTATCACTGCAAAGTTTGGTGAAGATCTGAGTATGTAGTTTTTGACCTTATCTGGAACCTCCCATCTGAGAATTTGAAAATTCCTAAAAAATCCGTCCAAAATCTTGATGACCCCAATCTCTTGTTTTGTACGTTTTTTCCACGTGTCTTGACATCCAATGTATCCCTGCAAAGTTTGGTGAAGATCTGAGTATGTAGTTTTTGACCTTATACGGAACCTCCTTTCTGAAAATTTGAAAATTCTTAAAAAATTCGTCCAAAATCTTGATGTCTCCAATTTCCTGTTTTGTACGTTTTTTCCACGTGTCTTGACATCCAATGTATCCATGCAAAGTTTGGTGAAGATCTGAGTATGTCGTTTTTGACCTTATCTGGAACCTTCCATCTGAAAATTTGAAAATTCTTAAAAAATTTGTCGAAAATCTTGATGTCTCCAATCTCTTGTTTTGTACGTTTTTTCCACGTGTCTTGACATGCAAAGTATCCCTGCAACGTTTGGTGAAGATCTGAGTATGTAGTTTTTGACCTTATCTGGAACCTCCTATCTGAAAATTTGAAAAATCTTAAAAAATTCGACCAAAATCTTGATGTCCCCAATTCTATGTTTTGTATGTTTTTTCCACGTGTCTTAACATCCAATGTATCCATGCAAAGTTTGGTGAAGATCTGAGTATGTCGTTTTTGACCTTATCTGGAACCTCCCATCTGAAAATTTGAAAATTCTTAAAAAATTCGTCCGAAATCTTGATGTCTCCAATCTCTTGTTTTGTACGTTTTTCCACGTGTCTTGACATCCAATGTATCCCTGCAATGTTTGGTGAAGATCTGAGTATGTAGTTTTTGACCTTATATGGAACCTCCTATCTGAAAATTTGAAAATTCTTAAAAAATTTGACCAAAATCTTGATGTCCCCAATCCTATGTTTTGTATGTTTTTTCCACGTGTCTTGACATCCAATGTATCCCTGCAAAGTTTGGTGAAGATCTGAGTATGTAGTTTTTGACCTTATCTGGAACCTCCTATCTGAAAATTTGAAAATTCTTAAAAAAATCGTCCAAAATCTTGATGTCTCCAATCTCTTGTTTTGTACGTTTTTTCCACGTGTCTTGACATCCAATGTATCCCTGCAAAGTTTGGTGAAGATCTGAGTATGTAGTTTTTGACCTTATATGGAACCTCCTATCTGAAAATTTGAAAATTCTTAAAAAATTTGACCAAAATCTTGATGTCCCCAATCCTATGTTTTGTATGTTTTTCCCGCGTGTCTTGACATCCAATGTATCCCTGCAAAGTTTGGTGAAGATCTGAGTATGTAGTTTTTGACCTTATCTGGAACCTCCTATCTGAAAATTTGAAAATTCTTAAAAAATTCGTCCGAAATCTTGATGTCTCCAATCTCTTGTTTTGTACGTTTTTCCACGTGTCTTGACATCCAATGTATCCCTGCAATGTTTGGTGAAGATCTGAGTAAGTAGTTTTTGACTTTATATGGAACCTCCTATCTGAAAATTTGAAAATTCTTAAATAATTTGACCATAATCTTGATGTCCCCAATCCTATGTTTTGTATGTTTTTTCCACGTGTCTTGACATCCAATGTATCCCTGCAAAGTTTGGTGAAGATCTGAGTATGTCGTTTTTGACCTTATCTGGAACCTGAAAATTTGAAAATTCTTAAAAAATTTGACCAAAATCTTGATGTCCCCAATCCTAGGTCTTGTATGTTTTTTCCACGTGTCTTGACATCCAATGTATCCCTGCAAAGTTTGGTGAAGATCTGAGTATGTAGTTTTTGACCTTAATGGAACCTCCTATCTGAAAATTTGAAAATTCTTAAAAAATTCGTTCAAAATCTTGATGTCTCCAATCTTATGTTTTGTACGTTTTTTCCACGTGTCTTGACATCCAATGTATCCCTGCAAAGTTTGGTGAAGATCTGAGTATGTAGTTTTTGACCTTATCTGGAACCTCCCATCTGAAAATTTGAAAATTCCTAAAAAATCCGTCCAAAATATTGATGACCCCAATCTCTTGTTTTGTACGTTTTTTCCACGTGTCTTGACATCCAATGTATCCCTGCAAAGTTTGGTGAATATCTGAGTATGTCGTTTTTGACCTTATCTGGAACCTCCCATCTGAAAATTTGAAAATTCTTCAAAAATTCGTCGAAAATCTTGATGTCTCCAATCTCTTGTTTTGTACGTTTTTTCCACGTGTCTTGACATCCAATGTATCCCTGCAAAGTTTGGTGAAGATCTGAGTATGTAGTTTTTGACCTTATATGGAACCTCCTATCTGAAAATTTGAAAATTCTTAAAAAATTTGACCAAAATCTTGATGTCCCCAATCCTATGTTTTGTATGTTTTTCCCGCGTGTCTTGACATCCAATGTATCCCTGCAAAGTTTGGTGAAGATCTGAGTATGTAGTTTTTGACCTTATCTGGAACCGCATTTCTGAAAATTTGAAAATTCTTAAAAAATTCGTCCGAAATCTTGATGTCTCCAATCTCTTGTTTTGTACGTTTTTCCACGTGTCTTGACATCCAATGTATCCCTGCAATGTTTGGTGAAGATCTGAGTATGTAGTTTTTGACCTTATATGGAACCTCCTATCTGAAAATTTGAAAATTCTTAAAAAATTTGACCAAAATCTTGATGTCCCCAATCCTATGTTTTGTATGTTTTTTCCACGTGTCTTGACATCCAATGTATCCCTGCAAAGTTTGGTGAAGATCTGAGTATGTCGTTTTTGACCTTATCTGGAACCTGAAAATTTGAAAATTCTTAAAAAATTTGACCAAAATCTTGATGTCCCCAATCCTAGGTCTTGTATGTTTTTTCCACGTGTCTTGACATCCAATGTATCCCTGCAAAGTTTGGTGAAGATCTGAGTATGTAGTTTTTGACCTTAATGGAACCTCCTATCTGAAAATTTGAAAATTCTTAAAAAATTCGTTCAAAATCTTGATGTCTCCAATCTTATGTTTTGTACGTTTTTTCCACGTGTCTTGACATCCAATGTATCCCTGCAAAGTTTGGTGAAGATCTGAGTATGTAGTTTTTGACCTTATCTGGAAACTCCCATCTGAAAATTTGAAAATTCCTAAAAAATCCGTCCAAAATATTGATGACCCCAATCTCTTGTTTTGTACGTTTTTTCCACGTGTCTTGACATCCAATGTATCCCTGCAAAGTTTGGTGAAGATCTGAGTATGTCGTTTTTGACCTTATCTGGAACCTCCCATCTGAAAATTTGAAAATTCTTCAAAAATTCGTCGAAAATCTTGATGTCTCCAATCTCTTGTTTTGTACGTTTTTTCCACGTGTCTTGACATCCAATGTATCCCTGCAAAGTTTGGTGAAGATCTGAGTATGTAGTTTTTGACCTTATCTGGAACCTCCTATCTGAAAAATTGAAAATTTTTAAAAAATTCGTCCAAAATCTTGTTGTCTCCAATCTCTTGTTTTGTACGTTTTTTCCACGTGTCTTGACATCCAATGTATCCCTGCAAAGTTTGGTGAAGATCTGAGTAGGTCGTTTTTGACCTTATCTGGAACCTCCTATCTGAAAATTTGAAAATTCTTAAAAAATTCGTCGAAAATCTTGATGTCTCCGATCTCTTGTTTTGTACGTTTTTTCCACGTGTCTTGACATGCAAAGTATTCCTGCAAAGTTTGGTGAAGATCTGAGTATGTAGTTTTTGACCTCATCTGGAACCTCCTATCTGAAAATTTGAAAATTCTTAAAAAATCCGTCCAAAATATTGATGACCCCAATCTCTTGTTTTGTACGTTTTTTCCACGTGTCTTGACATCCAATGTATCCCTGCAAAGTTTGGTGAAGATCTGAGTATGTCGTTTTTGACCTTATCTGGAACCTCCCATCTGAAAATTTGAAAATTCTTCAAAAATTCGTCGAAAATCTTGATGTCTCCAATCTCTTGTTTTGTACGTTTTTTCCACGTGTCTTGACATCCAATGTATCCCTGCAAAGTTTGGTGAAGATCTGAGTATGTAGTTTTTGACCTTATATGGAACCTCCTATCTGAAAATTTGAAAATTCTTAAAAAATTTGACCAAAATCTTGATGTCCCCAATCCTATGTTTTGTATGTTTTTCCCGCGTGTCTTGACATCCAATGTATCCCTGCAAAGTTTGGTGAAGATCTGAGTATGTAGTTTTTGACCTTATCTGGAACCGCATTTCTGAAAATTTGAAAATTCTTAAAAAATTCGTCCGAAATCTTGATGTCTCCAATCTCTTGTTTTGTACGTTTTTCCACGTGTCTTGACATCCAATGTATCCCTGCAATGTTTGGTGAAGATCTGAGTATGTAGTTTTTGACCTTATATGGAACCTCCTATCTGAAAATTTGAAAATTCTTAAAAAATTTGACCAAAATCTTGATGTCCCCAATCCTATGTTTTGTATGTTTTTTCCACGTGTCTTGACATCCAATGTATCCCTGCAAAGTTTGGTGAAGATCTGAGTATGTCGTTTTTGACCTTATCTGGAACCTGAAAATTTGAAAATTCTTAAAAAATTTGACCAAAATCTTGATGTCCCCAATCCTAGGTCTTGTATGTTTTTTCCACGTGTCTTGACATCCAATGTATCCCTGCAAAGTTTGGTGAAGATCTGAGTATGTAGTTTTTGACCTTAATGGAACCTCCTATCTGAAAATTTGAAAATTCTTAAAAAATTCGTTCAAAATCTTGATGTCTCCAATCTTATGTTTTGTACGTTTTTTCCACGTGTCTTGACATCCAATGTATCCCTGCAAAGTTTGGTGAAGATCTGAGTATGTAGTTTTTGACCTTATCTGGAAACTCCCATCTGAAAATTTGAAAATTCCTAAAAAATCCGTCCAAAATATTGATGACCCCAATCTCTTGTTTTGTACGTTTTTTCCACGTGTCTTGACATCCAATGTATCCCTGCAAAGTTTGGTGAAGATCTGAGTATGTCGTTTTTGACCTTATCTGGAACCTCCCATCTGAAAATTTGAAAATTCTTCAAAAATTCGTCGAAAATCTTGATGTCTCCAATCTCTTGTTTTGTACGTTTTTTCCACGTGTCTTGACATCCAATGTATCCCTGCAAAGTTTGGTGAAGATCTGAGTATGTAGTTTTTGACCTTATCTGGAACCTCCTATCTGAAAAATTGAAAATTTTTAAAAAATTCGTCCAAAATCTTGTTGTCTCCAATCTCTTGTTTTGTACGTTTTTTCCACGTGTCTTGACATCCAATGTATCCCTGCAAAGTTTGGTGAAGATCTGAGTAGGTCGTTTTTGACCTTATCTGGAACCTCCTATCTGAAAATTTGAAAATTCTTAAAAAATTCGTCGAAAATCTTGATGTCTCCGATCTCTTGTTTTGTACGTTTTTTCCACGTGTCTTGACATGCAAAGTATTCCTGCAAAGTTTGGTGAAGATCTGAGTATGTAGTTTTTGACCTCATCTGGAACCTCCTATCTGAAAATTTGAAAATTCTTAAAAAATTCGTCCAAAATCTTGATGTCTCCAATCTCTTGTTTTGTACGTTTTTTCCACGTGTCTTGACATCCAATGTATCCCTGCAAAGTTTGGTGAAGATCTGAGTATGTAGTTTTTGACCTTATATGGAACCTCCTATCTGAAAATTTGAAAATTCTTAAAAAATTTGACCAAAATCTTGATGTCCCCAATCCTATGTTTTGTATGCTTTTCCCGCGTGTCTTGACATCCAATGTATCCCTGCAAAGTTTGGTGAAGATCTGAGTATGTAGTTTTTGACCTTATCTGGAACCGCATTTCTGAAAATTTGAAAATTCTTAAAAAATTCGTCCGAAATCTTGATGTCTCCAATCTCTTGTTTTGTACGTTTTTCCACGTGTCTTGACATCCAATGTATCCCTGCAATGTTTGGTGAAGATCTGAGTATGTAGTTTTTGACCTTATATGGAACCTCCTATCTGAAAATTTGAAAATTCTTAAAAAATTTGACCAAAATCTTGATGTCCCCAATCCTATGTTTTGTATGTTTTTTCCACGTGTCTTGACATCCAATGTATCCCTGCAAAGTTTGGTGAAGATCTGAGTATGTCGTTTTTGACCTTATCTGGAACCTGAAAATTTGAAAATTCTTAAAAAATTTGACCAAAATCTTGATGTCCCCAATCCTAGGTCTTGTATGTTTTTTCCACGTGTCTTGACATCCAATGTATCCCTGCAAAGTTTGGTGAAGATCTGAGTATGTAGTTTTTGACCTTAATGGAACCTCCTATCTGAAAATTTGAAAATTCTTAAAAAATTCGTTCAAAATCTTGATGTCTCCAATCTTATGTTTTGT
Organism: Lepisma saccharinum; assembly: GCF_977018435.1. Taxonomy (NCBI): domain Eukaryota; kingdom Metazoa; phylum Arthropoda; class Insecta; order Zygentoma; family Lepismatidae; genus Lepisma; species Lepisma saccharinum. The sequence goes on along the minus strand of NW_028142929.1, from coordinate 140,412 downwards.
ACGTTTTTTCCACGTGTCTTGACATCCAATGTATCCCTGCAAAGTTTGGTGAAGATCTGAGTATGTAGTTTTTGACCTTATCTGGAAACTCCCATCTGAAAATTTGAAAATTCCTAAAAAATCCGTCCAAAATATTGATGACCCCAATCTCTTGTTTTGTACGTTTTTTCCACGTGTCTTGACATCCAATGTATCCCTGCAAAGTTTGGTGAAGATCTGAGTATGTCGTTTTTGACCTTATCTGGAACCTCCCATCTGAAAATTTGAAAATTCTTCAAAAATTCGTCGAAAATCTTGATGTCTCCAATCTCTTGTTTTGTACGTTTTTTCCACGTGTCTTGACATCCAATGTATCCCTGCAAAGTTTGGTGAAGATCTGAGTATGTAGTTTTTGACCTTATCTGGAACCTCCTATCTGAAAAATTGAAAATTTTTAAAAAATTCGTCCAAAATCTTGTTGTCTCCAATCTCTTGTTTTGTACGTTTTTTCCACGTGTCTTGACATCCAATGTATCCCTGCAAAGTTTGGTGAAGATCTGAGTAGGTCGTTTTTGACCTTATCTGGAACCTCCTATCTGAAAATTTGAAAATTCTTAAAAAATTCGTCGAAAATCTTGATGTCTCCGATCTCTTGTTTTGTACGTTTTTTCCACGTGTCTTGACATGCAAAGTATTCCTGCAAAGTTTGGTGAAGATCTGAGTATGTAGTTTTTGACCTCATCTGGAACCTCCTATCTGAAAATTTGAAAATTCTTAAAAAATTCGTCCAAAATCTTGATGTCTCCAATCTCTTGTTTTGTACGTTTTTTCCACGTGTCTTGACATCCAATGTATCCCTGCAAAGTTTGGTGAAGATCTGAGTATGTAGTTTTTGACCTTATCTGGCACCTCATTTCTGAAAATTTGAAAATTCCTCAAAAATTCGTCCAAAATCTTGATGTCTCCAATCTCTTGTTTTGTACGTTTTTCCCACGTGTCTTGACATCCAATGTATCCCTGCAAAGTTTGGTGAAGATCTGAGTATGTAGTTTTTGACCTTATCTGGCACCTCATTTCTGAAAATTTGAAAATTCCTCAAAAATTCGTCCAAAATCTTGATGTCTCCAATCTCTTGTTTTGTACGTTTTTTCCACGTGTCTTGACATCCAATGTATCCCTGCAAAGTTTGGTGAAGATCTGAGTATGTCGTTTTTGACCTTATCTGGAACCTCCTATCTGAAAATTTGAAAATTCTTAAAAAATTCGTCCAAAATCTTGATGTCTCCAATCTCTTGTTTTGTACGTTTTTTCCACGTGTCTTGACATCCAATGTATCCCTGCAAAGTTTGGTGAAGATCTGAGTATGTAGTTTTTGACTTTATATGGAACCTCCTATCTGAAAATTTGAAAATTCTTAAAAAATTCGACCAAAATCTTGATGTCCCCAATCCTATGTTTTGTATGTTTTTTCCACGTGACTTGACATCCAATGTATCCATTCAAAGTTTGGTGAAGATCTGAGTATGTAGTTTTTGACCTTATATGGAACCTCCTATCTGAAAATTTGAAAATTCTTAAAAAATTGGTTCAAAATCTTGATGTCTCCAATCTCTTGTTTTGTACGTTTTTTCCACGTGTCTTGACATCCAATGTATCACTGCAAAGTTTGGTGAAGATCTGAGTATGTAGTTTTTGACCTTATCTGGAACCTCCCATCTGAGAATTTGAAAATTCCTAAAAAATCCGTCCAAAATCTTGATGACCCAATCTCTTGTTTTGTACGTTTTTTCCACGTGTCTTGACATCCAATGTATCCCTGCAAAGTTTGGTGAAGATCTGAGTATGTAGTTTTTGACCTTATACGGAACCTCCTTTCTGAAAATTTGAAAATTCTTAAAAAATTCGTCCAAAATCTTGATGTCTCCAATTTCTTGTTTTGTACGTTTTTTCCACGTGTCTTGACATCCAATGTATCCATGCAAAGTTTGGTGAAGATCTGAGTATGTCGTTTTTGACCTTATCTGGAACCTCCCATCTGAAAATTTGAAAATTCTTAAAAAATTCGTCAGAAATCTTGATGTCTCCAATCTCTTGTTTTGTACGTTTTTCCACGTGTCTTGACATCCAATGTATCCCTGCAATGTTTGGTGAAGATCTGAGTATGTAGTTTTTGACATTATATGGAACCTCCTATCTGAAAATTTGAAAATTCTTAAAAAATTTGACCAAAATCTTGATGTCCCCAATCCTATGTTTTGTATGTTTTTTCCACGTGTCTTGATATCCAATGTATCCCTGCAAAGTTTGGTGAAGATCTGAGTATGTCGTTTTTGACCTTATCTGGAACATCCTTTCTGAAAATTTGAAAATTCTTAAAAAATTCGTCCAAAATCTTGATGTCTCCAATCTCTTGTTTTGTACGTTTTTTCCACGTGTCTTGACATCCAATGTATCCCTGCAAAGTTTGGTGAAGATCTGAGTATGTAGTTTTTGACCTTATATGGAACCTCCTATCTGAAAATTTGAAAATTCTTAAAAAATTCGTCCAAAATCTTGATGTCTCCAATCTCTTGGTTTGTATGTTTTCCCCACGTGTCTTGACATCCAATGTATCCCTGCAAAGTTTGTTGAAGATCTGAGTATGTAGTTTTTGACCTTATCTGGAACCTCATTTCTGAGAATTTGAAAATTCCTCAAAAATTCGTCCAAAATCTTGATGTCTCCAATCTCTTGTTTTGTACGTTTTTTCCACGTGTCTTGACATCCAATGTATCCCTGCATAGTTTGGTGAAGATCTGAGTATGTAGTTTTTGACCTTATCTGGAACCTCCTATCTGAAAATTTGAAAATTCTTAAAAAATTTGACCAAAATCTTGATGTCCCCAATCCTATGTTTTGTATGTTTTTCCCGCGTGTCTTGACATCCAATGTATCCCTGCAAAGTTTGGTGAAGATCTGAGTATGTAGTTTTTGACCTTATCTGGAACCTCCTATCTGAAAATTTGAAAATTCTTAAAAAATTCGTCAGAAATCTTGATGTCTCCAATCTCTTGTTTTGTACGTTTTTCCACGTGTCTTGACATCCAATGTATCCTTGCAATGTTTGGTGAAGATCTGAGTATGTAGTTTTTGACCTTATATGGAACCTCCTATCTGAAAATTTGAAAATTCTTAAAAAATTTGACCAAAATCTTGATGTCCCCAATCCTATGTTTTGTATGTTTTTTCCACGTGTCTTGACATCCAATGTATCCCTGCAAAGTTTGGTGAAGATCTGAGTATGTAGTTTTTGACCTTATCTGGAACCTCCTATCTGAAAATTTGAAAATTCTTAAAAAAATCGTCCAAAATCTTGATGTCTCCAATCTCTTGTTTTGTACGTTTTTTCCACGTGTCTTGACATCCAATGTATCCCTGCAAAGTTTGGTGAAGATCTGAGTATGTAGTTTTTGACCTTATATGGAACCTCCTATCTGAAAATTTGAAAATTCTTAAAAAATTTGACCAAAATCTTGATGTCCCCAATCCTATGTTTTGTATGTTTTTCCCGCGTGTCTTGACATCCAATGTATCCCTGCAAAGTTTGGTGAAGATCTGAGTATGTAGTTTTTGACCTTATCTGGAACCTCCTATCTGAAAATTTGAAAATTCTTAAAAAATTCGTCCGAAATCTTGATGTCTCCAATCTCTTGTTTTGTACGTTTTTCCACGTGTCTTGACATCCAATGTATCCCTGCAATGTTTGGTGAAGATCTGAGTAAGTAGTTTTTGACTTTATATGGAACCTCCTATCTGAAAATTTGAAAATTCTTAAAAAATTTGACCATAATCTTGATGTCCCCAATCCTATGTTTTGTATGTTTTTTCCACGTGTCTTGACATCCAATGTATCCCTGCAAAGTTTGGTGAAGATCTGAGTATGTCGTTTTTGACCTTATCTGGAACCTGAAAATTTGAAAATTCTTAAAAAATTTGACCAAAATCTTGATGTCCCCAATCCTAGGTCTTGTATGTTTTTTCCACGTGTCTTGACATCCAATGTATCCCTGCAAAGTTTGGTGAAGATCTGAGTATGTAGTTTTTGACCTTAATGGAACCTCCTATCTGAAAATTTGAAAATTCTTAAAAAATTCGTTCAAAATCTTGATGTCTCCAATCTTATGTTTTGTACGTTTTTTCCACGTGTCTTGACATCCAATGTATCCCTGCAAAGTTTGGTGAAGATCTGAGTATGTAGTTTTTGACCTTATCTGGAACCTCCCATCTGAAAATTTGAAAATTCCTAAAAAATCCGTCCAAAATATTGATGACCCCAATCTCTTGTTTTGTACGTTTTTTCCACGTGTCTTGACATCCAATGTATCCCTGCAAAGTTTGGTGAAGATCTGAGTATGTCGTTTTTGACCTTATCTGGAACCTCCCATCTGAAAATTTGAAAATTCTTCAAAAATTCGTCGAAAATCTTGATGTCTCCAATCTCTTGTTTTGTACGTTTTTTCCACGTGTCTTGACATCCAATGTATCCCTGCAAAGTTTGGTGAAGATCTGAGTATGTAGTTTTTGACCTTATATGGAACCTCCTATCTGAAAATTTGAAAATTCTTAAAAAATTTGACCAAAATCTTGATGTCCCAAATCCTATGTTTTGTATGTTTTTCCCGCGTGTCTTGACATCCAATGTATCCCTGCAAAGTTTGGTGAAGATCTGAGTATGTAGTTTTTGACCTTATCTGGAACCGCATTTCTGAAAATTTGAAAATTCTTAAAAAATTCGTCCGAAATCTTGATGTCTCCAATCTCTTGTTTTGTACGTTTTTCCACGTGTCTTGACATCCAATGTATCCCTGCAATGTTTGGTGAAGATCTGAGTATGTAGTTTTTGACCTTATATGGAACCTCCTATCTGAAAATTTGAAAATTCTTAAAAAATTTGACCAAAATCTTGATGTCCCCAATCCTATGTTTTGTATGTTTTTTCCACGTGTCTTGACATCCAATGTATCCCTGCAAAGTTTGGTGAAGATCTGTGTATGTCGTTTTTGACCTTATCTGGAACCTGAAAATTTGAAAATTCTTAAAAAATTTGACCAAAATCTTGATGTCCCCAATCCTAGGTCTTGTATGTTTTTACCACGTGTCTTGACATCCAATGTATCCCTGCAAAGTTTGGTGAAGATCTGAGTATGTAGTTTTTGACCTTAATGGAACCTCCTATCTGAAAATTTGAAAATTCTTAAAAAATTCGTTCAAAATCTTGATGTCTCCAATCTTATGTTTTGTACGTTTTTTCCACGTGTCTTGACATCCAATGTATCCCTGCAAAGTTTGGTGAAGATCTGAGTATGTAGTTTTTGACCTTATCTGGAAACTCCCATCTGAAAATTTGAAAATTCCTAAAAAATCCGTCCAAAATATTGATGACCCCAATCTCTTGTTTTGTACGTTTTTTCCACGTGTCTTGACATCCAATGTATCCCTGCAAAGTTTGGTGAAGATCTGAGTATGTCGTTTTTGACCTTATCTGGAACCTCCCATCTGAAAATTTGAAAATTCTTCAAAAATTCGTCGAAAATCTTGATGTCTCCAATCTCTTGTTTTGTACGTTTTTTCCACGTGTCTTGACATCCAATGTATCCCTGCAAAGTTTGGTGAAGATCTGAGTATGTAGTTTTTGACCTTATCTGGAACCTCCTATCTGAAAAATTGAAAATTTTTAAAAAATTCGTCCAAAATCTTGTTGTCTCCAATCTCTTGTTTTGTACGTTTTTTCCACGTGTCTTGACATCCAATGTATCCCTGCATAGTTTGGTGAAGATCTGAGTAGGTCGTTTTTGACCTTATCTGGAACCTCCTATCTGAAAATTTGAAAATTCTTAAAAAATTCGTCGAAAATCTTGATGTCTCCGATCTCTTGTTTTGTACGTTTTTTCCACGTGTCTTGACATGCAAAGTATTCCTGCAAAGTTTGGTGAAGATCTGAGTATGTAGTTTTTGACCTCATCTGGAACCTCCTATCTGAAAATTTGAAAATTCTTAAAAAATTCGTCCAAAATCTTGATGTCTCCAATCTCTTGTTTTGTACGTTTTTTCCACGTGTCTTGACATCCAATGTATCCCTGCAAAGTTTGGTGAAGATCTGAGTATGTAGTTTTTGACCTTATCTGGCACCTCATTTCTGAAAATTTGAAAATTCCTCAAAAATTCGTCCAAAATCTTGATGTCTCCAATCTCTTGTTTTGTACGTTTTTCCCACGTGTCTTGACATCCAATGTATCCCTGCAAAGTTTGGTGAAGATCTGAGTATGTAGTTTTTGACCTTATCTGGCACCTCATTTCTGAAAATTTGAAAATTCCTCAAAAATTCGTCCAAAATCTTGATGTCTCCAATCTCTTGTTTTGTACGTTTTTTCCACGTGTCTTGACATCCAATGTATCCCTGCAAAGTTTGGTGAAGATCTGAGTATGTCGTTTTTGACCTTATCTGGAACCTCCTATCTGAAAATTTGAAAATTCTTAAAAAATTCGTCCAAAATCTTGATGTCTCCAATCTCTTGTTTTGTACGTTTTTTCCACGTGTCTTGACATCCAATGTATCCCTGCAAAGTTTGGTGAAGATCTGAGTATGTAGTTTTTGACTTTATATGGAACCTCCTATCTGAAAATTTGAAAATTCTTAAAAAATTCGACCAAAATCTTGATGTCCCCAATCCTATGTTTTGTATGTTTTTTCCACGTGACTTGACATCCAATGTATCCATTCAAAGTTTGGTGAAGATCTGAGTATGTAGTTTTTGACCTTATATGGAACCTCCTATCTGAAAATTTGAAAATTCTTAAAAAATTCGTTCAAAATCTTGATGTCTCCAATCTCTTGTTTTGTACGTTTTTTCCACGTGTCTTGACATCCAATGTATCACTGCAAAGTTTGGTGAAGATCTGAGTATGTAGTTTTTGACCTTATCTGGAACCTCCCATCTGAGAATTTGAAAATTCCTAAAAAATCCGTCCAAAATCTTGATGACCCAATCTCTTGTTTTGTACGTTTTTTCCACGTGTCTTGACATCCAATGTATCCCTGCAAAGTTTGGTGAAGATCTGAGTATGTAGTTTTTGACCTTATACGGAACCTCCTTTCTGAAAATTTGAAAATTCTTAAAAAATTCGTCCAAAATCTTGATGTCTCCAATTTCTTGTTTTGTACGTTTTTTCCACGTGTCTTGACATCCAATGTATCCATGCAAAGTTTGGTGAAGATCTGAGTATGTCGTTTTTGACCTTATCTGGAACCTTCCATCTGAAAATTTGAAAATTCTTAAAAAATTTGTCGAAAATCTTGATGTCTCAAATCTCTTGTTTTGTACGTTTTTTCCACGTGTCTTGACATGCAAAGTATCCCTGCAACGTTTGGTGAAGATCTGAGTATGTAGTTTTTGACCTTATCTGGAACCTCCTATCTGAAAATTTGAAAATTCTTAAAAAATTCGACCAAAATCTTGATGTCCCCAATTCTATGTTTTGTATGTTTTTTCCACGTGTCTTGACATCCAATGTATCCATGCAAAGTTTGGTGAAGATCTGAGTATGTCGTTTTTGACCTTATCTGGAACCTCCCATCTGAAAATTTGAAAATTCTTAAAAAATTCGTCAGAAATCTTGATGTCTCCAATCTCTTGTTTTGTACGTTTTTTCCACGTGTCTTGACATCCAATGTATCCCTGCAAAGTTTGGTGAAGATCTGAGTATGTAGTTTTTGACCTTATATGGAACCTCCTATCTGAAAATTTGAAAATTCTTAAAATATTCGTCCAAAATCTTGATGTCTCCAATCTCTTGGTTTGTATGTTTTCCCCACGTGTCTTGACATCCAATGTATCCCTGCAAAGTTTGTTGAAGATCTGAGTATGTAGTTTTTGACCTTATCTGGAACCTCATTTCTGAGAATTTGAAAATTCCTCAAAAATTCGTCCAAAATCTTGATGTCTCCAATCTCTTGTTTTGTACGTTTTTTCCACGTGTCTTGACATCCAATGTATCCCTGCATAGTTTGGTGAAGATCTGAGTATGTAGTTTTTGACCTTATCTGGAACCTCCTATCTGAAAATTTGAAAATTCTTAAAAAATTTGACCAAAATCTTGATGTCCCCAATCCTATGTTTTGTATGTTTTTCCCGCGTGTCTTGACATCCAATGTATCCCTGCAAAGTTTGGTGAAGATCTGAGTATGTAGTTTTTGACCTTATCTGGAACCTCCTATCTGAAAATTTGAAAATTCTTAAAAAATTCGTCCGAAATCTTGATGTCTCAAATCTCTTGTTTTGTACGTTTTTCCACGTGTCTTGACATCCAATGTATCCCTGCAATGTTTGGTGAAGATCTGAGTATGTAGTTTTTGACCTTATATGGAACATCCTATCTGAAAATTTGAAAATTCTTAAAAAATTTGACCAAAATCTTGATATCCCCAATCCTATGTTTTGTATGTTTTTTCCACGTGTCTTGACATCCAATGTATCCCTGCAAAGTTTGGTGAAGATCTGAGTATGTCGTTTTTGACCTTATCTGGAACATCCTTTCTGAAAATTTGAAAATTCTTAAAAAATTCGTCCAAAATCTTGATGTCTCCAATCTCTTGTTTTGTACGTTTTTTCCACGTGTCTTGACATCCAATATATCCCTGCAAAGTTTGGTGAAGATCTGAGTATGTAGTTTTTGACCTTAAATGGAACCTCCTATCTGAAAATTTGAAAATTCTTAAAAAATTCGTCCAAAATCTTGATGTATCCAATCTCTTGGTTTGTATGTTTTCCCCACGTGTCTTGACATCCAATGTATCCCTGCAAAGTTTGGTGAAGATCTGAGTATGTAGTTTTTGACCTTATCTGGAACCTCATTTCTGAAAATTTGAAAATTCCTCAAAAATTCGTCCAAAATCTTGATGTCTCCAATCTCTTGTTTTGTACGTTTTTTCCACGTGTCTTGACATCCAATGTGTCCCTGCAAAGTTTGGTGAAGATCTGAGTATGTAGTTTTTGACCTTATCTGGAACCTCCTATCTGAAAATTTGAAAATTCTTAAAAAATTCGTCCAAAATCTTGATGTCTCCAATCTCTTGTTTTGTACGTTTTTTCCACGTGTCTTGACATCCAATGTATCCCTGCATAGTTTGGTGAAGATCTGAGTATGTAGTTTTTGACCTTATATGGAACCTCCTTTCTGAAAATTTGAAAATTCTTAAAAAATTCGTCCAAAATCTTGATGTCTCCAATCTCTTGGTTTGTACGTTTTTTTCACGTGTCTTGACATCCAATGTATCCCTGCAAAGTTTGGTGAAGATCTGAGTATGTAGTTTTTGACCTTATCTGGAACCTCCTATCTGAAAATTTGAAAATTCTAAAAAAATTCGACCAAAATCTTGATGTCCCCAATCCTATGTTTTGTATGTTTTTTCCACGTGTCTTGACATCCAATGTATCCATGCAAAGTTTGGTGAAGATCTGAGTATGTAGTTTTTGACCTTATATGGAACCTCCTATCTGAAAATTTGAAAATTCTTAAAAAATTCGTTCAAAATCTTGATGTCTCCAATCTCTTGTTTTGTACGTTTTTTCCACGTGTCTTGACATCCAATGTATCACTGCAAAGTTTGGTGAAGATCTGAGTATGTAGTTTTTGACTTTATCTGGAACCTCCTATCTGAAAATTTGAAAATTCCTAAAAAATCCGTCCAAAATCTTGATGACCCCAATATCTTGTTTTGTACGTTTTTTCCACGTGTCTTGACATCCAATGAATCCCTGCAAAGTTTGGTGAAGATCTGAGTATGTAGTTTTTGACCTTATACGGAACCTCCTTTCTGAAAATTTGAAAATTCTTAAAAAATTCGTCCAAAATCTTGATGTCTCCAATTTCTTGTTTTGTACGTTTTTTCCACGTGTCTTGACATCCAATGTATCCATGCAAAGTTTGGTGAAGATCTGAGTATGTCGTTTTTGACCTTATCTGGAACCTTCCATCTGAAAATTTGAAAATTCTTAAAAAATTTGTCGAAAATCTTGATGTCTCCAATCTCTTGTTTTGTACGTTTTTTCCACGTGTCTTGACATGCAAAGTATCCCTGCAACGTTTGGTGAAGATCTGAGTATGTAGTTTTTGACCTTATCTGGAACCTCCTATCTGATAATTTGAAAATTCTTAAAAAATTCGACCAAAATCTTGATGTCCCCAATTCTATGTTTTGTATGTTTTTTCCACGTGTCTTGACATCCAATGTATCCATGCAAAGTTTGGTGAAGATCTGAGTATGTCGTTTTTGACCTTATCTGGAACCTCCCATCTGAAAATTTGAAAATTCTTAAAAAATTCGTCCAAAATCTTGATGTCTCCAATCTCTTGTTTAGTACGTTTTTCCACGTGTCTTGACATCCAATGTATCCCTGCAATGTTTGGTGAAGATCTGAGTATGTAGTTTTTGACCTTATATGGAACCTCCTATCTGAAAATTTGAAAATTCTTAAAAAATTTGACCAAAATCTTGATGTCCCCAATCCTATGTTTTGTATGTTTTTTCCACGTGTCTTGACATCCAATGTATCCCTGCAAAGTTTGGTGAAGATCTGAGTATGTCGTTTTTGACCTTATCTGGAACATCCTTTCTGAAAATTTGAAAATTCTTAAAAAATTCGTCCAAAATCTTGATGTCTCCAATCTCTTGTTTTGTACGTTTTTTCCACGTGTCTTGACATCCAATGTATCCCTGCAAAGTTTGGTGAAGATCTGAGTATGTAGTTTTTGACCTTATATGGAACCTCCTATCTGAAAATTTGAAAATTCTTAAAAAATTCGTCCAAAATCTTGATGTCTCCAATCTCTTGGTTTGTATGTTTTCCCCACGTGTCTTGACATCCAATGTATCCCTGCAAAGTTTGTTGAAGATCTGAGTATGTAGTTTTTGACCTTACCTGGAACCTCATTTCTGAGAATTTGAAAATTCCTCAAAAATTCGTCCAAAATCTTGATGTCTCCAATCTCTTGTTTTGTACGTTTTTTCCACGTGTCTTGACATCCAATGTATCCCTGCATAGTTTGGTGAAGATCTGAGTATGTCGTTTTTGACCTTATCTGGAACATCCTATCTGAAAATTTGAAAATTCTTAAAAAATTTGACCAAAATCTTGATGTCCCCAATCCTATGTTTTGTATGTTTTTCCCGCGTGTCTTGACATCCAATGTATCCCTGCAAAGTTTGGTGAAGATCTGAGTATGTAGTTTTTGACCTTATCTGGAACCTCCTATCTGAAAATTTGAAAATTCTTAAAAAATTCGTCCGAAATCTTGATGTCTCAAATCTCTTGTTTTGTACGTTTTTCCACGTGTCTTGACATCCAATGTATCCCTGCAATGTTTGGTGAAGATCTGAGTATGTAGTTTTTGACCTTATATGGAACATCCTATCTGAAAATTGGAAAATTCTTAAAAAATTTGACCAAAATCTTGATGTCCCCAATCCTATGTTTTGTATGTTTTTTCCACGTGTCTTGACATCCAATGTATCCCTGCAAAGTTTGGTGAAGATCTGAGTATGTCGTTTTTGACCTTATCTGGAACATCCTTTCTGAAAATTTGAAAATTCTTAAAAAATTCGTCCAAAATCTTGATGTCTCCAATCTCTTGTTTTGTACGTTTTTTCCACGTGTCTTGACATCCAATATATCCCTGCAAAGTTTGGTGAAGATCTGAGTATGTAGTTTTTGACCTTAAATGGAACCTCCTATCTGAAAATTTGAAAATTCTTAAAAAATTCGTCCAAAAACTTGATGTATCCAATCTCTTGGTTTGTATGTTTTCCCCACGTGTCTTGACATCCAATGTATCCCTGCAAAGTTTGGTGAAGATCTGAGTATGTAGTTTTTGACCTTATCTGGAACCTCATTTCTGAAAATTTGAAAATTCCTCAAAAATTCGTCCAAAATTTTGATGTCTTCAATCTCTTGTTTTGTACGTTTTTTCCACGTGTCTTGACATCGAATGTGTCCCTGCAAAGTTTGGTGAAGATCTGAGTATGTAGTTTTTGACCTTATCTGGAACCTCCTATCTGAAAATTTGAAAATTCTTAAAAAATTCGTCCAAAATCTTGATGTCTCCAATCTCTTGTTTTGTACGTTATTTCCACGTGTCTTGACATCCAATGTATCCCTGCATAGTTTGGTGAAGATCTGAGTATGTAGTTTTTGACCTTATATGGAACCTCCTTTCTGAAAATTTGAAAATTCTTATAAAATTCGTCCAAAATCTTGATGTCTCCAATCTCTTGGTTTGTACGTTTTTTTCACGTGTCTTGACATCCAATGTATCCCTGCAAAGTTTGGTGAAGATCTGAGTATGTAGTTTTTGACCTTATCTGGAACCTCCTATCTGAAAATTTGAAAATTCTAAAAAAATTCGACCAAAATCTTGATGTCCCCAATCCTATGTTTTGTATGTTTTTTCCACGTGTCTTGACATCCAATGTATCCATGCAAAGTTTGGTGAAGATCTGAGTATGTAGTTTTTGACCTTATATGGAACCTCCTATCTGAAAATTTGAAAATTCTTAAAAAATTCGTTCAAAATCTTGATGTCTCCAATCTCTTGTTTTGTACGTTTTTTCCACGTGTCTTGACATCCAATGTATCACTGCAAAGTTTGGTGAAGATCTGAGTATGTAGTTTTTGACTTTATCTGGAACCTCCCATCTGAAAATTTGAAAATTCCTAAAAAATCCGTCCAAAATCTTGATGACCCCAATATCTTGTTTTGTACGTTTTTTCCACGTGTCTTGACATCCAATGTATCCCTGCAAAGTTTGGTGAAGATCTGAGTATGTAGTTTTTGACCTTATACGGAACCTCCTTTCTGAATTTTTGAAAATTCTTAAAAAATTCGTCCAAAATCTTGATGTCTCCAATTTCTTGTTTTGTACGTTTTTTCCACGTGTCATGACATACAATGTATCCATGCAAAGTTTGGTGAAGATCTGAGTATGTCGTTTTTGACCTTATCTGGAACCTCCCATCTGAAAATTTGAAAATTCTTAAAAAATTCGTCGAAAATCTTGATGTCTCCAATCTCTTGTTTTGTACGTTTTTTCCACGTGTCTTGACATGCAAAGTATCCCTGCAACGTTTGGTGAAGATCTGAGTATGTAGTTTTTGACCTTATTTGGAACCTCCTATCTGAAAATTTGAAAATTCTTCAAAAATTCGTCCAAAATCTTGATGTCTCCAATCTCTTGTTTTGTACGTTTTTTCCACGTGTCTTGACATCCAATGTATCCCTGCAATGTTTGGTGAAGATCTGAGTATGTAGTTTTTGACCTTATATGGAACCTCCTATCTGAAAATTTGAAAATTCTTAAAAAATTTGACCAAAATCTTGATGTCCCCAATCCTATGTTTTGTATGTTTTTTCCACGTGTCTTGACATCCAATGTATCCCTGCAAAGTTCGGTGAAGATCTGAGTATGTAGTTTTTTACCTTATATGGAACCTCCTATCTGAAAATTTGAAAATTCTTAAAAAATTCGACCAAAATCTTGATGTACCGAATCTTATGTTTTGTATGTTTTTTCCACGTGTCTTGACATCCAATGTATTCCTGCAAAGTTTGGTGAAGATCTGAGTATGTCGTTTTTGACCTTATCTGGAACCTCCCATCTGAAAATTTGAAATTTCTTAAAAAATTCGTCGAAAATCTTGATGTCTCCAATCTCTTGTTTTGTACGTTTTTTCCACGTGTCTTGACATGCAAAGTATCCCTGCAACGTTTGGTGAAGATCTGAGTATGTAGTTTTTGACATTATTTGGAACCTCCTATCTGAAAATTTGAAAATTCTTCAAAAATTCCACCAAAATCTTGATGTCTCCAATCTCTAGTTTTGTACGTTTTTTCCACGTGTCTTGACATCCAATGTATCCCTGCAATGTTTGGTGAAGATCTGAGTATGTAGTTTTTGACCTTATATGGAACCTCCTATCTGAAAATTTGAAAATTCTTAAAAAATTTGACCAAAATCTTGATGTCCCCAATCCTATGTTTTGTATGTTTTTTCCACGTGTCTTGACACCCAATGTATCCCTGCAAAGTTCGGTGAAGATCTGAGTATGTAGTTTTTTACCTTATATGGAACCTCCTATCTGAAAATTTGAAAATTCTTAAAAAATTCGACCAAAATCTTGATGTACCGAATCTTATGTTTTGTATGTTTTTTCCACGTGTCTTGACATCCAATGTATCCATGCAAAGTTTGGTGAAGATCTGAGTATGTAGTTTTTGACCTTAATGGAACCTCCTATCTGAAAATTTGAAAATTCTTAAAAAATTCGTTCAAAATCTTGATGTCTCCAATCTTCTGTTTTGTACGTTTTTTCCACGTGTCTTGACATCCAATGTATCCCTGCAAAGTTTGGTGAAGATCTGAGTATGTAGTTTTTGACCTTATCTGGAACCTCCCATCTGAAAATTTGAAAATTCCTAAAAAATCCGTCCAAAATATTGATGACCCCAATCTCTTGTTTTGTACGTTTTTTCCACGTGTCTTGACATCCAATGTATCCCTGCAAAGTTTGGTGAAAATCTGAGTATGTCGTTTTTGACCTTATCTGGAACCTCCCATCTGAAAATTTGAAAATTCTTCAAAAATTCGTCGAAAATCTTGATGTCTCCAATCTCTTGTTTTGTTCGTTTTTTCCACGTGTCTTGACATCCAATGTATCCCTGCAATGTTTGGTGAAGATCTGAGTATGTCGTTTTTGACCTTATCTGGAACATCCTTTCTGAAAATTTGAAAATTCTTAAAAAATTCGTCCAAAATCTTGATGTCTCCAATCTCTTGTTTTGTACGTTCTTTCCACGTGTCTTGACATCCAATGTATCCCTGCAAAGTTTGGTGAAGATCTGAGTATGTCGTTTTTGACCTTATCTGGAACCTCCTATCTGAAAATTTGAAAATTCTTAAAAAATTCGTCCAAAATCTTGATGTCTCCGATCTCTTGTTTTGTACGTTTTTTCCACGTGTCTTGACATGCAAAGTGTTCCTGCAAAGTTTGGTGAAGATCTGAGTATGTAGTTTTTGACCTCATCTGGAACCTCCTATCTGAAAATTTGAAAATTCTTAAAAAATTCGTCCAAAATCTTGATGTCTCCAATCTCTTGTTTTGTACCTTTTTTCCACGTGTCTTGACATCCAATGTATCCCTGCAAAGTTTGGTGAAGATCTGAGTATGTAATTTTTGACCTTATCTGGCACCTCATTTCTGAAAATTTGAAAATTCCTCAAAAATTCGTCCAAAATCTTGATGTCTCCAATCTCTTGTTTTGTACGTTTTTCCCACGTGTCTTGACATCCAATGTATCCCTGCAAAGTTTGGTGAAGATCTGAGTATGTAGTTTTTGACCTTATCTGGCACCTCATTTCTGAAAATTTGAAAATTCCTCAAAAATTCGTCCAAAATCTTGATGTCTCCAATCTCTTGTTTTGTACGATTTTCCACGTGTCTTGACATCCAATGTATCCCTGCAAAGTTTGGTGAAGATCTGAGTATGTCGTTTTTGACCTTATCTGGAACCTCCTATCTGAAAATTTGAAAATTCTTAAAAAATTCGTCCAAAATCTTGATGTCTCCAATCTCTTGTTTTGTACGTTTTTTCCACGTGTCTTGACATCCAATGTATCCCTGCAAAGTTCGGTGAAGATCTGAGTATGTAGTTTTTGACCTTATATGTAACCTCCTATCTGAAAATTTGAAAATTCTTAAAAAATTCGACCAAAATCTTGATGTCCCCAATCCAATGTTTTGTATGTTTTTTCCACGTGTCTTGACATCCAATGTATCCCTGCAAAGTTTGGTGAAGATCTGAGTATGTCGTTTTTGACCTTATCTGGAACCTCCCATCTGAAAATTTAAAAATTCTTAAAAAATCCGTCGAAAATCTTGATGTCTCCAATCTCTTGTTTTGTACATTTTTTCCACGTGTCTTGACATACAATGTATCCCTGCAATGTTTGGTGAAGATCTGAGGATGTAGTTTTTGACCTTATATGGAACCTCCTATCTGAAAATTTGAAAATTCTTAAAAAATTTGACCAAATCTTGATGTCCCCAATCCTATGTCTTGTATGTTTTTTCCACGTGTCTTGACATCCAATGTATCCCTGCAAAGTTTGGTGAAGATCTGAGTATGTAGTTTTTGACCTTATATGGAACCTCCTATCTGAAAATTTGAAAATTCTTAAAAAATCCGTCGAAAATCTTGATATCTCCAATCTCTTGTTTTGTACATTTTTTCCACGTGTCTTGACATCCAATGTATCCTTGCAATGTTTGGTGAAGATCTGAGTATGTAGTTTTTGACCTTATATGGAACCTCCTATCTGAAAATTTGAAAATTCTTAAAAAATTCGTTCAAAATCTTGATGTCTCCAATCTCTTGTTTTGTACGTTTTTTCCACGTGTCTTGACATCCAATGTATCCCTGCAAAGTTTGGTGAAGATCTGAGTATGTAGTTTTTGACCTTATACGGAACCTCCTTTCTGAAAATTTGAAAATTCTTAAAAAATTCGTCCAAAATCTTGATGTCTCTAATTTCTTGTTTTGTACGTTTTTTCCACGTGTCTTGACATCTAATGTATCCATGCAAAGTTTGGTGAAGATCTGAGTATGTCGTTTTTGACCTTATCTGGAACCTCCCATCTGAAAATTTGAAAATTCTTAAAAAATTTGTCGAAAATCTTGATGTCTCCAATCTCTTGTTTTGTACGTTTTTTCCACGTGTCTTGACATGCAAAGTATCCCTGCAACGTTTGGTGAAGATCTGAGTATGTAGTTTTTTACCTTATATGGAACCTCCTATCTGAAAATTTGAAAATTCTTAAAAAATTTGACCAAAATCTTGATATCCCCAATCCTATGTTTTGTATGTTTTTTCTACGTGTCTTGACATCCAATGTATCCCTGCAAAGTTTGGTGAAGATCTGAGTATGTAGTTTTAGACCTTACCTGGAACCTCCTATCTGAAAATTTGAAAGTTTTTAAAAAATTCGTCCAAAATCTTGATGTCTCCAATCTCTTGTTTTGTACGTTTTTTCCACGTGTCTTGACCTCCAATGTATCCCTGCAAAGTTTGGTGAAGATCTGAGTATGTAGTTTTTGACCTTATATGGAACCTCCTATCTGAAAATTTGAAAATTCTTAAAAAATTCGTCCAAAATCTTGATGTCTCCAATCTTTTGTTTTGTACGTTTTTTCCACGTGTCTTGACATCCAATGTATCCCTGCAAAGTTTGGTGAAGATCTGAGTATGTAGTTTTTGACCTTATCTGGAACCTCCTATCTGAAAATTTGAAAATTCTTAAAAAATTCGTCCAAAATCTTGATGTCTCCAATCTCTTGGTTTGTATGTTTTCCCCACGTGTCTTGACATCCAATGTATCCCTGCAAAGTTTGGTGAAGATCTGAGTATGTAGTTTTTGACCTTATCTGGAACCTCATTTCTGAGAATTTGAAAATTCCTCAAAAATTCGTCCAAAATCTTGATGTCTCCAATCTCTTGTTTTGTACGTTTTTCCATGTGTCTTGACATCCAATGTATCCCTGCAAAGTTTGGTGAAGATCTGAGTATGTATTTTTTGACCTTATATGGAACCTCCTATCTGAAAATTTGAAAATTCTTAAAAAATTTGACCAAAATCTTGATGTCCCCAATCCTATGTTTTGTATGTTTTTCCCGCGTGTCTTGACATCCAATGTATCCCTGCAAAGTTTGGTGAAGATCTGAGTATGTAGTTTTTGACCTTATCTGGAACATCCTTTCTGAAAATTTGAAAATTCTTAAAAAATTCGTCCGAAATCTTGATGTCTCCAATCTCATGTTTTGTACGTTTTTCCACGTGTCTTGACATCCAATGTATCCCTGCAAAGTTTGGTGAAGATCTGAGTATGTAGTTTTTGACCTTATATGGAACCTCCTATCTGAAAATTTGAAAATTCTTAAAAAATTTGACCAAAATCTTGATGTCCCCAATCCTATGTTTTGTATGTTTTTTCCACGTGTCTTGACATCCAATGTATCCCTGCAAAGTTTGGTGAAGATCTGAGTATGTCGTTTTTGACCTTATCTGGAACCTGAAAATTTGAAAATTCTTAAAAAATTTGACCAAAATCTTGATGTCCCCAATCCTAGGTCTTGTATGTTTTTTCCACGTGTCTTGACATCCAATGTATCCCTGCAAAGTTTGGTGAAGATCTGAGTGTCGTTTTTGACCTTATCTGGAACATCCTTTCTGAAAATTTGAAAATTCTTAAAAAATTCGTCCAAAATCTTGATGTCTCCAATCTCTTGTTTTGTACGTTTTTTCCACGTGTCTTGACATCCAATGTATCCCTGCAAAGTTTGGTGAAGATCTGAGTATGTAGTTTTTGACCTTATATGGAACCTCCTACCTGAAAATTTGAAAATTCTTAAAAAATTCGTCCGAAATCTTGATGTCTCCAATCTCTTGTTTTGTACGTTTTTCCACGTGTCTTGACATCCAATGTATCCCTGCAATGTTTGGTGAAGATCTGAGTATGTAGTTTTTGACCTTAATGGAACCTCCTATCTGAAAATTTGAAAATTCTTAAAAAATTCGTTCAAAATCTTGATGTCTCCAATCTTCTGTTTTGTACGTTTTTTCCACGTGTCTTGACATCCAATGTATCCCTGCAAAGTTTGGTGAAGATCTGAGTATGTAGTTTTTGACCTTATCTGGAACCTCAAATCTGAAAATTTGAAAATTCCTAAAAAATCCGTCCAAAATATTGATGACCCCAATCTCTTGTTTTGTACGTTTTTTCCACGTGTCTTGACATCCAATGTATCCCTGCAAAGTTTGGTGAAGATCTGAGTATGTAGTTTTTGACCTTATCTGGAACCTCCTTTCTGAAAATTTGAAAATTTTTAAAAAATTCGTCGAAAATCTTGATGTCTCCAATCTCTTGTTTTGTACGTTTTTTCCACGTGTCTCGACATCCAATGTATCCCTGCAATGTTTGGTGAAGATCTGAGTATGTAGTTTTTGACCTTATATGGAACCTCCTATCTGAAAATTTGAAAATTCTTAAAAAATTCGTCCAAAATCTTGATATCCCCAATCCTATGTTTTGTATGTTTTTTCCACGTGTCTTGACATCCAATGTATCCGTGCAAAGTTTGGTGAAGATCTGAGTATGTCGTTTTTGACCTTATCTGGAACCTCCTATCTGAAAATTTGAAAATTCTTAAAAAATTCGTCGAAAATCTTGATGTCTCCGATCTCTTGTTTTGTACGTTTTTTCCACGTGTCTTGACATGCAAAGTATTCCTGCAAAGTTTGGTGAAGATCTGAGTATGTAGTTTTTGACCTTAAATGGAACCTCCTATCTGAAAATTTGAAAATTCTTAAAAAATTCGTCCAAAATCTTGATATCCCCAATCCTATGTTTTGTATGTTTTTTCCACGTGTCTTGACATCCAATGTATCCGTGCAAAGTTTGGTGAAGATCTGAGTATGTCGTTTTTGACCTTATCTGGAACCTCCTATCTGAAAATTTGAAAATTCTTAAAAAATTCGTCGAAAATCTTGATGTCTCCGATCTCTTGTTTTGTACGTTTTTTCCACGTGTCTTGACATGCAAAGTATTCCTGCAAAGTTTGGTGAAGATCTGAGTATGTAGTTTTTGACCTCATCTGGAACCTCCTATCTGAAAATTTGAAAATTCTTAAAAAATTCGTCCAAAATCTTGATGTCTCCAATCTCTTGTTTTGTACGTTTTTTCCACGTGTCTTGACATCCAATGTATCCCTGCAAAGTTTGGTGAAGATCTGAGTATGTAGTTTTTGACCTTATCTGGCACCTCATTTCTGAAAATTTGAAAATTCCTCAAAAATTCGTCCAAAATCTTGATGTCTCCAATCTCTTGTTTTGTACGTTTTTCCCACGTGTCTTGACATCCAATGTATCCCTGCAAAGTTTGGTGAAGATCTGAGTATGTAGTTTTTGACCTTATCTGGCACCTCATTTCTGAAAATTTGAAAATTCCTCAAAAATTCGTCCAAAATCTTGATGTCTCCAATCTCAAGTTTTGTACGTTTTTTCCACGTGTCTTGACATCCAATGTATCCCTGCAAAGTTTGGTGAAGATCTGAGTATGTCGTTTTTGACCTTATCTGGAACCTCCTATCTGAAAATTTGAAAATTCTTAAAAAAATTCGTCCAAAATCATGATGTCTCCAATCTCTTGTTTTGTACGTTTTTTCCACGTGTCTTGACATCCAATGTATCCCTGCAAAGTTTGGTGAAGATCTGAGTATGTAGTTTTTGACCTTATATGGAACCTCCTATCTGAAAATTTGAAAATTCTTAAAAAATTCGACCAAAATTTTGATGTCCCCAATCCTATGTCTTGTATGTTTTTTCCACGTGTCTTGACATCCAATGTATCCCTGCAAAGTTTGGTGAAGATCTGAGTATGTCGTTTTTGACCTTATCTGGAACATCCTTTCTGAAAATTTGAAAATTCTTAAAAAATTCGTCCAAAATCTTGATGTCTCCAATCTCTTGTTTTGTACGTTTTTTCCACGTGTCTTGACATCCAATATATCCCTGCAAAGTTTGGTGAAGATCTGAGTATGTAGTTTTTGACCTTAAATGGAACCTCCTATCTGAAAATTTGAAAATTCTTAAAAAATTCGTCCAAAATCTTGATGTATCCAATCTCTTGGTTTGTATGTTTTCCCCACGTGTCTTGACATCCAATGTATCCCTGCAAAGTTTGGTGAAGATCTGAGTATGTAGTTTTTGACCTTATCTGGAACCTCATTTCTGAAAATTTGAAAATTCCTCAAAAATTCGTCCAAAATCTTGATGTCTCCAATCTCTTGTTTTGTACGTTTTTTCCACGTGTCTTGACATCCAATGTGTCCCTGCAAAGTTTGGTGAAGATCTGAGTATGTAGTTTTTGACCTTATCTGGAACCTCCTATCTGAAAATTTGAAAATTCTTAAAAAATTCGTCCAAAATCTTGATGTCTCCAATCTCTTGTTTTGTACGTTTTTTCCACGTGTCTTGACATCCAATGTATCCCTGCATAGTTTGGTGAAGATCTGAGTATGTAGTTTTTGACCTTATATGGAACCTCCTTTCTGAAAATTTGAAAATTCTTAAAAAATTCGTCCAAAATCTTGATGTCTCCAATCTCTTGGTTTGTACGTTTTTTTCACGTGTCTTGACATCCAATGTATCCCTGCAAAGTTTGGTGAAGATCTGAGTATGTAGTTTTTGACCTTATCTGGAACCTCCTATCTGAAAATTTGAAAATTCTAAAAAAATTCGACCAAAATCTTGATGTCCCCAATCCTATGTTTTGTATGTTTTTTCCACGTGTCTTGACATCCAATGTATCCATGCAAAGTTTGGTGAAGATCTGAGTATGTAGTTTTTGACTTTATATGGAACCTCCTATCTGAAAATTTGAAAATTCTTAAAAAATTCGTTCAAAATCTTGATGTCTCCAATCTCTTGTTTTGTACGTTTTTTCCACGTGTCTTGACATCCAATGTATCACTGCAAAGTTTGGTGAAGATCTGAGTATGTAGTTTTTGACCTTATCTGGAACCTCCCATCTGAAAATTTGAAAATTCCTAAAAAATCCGTCCAAAATCTTGATGACCTTAATCTCTTGTTTTGTACGTTTTTTCCACGTGTCTTGACATCCAATGTATCCCTGCAAAGTTTGGTGAAGATCTGAGTATGTAGTTTTTGACCTTATACGAAACCTCCTTTCTGAAAATTTGAAAATTCTTAAAAAATTCGTCCAAAATCTTGATGTCTCCAATTTCTTGTTTTGTACGTTTTTTCCACGTGTCTTGACATCCAATGTATCCATGCAAAGTTTGGTGAAGATCTGAGTATGTCGTTTTTGACCTTATCTGGAACCTCCCATCTGAAAATTTGAAAATTCTTAAAAAATTCGTCGAAAATCTTGATGTCTCCAATCTCTTGTTTTGTACGTTTTTTCCACGTGTCTTGACATGCAAAGTATCCCTGCAACGTTTGGTGAAGATCTGAGTATGTAGTTTTTGACCTTATTTGGAACCTCCTATCTGAAAATTTGAAAATTCTTCAAAAATTCGTCCAAAATCTTGATGTCTCCAATCTCTTGTTTTGTACGTTTTTTCCACGTGTCTTGACATCCAATGTATCCCTGCAATGTTTGGTGAAGATCTGAGTATGTAGTTTTTGACCTTTTATGGAACCTCCTATCTGAAAATTTGAAAATTCTTAAAAAATTTGACCAAAATCTTGATGTCCCCAATACTATGTTTTGTATGTTTTTTCCACGTGTCTTGACATCCAATGTATCCCTGCAAAGTTCGGTGAAGATCTGAGTATGTAGTTTTTTACCTTATATGGAACCTCCTATCTGAAAATTTGAAAATTCTTAAAAAATTCGACCAAAATCTTGATGTACCCAATCTTATGTTTTGTATGTTTTTTCCACGTGTCTTGACATCCAATATATTCCTGCAAAGTTTGGTGAAGATCTCAGTATGTCGTTTTTGACCTTATCTGGAACCTCCCATCTGAAAATTTGAAAATTCTTAAAAAATCCGTCCAAAATCTTGATCACCCCAATCTCTTGTTTTGTACGTTTTTTCCACGTGTCTTGACATCCAATGTATCCCTGCAAAGTTTGGTGAAGATCTGAGTATGTAGTTTTTGACCTTATATGGAACCTCCTATCTGAAAATTTGAAAATTCTTAAAAAATTCGACCAAAATTTTGATGTCCCCAATCCTATGTCTTGTATGTTTTTTCCACGTGTCTTGACATCCAATGTATCCCTGCAAAGTTTGGTGAAGATCTGAGTATGTCGTTTTTGACCTTATCTGGAACATCCTTTCTGAAAATTTGAAAATTCTTAAAAAATTCGTCCAAAATCTTGATGTCTCCAATCTCTTGTTTTGTACGTTTTTTCCACGTGTCTTGACATCCAATATATCCCTGCAAAGTTTGGTGAAGATCTGAGTATGTAGTTTTTGACCTTAAATGGAACCTCCTATCTGAAAATTTGAAAATTCTTAAAAAATTCGTCCAAAATCTTGATGTATCCAATCTCTTGGTTTGTATGTTTTCCCCACGTGTCTTGACATCCAATGTATCCCTGCAAAGTTTGGTGAAGATCTGAGTATGTAGTTTTTGACCTTATCTGGAACCTCATTTCTGAAAATTTGAAAATTCCTCAAAAATTCGTCCAAAATCTTGATGTCTCCAATCTCTTGTTTTGTACGTTTTTTCCACGTGTCTTGACATCCAATGTGTCCCTGCAAAGTTTGGTGAAGATCTGAGTATGTCGTTTTTGACCTTATCTGGAACCTCCTATCTGAAAATTTGAAAATTCTTAAAAAATTCGTCCAAAATCTTGATGTCTCCAATCTCTTGTTTTGTACGTTTTTTCCACGTGTCTTGACATCCAATGTATCCCTGCATAGTTTGGTGAAGATCTGAGTATGTAGTTTTTGACCTTATATGGAACCTCCTTTCTGAAAATTTGAAAATTCTTAAAAAATTCGTCCAAAATCTTGATGTCTCCAATCTCTTGGTTTGTACGTTTTTTTCACGTGTCTTGACATCCAATGTATCCCTGCAAAGTTTGGTGAAGATCTGAGTATGTCGTTTTTGACCTTATCTGGAACCTCCTATCTGAAAATTTGAAAATTCTAAAAAAATTCGACCAAAATCTTGATGTCCCCAATCCTATGTTTTGTATGTTTTTTCCACGTGTCTTGACATCCAATGTATCCATGCAAAGTTTGGTGAAGATCTGAGTATGTAGTTTTTGACCTTATCTGGAACCTCCCATCTGAAAATTTGAAAATTCCTAAAAAATCCGTCCAAAATCTTGATGACCTTAATCTCTTGTTTTGTACGTTTTTTCCACGTGTCTTGACATCCAATGTATCCCTGCAAAGTTTGGTGAAGATCTGAGTATGTAGTTTTTGACCTTATACGGAACCTCCTTTCTGAAAATTTGAAAATTCTTAAAAAATTCGTCCAAAATCTTGATGTCTCCAATTTCTTGTTTTGTACGTTTTTTCCACGTGTCTTGACATCCAATGTATCCATGCAAAGTTTGGTGAAGATCTGAGTATGTCGTTTTTTACCTTATCTGGAACCTCCCATCTGAAAATTTGAAAATTCTTAAAAAATTCGTCGAAAATCTTGATGTCTCCAATCTCTTGTTTTGTACGTTTTTTCCACGTGTCTTGACATGCAAAGTATCCCTGCAACGTTTGGTGAAGATCTGAGTATGTAGTTTTTGACCTTATTTGGAACCTCCTATCTGAAAATTTGAAAATTCTTCAAAAATTCGTCCAAAATCTTGATGTCTCCAATCTCTTGTTTTGCACGTTTTTTCCACGTGTCTTGACATCCAATGTATCCCTGCAATGTTTGGTGAAGATCTGAGTATGTAGTTTTTGACCTTATATGGAACCTCCTATCTGAAAATTTGAAAATTCTTAAAAAATTTGACCAAAATCTTGATGTCCCCAATACTATGTTTTGTATGTTTTTCCACGTGTCTTGACATCCAATGTATTCCTGCAAAGTTTGGTGAAGATCTCAGTATGTCGTTTTTGACCTTATCTGGAACCTCCCATCTGAAAATTTGAAAATTCTTAAAAAATCCGTCCAAAATCTTGATCACCCCAATCTCTTGTTTTGTACGTTTTTTCCACGTGTCTTGACATCCAATGTATCCCTGCAAAGTTTGGTGAAGATCTGAGTATGTAGTTTTTGACCTTATCTGGAACCGCATTTCTGAAAATTTGAAAATTCTTAAAAAATTCGTCCAAAATCTTGATGTCTCCAATCTCTTGTTTTGTACGTTTTTTCCACGTGTCTTAACATCCAATGTATTCCTGCAAAGTTTGGTGAAGATCTGAGTATGTAGTTTTTGACCTTATATGGAACCTGAAAATTTGAAAATTCTTAAAAAATTTGACCAAAACCTTGATGTCCCCAATCCTAGGTCTTGTATGTTTTTTCCACGTGTCTTGACATGCAAAGTATCCCTGCAAAGTTTGGTGAAGATCTGAGTATGTAGTTTTTGACCTTATATGGAACCTCCTATCTGAAAATTTGAAAATTCTTAAAAAATTCGACCAAAATCTTGATGTCCCCAATCCTATGTTTTGTATGTTTTTTCCACGTGTCTTGACATCCAATGTATCCATGCAAAGTTTGGTGAAGATCTGAGTATGTAGTTTTTGACCTTAATGGAACCTCCTATCTGAAAATTTGAAAATTCTTAAAAAATTCGTTCAAAATCTTGATGTCTCCAATCTTCTGTTTTGTACGTTTTTTCCACGTGTCTTGACATCCAATGTATCCCTGCAAAGTTTGGTGAAGATCTGAGTATGTAGTTTTTGACCTTATCTGGAACCTCCCATCTGAAAATTTGAAAATTCCTAAAAAATCCGTCCAAAATATTGATGACCCCAATCTCTTGTTTTGTACGTTTTTTCCACGTGTCTTGACATCCAATGTATCCCTGCAAAGTTTGGTGAAGATCTGAGTATGTCGTTTTTGACCTTATCTGGAACCTCCCATCTGAAAATTTGAAAATTCTTCAAAAATTCGTCGAAAATCTTGATGTCTCCAATCTCTTGTTTTGTTCGTTTTTTCCACGTGTCTTGACATCCAATGTATCCCTGCAATGTTTGGTGAAGATCTGAGTATGTAGTTTTTGACCTTATATGGAACCTCCTATCTGAAAATTGGAAAATTCTTAAAAAATTTGACCAAAATCTTGATATCCCCAATCCTATGTTTTGTATGTTTTTTCCACGTGTCTTGACATCCAATGTATCCCTGCAAAGTTTGGTGAAGATCTGAGTATGTAGTTTTTGACCTTATTTGGAACCTCCTATCTGAAAATTTGAAAATTCTTAAAAAATTCGTCCAAAATCTTGATGTCTCCAATCTCTTGTTTTGTACGTTTTTTCCACGTGTCTTGACATCCAATGTATCCCTGCAATGTTTGGTGAAGATCTGAGTATGTAGTTTTTGACCTTATATGGAACCTCCTATCTGAAAATTTGAAAATTCTTAAAAAATTTGACCAAAATCTTGATGTCCCCAATACTATGTTTTGTATGTTTTTTCCACGTGTCTTGACATCCAATGTATCCCTGCAAAGTTCGGTGAAGATCTGAGTATGTAGTTTTTTACCTTATATGGAACCTCCTATCTGAAAATTTGAAAATTCTTAAAAAATTCGACCAAAATCTTGATGTACCCAATCTTATGTTTTGTATGTTTTTCCACGTGTCTTGACATCCAATGTATTCCTGCAAAGTTTGGTGAAGATCTCAGTATGTCGTTTTTGACCTTATCTGGAACCTCCCATCTGAAAATTTGAAAATTCTTAAAAAATCCGTCCAAAATCTTGATCACCCCAATCTCTTGTTTTGTACGTTTTTTCCACGTGTCTTGACATCCAATGTATCCCTGCAAAGTTTGGTGAAGATCTGAGTATGTAGTTTTTGACCTTATATGGAACCTCCTATCTGAAAATTTGAAAATTCTTAAAAAATTCGACCAAAATCTTGATGTCCCCAATCCTATGTTTTGTGTTTTTTCCACGTGTCTTGACATCCAATGTATCCATGCAAAGTTTGGTGAAGATCTGAGTATGTAGTTTTTGACCTTAATGGAACCTCCTATCTGAAAATTTGAAAATTCTTAAAAAATTCGTTCAAAATCTTGATGTCTCCAATCTTCTGTTTTGTACGTTTTTTCCACGTGTCTTGACATCCAATGTATCCCTGCAAAGTTTGGTGAAGATCTGAGTATGTAGTTTTTGACCTTATCTGGAACCTCCCATCTGAAAATTTGAAAATTCCTAAAAAATCCGTCCAAAATATTGATGACCCCAATCTCTTGTTTTGTACGTTTTTTCCACGTGTCTTGACATCCAATGTATCCCTGCAAAGTTTGGTGAAGATCTGAGTATGTCGTTTTTGACCTTATCTGGAACCTCCCATCTGAAAATTTGAAAATTCTTCAAAAATTCGTCGAAAATCTTGATGTCTCCAATCTCTTGTTTTGTTCGTTTTTTCCACGTGTCTTGACATCCAATGTATCCCTGCAATGTTTGGTGAAGATCTGAGTATGTAGTTTTTGACCTTATATGGAACCTCCTATCTGAAAATTGGAAAATTCTTAAAAAATTTGACCAAAATCTTGATATCCCCAATCCTATGTTTTGTATGTTTTTTCCACGTGTCTTGACATCCAATGTATCCCTGCAAAGTTTGGTGAAGATCTGAGTATGTCGTTTTTGACCTTATCTGGAACCTCCCATCTGAAAATTTGAAAATTCTTCAAAAATTCGTCGAAAATCTTGATGTCTCCAATCTCTTGTTTTGTTCGTTTTTTCCACGTGTCTTGACATCCAATGTATCCCTGCAATGTTTGGTGAAGATCTGAGTATGTAGTTTTTGACCTTATATGGAACCTCCTATCTGAAAATTGGAAAATTCTTAAAAAATTCGTCCAAAATCTTGATGTCTCCAATCTCTTGTTTTGTACGTTTTTTCCACGTGTCTTGACATCCAATGTATCCCTGCAAAGTTTGGTGAAGATCTGAGTATGTCGTTTTTGACCTTATCTGGAACCTCCTATCTGAAAATTTGAAAATTCTTAAAAAATTCGTCGAAAATCTTGATGTCTCCGATCTCTTGTTTTGTACGTTTTTTCCACGTGTCTTGACATGCAAAGTATTCCTGCAAAGTTTGGTGAAGATCTGAGTATGTAGTTTTTGACCTCATCTGGAACCTCCTATCTGAAAATTTGAAAATTCTTAAAAAATTCGTCCAAAATCTTGATGTCTCCAATCTCTTGTTTTGTACGTTTTTTCCACGTGTCTTGACATCCAATGTATCCCTGCAAAGTTTGGTGAAGATCTGAGTATGTAGTTTTTGACCTTATCTGGAACCTCATTTCTGAAAATTTGAAAATTCCTCAAAAATTCGTCCAAAATCTTGATGTCTCCAATCTCTTGTTTTGTACGTTTTTCCCACGTGTCTTGACATCCAATGTATCCCTGCAAAGTTTGGTGAAGATCTGAGTATGTAGTTTTTGACCTTATCTGGCACCTCATTTTTGAAAATTTGAAAATTCCTCAAAAATTCGTCCAAAATCTTGATGTCTCCAATCTCTTGTTTTGTACGTTTTTTCCACGTGTCTTGACATCCAATGTATCCCTGCAAAGTTTGGTGAAGATCTGAGTATGTCGTTTTTGACCTTATCTGGAACCTCCTATCTGAAAATTTAAAAATTCTTAAAAAAATTCGTCCAAAATCTTGATGTCTCCAATCTCTTGTTTTGTACGTTTTTTCCACGTGTCTTGACATCCAATGTATCCCTGCAAAGTTTGGTGAAGATCTGAGTATGTAGTTTTTGACCTTATATGGAACCTCCTATCTGAAAATTTGAAAATTCTTAAAAAATTCGACCAAAATTTTGATGTCCCCAATCCTATGTCTTGTATGTTTTTTCCACGTGTCTTGACATCCAATGTATCCCTGCAAAGTTTGGTGAAGATCTGAGTATGTCGTTTTTGACCTTATCTGGAACATCCTTTCTGAAAATTTGAAAATTCTTAAAAAATTCGTCCAAAATCTTGATGTCTCCAATCTCTTGTTTTGTACGTTTTTTCCACGTGTCTTGACATCCAATATATCCCTGCAAAGTTTGGTGAAGATCTGAGTATGTAGTTTTTGACCTTAAATGGAACCTCCTATCTGAAAATTTGAAAATTCTTAAAAAATTCGTCCAAAATCTTGATGTATCCAATCTCTTGGTTTGTATGTTTTCCCCACGTGTCTTGACATCCAATGTATCCCTGCAAAGTTTGGTGAAGATCTGAGTATGTAGTTTTTGACCTTATATGGAACCTCATTTCTGAAAATTTGAAAATTCCTCAAAAATTCGTCCAAAATCTTGATGTCTCCAATCTCTTGTTTTGTACGTTTATTCCACGTGTCTTGACATCCAATGTATCCCTGCATAGTTTGGTGAAGATCTGAGTATGTAGTTTTTGACCTTATATGGAACCTCCTTTCTGAAAATTTGAAAATTCTTAAAAAATTCGTCCAAAATCTTGATGTCTCCAATCTCTTGGTTTGTACGTTTTTCCCACGTGTCTTGACATCCAATGTATCCCTGCAAAGTTTGGTGAAGATCTGAGTATGTAGTTTTTGACCTTATCTGGAACCTCCTATCTGAAAATTTGAAAATTCTAAAAAAATTCGACCAAAATCTTGATGTCCCCAATCCTATGTTTTGTATGTTTTTTCCACGTGTCTTGACATCCAATGTATCCATGCAAAGTTTGGTGAAGATCTGAGTATGTAGTTTTTGACCTTATATGGAACCTCCTATCTGAAAATTTGAAAATTCTTAAAATAATTCGTTCAAAATCTTGATGTCTCCAATCTCTTGTTTTGTACGTTTTTTCCACGTGTCTTGACATCCAATGTATCACTGCAAAGTTTGGTGAAGATCTGAGTATGTAGTTTTTGACCTTATCTGGAACCTCCCATCTGAAAATTTGAAAATTCCTAAAAAATCCGTCCAAAATCTTGATGACCTTAATCTCTTGTTTTGTACGTTTTTTCCACGTGTCTTGACATCCAATGTATCCCTGCAAAGTTTGGTGAAGATCTGAGTATGTAGTTTTTGACCTTATACGGAACCTCCTTTCTGAAAATTTGAAAATTCTTAAAAAATTCGTCCAAAATCTTGATGTCTCCAATTTCTTGTTTTGTACGTTTTTTCCACGTGTCTTGACATCCAATGTATCCATGCAAAGTTTGGTGAAGATCTGAGTATGTAGTTTTTGACCTTATCTGGCACCTCATTTCTGAAAATTTGAAAATTCCTCAAAAATTCGTCCAAAATCTTGATGTCTCCAATCTCTTGTTTTGTACGTTTTTCCCACGTGTCTTGACATCCAATGTATCCCTGCAAAGTTTGGTGAAGATCTGAGTATGTAGTTTTTGACCTTATCTGGCACCTCATTTCTGAAAATTTGAAAATTCCTCAAAAATTCGTCCAAAATCTTGATGTCTCCAATCTCAAGTTTTGTACGTTTTTTCCACGTGTCTTGACATCCAATGTATCCCTGCAAAGTTTGGTGAAGATCTGAGTATGTCGTTTTTGACCTTATCTGGAACCTCCTATCTGAAAATTTGAAAATTCTTAAAAAAATTCGTCCAAAATCATGATGTCTCCAATCTCTTGTTTTGTACGTTTTTTCCACGTGTCTTGACATCCAATGTATCCCTGCAAAGTTTGGTGAAGATCTGAGTATGTAGTTTTTGACCTTATATGGAACCTCCTATCTGAAAATTTGAAAATTCTTAAAAAATTCGACCAAAATTTTGATGTCCCCAATCCTATGTCTTGTATGTTTTTTCCACGTGTCTTGACATCCAATGTATCCCTGCAAAGTTTGGTGAAGATCTGAGTATGTCGTTTTTGACCTTATCTGGAACATCCTTTCTGAAAATTTGAAAATTCTTAAAAAATTCGTCCAAAATCTTGATGTCTCCAATCTCTTGTTTTGTACGTTTTTTCCACGTGTCTTGACATCCAATATATCCCTGCAAAGTTTGGTGAAGATCTGAGTATGTAGTTTTTGACCTTAAATGGAACCTCCTATCTGAAAATTTGAAAATTCTTAAAAAATTCGTCCAAAATCTTGATGTATCCAATCTCTTGGTTTGTATGTTTTCCCCACGTGTCTTGACATCCAATGTATCCCTGCAAAGTTTGGTGAAGATCTGAGTATGTAGTTTTTGACCTTATCTGGAACCTCATTTCTGAAAATTTGAAAATTCCTCAAAAATTCGTCCAAAATCTTGATGTCTCCAATCTCTTGTTTTGTACGTTTTTTCCACGTGTCTTGACATCCAATGTGTCCCTGCAAAGTTTGGTGAAGATCTGAGTATGTAGTTTTTGACCTTATCTGGAACCTCCTATCTGAAAATTTGAAAATTCTTAAAAAATTCGTCCAAAATCTTGATGTCTCCAATCTCTTGTTTTGTACGTTTTTTCCACGTGTCTTGACATCCAATGTATCCCTGCATAGTTTGGTGAAGATCTGAGTATGTAGTTTTTGACATTATATGGAACCTCCTTTCTGAAAATTTGAAAATTCTTAAAAAATTCGTCCAAAATCTTGATGTCTCCAATCTCTTGGTTTGCACGTTTTTTTCACGTGTCTTGACATCCAATGTATCCCTGCAAAGTTTGGTGAAGATCTGAGTATGTAGTTTTTGACCTTATCTGGAACCTCCTATCTGAAAATTTGAAAATTCTAAAAAAATTCGACCAAAATCTTGATGTCCCCAATCCTATGTTTTGTATGTTTTTTCCACGTGTCTTGACATCCAATGTATCCATGCAAAGTTTGGTGAAGATCTGAGTATGTAGTTTTTGACCTTATATGGAACCTCCTATCTGAAAATTTGAAAATTCTTAAAAAATTCGTTCAAAATCTTGATGTCTCCAATCTCTTGTTTTGTACGTTTTTTCCACGTGTCTTGACATCCAATGTATCACTGCAAAGTTTGGTGAAGATCTGAGTATGTAGTTTTTGACCTTATCTGGAACCTCCCATCTGAAAATTTGAAAATTCCTAAAAAATCCGTCCAAAATCTTGATGACCTTAATCTCTTGTTTTGTACGTTTTTTCCACGTGTCTTGACATCCAATGTATCCCTGCAAAGTTTGGTGAAGATCTGAGTATGTAGTTTTTGACCTTATACGAAACCTCCTTTCTGAAAATTTGAAAATTCTTAAAAAATTCGTCCAAAATCTTGATGTCTCCAATTTCTTGTTTTGTACGTTTTTTCCACGTGTCTTGACATCCAATGTATCCATGCAAAGTTTGGTGAAGATCTGAGTATGTCGTTTTTGACCTTATCTGGAACCTCCCATCTGAAAATTTGAAAATTCTTAAAAAATTCGTCGAAAATCTTGATGTCTCCAATCTCTTGTTTTGTACGTTTTTTCCACGTGTCTTGACATGCAAAGTATCCCTGCAACGTTTGGTGAAGATCTGAGTATGTAGTTTTTGACCTTATTTGGAACCTCCTATCTGAAAATTTGAAAATTCTTCAAAAATTCGTCCAAAATCTTGATGTCTCCAATCTCTTGTTTTGTACGTTTTTTCCACGTGTCTTGACATCCAATGTATCCCTGCAATGTTTGGTGAAGATCTGAGTATGTAGTTTTTGACCTTATATGGAACCTCCTATCTGAAAATTTGAAAATTCTTAAAAAATTTGACCAAAATCTTGATGTCCCCAATACTATGTTTTGTATGTTTTTTCCACGTGTCTTGACATCCAATGTATCCCTGCAAAGTTCGGTGAAGATCTGAGTATGTAGTTTTTTACCTTATATGGAACCTCCTATCTGAAAATTTGAAAATTCTTAAAAAATTCGACCAAAATCTTGATGTACCCAATCTTATGTTTTGTATGTTTTTTCCACGTGTCTTGACATCCAATGTATTCCTGCAAAGTTTGGTGAAGATCTCAGTATGTCGTTTTTGACCTTATCTGGAACCTCCCATCTGAAAATTTGAAAATTCTTAAAAAATCCGTCCAAAATCTTGATCACCCCAATCTCTTGTTTTGTACGTTTTTTCCACGTGTCTTGACATCCAATGTATCCCTGCAAAGTTTGGTGAAGATCTGAGTATGTAGTTTTTGACCTTATATGGAACCTCCTATCTGAAAATTTGAAAATTCTTAAAAAATTCGACCAAAATTTTGATGTCCCCAATCCTATGTCTTGTATGTTTTTTCCACGTGTCTTGACATCCAATGTATCCCTGCAAAGTTTGGTGAAGATCTGAGTATGTCGTTTTTGACCTTATCTGGAACATCCTTTCTGAAAATTTGAAAATTCTTAAAAAATTCGTCCAAAATCTTGATGTCTCCAATCTCTTGTTTTGTACGTTTTTTCCACGTGTCTTGACATCCAATATATCCCTGCAAAGTTTGGTGAAGATCTGAGTATGTAGTTTTTGACCTTAAATGGAACCTCCTATCTGAAAATTTGAAAATTCTTAAAAAATTCGTCCAAAATCTTGATGTATCCAATCTCTTGGTTTGTATGTTTTCCCCACGTGTCTTGACATCCAATGTATCCCTGCAAAGTTTGGTGAAGATCTGAGTATGTAGTTTTTGACCTTATCTGGAACCTCATTTCTGAAAATTTGAAAATTCCTCAAAAATTCGTCCAAAATCTTGATGTCTCCAATCTCTTGTTTTGTACGTTTTTTCCACGTGTCTTGACATCCAATGTGTCCCTGCAAAGTTTGGTGAAGATCTGAGTATGTCGTTTTTGACCTTATCTGGAACCTCCTATCTGAAAATTTGAAAATTCTTAAAAAATTCGTCCAAAATCTTGATGTCTCCAATCTCTTGTTTTGTACGTTTTTTCCACGTGTCTTGACATCCAATGTATCCCTGCATAGTTTGGTGAAGATCTGAGTATGTAGTTTTTGACCTTATATGGAACCTCCTTTCTGAAAATTTGAAAATTCTTAAAAAATTCGTCCAAAATCTTGATGTCTCCAATCTCTTGGTTTGTACGTTTTTTTCACGTGTCTTGACATCCAATGTATCCCTGCAAAGTTTGGTGAAGATCTGAGTATGTAGTTTTTGACCTTATCTGGAACCTCCTATCTGAAAATTTGAAAATTCTAAAAAAATTCGACCAAAATCTTGATGTCCCCAATCCTATGTTTTGTATGTTTTTTCCACGTGTCTTGACATCCAATGTATCCATGCAAAGTTTGGTGAAGATCTGAGTATGTAGTTTTTGACATTATATGGAACCTCCTATCTGAAAATTTGAAAATTCTTAAAAAATTCGTTCAAAATCTTGATGTCTCCAATCTCTTGTTTTGTACGTTTTTTCCACGTGTCTTGACATCCAATGTATCACTGCAAAGTTTGGTGAAGATCTGAGTATGTAGTTTTTGACCTTATCTGGAACCTCCCATCTGAAAATTTGAAAATTCCTAAAAAATCCGTCCAAAATCTTGATGACCTTAATCTCTTGTTTTGTACGTTTTTTCCACGTGTCTTGACATCCAATGTATCCCTGCAAAGTTTGGTGAAGATCTGAGTATGTAGTTTTTGACCTTATACGGAACCTCCTTTCTGAAAATTTGAAAATTCTTAAAAAATTCGTCCAAAATCTTGATGTCTCCAATTTCTTGTTTTGTACGTTTTTTCCACGTGTCTTGACATCCAATGTATCCATGCAAAGTTTGGTGAAGATCTGAGTATGTCGTTTTTTACCTTATCTGGAACCTCCCATCTGAAAATTTGAAAATTCTTAAAAAATTCGTCGAAAATCTTGATGTCTCCAATCTCTTGTTTTGTACGTTTTTTCCACGTGTCTTGACATGCAAAGTATCCCTGCAACGTTTGGTGAAGATCTGAGTATGTAGTTTTTGACCTTATTTGGAACCTCCTATCTGAAAATTTGAAAATTCTTCAAAAATTCGTCCAAAATCTTGATGTCTCCAATCTCTTGTTTTGTACGTTTTTTCCACGTGTCTTGACATCCAATGTATCCCTGCAATGTTTGGTGAAGATCTGAGTATGTAGTTTTTGACCTTATATGGAACCTCCTATCTGAAAATTTGAAAATTCTTAAAAAATTTGACCAAAATCTTGATGTCCCCAATACTATGTTTTGTATGTTTTTCCACGTGTCTTGACATCCAATGTATTCCTGCAAAGTTTGGTGAAGATCTCAGTATGTCGTTTTTGACCTTATCTGGAACCTCCCATCTGAAAATTTGAAAATTCTTAAAAAATCCGTCCAAAATCTTGATCACCCCAATCTCTTGTTTTGTACGTTTTTCCCACGTGTCTTGACATCCAATGTATCCCTGCAAAGTTTGGTGAAGATCTGAATATGTAGTTTTTGACCTTATCTGGAACCGCATTTCTGAAAATTTGAAAATTCTTAAAAAATTCGTCCAAAATCTTGATGTCTCCAATCTCTTGTTTTGTACGTTTTTTCCACGTGTCTTAACATCCAATGTATTCCTGCAAAGTTTGGTGAAGATCTGAGTATGTAGTTTTTGACCTTATATGGAACCTGAAAATTTGAAAATTCTTAAAAAATTTGACCAAAACCTTGATGTCCCCAATCCTAGGTCTTGTATGTTTTTTCCACGTGTCTTGACATCCAATGTATCCCTGCAAAGTTTGGTGAAGATCTGAGTATGTAGTTTTTGACCTTATATGGAACCTCCTATCTGAAAATTTGAAAATTCTTAAAAAATTCGACCAAAATCTTGATGTCCCCAATCCTATGTTTTGTATGTTTTTTCCACGTGTCTTGACATCCAATGTATCCATGCAAAGTTTGGTGAAGATCTGAGTATGTAGTTTTTGACCTTAATGGAACCTCCTATCTGAAAATTTGAAAATTCTTAAAAAATTCGTTCAAAATCTTGATGTCTCCAATCTTCTGTTTTGTACGTTTTTTCCACGTGTCTTGACATCCAATGTATCCCTGCAAAGTTTGGTGAAGATCTGAGTATGTAGTTTTTGACCTTATCTGGAACCTCCCATCTGAAAATTTGAAAATTCCTAAAAAATCCGTCCAAAATATTGATGACCCCAATCTCTTGTTTTGTACGTTTTTTCCACGTGTCTTGACATCCAATGTATCCCTGCAAAGTTTGGTGAAGATCTGAGTATGTCGTTTTTGACCTTATCTGGAACCTCCCATCTGAAAATTTGAAAATTCTTCAAAAATTCGTCGAAAATCTTGATGTCTCCAATCTCTTGTTTTGTTCGTTTTTTCCACGTGTCTTGACATCCAATGTATCCCTGCAATGTTTGGTGAAGATCTGAGTATGTAGTTTTTGACCTTATATGGAACCTCCTATCTGAAAATTGGAAAATTCTTAAAAAATTTGACCAAAATCTTGATATCCCCAATCCTATGTTTTGTATGTTTTTTCCACGTGTCTTGACATCCAATGTATCCCTGCAAAGTTTGGTGAAGATCTGAGTATGTAGTTTTTGACCTTATTTGGAACCTCCTATCTGAAAATTTGAAAATTCTTAAAAAATTCGTCCAAAATCTTGATGTCTCCAATCTCTTGTTTTGTACGTTTTTTCCACGTGTCTTGACATCCAATGTATCCCTGCAATGTTTGGTGAAGATCTGAGTATGTAGTTTTTGACCTTATATGGAACCTCCTATCTGAAAATTTGAAAATTCTTAAAAAATTTGACCAAAATCTTGATGTCCCCAATACTATGTTTTGTATGTTTTTTCCACGTGTCTTGACATCCAATGTATCCCTGCAAAGTTCGGTGAAGATCTGAGTATGTAGTTTTTTACCTTATATGGAACCTCCTATCTGAAAATTTGAAAATTCTTAAAAAATTCGACCAAAATCTTGATGTACCCAATCTTATGTTTTGTATGTTTTTCCACGTGTCTTGACATCCAATGTATTCCTGCAAAGTTTGGTGAAGATCTCAGTATGTCGTTTTTGACCTTATCTGGAACCTCCCATCTGAAAATTTGAAAATTCTTAAAAAATCCGTCCAAAATCTTGATCACCCCAATCTCTTGTTTTGTACGTTTTTTCCACGTGTCTTGACATCCAATGTATCCCTGCAAAGTTTGGTGAAGATCTGAGTATGTAGTTTTTGACCTTATATGGAACCTCCTATCTGAAAATTTGAAAATTCTTAAAAAATTCGACCAAAATCTTGATGTCCCCAATCCTATGTTTTGTGTTTTTTCCACGTGTCTTGACATCCAATGTATCCATGCAAAGTTTGGTGAAGATCTGAGTATGTAGTTTTTGACCTTAATGGAACCTCCTATCTGAAAATTTGAAAATTCTTAAAAAATTCGTTCAAAATCTTGATGTCTCCAATCTTCTGTTTTGTACGTTTTTTCCACGTGTCTTGACATCCAATGTATCCCTGCAAAGTTTGGTGAAGATCTGAGTATGTAGTTTTTGACCTTATCTGGAACCTCCCATCTGAAAATTTGAAAATTCCTAAAAAATCCGTCCAAAATATTGATGACCCCAATCTCTTGTTTTGTACGTTTTTTCCACGTGTCTTGACATCCAATGTATCCCTGCAAAGTTTGGTGAAGATCTGAGTATGTCGTTTTTGACCTTATCTGGAACCTCCCATCTGAAAATTTGAAAATTCTTCAAAAATTCGTCGAAAATCTTGATGTCTCCAATCTCTTGTTTTGTTCGTTTTTTCCACGTGTCTTGACATCCAATGTATCCCTGCAATGTTTGGTGAAGATCTGAGTATGTAGTTTTTGACCTTATATGGAACCTCCTATCTGAAAATTGGAAAATTCTTAAAAAATTTGACCAAAATCTTGATATCCCCAATCCTATGTTTT
Source organism: Lepisma saccharinum (assembly GCF_977018435.1). Classification (NCBI taxonomy): domain Eukaryota; kingdom Metazoa; phylum Arthropoda; class Insecta; order Zygentoma; family Lepismatidae; genus Lepisma; species Lepisma saccharinum. The sequence continues at coordinate 102,877 of NW_028142929.1, read as the reverse complement.
GTATGTTTTTTCCACGTGTCTTGACATCCAATGTATCCCTGCAAAGTTTGGTGAAGATCTGAGTATGTCGTTTTTGACCTTATCTGGAACCTCCCATCTGAAAATTTGAAAATTCTTCAAAAATTCGTCGAAAATCTTGATGTCTCCAATCTCTTGTTTTGTTCGTTTTTTCCACGTGTCTTGACATCCAATGTATCCCTGCAATGTTTGGTGAAGATCTGAGTATGTAGTTTTTGACCTTATATGGAACCTCCTATCTGAAAATTGGAAAATTCTTAAAAAATTCGTCCAAAATCTTGATGTCTCCAATCTCTTGTTTTGTACGTTTTTTCCACGTGTCTTGACATCCAATGTATCCCTGCAAAGTTTGGTGAAGATCTGAGTATGTCGTTTTTGACCTTATCTGGAACCTCCTATCTGAAAATTTGAAAATTCTTAAAAAATTCGTCGAAAATCTTGATGTCTCCGATCTCTTGTTTTGTACGTTTTTTCCACGTGTCTTGACATGCAAAGTATTCCTGCAAAGTTTGGTGAAGATCTGAGTATGTAGTTTTTGACCTCATCTGGAACCTCCTATCTGAAAATTTGAAAATTCTTAAAAAATTCGTCCAAAATCTTGATGTCTCCAATCTCTTGTTTTGTACGTTTTTTCCACGTGTCTTGACATCCAATGTATCCCTGCAAAGTTTGGTGAAGATCTGAGTATGTAGTTTTTGACCTTATCTGGAACCTCATTTCTGAAAATTTGAAAATTCCTCAAAAATTCGTCCAAAATCTTGATGTCTCCAATCTCTTGTTTTGTACGTTTTTCCCACGTGTCTTGACATAAAATGTATCCCTGCAAAGTTTGGTGAAGATCTGAGTATGTAGTTTTTGACCTTATCTGGCACCTCATTTCTGAAAATTTGAAAATTCCTCAAAAATTCGTCCAAAATCTTGATGTCTCCAATCTCTTGTTTTGTACGTTTTTTCCACGTGTCTTGACATCCAATGTATCCCTGCAAAGTTTGGTGAAGATCTGAGTATGTCGTTTTTGACCTTATCTGGAACCTCCTATCTGAAAATTTGAAAATTCTTAAAAAAATTCGTCCAAAATCTTGATGTCTCCAATCTCTTGTTTTGTACGTTTTTTCCACGTGTCTTGACATCCAATGTATCCCTGCAAAGTTTGGTGAAGATCTGAGTATGTAGTTTTTGACCTTATATGGAACCTCCTATCTGAAAATTTGAAAATTCTTAAAAAATTCGACCAAAATTTTGATGTCCCCAATCCTATGTCTTGTATGTTTTTTCCACGTGTCTTGACATCCAATGTATCCCTGCAAAGTTTGGTGAAGATCTGAGTATGTCGTTTTTGACCTTATCTGGAACATCCTTTCTGAAAATTTGAAAATTCTTAAAAAATTCGTCCAAAATCTTGATGTCTCCAATCTCTTTTTTTGTACGTTTTTTCCACGTGTCTTGACATCCAATATATCCCTGCAAAGTTTGGTGAAGATCTGAGTATGTAGTTTTTGACCTTAAATGGAACCTCCTATCTGAAAATTTGAAAATTCTTAAAAAATTCGTCCAAAATCTTGATGTATCCAATCTCTTGGTTTGTATGTTTTCCCCACGTGTCTTGACATCCAATGTATCCCTGCAAAGTTTGGTGAAGATCTGAGTATGTAGTTTTTGACCTTATATGGAACCTCATTTCTGAAAATTTGAAAATTCCTCAAAAATTCGTCCAAAATCTTGATGTCTCCAATCTCTTGTTTTGTACGTTTATTCCACGTGTCTTGACATCCAATGTATCCCTGCATAGTTTGGTGAAGATCTGAGTATGTAGTTTTTGACCTTATATGGAACCTCCTTTCTGAAAATTTGAAAATTCTTAAAAAATTCGTCCAAAATCTTGATGTCTCCAATCTCTTGGTTTGTACGTTTTTCCCACGTGTCTTGACATCCAATGTATCCCTGCAAAGTTTGGTGAAGATCTGAGTATGTAGTTTTTGACCTTATCTGGAACCTCCTATCTGAAAATTTGAAAATTCTAAAAAAATTCGAACAAAATCTTGATGTCCCCAATCCTATGTTTTGTATGTTTTTTCCACGTGTCTTGACATCCAATGTATCCATGCAAAGTTTGGTGAAGATCTGAGTATGTAGTTTTTGACCTTATATGGAACCTCCTATCTGAAAATTTGAAAATTCTTAAAATAATTCGTTCAAAATCTTGATGTCTCCAATCTCTTGTTTTGTACGTTTTTTCCACGTGTCTTGACATCCAATGTATCACTGCAAAGTTTGGTGAAGATCTGAGTATGTAGTTTTTGACCTTATCTGGAACCTCCCATCTGAAAATTTGAAAATTCCTAAAAAATCCGTCCAAAATCTTGATGACCTTAATCTCTTGTTTTGTACGTTTTTTCCACGTGTCTTGACATCCAATGTATCCCTGCAAAGTTTGGTGAAGATCTGAGTATGTAGTTTTTGACCTTATACGGAACCTCCTTTCTGAAAATTTGAAAATTCTTAAAAAATTCGTCCAAAATCTTGATGTCTCCAATTTCTTGTTTTGTACGTTTTTTCCACGTGTCTTGACATCCAATGTATCCATGCAAAGTTTGGTGAAGATCTGAGTATGTCGTTTTTGACCTTATCTGGAACCTCCCATCTGAAAATTTGAAAATTCTTCAAAAATTCGTCCAAAATCTTGATGTCTCCAATCTCTTGTTTTGTACGTTTTTTCCACGTGTCTTGACATCCAATGTATCCCTGCAATGTTTGGTGAAGATCTGAGTATGTAGTTTTTGACCTTATATGGAACCTCCTATCTGAAAATTTGAAAATTCTTAAAAAATTTGACCAAAATCTTGATGTCCCCAATACTATGTTTTGTATGTTTTTTCCACGTGTCTTAACATCCAATGTATCCCTGCAAAGTTCGGTGAAGATCTGAGTATGTAGTTTTTACCTTATATGGAACCTCCTATCTGAAAATTTGAAAATTCTTAAAAAATTCGACCAAAATCTTGATGTACCCAATCTTATGTTTTGTATGTTTTTTCCACGTGTCTTGACATCCAATGTATTCCTGCAAAGTTTGGTGAAGATCTCAGTATGTCGTTTTTGACCTTATCTGGAACCTCCTATCTGAAAATTTGAAAATTCTTAAAAAATCCGTCCAAAATCTTGATCACCCCAATCTCTTGTTTTGTACGTTTTTTCCACGTGTCTTGACATCCAATGTATCCCTGCAAAGTTTGGTGAAGATCTGAGTATGTAGTTTTTGACCTTATCTGGAACCTCCCATCTGAAAATTTGAAAATTCCTAAAAAATCCGTCAAAATCTTGATGACCCCAATCCCTTGTTTTGTACGTTTTTTCCACGTGTCTTGACATCCAGTGTATCCCTGCAAAGTTTGGTGAAGATCTGAGTATGTAGTTTTTGACCTTATCTGGAACCGCATTTCTGAAAATTTGAAAATTCTTAAAAAATTCGTCCAAAATCTTGATGTCTCCAATCTCTTGTTTTGTACGTTTTTTCCACGTGTCTTAACATCCAATGTATTCCTGCAAAGTTTGGTGAAGATCTGAGTATGTAGTTTTTGACCTTATATGGAACCTGAAAATTTGAAAATTCTTAAAAAATTTGACCAAAATCTTGATGTCCCCAATCCTAGGTCTTGTATGTTTTTTCCACGTGTCTTGACATCCAATGTATCCCTGCAAAGTTTGGTGAAGATCTGAGTATGTAGTTTTTGACCTTATCTGGAACCTCCTATCTGAAAATTTGAAAATTCTTAAAAAATTCGACCAAAATCTTGATGTCCCCAATCCTATGTTTTGTATGTTTTTCCACGTGTCTTGACATCCAATGTATCCATGCAAAGTTTGGTGAAGATCTGAGTATGTAGTTTTTGACCTTAATGGAACCTCCTATCTGAAAATTTGAAAATTCTTAAAAAATTCGTTCAAAATCTTGATGTCTCCAATCTTCTGTTTTGTACGTTTTTTCCACGTGTCTTGATATCCAATGTATCCCTGCAAAGTTTGGTGAAGATCTGAGTATGTAGTTTTTGACCTTATCTGGAACCTCCCATCTGAAAATTTGAAAATTCCTAAAAAATCCGTCCAAAATATTGATGACCCCAATCTCTTGTTTTGTACGTTTTTTCCACGTGTCTTGGCATCCAATGTATCCCTGCAAAGTTTGGTGAAGATCTGAGTATGTCGTTTTTGACCTTATCTGGAACCTCCCATCTGAAAATTTGAAAATTCTTCAAAAATTCGTCGAAAATCTTGATGTCTCCAATCTCTTGTTTTGTTCGTTTTTTCCACGTGTCTTGACATCCAATGTATCCCTGCAATGTTTGGTGAAGATCTGAGTATGTAGTTTTTGACCTTATATGGAACCTCCTATCTGAAAATTGGAAAATTCTTAAAAAATTTGACCAAAATCTTGATATCCCCAATCCTATGTTTTGTATGTTTTTTCCACGTGTCTTGACATCCAATGTATCCCTGCAAAGTTTGGTGAAGATCTGAGTATGTAGTTTTTGACCTTATCTGGAACCTCCTATCTGAAAAATTGAAAATTTTTAAATAATTCGTCCAAAATCTTGTTGTCTCCAATCTCTTGTTTTGTACGTTTTTTCCACGTGTCTCGACCTCCAATGTATCCCTGCAAAGTTTGGTGAAGATCTGTGTATGTCGTTTTTGACCTTATCTGGAACATCCTTTCTGAAAATTTGAAAATTCTTAAAAAATTCGTCCAAAATCTTGATGTCTCCAATCTCTTGTTTTGTACGTTTTTTCCACGTGTCTTGACATCCAATGTATCCCTGCAAAGTTTGGTGAAGATCTGAGTATGTCGTTTTTGACCTTATCTGGAACCTCCTATCTGAAAATTTGAAAATTCTTAAAAAATTCGTCAAAATCTTGATGTCTCCGATCTCTTGTTTTGTACGTTTTTTCCACGTGTCTTGACATGCAAAGTGTTCCTGCAAAGTTTGGTGAAGATCTGAGTATGTAGTTTTTGACCTTATATGGAACCTCCTATCTGAAAATTTGAAAATTCTTAAAAAATTCGTCCAAAATCTTGATGTCTCCAATCTCTTGTTTTGTACGTTTTTTCCACGTGTCTTGACATCCAATGTATCCCTGCAAAGTTTGGTGAAGATCTGAGTATGTACTTTTTGACCTTATCTGGCACCTCATTTCTGAAAATTTGAAAATTCCTCAAAAATTCGTCCAAAATCTTGATGTCTCCAATCTCTTGTTTTGTACGTTTTTCCCACGTGTCTTGACATCCAATGTATCCCTGCAAAGTTTGGTGAAGATCTGAGTATGTAGTTTTTGACCTTATCTGGCACCTCATTTCTGAAAATTGGAAAATTCCTCAAAAATTCGTCCAAAATCTTGATGTCTCCAATCTCTGGTTTTGTACGTTTCTTCCACGTGTCTTGACATCCAATGTATCCCTGCAAAGTTTGGTGAAGATCTGAGTATGTCGTTTTTGACCTTATCTGGAACCTCCTATCTGAAAATTTGAAAATTCTTAAAAAATTCGTCCAAAATCTTGATGTCTCCAATCTCTTGTTTTGTACGTTTTTTCCAGGTGTCTTGACATCCAATGTATCCCTGCAAAGTTTGGTGAAGATCTGAGTATGTAGTTTTTGACCTTATATGTAACCTCCTATCTGAAAATTTGAAAATTCTTAAAAAATTCGACCAAAATCTTGATGTCCCCAATCCAATGTTTTGTATGTTTTTTCCACGTGTCTTGACATCCAAGGTATCCCTGCAAAGTTTGGTGAAGATCTGAGTATGTAGTTTTTGACCTTATCTGGAACCTCCCATCTGAAAATTTAAAAATTCTTAAATAATCCGTCGAAAATCTTGATGTCTCCAATCTCTTGTTTTGTACATTTTTTCCACGTGTCTTGACATACAATGTATCCCTGCAATGTTTGGTGAAGATCTGAGGATGTAGTTTTTGACCTTATATGGAACCTCCTATCTGAAAATTTGAAAATTCTTAAAAAATTTGACCAAATCTTGATGTCCCCAATCCTATGTCTTGTATGTTTTTTCCACGTGTCTTGACATCCAATGTATCCCTGCTAAGTTTGGTGAAGATCTGAGTATGTAGTTTTTGACCTTATATGGAACCTCCTATCTGAAAATTTGAAAATTCTTAAAAAATCCGTCGAAAATCTTGATGTCTCCAATCTCTTGTTTTGTACATTTTTTCCACGTGTCTTGACATCCAATGTATCCTTGCAATGTTTGGTGAAGATCTGAGTATGTAGTTTTTGACCTTATATGGAACCTCCTATCTGAAAATTTGAAAATTCTTAAAAAATTCGTTCAAAATCTTGATGTCTCCAATCTCTTGTTTTGTACGTTTTTTCCACGTGTCTTGACATCCAATGTATCCCTGCAAAGTTTGGTGAAGATCTGAGTATGTAGTTTTTGACCTTATACGGAACCTCCTTTCTGAAAATTTGAAAATTCTTAAAAAATTCGTCCAAAATCTTGATGTCTCCAATTTCTTGTTTTGTACGTTTTTCCCACGTGTCTTGACATCCAATGTATCCATGCAAAGTTTGGTGAAGATCTGAGTATGTCGTTTTTGACCTTATCTGGAACCTCCCATCTGAAAATTTGAAAATTCTTAAAAAATTCGTCGAAAATCTTGATGTCTCCAATGTCTTGTTTTGTACGTTTTTTCCACGTGTCTTGACATGCAAAGTATCCCTGCAACGTTTGGTGAAGATCTGAGTATGTAGTTTTTGACTTTATCTGGAACCTCCTATCTGAAAATTTGAAAATTCTTCAAAAATTCGTCCAAAATCTTGATGTCTCCAATCTCTTGTTTTGTTCGTTTTTTCCACGTGTCTTGACATCCAATGTATCCCTGCAAAGTTTGGTGAAGATCTGAGTATGTAGTTTTTGACCTTATCTGGAACCTCCCATCTGAAAATTCGAAAATTCCTAAAAAATCCGTCCAAAATCTTGATGACCCCAATCTCTTGTTTTATACGTTTTTTCCACGTGTCTTGACATCCAATGTATCCCTGCAAAGTTTGGTGAAGATCTGAGTATGTAGTTTTTGACCTTATACGGAACCTCCTTTCTGAAAATTTGAAAATTCTTAAAAAATACGTCCAAAATCTTGATGTCTCTAATTTCTTGTTTTGTACGTTTTTTCCACGTGTCTTGACATCCAATGTATCCATGCAAAGTTTGGTGAAGATCTGAGTATGTCGTTTTTGACCTTATCTGGAACCTCCCATCTGAAAATTTGAAAATTCTTAAAAAATTTGTCGAAAATCTTGATGTCTCCAATCTCTTGTTTTGTACGTTTTTTCCACGTGTCTCGACATGCAAAGTATCCCTGCAACGTTTGGTGAAGATCTGAGTATGTAGTTTTTGACCTTATATGGAACCTCCTATCTGAAAATTTGAAAATTCTTAAAAAATTTGACCAAAATCTTGATATCCCCAATCCTATGTTTTGTATGTTTTCTCCACGTGTCTTGACATCCAATGTATCCCTGCAAAGTTTGGTGAAGATCTGAGTATGTAGTTTTAGACCTTATCTGGAACCTCCTATCTGAAAATTTGAAAATTTTTAAAAAATTCGTCCAAAATCTTGATGTCTCCAATCTCTTGTTTTGTACGTTTTTTCCACGTGTCTTGACCTCCAATGTATCCCTGCAATGTTTGGTGTAGATCTGAGTATGTAGTTTTTGACCTTATATGGAACCTCCTATCTGAAAATTTGAAAATTCTTAAAAAAATCGTCCAAAATCTTGATGTCTCCAATCTTTTGTTTTGTACGTTTTTTCCACGTGTCTTGACATCCAATGTATCCCTGCAAAGTTTGGTGAAGATCTGAGTATGTAGTTTTTGACCTTAAATGGAACCTCCTATCTGAAAATTTGAAAATTCTTAAAAAATTCGTCCAAAATCTTGATGTCTCCAATCTCTTGGTTTGTATGTTTTCCCCACGTGTCTTGACATCCAATGTATCCCTGCAAAGTTTGGTGAAAATCTGAGTATGTAGTTTTTGACCTTATCTGGAACCTCATTTCTGAAAATTTGAAAATTCCTCAAAAATTCGTCCAAAATCTTGATGTCTCCAATCTCTTGTTTTGTACGTTTTTTCCACGTGTCTTGACATCCAATGTGTCCCTGCAAAGTTTGGTGAAGATCTGAGTATGTAGTTTTTGACCTTATCTGGAACCTCCTATCTGAAAATTTGAAAATTCTTCAAAAATTCGTCCAAAATCTTGATGTCTCCAATCTCTTGTTTTGTACGTTTTTTCCACGTGTCTTGACATCCAATGTATCCCTGCATAGTTTGGTGAAGATCTGAGTATGTAGTTTTTGACCTTATATGGAACCTCCTATCTGAAAATTTGAAAATTCTTAAAAAATTCGACCAAAATCTTGATGTCCCCAATCCTATGTCTTGTATGTTTTTTTCACGTGTCTTGACATCCAATGTATCCCTGCAAAGTTTGGTGAAGATCTGAGTATGTCGTTTTTGACCTTATCTGGAACCTCCTATCTGAAAATTTGAAAATTCTTAAAAAATTCGTCCAAAATCTTGATGTCTCCAATCTCTTGTTTTGTACGTTTTTTCCACGTGTCTTGACATCCAATGTATCCCTGCAAAGTTTGGTGAAGATCTGAGTATGTAGTTTTTGACCTTATATGGAACCTCCTATCTGAAAATTTAAAAATTCTTAAAAAAATCGACCAAAATCTTGATGTCCCCAATCCTATGTTTTGTATGTTTTTTCCACGTGTCTTGACATCCAATGTATCCATGCAAAGTTTGGTGAAGATCTGAGTATGTCGTTTTTGACCTTATCTGGAACCTCCCATCTGAAAATTTAAAAATTCTTAAAAAATCCGTCGAAAATCTTGATGTCTCCAATCTCTTGTTTTGTACATTTTTTCCACGTGTCTTGACATACAATGTATCCCTGCAATGTTTGGTAAAGATCTGAGGATGTAGTTTTTGACCTTATATGGAACCTCCTATCTGAAAATTTGAAAATTCTTAAAAAATTTGACCAAATCTTGATGTCCCCAATCCTATGTCTTGTATGTTTTTTCCACGTGTCTTGACATCCAATGTATCCCTGCTAAGTTTGGTGAAGATCTGAGTATGTAGTTTTTGACCTTATATGGAACCTCCTATCTGAAAATTTGAAAATTCTTAAAAAATCCGTCGAAAATCTTGATGTCTCCAATCTCTTGTTTTGTACATTTTTTTCCACGTGTCTTGACATCCAATGTATCCCTGCAATGTTTGGTGAAGATCTGAGTATGTAGTTTTTGACCTTATATGGAACCTCCTATCTGAAAATTTGAAAATTCTTAAAAAATTCGTTCAAAATCTTGATGTCTCCAATCTCTTGTTTTGTACGTTTTTTCCACGTGTCTTGACATCCAATGTATCCCTGCAAAGTTTGGTGAAGATCTGAGTATGTAGTTTTTGACCTTATACGTAACCTCCTTTCTGAAAATTTGAAAATTCTTAAAAAATTCGTCCAAAATCTTGATGTCTCCAATTTCTTGTTTTGTACGTTTTTCCCACGTGTCTTGACATCCAATGTATCCATGCAAAGTTTGGTGAAGATCTGAGTATGTCGTTTTTGACCTTATCTGGAACCTCCCATCTGAAAATTTGAAAATTCTTAAAAAATTCGTCGAAAATCTTGATGTCTCCAATGTCTTGTTTTGTACGTTTTTTCCACGTGTCTTGACATGCAAAGTATCCCTGCAACGTTTGGTGAAGATCTGAGTATGTAGTTTTTGACCTTATCTGGAACCTCCTATCTGAAAATTTGAAAATTCTTCAAAACTTCGTCCAAAATCTTGATGTCTCCAATCTCTTGTTTTTTTCGTTTTTTCCACGTGTCTTGACATCCAATGTATCCCTGCAAAGTTTGGTGAAGATCTGAGTATGTAGTTTTTGACCTTATCTGGAACCTCCCATCTGAAAATTCGAAAATTCCTAAAAAATCCGTCCAAAATCTTGATCACCCCAATCTCTTGTTTTATACGTTTTTTCCACGTGTCTTGACATCCAATGTATCCCTGCAAAGTTTGGTGAAGATGTGAGTATGTAGTTTTTGACCTTATACGGAACCTCCTTTCTGAAAATTTGAAAATTCTTAAAAAATTCGTCCAAAATCTTGATGTCTCTAATTTCTTGTTTTGTACGTTTTTTCCACGTGTCTTGACATCCAATGTATCCATGCAAAGTTTGGTGAAGATCTGAGTATGTCGTTTTTGACCTTATCTGGAACCTCCCATCTGAAAATTTGAAAATTCTTAAAAAATTTGTCGAAAATCTTGATGTCTCCAATCTCTTGTTTTGTACGTTTTTTCCACGTGTCTTGACATGCAAAGTATCCCTGCAACGTTTGGTGAAGATCTGAGTATGTAGTTTTTGACCTTATATGGAACCTCCTATCTGAAAATTTGAAAATTCTTAAAAAATTTGACCAAAATCTTGATATCCCCAATCCTATGTTTTGTATGTTTTTTCCACGTGTCTTGACATCCAATGTATCCCTGCAAAGTTTGGTGAAGATCTGAGTATGTAGTTTTAGACCTTATCTGGAACCTCCTATCTGAAAATTTGAAAATTTTTAAAAAATTCGTCCAAAATCTTGATGTCTCCAATCTCTTGTTTTGTACGTTTTTTCCACGTGTCTTGACCTCCAATGTATCCCTGCAATGTTTGGTGAAGATCTGAGTATGTAGTTTTTGACCTTATATGGAACCTCCTATCTGAAAATTTGAAAATTCTTAAAAAATTCGTCCAAAATCTTGATGTCTCCAATCTTTTGTTTTGTACGTTTTTTCCACGTGTCTTGACATCCAATGTATCCCTGCAAAGTTTGGTGAAGATCTGAGTATGTAGTTTTTGACCTTAAATGGAACCTCCTATCTGAAAATTTGAAAATTCTTAAAAAATTCGTCCAAAATCTTGATGTCTCCAATCTCTTGGTTTGTATGTTTTCCCCACGTGTCTTGACATCCAATGTATCCCTGCAAAGTTTGGTGAAGATCTGAGTATGTAGTTTTTGACCTTATCTGGAACCTCATTTCTGAAAATTTGAAAATTCCTCAAAAATTCGTCCAAAATCTTGATGTCTCCAATCTCTTGTTTTGTACGTTTTTTCCACGTGTCTTGACATCCAATGTGTCCCTGCAAAGTTTGGTGAAGATCTGAGTATGTAGTTTTTGACCTTATCTGGAACCTCCTATCTGAAAATTTGAAAATTCTTAAAAAATTCGTCCAAAATCTTGATGTCTCCAATCTCTTGTTTTGTACGTTTTTTCCACGTGTCTTGACATCCAATGTATCCCTGCAACGTTTGGTGAAGATCTGAGTATGTAGTTTTTGACCTTATCTGGAACCTCCTATCTGAAAATTTGAAAATTCTTAAAAAATTCGACCAAAATCTTGATGTCCCCAATTCTATGTTTTGTATGTTTTTTCCACGTGTCTTGACATCCAATGTATCCATGCAAAGTTTGGTGAAGATCTGAGTATGTCGTTTTTGACCTTATCTGGAACCTCCCATCTGAAAATTTGAAAATTCTTAAAAAATTCGTCCGAAATCTTGATGTCTCCAATGTCTTGTTTTGTACGTTTTTTCCACGTGTCTTGACATGCAAAGTATCCCTGCAACGTTTGGTGAAGATCTGAGTATGTAGTTTTTGACCTTATCTGGAACCTCCTATCTGAAAATTTGAAAATTCTTCAAAAATTCGTCCAAAATCTTGATGTCTCCAATCTCTTGTTTTGTTCGTTTTTTCCACGTGTCTTGACATCAAATGTATCCCTGCAAAGTTTGGTGAAGATCTGAGTATGTAGTTTTTGACCTTATCTGGAACCTCCCATCTGAAAATTCGAAAATTCCTAAAAAATCCGTCCAAAATCTTGATGACCCCAATCTCTTGTTTTATACGTTTTTTCCACGTGTCTTGACATCCAATGTATCCATGCAAAGTTTGGTGAAGATCTGAGTATGTCGTTTTTGACCTTATCTGGAACCTCCCATCTGAAAATTTGAAAATTCTTAAAAAAATTGTCGAAAATCTTGATGTCTCCAATCTCTTGTTTTGTACGTTTTTTCCACGTGTCTTGACATGCAAAGTATCCCAGCAACGTTTGGTGAAGATCTGAGTATGTAGTTTTTGACCTTATATGGAACCTCCTATCTGAAAATTTGAAAATTCTTAAAAAATTTGACCAAAATCTTGATATCCCCAATCCTATGTTTTGTATGTTTTTTCCACGTGTCTTGACATCCAATGTATCCCTGCAAAGTTTGGTGAAGATCTGAGTATGTAGTTTTAGACCTTATCTGGAACCTCCTATCTGAAAATTTGAAAATTTTTAAAAAATTCGTCCAAAATCTTGATGTCTCCAATCTCTTGTTTTGTACGTTTTTTCCACGTGTCTTGACCTCCAATGTATCCCTGCAATGTTTAGTGAAGATCTGAGTATGTAGTTTTTGACCTTATATGGAACCTCCTATCTGAAAATTTGAAAATTCTTAAAAAATTCGTCCAAAATCTTGATGTCTCCAATCTTTTGTTTTGTACGTTTTTTCCACGTGTCTTGACATCCAATGTATCCCTGCAAAGTTTGGTGAAGATCTGAGTATGTAGTTTTTGACCTTAAATGGAACCTCCTATCTGAAAATTTGAAAATTCTTAAAAAATTCGTCCAAAATCTTGATGTCTCCAATCTCTTGGTTTGTATGTTTTGCCCACGTGTCTTGACATCCAATGTATCCCTGCAAAGTTTGGTGAAGATCTGAGTATGTAGTTTTTGACCTTATCTGGAACCTCATTTCTGAAAATTTGAAAATTCCTCAAAAATTCGTCCAAAATCTTGATGTCTCCAATCTCTTGTTTTGTACGTTTTTTCCACGTGTCTTGACATCCAATGTGTCCCTGCAAAGTTTGGTGAAGATCTGAGTATGTAGTTTTTGACCTTATCTGGAACCTCCTATCTGAAAATTTGAAAATTCTTAAAAAATTCGTCCAAAATCTTGATGTCTCCAATCTCTTGTTTTGTACGTTTTTTCCACGTGTCTTGACATCCAATGTATCCCTGCAACGTTTGGTGAAGATCTGAGTATGTAGTTTTTGACCTTATATGGAACCTCCTATCTGAAAATTTGAAAATTCTTAAAAAATTCGACCAAAATCTTGATGTCCCCAATTCTATGTTTTGTATGTTTTTTCCACGTGTCTTGACATCCAATGTATCCATGCAAAGTTTGGTGAAGATCTGAGTATGTCGTTTTTTACCTTATCTGGAACCTCCCATCTGAAAATTTGAAAATTCTTAAAAAATTCGTCCGAAATCTTGATGTCTCCAATCTCTTGTTTTGTACGTTTTTCCACGTGTCTTGACATCCAATGTATCCCTGCAATGTTTGGTGAAGATCTGAGTATGTAGTTTTTGACCTTATATGGAACCTCCTATCTGAAAATTTGAAAATTCTTAAAAAATTTGACCAAAATCTTGATGTCCCCAATCCTATGTTTTGTATGTTTTTTCCACGTGTCTTGACATCCAATGTATCCCTGCAAAGTTTGGTGAAGATCTGAGTACGTCGTTTTTGACCTTATCTGGAACATCCTTTCTGAAAATTTGAAAATTCTTAAAAAATTCGTCCAAAATCTTGATGTCTCCAATCTCTTGTTTTGTACGTTTTTTCCACGTGTCTTGACATCCAATGTATCCCTGCAAAGTTTGGTGAAGATCTGAGTATGTAGTTTTTGACCTTATATGGAACCTCCTCTCTGAAAATTTGAAAATTCCTCAAAAATTCGTCCAAAATCTTGATGTCTCCAATCTCTTGTTTTGTACGTTTTTTCCACGTGTCTTGACATCCAATGTGTCCCTGCAAAGTTTGGTGAAGATCTGAGTATGTAGTTTTTGACCTTATCTGGAACCTCCTATCTGAAAATTTGAAAATTCTTAAAAAAATCGTCCAAAATCTTGATGTCTCCAATCTCTTGTTTTGTACGTTTTTTCCACGTGTCTTGACATCCAATGTATCCCTGCAAAGTTTGGTGAAGATCTGAGTATGTAGTTTTTGACCTTATATGGAACCTCCTATCTGAAAATTTGAAAATTCTTAAAAAATTTGACCAAAATCTTGATGTCCCCAATCCTATGTTTTGTATGTTTTTCCCGCGTGTCTTGACATCCAATGTATCCCTGCAAAGTTTGGTGAAGATCTGAGTATGTAGTTTTTGACCTTATCTGGAACCTCCTATCTGAAAATTTGAAAATTCTTAAAAAATTTGACCAAAATCTTGATGTCCCCAATCCTATGTTTTGTATGTTTTTTCCACGTGTCTTGACATCCAATGTATCCCTGCAAAGTTTGGTGAAGATCTGAGTATGTCGTTTTTGACCTTATCTGGAACCTGAAAATTTGAAAATTCTTAAAAAATTTGACCAAAATCTTGATGTCCCCAATCCTAGGTCTTGTATGTTTTTTCCACGTGTCTTGACATCCAATGTATCCCTGCAAAGTTTGGTGAAGATCTGAGTATGTAGTTTTTGACCTTAATGGAACCTCCTATCTGAAAATTTGAAAATTCTTAAAAAATTCGTTCAAAATCTTGATGTCTCCAATCTTCTGTTTTGTACGTTTTTTCCACGTGTCTTGACATCCAATGTATCCCTGCAAAGTTTGGTGAAGATCTGAGTATGTAGTTTTTGACCTTATCTGGAACCTCCCATCTGAAAATTTGAAAATTCCTAAAAAATCCGTCCAAAATATTGATGACCCCAATCTCTTGTTTTGTACGTTTTTTCCACGTGTCTTGACATCCAATGTGTCCCTGCAAAGTTTGGTGAAGATCTGAGTATGTCGTTTTTGACCTTATCTGGAACCTCCCATCTGAAAATTTGAAAATTCTTCAAAAATTCGTCGAAAATCTTGATGTCTCCAATCTCTTGTTTTGTACGTTTTTTCCACGTGTCTTGACATCCAATGTATCCCTGCAATGTTTGGTGAAGATCTGAGTATGTAGTTTTTGACCTTATATGGAACCTCCTATCTGAAAATTTGAAAATTCTTAAAAAATTTGACCAAAATCTTGATATCCCCAATGCTATGTTTTGTATGTTTTTTCCACGTGTCTTGACATCCAATGTATCCCTGCAAAGTTTGGTGAAGATCTGAGTATGTAGTTTTTGACCTTATCTGGAACCTCCTATCTGAAAAATTGAAAATTTTTAAAAAATTCGTCCAAAATCTTGTTGTCTCCAATCTCTTGTTTTGTACATTTTTTCCACGTGTCTCGACCTCCAATATATCCCTGCAAAGTTTGGTGAAGATCTGAGTATGTCGTTTTTGACCTTATCTGGAACATCCTTTCTGAAAATTTGAAAATTCTTAAAAAATTCGTCCAAAATCTTGATGTCTCCAATCTCTTGTTTTGTACGTTTTTTCCACGTGTCTTGACATCCAATGTATCCCTGCAAAGTTTGGTGAAGATCTGAGTATGTCGTTTTTGACCTTATCTGGAACCTCCTATCTGAAAATTTGAAAATTCTTAAAAAATTCGTCGAAAATCTTGATGTCTCCGATCTCTTGTTTTGTACGTTTTTTCCACGTGTCTTGACATGCAAAGTATTCCTGCAAAGTTTGGTGAAGATCTGAGTATGTAGTTTTTGACCTCATCTGGAACCTCCCATCTGAAAATTTGAAAATTCTTAAAAAATTCGTCCAAAATCTTGATGTCTCCAATCTCTTGTTTTGTACGTTTTTTCCACGTGTCTTGACATCCAATGTATCCCTGCATAGTTTGGTGAAGATCTGAGTATGTAGTTTTTGACCTTATCTGGCACCTCATTTCTGAAAATTTGAAAATTCCTCAAAAATTCGTCCAAAATCTTGATGTCTCCAATCTCTTGTTTTGTACGTTTTTCCCACGTGTCTTGTTATCCAATGTATCCCTGCAAAGTTTGGTGAAGATCTGAGTATGTAGTTTTTGACTTTATCTGGCACCTCATTTCTGAAAATTTGAAAATTCCACAAAAATTCGTCCAAAATCTTGATGTCTCCAATCTCTTGTTTTGTACGTTTTTTCCACGTGTCTTGACATCCAATGTATCCCTGCAAAGTATGGTGAAGATCTGAGTATGTCGTTTTTGACCTTATCTGGAACCTCCTATCTGAAAATTTGAAAATTCTTAAAAAATTCGTCCAAAATCTTGATGTCTCCAATCTCTTGTTTTGTACGTTTTTTCCACGTGTCTTGACATCCAATGTATCCCTGCAAAGTTTGGTGAAGATCTGAGTATGTAGTTTTTGACCTTATATGGAACCTCCTATCTGAAAATTTGAAAATTCTTAAAAAATTCGACCAAAATCTTGATGTCCCCAATCCTATGTTTTGTATGTTTTTTCCACGTGTCTTGACATCCAATGTATCCATTCAAAGTTTGGTGAAGATCTGAGTATGTAGTTTTGACCTTATATGGAACCTCCTATCTGAAAATTTGAAAATTCTTAAAAAATTCGTTCAAAATCTTGATGTCTCCAATCTCTTGTTTTGTACGTTTTTTCCACGTGTCTTGACATCCAATGTATCACTGCAAAGTTTGGTGAAGATCTGAGTATGTAGTTTTTGACCTTATCTGGAACCTCCCATCTGAGAATTTGAAAATTCCTAAAAAATCCGTCCAAAATCTTGATGACCCCAATCTCTTGTTTTGTACGTTTTTTCCACGTGTCTTGACATCCAATGTATCCCTGCAAAGTTTGGCGAAGATCTGAGTATGTAGTTTTTGACCTTATACGGAACCTCCTTTCTGAAAATTTGAAAATTCTTAAAAAATTCGTCCAAAATCTTGATGTCTCCAATTTCTTGTTTTGTACGTTTTTTCCACGTGTCTTGACATCCAATGTATCCATGCAAAGTTTGGTGAAGATCTGAGTATGTCGTTTTTGACCTAATCTGGAACCTTCCATCTGAAAATTTGAAAATTCTTAAAAAATTTGTCGAAAATCTTGATGTCTCCAATCTCTTGTTTTGTACGTTTTTTCCACGTGTCTTGACATGCAAAGTATCCCTGCAACGTTTGGTGAAGATCTGAGTATGTAGTTTTTGACCTTATCTGGAACCTCCTATCTGAAAATTTGAAAATTCTTAAAAAATTCGACCAAAATCTTGATGTCCCCAATTCTATGTTTTGTATGTTTTTTCCACGTGTCTTGACATCCAATGTATCCATGCAAAGTTTGGTGAAGATCTGAGTATGTCGTTTTTGACCTTATCTGGAACCTCCCATCTGAAAATTTGAAAATTCTTAAAAAATTCGTCCGAAATCTTGATGTCTCCAATCTCTTGTTTTGTACGTTTTTCCACGTGTCTTGACATCCAATGTATCCCTGCAATGTTTGGTGAAGATCTGAGTATGTAGTTTTTGACCTTATATGGAACCTCCTATCTGAAAATTTGAAAATTCTTAAAAAATTTGACCAAAATCTTGATGTCCCCAATCCTATGTTTTGTATGTTTTTTCCACGTGTCTTGACATCCAATGTATCCCTGCAAAGTTTGGTGAAGATCTGAGTATGTCGTTTTTGACCTTATCTGGAACATCCTTTCTGAAAATTTGAAAATTCTTAAAAAATTCGTCCAAAATCTTGATGTCTCCAATCTCTTGTTTTCTACGTTTTTTCCACGTGTCTTGACATCCAATGTATCCCTGCAAAGTTTGGTGAAGATCTGAGTATGTAGTTTTTGACCTTATATGGAACCTCCTATCTGAAAATTTGAAAATTCTTAAAAAATTCGTCCAAAATCTTGATGTCTCCAATCTCTTGGTTTGTATGTTTTCCCCACGTGTCTTGACATCCAATGTATCCCTGCAAAGTTTGGTGAAGATCTGAGTATGTAGTTTTTGACCTTATCTGGAACCTCATTTCTGAGAATTTGAAAATTCCTCAAAAATTCGTCCAAAAGCTTGATGTCTCCAATCTCTTGTTTTGTACGTTTTTTCCACGTGTCTTGACATCCAATGTGTCCCTGCAAAGTTTGGTGAAGATCTGAGTATGTAGTTTTTGACCTTATCTGGAACCTCCTATCTGAAAATTTGAAAATTCTTAAAAAAATCGTCCAAAATCTTGATGTCTCCAATCTCTTGTTTTGTACGTTTTTTCCACGTGTCTTGACATCCAATGTATCCCTGCATAGTTTGGTGAAGATCTGAGTATGTAGTTTTTGACCTTATATGGAACCTCCTATCTGAAAATTTGAAAATTCTTAAAAAATTTGACCAAAATCTTGATGTCCCCAATCCTATGTTTTGTATGTTTTTCCCGCGTGTCTTGACATCCAATGTATCCCTGCAAAGTTTGGTGAAGATCTGAGTATGTAGTTTTTGACCTTATCTGGAACCTCCTATCTGAAAATTTGAAAATTCTTAAAAAATTCGTCCGAAATCTTGATGTCTCAAATCTCTTGTTTTGTACGTTTTTCCACGTGTCTTGACATCCAATGTATCCCTGCAATGTTCGGTGAAGATCTGAGTATGTAGTTTTTGACCTTATATGGAACATCCTATCTGAAAATTTGAAAATTCTTAAAAAATTTGACCAAAATCTTGATGTCCCCAATCCTATGTTTTGTATGTTTTTTCCACGTGTCTTGACATCCAATGTATCCCTGCAAAGTTTGGTGAAGATCTGAGTATGTCGTTTTTGACCTTATCTGGAACATCCTTTCTGAAAATTTGAAAATTCTTAAAAAATTCGTCCAAAATCTTGATGTCTCCAATCTCTTGTTTTGTACGTTTTTTCCACGGGTCTTGACATCCAATATATCCCTGCAAAGTTTGGTGAAGATCTGAGTATGTAGTTTTTGACCTTAAATGGAACCTCCTATCTGAAAATTTGAAAATTCTTAAAAAATTCGTCCAAAATCTTGATGTATCCAATCTCTTGGTTTGTATGTTTTCCCCACGTGTCTTGACATCCAATGTATCCCTGCAAAGTTTGGTGAAGATCTGAGTATGTAGTTTTTGACCTTATCTGGAACCTCATTTCTGAAAATTTGAAAATTCCTCAAAAATTCGTCCAAAATCTTGATGTCTCCAATCTCTTGTTTTGTACGTTTTTTCCACGTGTCTTGACATCCAATGTGTCCCTGCAAAGTTTGGTGAAGATCTGAGTATGTAGTTTTTGACCTTATCTGGAACCTCCTATCTGAAAATTTGAAAATTCTTAAAAAATTCGTCCAAAATCTTGATGTCTCCAATCTCTTGTTTTGTACGTTTTTTCCACGTGTCTTGACATCCAATGTATCCCTGCATAGTTTGGTGAAGATCTGAGTATGTAGTTTTTGACCTTATATGGAACCTCCTTTCTGAAAATTTGAAAATTCTTAAAAAATTCGTCCAAAATCTTGATGTCTCCAATCTCTTGGTTTGTACGTTTTTTCCACGTGTCTTGACATCCAATGTATCCATGCAAAGTTTGGTGAAGATCTGAGTTTGTCGTTTTTGACCTTATCTGGAACCTCCCATCTGAAAATTTGAAAATTCTTAAAAAATTCGTCGAAAATCTTGATGTCTCCAATCTCTTGTTTTGTACGTTTTTTCCACGTGTCTTGACATGCAAAGTATCCCTGCAACGTTTGGTGAAGATCTGAGTATGTAGTTTTTGACCTTATTTGGAACCTCCTATCTGAAAATTTGAAAATTCTTCAAAAATTCGTCCAAAATCTTGATGTCTCCAATCTCTTGTTTTGTAATTTTTTTCCACGTGTCTTGACATCCAATGTATCCCTGCAATGTTTGGTGAAGATCTGAGTATGTAGTTTTTGACCTTATATGGAACCTCCTATCTGAAAATTTGAAAATTCTTAAAAAATTTGACCAAAATCTTGATGTCCCCAATCCTATGTTTTGTATGTTTTTTCCACGTGTCTTGACATCCAATGTATCCCTGCAAAGTTCGGTGAAGATCTGAGTATGTAGTTTTTTACCTTATATGGAACCTCCTATCTGAAAATTTGAAAATTCTTAAAAAATCGACCAAAATCTTGATGTCCCGAATCTTATGTTTTGTATGTTTTTTCCACGTGTCTTGACATCCAATGTATTCCTGCAAAGTTTGGTGAAGATCTCAGTATGTCGTTTTTGACCTTATCTGGAACCTCCCATCTGAAAATTTGAAAATTCTTAAAAAATCCGTCCAAAATCTTGATCACCCCAATCTCTTGTTTTGTACGTTTTTTCCACGTGTCTTGACATCCAATGTATCCCTGCAAAGTTTGGTGAAGATCTGAGTATGCAGTTTTTGACCTTATCTGGAACCTCCCATCTGAAAATTTGAAAATTCCTAAAAAATCCGTCCAAAATCTTGATGACCCCAATCCCATGTTTTGTACGTTTTTTCCACGTGTCTTGACATCCAATGTATCCCTGCAAAGTTTGGTGAAGATCTAAGTATGTAGTTTTTGACCTTATGTGGAACCGCATTTCTGAAAATTTGAAAATTCTTAAAAAATTCGTCCAAAATCTTGATGTCTCCAATCTCTTGTTTTGTACGTTTTTTCCACGTGTCTTAACATCCAATGTATTCCTGCAAAGTTTGGTGAAGATCTGAGTATGTAGTTTTTGACCTTATATGGAACCTGAAAATTTGAAAATTCTTAAAAAATTTGACCAAAATCTTGATGTCCCCAATCCTAGGTCTTGTATGTTTTTTCCACGTGTCTTGACATCCAATGTATCCCTGCAAAGTTTGGTGAAGATCTGAGTATGTAGTTTTTGACCTTATATGGAACCTCCTATCTGAAAATTTGAAAATTCTTAAAAAATTCGACCAAAATCTTGATGTCCCCAATTCTATGTTTTGTATGTTTTTTCCACGTGTCTTGACATCCAATGTATCCATGCAAAGTTTGGTGAAGATCTGAGTATGTCGTTTTTGACCTTATCTGGAACCTCCTATCTGAAAATTTGAAAATTCTTAAAAAATTCGTCCCAAATCTTGATGTCTCCAATCTCTTGTTTTGTACGTTTTTCCACGTGTCTTGACATCCAATGTATCCCTGCAATGTTTGGTGAAGATCTGAGTATGTAGTTTTTGACCTTATATGGAACCTCCTATCTGAAAATTTGAAAATTCTTAAAAAATTTGACCAAAATCTTGATGTCCCCAATCCTATGTTTTGTATGTTTTTTCCACGTGTCTTGACATCCAATGTATCCCTGCAAAGTTTGGTGAAGATCTGAGTATGTCGTTTTTGACCTTATCTGGAACATCCTTTCTGAAAATTTGAAAATTCTTAAAAAATTCGTCCAAAAACTTGATGTCTCCAATCTCTTGTTTTGTACGTTTTTTCCACGTGTCTTGACATCCAATGTATCCCTGCAAAGTTTGGTGAAGATCTGAGTATGTAGTTTTTGACCTTATATGGAACCTCCTCTCTGAAAATTTGAAAATTCCTCAAAAATTCGTCCAAAATCTTGATGTCTCCAATCTCTTGTTTTGTACGTTTTTTCCACGTGTCTTGACATCCAATGTGTCCCTGCAAAGTTTGGTGAAGATCTGAGTATGTAGTTTTTGACCTTATCTGGAACCTCCTATCTGAAAATTTGAAAATTCTTAAAAAAATCGTCCAAAATCTTGATGTCTCCAATCTCTTGTTTTGTACGTTTTTTCCACGTGTCTTGACATCCAATGTATCCCTGCAAAGTTTGGTGAAGATCTGAGTCTGTAGTTTTTGACCTTATATGGAACCTCCTATCTGAAAATTTGAAAATTCTTAAAAAATTTGACCAAAATCTTGATGTCCCCAATCCTATGTTTTGTATGTTTTTCCCGCGTGTCTTGACATCCAATGTATCCCTGCAAAGTTTGGTGAAGATCTGAGTATGTAGTTTTTGACCTTATCTGGAACCTCCTATCTGAAAATTTGAAAATTCTTAAAAAATTCGTCCGAAATCTTGATGTCTCCAATCTCTTGTTTTGTACGTTTTTCCACGTGTCTTGACATCCAATGTATCCCTGCAATGTTTGGTGAAGATCTGAGTATGTAGTTTTTGACCTTATATGGAACCTCCTATCTGAAAATTTGAAAATTCTTAAAAAATTTGACCAAAATCTTGATGTCCCCAATCCTATGTTTTGTATGTTTTTCCCGCGTGTCTTGACATCCAATGTATCCCTGCAAAGTTTGGTGAAGATCTGAGTATGTAGTTTTTGACCTTATCTGGAACCTCCTATCTGAAAATTTGAAAATTCTTAAAAAATTCGTCCGAAATCTTGATGTCTCAAATCTCTTGTTTTGTACGTTTTTCCACGTGTCTTGACATCCAATGTATCCCTGCAATGTTCGGTGAAGATCTGAGTATGTAGTTTTTGACCTTATATGGAACATCCTATCTGAAAATTTGAAAATTCTTAAAAAATTTGACCAAAATCTTGATGTCCCCAATCCTATGTTTTGTATGTTTTTTCCACGTGTCTTGACATCCAATGTATCCCTGCAAAGTTTGGTGAAGATCTGAGTATGTCGTTTTTGACCTTATCTGGAACATCCTTTCTGAAAATTTGAAAATTCTTAAAAAATTCGTCCAAAATCTTGATGTCTCCAATCTCTTGTTTTGTACGTTTTTTCCACGGGTCTTGACATCCAATATATCCCTGCAAAGTTTGGTGAAGATCTGAGTATGTAGTTTTTGACCTTAAATGGAACCTCCTATCTGAAAATTTGAAAATTCTTAAAAAATTCGTCCAAAATCTTGATGTATCCAATCTCTTGGTTTGTATGTTTTCCCCACGTGTCTTGACATCCAATGTATCCCTGCAAAGTTTGGTGAAGATCTGAGTATGTAGTTTTTGACCTTATCTGGAACCTCATTTCTGAAAATTTGAAAATTCCTCAAAAATTCGTCCAAAATCTTGATGTCTCCAATCTCTTGTTTTGTACGTTTTTTCCACGTGTCTTGACATCCAATGTGTCCGTGCAAAGTTTGGTGAAGATCTGAGTATGTAGTTTTTGACCTTATCTGGAACCTCCTATCTGAAAATTTGAAAATTCTTAAAAAATTCGTCCAAAATCTTGATGTCTCCAATCTCTTGTTTTGTACGTTTTTTCCACGTGTCTTGACATCCAATGTATCCCTGCATAGTTTGGTGAAGATCTGAGTATGTAGTTTTTGACCTTATATGGAACCTCCTTTCTGAAAATTTGAAAATTCTTAAAAAATTCGTCCAAAATCTTGATGTCTCCAATCTCTTGGTTTGTACGTTTTTTCCACGTGTCTTGACATGCAAAGTATCCCTGCAACGTTTGGTGAAGATCTGAGTATGTAGTTTTTGACCTTATTTGGAACCTCCTATCTGAAAATTTGAAAATTCTTCAAAAATTCGTCCAAAATCTTGATGTCTCCAATCTCTTGTTTTGTAATTTTTTTCCACGTGTCTTGACATCCAATGTATCCCTGCAATGTTTGGTGAAGATCTGAGTATGTAGTTTTTGACCTTATATGGAACCTCCTATCTGAAAATTTGAAAATTCTTAAAAAATTTGACCAAAATCTTGATGTCCCCAATCCTATGTTTTGTATGTTTTTTCCACGTGTCTTGACATCCAATGTATCCCTGCAAAGTTCGGTGAAGATCTGAGTATGTAGTTTTTTACCTTATATGGAACCTCCTATCTGAAAATTTGAAAATTCTTAAAAAATCGACCAAAATCTTGATGTCCCGAATCTTATGTTTTGTATGTTTTTTCCACGTGTCTTGACATCCAATGTATTCCTGCAAAGTTTGGTGAAGATCTCAGTATGTCGTTTTTGACCTTATCTGGAACCTCCCATCTGAAAATTTGAAAATTCTTAAAAAATCCGTCCAAAATCTTGATCACCCCAATCTCTTGTTTTGTACGTTTTTTCCACGTGTCTTGACATCCAATGTATCCCTGCAAAGTTTGGTGAAGATCTGAGTATGCAGTTTTTGACCTTATCTGGAACCTCCCATCTGAAAATTTGAAAATTCCTAAAAAATCCGTCCAAAATCTTGATGACCCCAATCCCATGTTTTGTACGTTTTTTCCACGTGTCTTGACATCCAATGTATCCCTGCAAAGTTTGGTGAAGATCTAAGTATGTAGTTTTTGACCTTATGTGGAACCGCATTTCTGAAAATTTGAAAATTCTTAAAAAATTCGTCCAAAATCTTGATGTCTCCAATCTCTTGTTTTGTACGTTTTTTCCACGTGTCTTAACATCCAATGTATTCCTGCAAAGTTTGGTGAAGATCTGAGTATGTAGTTTTTGACCTTATATGGAACCTGAAAATTTGAAAATTCTTAAAAAATTTGACCAAAATCTTGATGTCCCCAATCCTAGGTCTTGTATGTTTTTTCCACGTGTCTTGACATCCAATGTATCCCTGCAAAGTTTGGTGAAGATCTGAGTATGTAGTTTTTGACCTTATATGGAACCTCCTATCTGAAAATTTGAAAATTCTTAAAAAATTCGACCAAAATCTTGATGTCCCCAATTCTATGTTTTGTATGTTTTTTCCACGTGTCTTGACATCCAATGTATCCATGCAAAGTTTGGTGAAGATCTGAGTATGTCGTTTTTGACCTTATCTGGAACCTCCTATCTGAAAATTTGAAAATTCTTAAAAAATTCGTCCCAAATCTTGATGTCTCCAATCTCTTGTTTTGTACGTTTTTCCACGTGTCTTGACATCCAATGTATCCCTGCAATGTTTGGTGAAGATCTGAGTATGTAGTTTTTGACCTTATATGGAACCTCCTATCTGAAAATTTGAAAATTCTTAAAAAATTTGACCAAAATCTTGATGTCCCCAATCCTATGTTTTGTATGTTTTTTCCACGTGTCTTGACATCCAATGTATCCCTGCAAAGTTTGGTGAAGATCTGAGTATGTCGTTTTTGACCTTATCTGGAACATCCTTTCTGAAAATTTGAAAATTCTTAAAAAATTCGTCCAAAAACTTGATGTCTCCAATCTCTTGTTTTGTACGTTTTTTCCACGTGTCTTGACATCCAATGTATCCCTGCAAAGTTTGGTGAAGATCTGAGTATGTAGTTTTTGACCTTATATGGAACCTCCTCTCTGAAAATTTGAAAATTCCTCAAAAATTCGTCCAAAATCTTGATGTCTCCAATCTCTTGTTTTGTACGTTTTTTCCACGTGTCTTGACATCCAATGTGTCCCTGCAAAGTTTGGTGAAGATCTGAGTATGTAGTTTTTGACCTTATCTGGAACCTCCTATCTGAAAATTTGAAAATTCTTAAAAAAATCGTCCAAAATCTTGATGTCTCCAATCTCTTGTTTTGTACGTTTTTTCCACGTGTCTTGACATCCAATGTATCCCTGCAAAGTTTGGTGAAGATCTGAGTCTGTAGTTTTTGACCTTATATGGAACCTCCTATCTGAAAATTTGAAAATTCTTAAAAAATTTGACCAAAATCTTGATGTCCCCAATCCTATGTTTTGTATGTTTTTCCCGCGTGTCTTGACATCCAATGTATCCCTGCAAAGTTTGGTGAAGATCTGAGTATGTAGTTTTTGACCTTATCTGGAACCTCCTATCTGAAAATTTGAAAATTCTTAAAAAATTCGTCCGAAATCTTGATGTCTCCAATCTCTTGTTTTGTACGTTTTTCCACGTGTCTTGACATCCAATGTATCCCTGCAATGTTTGGTGAAGATCTGAGTATGTAGTTTTTGACCTTATATGGAACCTCCTATCTGAAAATTTGAAAATTCTTAAAAAATTTGACCAAAATCTTGATGTCCCCAATCCTATGTTTTGTATGTTTTTTCCACGTGTCTTGACATCCAATGTATCCCTGCAAAGTTTGGTGAAGATCTGAGTATGTCGTTTTTGACCTTATCTGGAACCTGAAAATTTGAAAATTCTTAAAAAATTTGACCAAAATCTTGATGTCCCCAATCCTAGGTCTTGTATGTTTTTTCCACGTGTCTTGACATCCAATGTATCCCTGCAAAGTTTGGTGAAGATCTAAGTATGTAGTTTTTGACCTTAATGGAACCTCCTATCTGAAAATTTGAAAATTCTTAAAAAATTCGTTCAAAATCTTGATGTCTCCAATCTTCTGTTTTGTACGTTTTTTCCACGTGTCTTGACATCCAATGTATCCCTGCAAAGTTTGGTGAAGATCTGAGTATGTAGTTTTTGACCTTATCTGGAACCTCCCATCTGAAAATTTGAAAATTCCTAAAAAATCCGTCCAAAATATTGATGACCCCAATCTCTTGTTTTGTACGTTTTTTCCACCTTTCTTGACATCCAATGTATCCCTGCAAAGTTTGGTGAAGATCTGAGTATGTCGTTTTTGACCTTATCTGGAACCTCCCATCTGAAAATTTGAAAATTCTTCAAAAATTCGTCGAAAATCTTGATGTCTCCAATCTCTTGTTTTGTACGTTTTTTCCACGTGTCTTGACATCCAATGTATCCCTGCAATGTTTGGTGAAGATCTGAGTATGTAGTTTTTGACCTTATATAGAACCTCCTATCTGAAAATTTGAAAATTCTTAAAAAATTTGACCAAAATCTTGATATCCCCAATCCTATGTTTTGTATGTTTTTTCCACGTGTCTTGACATCCAATGTATCCCTGCAAAGTTTGGTGAAGATCTGAGTATGTAGTTTTTGACCTTATCTGGAACCTCCTATCTGAAAAATTGAAAATTTTTAAAAAATTCTTCCAAAATCTTGTTGTCTCCAATCTCTTGTTTTGTACGTTTTTTCCACGTGTCTCGACCTCCAATATATCCCTGCAAAGTTTGGTGAAGATCTGAGTATGTCGTTTTTGACCTTATCTGGAACATCCTTTCTGAAAATTTGAAAATTCTTAAAAAATTCGTCCAAAATCTTGATGTCTCCAATCTCTTGTTTTGTACGTTTTTTCCACGTGTCTTGACATCCAATGTATCCCTGCAAAGTTTGGTGAAGATCTGAGTATGTCGTTTTTGACCTTATCTGGAACCTCCTATCTGAAAATTTGAAAATTCTTAAAAAATTCGTCGAAAATCTTGATGTCTCCGATCTCTTGTTTTGTACGTTTTTTCCACGTGTCTTGACATGCAAAGTATTCCTGCAAAGTTTGGTGAAGATCTGAGTATGTAGTTTTTGACCTCATCTGGAACCTCCCATCTGAAAATTTGAAAATTCTTAAAAAATTCGTCCAAAATCTTGATGTCTCCAATCTCTTGTTTTGTACGTTTTTTCCACGTGTCTTGACATCCAATGTATCCCTGCATAGTTTGGTGAAGATCTGAGTATGTAGTTTTTGACCTTATCTGGAACCTCATTTCTGAAAATTTGAAAATTCCTCAAAAATTCGTCCAAAATCTTGATGTCTCCAATCTCTTGTTTTGTACGTTTTTTCCACGTGTCTTGACATCCAATGTATCCCTGCAAAGTTTGGTGAAGATCTGAGTATGTAGTTTTTGACCTTATATGGAACCTCCTATCTGAAAATTTGAAAATTCTTAAAAAATTCGACCAAAATCTTGATGTCCCCAATCCTATGTTTTGTATGTTTTTTCCACGTGTCTTGACATCCAATGTATCCATTCAAAGTTTGGTGAAGATCTGAGTATGTAGTTTTTGACCTCATATGGAACCTCCTATCTGAAAATTTGAAAATTCTTAAAAAATTCGTTCAAAATCTTGATGTCTCCAATCTCTTGTTTTGTAGGTTTTTTCCACGTGTCTTGACATCCAATGTATCACTGCAAAGTTTGGTGAAGATCTGAGTATGTAGTTTTTGACCTTATCTGGAACCTCCCATCTGAGAATTTGAAAATTCCTAAAAAATCCGTCCAAAATCTTGATGACCCCAATCTCTTGTTTTGTACGTTTTTTCCACGTGTCTTGACATCCAATGTATCCCTGCAAAGTTTGGCGAAGATCTGAGTATGTAGTTTTTGACCTTATACGGAACCTCCTTTCTGAAAATTTGAAAATTCTTAAAAAATTCGTCCAAAATCTTGATGTCTCCAATTTCTTGTTTTGTACGTTTTTTCCACGTGTCTTGACATCCAATGTATCCATGCAAAGTTTGGTGAAGATCTGAGTATGTCGTTTTTGACCTTATCTGGAACCTTCCATCTGAAAATTTGAAAATTCTTAAAAAATTTGTCGAAAATCTTGATGTCTCCAATCTCTTGTTTTGTACGTTTTTTCCACGTGTCTTGACATGCAAAGTATCCCTGCAACGTTTGGTGAAGATCTGAGTATGTAGTTTTTGACCTTATCTGGAACCTCCTATCTGAAAATTTGAAAATTCTTAAAAAATTCGACCAAAATCTTGATGTCCCCAATTCTATGTTTTGTATGTTTTTTCCACGTGTCTTGACATCCAATGTATCCATGCAAAGTTTGGTGAAGATCTGAGTATGTCGTTTTTGACCTTATCTGGAACCTCCCATCTGAAAATTTGAAAATTCTTAAAAAATTCGTCCGAAATCTTGATGTCTCCAATCTCTTGTTTTGTACGTTTTTCCACGTGTCTTGACATCCAATGTATCCCTGCAATGTTTGGTGAAGATCTGAGTATGTAGTTTTTGACCTTATATGGAACCTCCTATCTGAAAATTTGAAAATTCTTAAAAAATTTGACCAAAATCTTGATGTCCCCAATCCTATGTTTTGTATGTTTTTTCCACGTGTCTTGACATCCAATGTATCCCTGCAAAGTTTGGTGAAGATCTGAGTATGTCGTTTTTGACCTTATCTGGAACATCCTTTCTGAAAATTTGAAAATTCTTAAAAAATTCGTCCAAAATCTTGATGTCTCCAATCTCTTGTTTTGTACGTTTTTTCCACGTGTCTTGACATCCAATGTATCCCTGCAAAGTTTGGTGAAGATCTGAGTATGTAGTTTTTGACCTTATATGGAACCTCCTATCTGAAAATTTGAAAATTCTTAAAAAATTCGTCCAAAATCTTGATGTCTCCAATCTCTTGGTTTGTATGTTTTCCCCACGTGTCTTGACATCCAATGTATCCCTGCAAAGTTTGGTGAAGATCTGAGTATGTAGTTTTTGACCTTATCTGGAACCTCATTTCTGAGAATTTGAAAATTCCTCAAAAATTCGTCCAAAATCTTGATGTCTCCAATCTCTTGTTTTGTACGTTTTTTCCACGTGTCTTGACATCCAATGTGTCCCTGCAAAGTTTGGTGAAGATCTGAGTATGTAGTTTTTGACCTTATCTGGAACCTCCTATCTGAAAATTTGAAAATTCTTAAAAAAATCGTCCAAAATCTTGATGTCTCCAATCTCTTGTTTTGTACGTTTTTTCCACGTGTCTTGACATCCAATGTATCCCTGCATAGTTTGGTGAAGATCTGAGTATGTAGTTTTTGACCTTATATGGAACCTCCTATCTGAAAATTTGAAAATTCTTAAAAAATTTGACCAAAATCTTGATGTCCCCAATCCTATGTTTTGTATGTTTTTCCCGCGTGTCTTGACATCCAATGTATCCCTGCAGAGTTTGGTGAAGATCTGAGTATGTAGTTTTTGACCTTATCTGGAACCTCCTATCTGAAAATTTGAAAATTCTTAAAAAAATCGTCCGAAATCTTGATGTCTCAAATCTCTTGTTTTGTACGTTTTTCCACGTGTCTTGACATCCAATGTATCCCTGCAATGTTTGGTGAAGATCTGAGTATGTAGTTTTTGACCTTATATGGAACATCCTATCTGAAAATTTGAAAATTCTTAAAAAATTTGACCAAAATCTTGATGTCCCCAATCCTATGTTTTGTATGTTTTTTCCACGTGTCTTGACATCCAATGTATCCCTGCAAAGTTTGGTGAAGATCTGAGTATGTCGTTTTTGACCTTATCTGGAACATCCTTTCTGAAAATTTGAAAATTCTTAAAAAATTCGTCCAAAATCTTGATGTCTCCAATCTCTTGTTTTGTACGTTTTTTCCACGGGTCTTGACATCCAATATATCCCTGCAAAGTTTGGTGAAGATCTGAGTATGTAGTTTTTGACCTTAAATGGAACCTCCTATCTGAAAATTTGAAAATTCTTAAAAAATTCGTCCAAAATCTTGATGTATCCAATCTCTTGGTTTGTATGTTTTCCCCACGTGTCTTGACATCCAATGTATCCCTGCAAAGTTTGGTGAAGATCTGAGTATGTAGTTTTTGACCTTATCTGGAACCTCATTTCTGAAAATTTGAAAATTCCTCAAAAATTCGTCCAAAATCTTGATGTCTCCAATCTCTTGTTTTGTACGTTTTTTCCACGTGTCTTGACATCCAATGTGTCCCTGCAAAGTTTGGTGAAGATCTGAGTATGTAGTTTTTGACCTTATCTGGAACCTCCTATCTGAAAATTTGAAAATTCTTAAAAAATTCGTCCAAAATCTTGATGTCTCCAATCTCTTGTTTTGTACGTTTTTTCCACGTGTCTTGACATCCAATGTATCCCTGCATAGTTTGGTGAAGATCTGAGTATGTAGTTTTTGACCTTATATGGAACCTCCTTTCTGAAAATTTGAAAATTCTTAAAAAATTCGTCCAAAATCTTGATGTCTCCAATCTCTTGGTTTGTACGTTTTTTCCACGTGTCTTGACATCCAATGTATCCATGCAAAGTTTGGTGAAGATCTGAGTATGTCGTTTTTGACCTTATCTGGAACCTCCTATCTGAAAATTTGAAAATTCTTAAAAAATTCGTCGAAAATCTTGATGTCTCCAATCTCTTGTTTTGTACGTTTTTTCCACGTGTCTTGACATGCAAAGTATCCCTGCAACGTTTGGTGAAGATCTGAGTATGTAGTTTTTTACCTTATATGGAACCTCCTATCTGAAAATTTGAAAATTCTTAAAAAATCGACCAAAATCTTGATGTCCCGAATCTTATGTTTTATATGTTTTTTCCACGTGTCTTGACATCCAATGTATTCCTGCAAAGTTTGGTGAAGATCTCAGTATGTCGTTTTTGACCTTATCTGGAACCTCCCATCTGAAAATTTGAAAATTCTTAAAAAATCCGTCCAAAATCTTGATCACCCCAATCTCTTGTTTTGTACGTTTTTTCCACGTGTCTTGACATCCAATGTATCCCTGCAAAGTTTGGTGAAGATCTGAGTATGTAGTTTTTGACCTTATCTGGAACCTCCCATCTGAAAATTTGAAAATTCCTAAAAAATCCGTCCAAAATCTTGATGACCCCAATCCCATGTTTTGTACGTTTTTTCCACGTGTCTTGACATCCAATGTATCCCTGCAAAGTTTGGTGAAGATCTGAGTATGTAGTTTTTGACCTTATCTGGAACCGCATTTCTGAAAATTTGAAAATTCTTAAAAAATTCGTCCAAAATCTTGATGTCTCCAATCTCTTGTTTTGTACGTTTTTTCCACGTGTCTTAACATCCAATGTATTCCTGCAAAGTTTGGTGAAGATCTGAGTATGTAGTTTTTGACCTTATATGGAACCTGAAAATTTGAAAATTCTTAAAAAATTTGACCAAAATCTTGATGTCCCCAATCCTAGGTCTTGTATGTTTTTTCCACGTGTCTTGACATCCAATGTATCCCTGCAAAGTTTGGTGAAGATCTGAGTATGTAGTTTTTGACCTTATATTGAACCTCCTATCTGAAAATTTGAAAATTCTTAAAAAATTCGACCAAAATCTTGATGTCCCCAATCCTATGTTTTGTATGTTTTTTCCACGTGTCTTGACATCCAATGTATCCATGCAAAGTTTGGTGAAGATCTGAGTATGTAGTTTTTGACCTTAATGGAACCTCCTATCTGAAAATTTGAAAATTCTTAAAAAATTCGTTCAAAATCTTGATGTCTCCAATCTTCTGTTTTGTACGTTTTTTCCACGTGTCTTGACATCCAATGTATCCCTGCAAAGTTTGGTGAAGATCTGAGTATGTAGTTTTTGACCTTATCTGGAACCTCCCATCTGAAAATTTGAAAATTCCTAAAAAATCCGTCCAAAATATTGATGACCCCAATCTATTGTTTTGTACGTTTTTTCCACGTGTCTTGACATCCAATGTATCCATGCAAAGTTTGGTGAAGATCTGAGTATGTCGTTTTTGACCTTATCTGGAACCTCCCATCTGAAAATTTGAAAATTCTTCAAAAATTCGTCGAAAATCTTGATGTCTCCAATCTCTTGTTTTGTTCGTTTTTTCCACGTGTCTTGACATCCAATGTATCCCTGCAATTTTTGGTGAAGATCTGAGTATGTAGTTTTTGACCTTATATGGAACCTCCTATCTGAAAATTGGAAAATTCTTAAAAAATTTGACCAAAATCTTGATATCCCCAATCCTATGTTTTGTGTTTTTTCCACGTGTCTTGACATCCAATGTATCCCTGCAAAGTTTGGTGAAGATCTGAGTATGTAGTTTTTGACCTTATCTGGAACCTCCTATCTGAAAAATTGAAAATTTTTAAATAATTCGTCCAAAATCTTGTTGTCTCCAATCTCTTGTTTTGTATGTTTTTTCCACGTGTCTCGACCTCCAATGTATCCCTGCAAAGTTTGGTGAAGATCTGAGTATGTCGTTTTTGACCTTATCTGGAACATCCTTTCTGAAAATTTGAAAATCCTTAAAAAATTCGTCCAAAATCTTGATGTCTCCAATCTCTTGTTTTGTACGTTTTTTCCACGTGTCTTGACATCCAATGTATCCCTGCAAAGTTTGGTGAAGATCTGAGTATGTCGTTTTTGACTTTATCTGGAACCTCCTATCTGAAAATTTGAAAATTCTTAAAAAATTCGTCAAAATCTTGATGTCTCCGATCTCTTGTTTTGTACGTTTTTTCCACATGTCTTGACATGCAAAGTGTTCCTGCAAAGTTTGGTGAAGATCTGAGTATGTAGTTTTTGACCTCATCTGGAACCTCCTATCTGAAAATTTGAAAATTCTTAAAAAATTCGTCCAAAATCTTGATGTCTCCAATCTCTTGTTTTGTTCGTTTTTTCCACGTGTCTTGACATCCAATGTATCCCTGCAAAGTTTGGTGAAGATCTGAGTATGTAGTTTTTGACCTTATCTGGAACCTCCCATCTGAAAATTCGAAAATTCCTAAAAAATCCGTCCAAAATCTTGATGAACCCAATCTCTTGTTTTATACGTTTTTTCCACGTGTCTTGACATCCAATGTATCCCTGCAAAGTTTGGTGAAGATCTGAGTATGTAGTTTTTGACCTTATACGGAACCTCCTTTCTGAAAATTTGAAAATTCTTAAAAAATTCGTCCAAAATCTTGATATCTCTAATTTCTTGTTTTGTACGTTTTTTCCACGTGTCTTGACATCCAATGTATCCATGCAAAGTTTGGTGAAGATCTGAGTATGTCGTTTTTGACCTTATCTGGAACCTCCCATCTGAAAATTTGAAAATTCTTAAAAAATTTGTCGAAAATCTTGATGTCTCCAATCTCTTGTTTTGTACGTTTTTTCCACGTGTCTTGACATGCAAAGTATCCCTGCAACGTTTGGTGAAAATCTGAGTATGTAGTTTTTGACCTTATATGGAACCTCCTATCTGAAAATTTGAAAATTCTTAAAAAATTTGACCAAAATCTTGATATCCCCAATCCTATGTTTTGTATGTTTTTTCCACGTGTCTTGACATCCAATGTATCCCTGCAAAGTTTGGTGAAGATCTGAGTATGTAGTTTTAGACCTTATCTGGAACCTCCTATCTGAAAATTTGAAAATTTTTAAAAAATTCGTCCAAAATCTTGATGTCTCCAATCTCTTGTTTTGTACGTTTTTTCCACGTGTCTTGACCTCCAATGTATCCCTGCAATGTTTGGTGTAGATCTGAGTATGTAGTTTTTGACCTTATATGGAACCTCCTATCTGAAAATTTGAAAATTCTTAAAAAATTCGACCAAAATCTTGATGTCCCCAATCCAATGTTTTGTATGTTTTTTCCACGTGTCTTGACATCCAATGTATCCATGCAAAGTTTGGTGAAGATCTGAGTATGTCGTTTTTGACCTTATCTGGAACCTCCCATCTGAAAATTTAAAAATTCTTAAAAAATCCGTCGAAAATCTTGATGTCTCCAATCTCTTGTTTTGTACATTTTTTCCACGTGTCTTGACATACAATGTATCCCTGCAATGTTTGGTGAAGATCTGAGGATGTAGTTTTTGACCTTATATGGAACCTCCAATCTGAAAATTTGAAAATTCTTAAAAAATTTGACCAAATCTTGATGTCCCCAATCCTATGTCTTGTATGTTTTTTCCACGTGTCTTGACATCCAATGTATCCCTGCTAAGTTTGGTGAAGATCTGAGTATGTAGTTTTTGACCTTATATGGAACCTCCTATCTGAAAATTTGAAAATTCTTAAAAAATCCGTCGAAAATCTTGACGTCTCCAATCTCTTGTTTTGTACATTTTTTCCACGTGTCTTGACATCCAATGTATCCCTGCAATGTTTGGTGAAGATCTGAGTATGTAGTTTATTGACCTTATATGGAACCTCCTATCTGAAAATTTGAAAATTCTTAAAAAATTCGTTCAAAATCTTGATGTCTCCAATCTCTTGTTTTGTACGTTTTTTCCACGTGTCTTGACATCCAATGTATCCCTGCAAAGTTTGGTGAAGATCTGAGTATGTAGTTTTTGACCTTATACGGAACCTCCTTTCTGAAAATTTGAAAATTCTTAAAAAATTCGTCCAAAATCTTGATGTCTCCAATTTCTTGTTTTGTACGTTTTTCCCACGTGTCTTGACATCCAATGTATCCATGCAAAGTTTGGTGAAGATCTGAGTATGTCGTTTTTGACCTTATCTGGAACCTCCCATCTGAAAATTTGAAAATTCTTAAAAAATTCGTCGAAAATCTTGATGTCTCCAATGTCTTGTTTTCTACGTTTTTTCCACGTGTCTTGACATGCAAAGTATCCCTGCAACGTTTGGTGAAGATCTGACTATGTAGTTTTTGACCTTATCTGGAACCTCCTATCTGAAAATTTGAAAATTCTTCAAAAATTCGTTCAAAATCTTGATGTCTCCAATCTCTTGTTTTGTTCGTTTTTTCCACGTGTCTTGACATCCAATGTATCCCTGCTAAGTTTGGTGAAGATCTGAGTATGTAGTTTTTGACCTTATCTGGAACCTCCCATCTGAAAATTCGAAAATTCCTAAAAAATCCGTCCAAAATCTTGATGAACCCAATCTCTTGTTTTATACGTTTTTTCCACGTGTCTTGACATCCAATGTATCCCTGCAAAGTTTGGTGAAGATCTGAGTATGTAGTTTTTGACCTTATACGGAACCTCCTTTCTGAAAATTTGAAAATTCGTAAAAAATTCGTCCAAAATCTTGATATCTCTAATTTTTTGTTTTCTACGTTTTTTCCACGTGTCTTGACATCCAATGTATCCATGCAAAGTTTGGTGAAGATCTGAGTATGTCGTTTTTGACCTTATCTGGAACCTCCCATCTGAAAATTTGAAAATTCTTAAAAAATTTGTCGAAAATCTTGATGTCTCCAATCTCTTGTTTTGTACGTTTTTTCCACGTGTCTTGACATGCAAAGTATCCCTGCAACGTTTGGTGAAAATCTGAGTATGTAGTTTTTGACCTTATATGGAACCTCCTATCTGAAAATTTGAAAATTCTTAAAAAATTTGACCAAAATCTTGATATCCCCAATCCTATGTTTTGTATGTTTTTTCCACGTGTCTTGACATCCAATGTATCCCTGCAAAGTTTGGTGAAGATCTGAGTATGTAGTTTTAGACCTTATCTGGAACCTCCTATCTGAAAATTTGAAAATTTTTAAAAAATTCGTCCAAAATCTTGATGTCTCCAATCTCTTGTTTTGTACGTTTTTTCCACGTGTCTTGACCTCCAATGTATCCCTGCAATGTTTGGTGTAGATCTGAGTATGTAGTTTATGACCTTATATGGAACCTCCTATCTGAAAATTTGAAAATTCTTAAAAAATTCGTCCAAAATCTTGATGTCTCCAATCTTTTGTTTTGTACTTTTTTTCCACGTGTCTTGACATCCAATGTATCCCTGCAAAGTTTGGTGAAGATCTGAGTATGTAGTTTTTGACCTTAAATGGAACCTCCTATCTGAAAATTTGAAAATTCTTAAAAAATTCGTCCAAAATCTTGATGTCTCCAATCTCTTGGTTTGTATGTTTTCCCCACGTGTCTTGACATCCAATGTATCCCTGCAAAGTTTGGTGAAGATCTGAGTATGTAGTTTTTGACCTTATCTGGAACCTCATTTCTGAAAATTTGAAAATTCCTCAAAAATTCGTCCAAAATCTTGATGTCTCCAATCTCTTGTTTTGTACCTTTTTTCCACGTGTCTTGACATCCAATGTGTCCATGCAAAGTTTGGTGAAGATCTGAGTATGTCGTTTTTGACCTTATCTGGAACCTCCTATCTGAAAATTTGAAAATTCTTAAAAAATTCTTCCAAAATCTTGATGTCTCCAATCTCTTGTTTTGTACGTTTTTTCCACGTGTCTTGACATCCAATGTATCCCTGCATAGTTTGGTGAAGATCTGAGTATGCAGTTTTTGACCTTATATGGAACCTCCTATCTGAAAATTTGAAAATTCTTAAAAAATTCGACCAAAATCTTGATGTCCCCAATCCTATGTCTTGTATGTTTTTTTCACGTGTCTTGACATCCAATGTATCCCTGCAAAGTTTGGTGAAGATCTGAGTATGTCGTTTTTGACCTTATCTGGAACCTCCTATCTGAAAATTTGAAAATTCTTAAAAAATTCGTCCAAAATCTTGATGTCTCCAATCTCTTGTTTTGTACGTTTTTTTCCACGTGTCTTGACATCCAATGTATCCCTGCAAAGTTTGGTGAAGATCTGAGTATGTAGTTTTGACCTTATCTGAAACCTCCTATCTGAAAATTTGAAAATTCTTCAAAAATTCGTCCAAAATCTTGATGTCTCCAATCTCTTGTTTTGTTCGTTTTTTCCACGTGTCTTGACATCCAATGTATCCCTGCAAAGTTTGGTGAAGATCTGAGTATGTAGTTTTTGACCTTATCTGGAACCTCCCATCTGAAAATTCGAAAATTCCTAAAAAATCCGTCCAAAATCTTGATGAACCCAATCTCTTGTTTTATACGTTTTTTCCACGTGTCTTGACATCCAATGTATCCCTGCAAAGTTTGGTGAAGATCTGAGTATGTAGTTTTTGACCTTATACGGAACCTCCTTTCTGAAAATTTGAAAATTCTTAAAAAATTCGTCCAAAATCTTGATATCTCTAATTTTTTGTTTTCTACGTTTTTTCCACGTGTCTTGACATCCAATGTATCCATGCAAAGTTTGGTGAAGATCTGAGTATGTCGTTTTTGACCTTATCTGGAACCTCCCATCTGAAAATTTGAAAATTCTTAAAAAATTTGTCGAAAATCTTGATGTCTCCAATCTCTTGTTTTGTACGTTTTTTCCACGTGTCTTGACATGCAAAGTATCCCTGCAACGTTTGGTGAAAATCTGAGTATGTAGTTTTTGACCTTATATGGAACCTCCTATCTGAAAATTTGAAAATTCTTAAAAAATTTGACCAAAATCTTGATATCCCCAATCCTATGTTTTGTATGTTTTTTCCACGTGTCTTGACATCCAATGTATCCCTGCAAAGTTTGGTGAAGATCTGAGTATGTAGTTTTAGACCTTATCTGGAACCTCCTATCTGAAAATTTGAAAATTTTTAAAAAATTCGTCCAAAATCTTGATGTCTCCAATCTCTTGTTTTGTACGTTTTTTCCACGTGTCTTGACCTCCAATGTATCCCTGCAATGTTTGGTGTAGATCTGAGTATGTAGTTTATGACCTTATATGGAACCTCCTATCTGAAAATTTGAAAATTCTTAAAAAATTCGTCCAAAATTTTGATGTCTCCAATCTTTTGTTTTGTACGTTTTTTCCACGTGTCTTGACATCCAATGTATCCCTGCAAAGTTTGGTGAAGATCTGAGTATGTAGTTTTTGACCTTAAATGGAACCTCCTATCTGAAAATTTGAAAATTCTTAAAAAATTCGTCCAAAATCTTGATGTCTCCAATCTCTTGGTTTGTATGTTTTCCCCACGTGTCTTGACATCCAATGTATCCCTGCAAAGTTTGGTGAAGATCTGAGTATGTAGTTTTTGACCTTATCTGGAACCTCATTTCTGAAAATTTGAAAATTCCTCAAAAATTCGTCCAAAATCTTGATGTCTCCAATCTCTTGTTTTGTACCTTTTTTCCACGTGTCTTGACATCCAATGTGTCCATGCAAAGTTTGGTGAAGATCTGAGTATGTCGTTTTTGACCTTATCTGGAACCTCCTATCTGAAAATTTGAAAATTCTTAAAAAATTCTTCCAAAATCTTGATGTCTCCAATCTCTTGTTTTGTACGTTTTTTCCACGTGTCTTGACATCCAATGTATCCCTGCAAAGTTTGGTGAAGATCTGAGTATGTAGTTTTTGACCTTATATGGAACCTCCTATCTGAAAATTTGAAAATTCTTAAAAAATTCGACCAAAATCTTGATGTCCCCAATCCTATGTTTTGTATGTTTTTTCCACGTGTCTTGACATCCAATGTATCCATGCAAAGTTTGGTGAAGATCTGAGTATGTCGTTTTTGACCTTATCTGGAACCTCCCATCTGAAAATTTGAAAATTCTTAAAAAATTCGTCGAAAATCTTGATGTCTCCAATGTCTTGTTTTGTACGTTTTTTCCACGTGTCTTGACATGCAAAGTATCCCTGCAACGTTTGGTGAAGATCTGAGTATGTAGTTTTTGACCTTATCTGGAACCTCCTATCTGAAAATTTGAAAATTCTTAAAAAATTCGACCAAAATCTTGATGTCCCCAATTCTATGTTTTGTATGTTTTTTCCACGTGTCTTGACATCCAATGTATCCATGCAAAGTTTGGTGAAGATCTGAGTATGTCGTTTTTGACCTTATCTGGAACCTCCCATCTGAAAATTTGAAAATTCTTAAAAAATTCGTCCGAAATCTTGATGTCTCCAATCTCTTGTTTTGTACGTTTTTCCACGTGTCTTGACATCCAATGTATCCCTGCAATGTTTGGTGAAGATCTGAGTATGTAGTTTTTGACCTTATATGGAACCTCCTATCTGAAAATTTGAAAATTCTTAAAAAATTTGACCAAAATCTTGATGTCCCCAATCCTATGTTTTGTATGTTTTTTCCACGTGTCTTGACATCCAATGTATCCCTGCAAAGTTTGGTGAAGATCTGAGTATGTCGTTTTTGACCTTATCTGGAACATCCTTTCTGAAAATTTGAAAATTCTTAAAAAATTCGTCCAAAATCTTGATGTCTCCAATCTCTTGTTTTGTACGTTTTTTCCACGTGTCTTGACATCCAATGTATCCCTGCAAAGTTTGGTGAAGATCTGAGTATGTAGTTTTTGACCTTATATGGAACCTCCTATCTGAAAATTTGAAAATTCTTAAAAAATTCGTTCAAAATCTTGATGTCTCCAATCTCTTGTTTTGTACGTTTTTTCCACGTGTCTTGACATCCAATGTATCCCTGCTAAGTTTGGTGAAGATCTGAGTATGTAGTTTTTGACCTTATACGGAACCTCCTTTCTGAAAATTTGAAAATTCTTAAAAAATTCGTCCAAAATCTTGATGTCTCCAATTTCTTGTTTTGTACGTTTTTCCCACGTGTCTTGACATCCAATGTATCCATGCAAAGTTTGGTGAAGATCTGAGTATGTCGTTTTTGACCTTATCTGGAACCTCCCATCTGAAAATTTGAAAATTCTTAAAAAATTCGTCGAAAATCTTGATGTCTCCAATGTCTTGTTTTGTACGTTTTTTCCACGTGTCTTGACATGCAAAGTATCCCTGCAACGTTTGGTGAAGATCTGAGTATGTAGTTTTTGACCTTATCTGGAACCTCCTATCTGAAAATTTGAAAATTCTTCAAAAATTCGTCCAAAATCTTGATGTCTCCAATCTCTTGTTTTGTTCGTTTTTTCCACGTGTCTTGACATCCAATGTATCCCTGCAAAGTTTGGTGAAGATCTGAGTATGTAGTTTTTGACCTTATCTGGAACCTCCCATCTGAAAATTCGAAAATTCCTAAAAAATCCGTCCAAAATCTTGATGAACCCAATCTCTTGTTTTATACGTTTTTTCCACGTGTCTTGACATCCAATGTATCCCTGCAAAGTTTGGTGAAGATCTGAGTATGCAGTTTTTGACCTTATATGGAACCTCCAATCTGAAAATTTGAAAATTCTTAAAAAATTCGACAAAAATCTTGATGTCCCCAATCCTATGTCTTGTGTGTTTTTTTCACGTGTCTTGACATCCAATGTATCCCTGCAAAGTTTGGTGAAGATCTGAGTATGTCGTTTTTGACCTTATCTGGAACCTCCTATCTGAAAATTTGAAAATTCTTAAAAAATTCGTCTAAATCTTGATGTCTCCAATCTCTTGTTTTGTACGTTTTTTCCACGTGTCTTGACATCCAATGTATCCCTGCAAAGTTTGGTGAAGATCTGAGTATGTAGTTTTTGACCTTATATGGAACCTCCTATCTGAAAATTTGAAAATTCTTAAAAAATTCGACCAAAATCTTGATGTCCCCAATCCTATGTTTTGTATGTTTTTTCCACGTGTCTTGACATCCAATGTATCCATGCAAAGTTTGGTGAAGATCTGAGTATGTCGTTTTTGACCTTATCTGGAACCTCCCATCTGAAAATTTGAAAATTCTTAAAAAATTCGTCGAAAATCTTGATGTCTCCAATGTCTTGTTTTGTACGTTTTTTCCACGTGTCTTGACATGCAAAGTATCCCTGCAACGTTTGGTGAAGATCTGAGTATGTAGTTTTTGACCTTATCTGGAACCTCCTATCTGAAAATTTGAAAATTCTTAAAAAATTCGACCAAAATCTTGATGTCCCCAATTCTATGTTTTGTATGTTTTTTCCACGTGTCTTGACATCCAATGTATCCATGCAAAGTTTGGTGAAGATCTGAGTATGTCATTTTTGACCTTATCTGGAACCTCCCATCTGAAAATTTGAAAATTCTTAAAAAATTCGTCCGAAATCTTGATGTCTCCAATCTCTTGTTTTGTACGTTTTTCCACGTGTCTTGACATCCAATGTATCCCTGCAATGTTTGGTGAAGATCTGAGTATGTAGTTTTTGACCTTATATGGAACCTCCTATCTGAAAATTTGAAAATTCTTAAAAAATTTGACCAAAATCTTGATGTCCCCAATCCTATGTTTTGTATGTTTTTTCCACGTGTCTTGACATCCAATGTATCCCTGCAAAGTTTGGTGAAGATCTGAGTATGTCGTTTTTGACCTTATCTGGAACATCCTTTCTGAAAATTTGAAAATTCTTAAAAAATTCGTCCAAAATCTTGATGTCTCCAATCTCTTGTTTTGTACGTTTTTTCCACGTGTCTTGACATCCAATGTATCCCTGCAAAGTTTGGTGAAGATCTGAGTATGTAGTTTTTGACCTTATATGGAACCTCCTATCTGAAAATTTGAAAATTCTTAAAAAATTCGTTCAAAATCTTGATGTCTCCAATCTCTTGTTTTGTACGTTTTTTCCACGTGTCTTGACATCCAATGTATCCCTGCTAAGTTTGGTGAAGATCTGAGTATGTAGTTTTTGACCTTATACGGAACCTCCTTTCTGAAAATTTGAAAATTCTTAAAAAATTCGTCCAAAATCTTGATGTCTCCAATTTCTTGTTTTGTACGTTTTTCCCACGTGTCTTGACATCCAATGTATCCATGCAAAGTTTGGTGAAGATCTGAGTATGTCGTTTTTGACCTTATCTGGAACCTCCCATCTGAAAATTTGAAAATTCTTAAAAAATTCGTCGAAAATCTTGATGTCTCCAATGTCTTGTTTTGTACGTTTTTTCCACGTGTCTTGACATGCAATGTATCCCTGCAACGTTTGGTGAAGATCTGAGTATGTAGTTTTTGACCTTATCTGGAACCTCCTATCTGAAAATTTGAAAATTCTTCAAAAATTCGTCCAAAATCTTGATGTCTCCAATCTCTTGTTTTGTTCGTTTTTTCCACGTGTCTTGACATCCAATGTATCCCTGCAAAGTTTGGTGAAGATCTGAGTATGTAGTTTTTGACCTTATCTGGAACCTCCCATCTGAAAATTCGAAAATTCCTAAAAAATCCGTCCAAAATCTTGATGAACCCAATCTCTTGTTTTATACGTTTTTTCCACGTGTCTTGACATCCAATGTATCCCTGCAAAGTTTGGTGAAGATCTGAGTATGTAGTTTTTGACCTTATACGGAACCTCCTTTCTGAAAATTTGAAAATTCTTAAAAAATTCGTCCAAAATCTTGATATCTCTAATTTCTTGTTTTGTACGTTTTTTCCACGTGTCTTGACATCCAATGTATCCATGCAAAGTTTGGTGAAGATCTGAGTATGTCGTTT
Organism: Lepisma saccharinum; assembly: GCF_977018435.1. NCBI lineage: Eukaryota > Metazoa > Arthropoda > Insecta > Zygentoma > Lepismatidae > Lepisma > Lepisma saccharinum. The sequence goes on along the minus strand of NW_028142929.1, from coordinate 60,313 downwards.
TTGACCTTATCTGGAACCTCCCATCTGAAAATTTGAAAATTCTTAAAAAATTTGTCGAAAATCTTGATGTCTCCAATCTCTTGTTTTGTACGTTTTTTCCACGTGTCTTGACATGCAAAGTATCCCTGCAACGTTTGGTGAAAATCTGAGTATGTAGTTTTTGACCTTATATGGAACCTCCTATCTGAAAATTTGAAAATTCTTAAAAAATTTGACCAAAATCTTGATATCCCCAATCCTATGTTTTGTATGTTTTTTCCACGTGTCTTGACATCCAATGTATCCCTGCAAAGTTTGGTGAAGATCTGAGTATGTAGATTTAGACCTCATCTGGAACCTCCTATCTGAAAATTTGAAAATTTTTAAAAAATTCGTCCAAAATCTTGATGTCTCCAATCTCTTGTTTTGTACGTTTTTTCCACGTGTCTTGACCTCCAATGTATCCCTGCAATGTTTGGTGTAGATCTGAGTATGTAGTTTTTGACCTTATATGGAACCTCCTTTCTGAAAATTTGAAAATTCTTCAAAAATTCGTCGAAAATCTTGATGTCTCCAATCTCTTGTTTTGTACGTTTTTTCCACGTGTCTTGACATCCAATGTATCCCTGCAATGTTTGGTTGAGATCTGAGTATGTAGTTTTTGACCTTATCTGGAACCTCCTATCTGAAAATTTGAAAATTCTTCAAAAATTCGTCCAAAATCTTGATGTCTCCAATCTCTTGTTTTGTACGTTTTTTCCACGTGTCTCGACCTCCAATGTATCCCTGCAAAGTTTGGTGAAGATCTGAGTATGTCGTTTTTGACCTTATCTGGAACATCCTTTCTGAAAATTTGAAAATTCTTAAAAAATTCGTCGAAAATCTTGATGTCTCCAATCTCTTGTTTTGTACGTTTTTTCCACGTGTCTTGACATCCAATGTATCCCTGCAAAGTTTGGTGAAGATCTGAGTATGTAGTTTTTGACCTTATATGGAACCTCCTATCTGAAAATTTGAAAATTCTTAAAAAATTCGTCCAAAATCTTGATGTCACCAATCCTATGTTTTGTATGTTTTTTCCACGTGTCTTGACATCCAATGTATCCATGCAAAGTTTGGTGAAGATCTGAGTATGTCGTTTTTGACCTTATCTGGAACCTCCCATCTGAAAATTTGAAAATTCTTAAAAAATTCGTCGAAAATCTTGATGTCTCCGATCTCTTGTTTTGTACGTTTTTTCCACGTGTCTTGACATGCAAAGTATTCCTGCAAAGTTTGGTGAAGATCTGACTATGTAGTTTTTGACCTCATCTGGAACCTCCTATCTGAAAATTTGAAAATTCTTTAAAAATTCGTCCAAAATATTGATGTCTCCAATCTCTTGTTTTGTACGTTTTTTCCACGTGTCTTGACATCCAATGTATCCCTGCAATGTTTGGTGAAGATCTGAGTATGTAGTTTTTGACCTTATCTGGAACCTCCCATCTGAAAATTTGAAAATTCCTAAAAAATCCGTCCAAAATCTTGATGACCCCAATCTCTTGTTTTGTACGTTTTTTCCACGTGTCTTGACATCCAATGTATCCCTGCAAAGTTTGGTGAAGATCTGAGTATGTAGTTTTTGACCTTATCTGGAACCTCCTATCTGAAAATTTGAAAATTCTTAAAAAATTTGACCAAAATCTTGATGTCCCCAATCCTATGTTTTGTACGTTTTTTCCACGTGTCTTGACATGCAAAGTATCCCTGCAACGTTTGGTGAAGATCTGAGTATGTAGTTTTTGACCTTATCTGGAACCTCCTATCTGAAAATTTGAAAATTCTTAAAAAATTCGTCCAAAATCTTGATGTCTCCAATCTCTTGTTTTGTACGTTTTTTCCACGTGTCTTGACATCCAATGTATCCCTGCAATGTTTGGTGAAGATCTGAGTATGTAGTTTTTGACCTTATATGGAACCTCCTATCTGAAAATTTGAAAATTCTTAAAAAATTCGTCCAAAATCTTGATGTCTCCAATCTCTTGTTTTGTACGTTCTTTCCACGTGTCTTGACATCCAATGTATCCCTGCAATGTTTGGTGAAGATCTGAGTATGTAGTTTTTGACCTTATATGGAACCTCCTATCTGAAAATTTGAAAATTCTTAAAAAAATTTAACAAAATCTTGATGTCCCCAATCCTATGTTTTGTATGTTTTTTCCACGTGTCTTGACATACAATGTATCCCTGCAGAGTTTGGTGAAGATCTGAGTATGTAGTTTTTGACCTTATCTGGAACCTCCCATCTGAAAATTTGAAAATTCCTAAAAAATCCGTCCAAAATTTTGTTGACCCCAATCTCTTGTTTTGTACGTTTTTTCCACGTGTCTTGACATCCAATGTATCCCTCCAAAGTTTGGTGAAGATCTGAGTATGTAGTTGTTGACCTTATCTGGAACCGCATTTCTGAAAATTTGAAAATTCTTAAAAAAATCGTCCAAAATCTTGATGTCTCCAATCTCTTGTTTTGTACGTTTTTTCCACGTGTCTTGACATCCAATGTATCCCTGCAAAGTTTGGTGAAGATCTGAGTATGTAGTTTTTGACCTTATCTGGAACCTCCTATCTGAAAATTTGAAAATTCTTAAAAAATTCGTCCAAAATCTTGATGTCTCCAATCTCTTGTTTTGTACGTTTTTTCCACGTGTCTTGATATCCAATGTATCCCTGCAAAGTTTGGTGAAGATCTGAGTACGTCGTTTTTGACCTTATCTGGAACATCCTTTCTGAAAATTTGAAAATTGTTAAAAAATTCGTCCAAAATCTTGATGTCTCCTATCTCTTGTTTTGTACGTTTTTTCCACGTGTCTTGACATCCAATGTATCCCTGCAAAGTTTGGTGAAGATCTGAGTATGTAGTTTTTGACCTTATCTGGAACCTCCCATCTGAAAATTTGAAAATTCTTAAAAAATTCGACCAAAATCTTGATGTCTCCAATCTCTTGTTTTGTACGTTTTTTCCACGTGTCTTGACACATAATGTATCCATGCAAAGTTTGGTGAAGATCTGAGTATGTAGTTTTTGACCTTATATGGAACCTCCTATCTGAAAATTTGAAAATTCTTAAAAAATTTGACCAAAATCTTGATGTCCCCAATCCTATGTTTTGTATGTTTTTTCCACGTGTCTTGACATCCAATGTATCCATGCAAAGTTTGGTGAAGATCTGAGTATGTAGTTTTTGACCTTATCTGGAACCTCCCATCTGAGAATTTGAAAATTCTTAAAAAATTCGTCGAAAATCTTGATGTCTCCAATCTCTTGTTTTGTACGTTTTTTCCACGTGTCTTGACATGCAAAGTATCCCTGCAACGTTTGGTGAAGATCTGAGTATGTAGTTTTTGACCTTATCTGGAACCTCCTATCTGAAAATTTGAAAATTCTTAAAAAATTCGTCGAAAATCTTGATGTCTCCAATCTCTTGTTTTGTACGTTTTTTCCACGTGTCTTGACATCCAATGTATCCCTGCAATGTTTGGTGAAGATCTGAGTATGTAGTTTTTGACCTTATCTGGAGCCTCCTATCTGAAAATTTGAAAATTCTTAAAAAATTCGTCCAAAATCTTGATGTCTCCAATCTCTTGTTTTGTACGTTCTTTCCACGTGTCTTGACATCCAATGTATCCCTGCAATGTTTGGTGAAGATCTGAGTATGTAGTTTTTGACCTTATATGGAACCTCCTATCTGAAAATTTGAAAATTCTTAAAAGAATTTAACAAAATCTTGATGTCCCCAATCCTATGTTTTGTATGTTTTTTCCACGTGTCTTGACATACAATATATCCCTGCAGAGTTTGGTGAAGATCTGAGTATGTAGTTTTTGACCTTATCTGGAACCTCCCATCTGAAAATTTTAAAATTCCTAAAAAATCCGTCCAAAATCTTGTTGACCCGAATCTCTTGTTTTGTACGTTTTTTCCACGTGTCTTGACATCCAATGTATCCCTGCAAAGTTTGGTGAAGATCTGAGTATGTAGTTTTTGACCTTATCTGGAACCGCATTTCTGAAAATTTGAAAATTCTTAAAAAAATCGTCCAAAATCTTGATGTCTCCAATCTCTTGTTTTGTACGTTTTTTCCACGTGTCTTGACATCCAATGTATCCCTGCAAAGTTTGGTGAAGATCTGAGTATGTAGTTTTTGACCTTATATGGAACCTCCTATCTGAAAATTTGAAAATTCTTAAAAAATTCGTCCAAAATCTTGATGTCTCCAATCTCTTGTTTTGTACGTTTTTTCCACGTGTCTCGACCTCCAATGGATCCCTGCAAAGTTTGGTGAAGATCTGAGTATGTCGTTTTTGACCTTATCTGGAACCTCCCATCTGAAAATTTGAAAATTCTTAAAAAATTCGTCGAAAATCTTGATGTCTCCGATCTCTTGTTTTGTACGTTTTTTCCACGTGTCTTGACATGCAAAGTATTCCTGCAAAGTTTGGTGAAGATCTGAGTATGTAGTTTTTGACCTCATCTGGAACCTCCTATCTGAAAATTTGAAAATTCTTAAAAAATTCGTCCAAAATCTTGATGTCTCCAATCTCTTGTTTTGTACGTTTTTTCCACGTGTCTTGACATCCAATGTATCCCTGCAAAGTTTGGTGAAGATCTGAGTATGTAGTTTTTGACCTTATCTGGAACCTCCTATCTGAAAATTTGAAAATTCTTAAAAAATTCGTCCAAAATCTTGATGTCTCCAATCTCTTGTTTTGTACGTTTTTTCCACGTGTCTTGATATCCAATGTATCAATGCAAAGTTTGGTGAAGATCTGAGTATGTCGTTTTTGACCTTATCTGGAACATCCTTTCTGAAAATTTGAAAATTGTTAAAAAATTCGTCCAAAATCTTGATGTCTCCTATCTCTTGTTTTGTACGTTTTTTCCACGTGTCTTGACATCCAATGTATCCCTGCAAAGTTTGGTGAAGATCTGAGTATGTAGTTTTTGACCTTATCTGGAACCTCCCATCTGAAAATTTGAAAATTCTTAAAAAATTCGACCAAAATCTTGATGTCTCCAATCTCTTGTTTTGTACGTTTTTTCCACGTGTCTTGACACATAATGTATCCATGCAAAGTTTGGTGAAGATCTGAGTATGTAGTTTTTGACCTTATATGGAACCTCCTATCTGAAAATTTGAAAATTCTTAAAAAATTCGTCCAAAATCTTGATGTCTCCAATCTCTTGTTTTGTACGTTTTTTCCACGTGTCTTGACATCCAATGTATCCCTGCAAACTTTGGTGAAGATCTGAGTATGTAGTTTTTGACCTTATCTGGAACCTCCCATCTGAAAATTTGAAAATTCCTAAAAAATCCGTCCAAAATCTTGATGACCACAATCTCTTGTTTTGTACGTTTTTTCCACGTGTCTTGACATTCAATGTATCCCTGCAAAGTTTGGTGAAGATCTGAGTATGTAGTTTTTGACCTTATATGGAACCTCCTTTCTGAAAATTTGAAAATTCTTAAAAAATTCGTCCAAAATCTTGAAGACCCCAATCTCTTGTTTTGTACGTTTTTTCCACGTGTCTTGACATCCAATGTATCCCTGCAAAGTTTGGTGAAGATCTGAGTATGTAGTTTTTGACCTTATATGGAACCTCCTTTCTGAAAATTTGAGAATTCTTAAAAAATTCGTCCAAAATCTTGATGTCTCCAATCTCTTGTTTTGTACGTTTTTTCCACGTGTCTTGACATCCAATTTATCCATGCAAAGTTTGGTGAAGATCTGAGTATGTCGTTTTTGACCTTATCTGGAACCTCCCATCCGAAAATTTGAAAATTCTTAAAAAATTCGTCGAAAATCTTGATGTCTCCAATCTCTTGTTTTGTACGTTTTTTCCACGTGTCTTGACATGCAAAGTATCCCTGCAACGTTTGGTGAAGATCTGAGTATGTAGTTTTTGACCTTATCTGGAACCTCCTATCTGAAAATTTGAAAATTCTTCAAAAATTCGTCGAAAATCTTGATGTCTCCAATCTCTTGCTTTGTACGTTTTTTCCACGTGTCTTGACATCCAATGTATCCCTGCAATGTTTGGTGGAGATCTGAGTATGTAGTTTTTGACCTTATCTGGAACCTCCTATCTGAAAATTTGAAAATTCTTCAAAAATTCGTCCAAAATCTTGATGTCTCCAATCTCTTGTTTTGTACGTTTTTTCCACGTGTCTCGACCTCCAATGTATCCCTGCAAAGTTAGTGAAGATCTGAGTATGTCGTTTTTGACCTTATCTGGAACATCCTTTCTGAAAATTTGAAAATTCTTAAAAAATTCGTCGAAAATCTTGATGTCTCCAATCTCTTGTTTTGTACCTTTTTTTCCACGTTTCTTGACATCCAATGTATCCCTGCAAAGTTTGGTGAAGATCTGAGTATGTAGTTTTTGACCTTATATGGAACCTCCTTTCTGAAAATTTGAAAATTCTCAAAAAATTCGTCCATAATCTTGATGTCTCCAATCTCTTGTTTTGTACGTTTTTTCCACGTGTCTTGACATCCAATGTATCCCTGCAAAGTTTGGTGAAGATCTGAGCATGTAGTTTTTGACCTTATATGGAACCTCCTATCTGAAAATTTGAAAATTCTTAAAAAATTCGTCGAAAATCTTGATGTCACCAATCCTATGTTTTGTATGTTTTTTCCACGTGTCTTGACATCCAATGTATCCATGCAAAGTTTGGTGAAGATCTGAGTATGTCGTTTTTGACCTTATCTGGAACCTCCCATCTGAAAATTTGAAAATTCTTAAAAAATTCGTCGAAAATCTTGATGTCTCCGATCTCTTGTTTTGTACGTTTTTTCCACGTGTCTTGACATGCAAAGTATTCCTGCAAAGTTTGGTGAAGATCTGAGTATGTAGTTTTTGACCTCATCTGGAACCTCCTATCTGAAAATTTGAAAATTCTTAAAAAATTCGTCCAAAATCTTGATGTCTCCAATCTCTTGTTTTGTACGTTTTTTCCACGTGTCTTGACATCCAATGTATCCCTGCAATGTTTGGTGAAGATCTGAGTATGTAGTTTTTGATCTTATCTGGAACCTCCCATCTGAAAATTTGAAAATTCCTAAAAAATCCGTCCAAAATCTTGATGACCCCAATCTCTTGTTTTGTACGTTTTTTCCACGTGTCTTGACATCCAATGTATCCCTGCAAAGTTTGGTGAGATCTGAGTATGTAGTTTTTGACCTTATCTGGAACCTCCTATCTGAAAATTTGAAAATTCTTAAAAAATTCGTCCAAAATCTTGATGTCTCCAATCTCTTGTTTTGTACGTTTTTTCCACGTGTCTTGATATCCAATGTATCCCTGCAAAGTTTGGTGAAGATCTGAGTATGTCGTTTTTGACCTTATCTGGAACATCCTTTCTGAAAATTTGAAAATTGTTAAAAAATTCGTCCAAAATCTTGATGTCTCCTATCTCTTGTTTTGTACGTTTTTTCCACGTGTCTTGACATCCAATGTATCCCTGCAAAGTTTGGTGAAGATCTGAGTATGTAGTTTTTGACCTTATCTGGAACCTCCCATCTGAAAATTTGAAAATTCTTAAAAAATTCGACCAAAATCTTGATGTCTTCAATCTCTTCTTTTGTACGTTTTTTCCACGTGTCTTGACACATAATGTATCCCTGCAAAGTTTGGTGAAGATCTGAGTATGTAGTTTTTGACCTTATATGGAACCTCCTATCTGAAAATTTGAAAATTCTTAAAAAATTTGACCAAAATCTTGATGTCCCCAATCCTATGTTTTGTATGTTTTTTCCACGTGTCTTGACATCCAATGTATCCCTGCAGAGTTTGGTGAAGATCTGAGTATGTAGTTTTTGACCTTATCTGGAACCTCCCATCTGAAAATTTGAAAATTCTTAAAAAAATCGTCGAAAATCTTGATGTCTCCAATCTCTTGTTTTGTACGTTTTTTCCACGTGTCTTGACATGCAAAGTATCCCTGAAACGTTTGGTGAAGATCTGAGTATGTAGTTTTTGACCTTATCTGGAACCTCCTATCTGAAAATTTGAAAATTCTTAAAAAAATCCTCCAAAATCTTGATGTCTCCAATCTCTTGTTTTGTACGTTTTTTCCACGTGTCTTGACATCCAATGTATCCCTGCAATGTTTGGTGAAGATCTGAGTATGTAGTTTTTGACCTTATATGGAACCTCCTATCTGAAAATTTGAAAATTCTTAAAAAATTCGTCCAAAATCTTGATGTCTCCAATCTCTTGTTTTGTACGTTCTTTCCACGTGTCTTGACATCCAATGTAACCCTGCAATGTTTGGTGAAGATCTGAGTATGTAGTTTTTGACCTTATATGGAACCTCCCATCTGAAAATTTGAAAATTCTTAAAAAAATTTAACAAAATCTTGATGTCCCAAATCCTATGTTTTGTATGTTTTTTCCACGTGTCTTGACATACAATGTATCCCTGCAGAGTTTGGTGAAGATCTGAGTATGTAGTTTTTGACCTTATCTGGAACCTCCCATCTGAAAATTTGAAAATTCCTAAAAAATCCGTCCAAAATCTTGTTGACCCCAATCTCTTGTTTTGTACGTTTTTTCCACGTGTCTTGACATCCAATGTATCCCTGCAAAGTTTGGTGAAGATCTGAGTATGTAGTTTTTGACCTTATCTGGAACCGCATTTCTGAAAATTTGAAAATTCTTTAAAAAATCTTCCAAAATCTTGATGTCTCCAAAGTAGTGTATATTAGTTGTTTCAAAATAGTACTTAGTAGGTATGGTCTTTTTTTACCAATTGAATATCACTTTTTGACATACTTTGACAATTTTTTGTCGATGTTTTAGCGTTTAGCGATGTTTTAGTACAAATTTTCACTATACTCATTTTTCCCCCACTCGTACTTGGTAGGTATATCATGATGTTACGTGATACAACTTAACCTATCCTTTTTTACGATTATTTAATTTTTTTACGATCCTAAGTGATATAACTTAACCTATCATTTTTTTTATTTAGGTACTGTTTGAACGTTATTATTTGAGGATCATATTTTGTTGGTATTTTTTTCATCAATCGAATATAAGTTTTTGACATATTTTGACAATTTTTTGTCGATGTTATAGCGTTTAGCGATGTTTTAGTACAAATTTTCACTATACTCATTTTTTCCATTTATACTTGGTAGGTATATCACGATCTTACGTGATACAACTTAACCTATCTTTTTTTTTACGATTTTTTAATTTTCTTACGATCCTAAGTGATATAACTTAACCTATCATTTTTTTTATTTAGGTACTGTTTGAACGTTATTATTTGAGGATCATATTTTGTTGGTATTTTTTTCATCAATCGAATATAAGTTTTTGACATATTTTGACAATTTTTTGTCGATGTTATAGCGTTTAGCGATGTTTTAGTACAAATTTTCACTATACTCATTTTTCCCCCACTCGTACTTGGTAGGTATATCACGATGTTACGTGATATAACTTAACCTATCTTTTTTTTACGGTTTTTTTAATTTTCTTACGATCCTAAGTGATATAACTTAACCTATCATTTTTTTTATTTACGCACCGAACTAACCTACAAGGGGGACTCCGTTTGTTTTAATATTTCAGTATTATAAGGTTTTCACAAATTTTATATAACCTAAAATGTGTTGGATGTTGATTTTTAGTATGTGGCAATTTTTTATGAATTTAAAACTGCTCTGTGACCCTCTCGTTCTTCACGTCGTAGGCGAAGGACTTCTCTGCAATCAGGATGACGCTGCATAGGGTATCCTCGGGCAAGGCATCGTGGAACTAGCAGACGACCTTGATGTTGGTTCGATCGTTGGCCACAACCTTCTTTCTCTTAGATGTGTTGATGACGGTCATGGGTCTCCGTGCTTTGAACTCGCTGGGCGTGTAATACATGTCCACGCTTCCCTCGGTCACGCGTTTGTAAGCCGTGTAAGCTTCGTAAAGTTTGAGGTAATCGTCTTTGGTCACGTCGAGGTTGTAATTCTCGCGCGGGAACACTTCGTTGCGTCCATTCTTCAGATAAACTTTCTTGATCTTGCAGTCGTCGAACTTGCTGGAATCTTTCTCCTGGTTGTTATCGCGCCCGGTCTGAAAAAGCACTACGACGAAATCTGGCATGTCGAACTGTATGTTGTTGAACTGCGTCGTCACGTCGAATTCCATGTGACTTCCCGATGCCATCTTCTGCACGCACTGGTAACCGTGAAAGTGAATCGACACCTGCGGACTTTTCAAGATCTCCGCTTTGTACTTGAGGGCGTAGTTCGTTTCGTATTCCACCACCGGCATTCTCAATTCCATGCTTCGGATGACGCATTTCGCTGCTTCGGGTAAAGTGTTGGCTATCGGCGTGGTGCCGTCCGGACCCAAAGTAGCGTATCGCATCAGTGCGTCGTTGTCGTTGGCCGCTCTTCGAAACGTGATCCTCAGTCCTCCCTTCCACATGATCTCCTTGTAATCCGAGAAGAAACCAGGCAGCAGACGCATGGGAAAGAGCACCGTGTGACTTTTCGTCGATATTTTGGCCCCAGCTTCGAATCCCCCGGCCTGGTAGTACGCTGCGTCCGTTTTGGATAATTTCAACGTTCCCACCGCCGTCGACGTGATGCCTGGATAATCTATTCTGTCGATGACGGTGTTGTGTTTCCTCACCTCCACCTGCGAGAACAGGTGAGGCACGAAGTTGTCCACGAGTATCAAGTTTGCTGCTGCGGGAAACGCGTCTCCGCTTTCCTTCTTCACCACGTCGAATTGAAGGTAGAGGTCCGCTCTGTGAGGATGAATGAACCCGTCGCCTACGTCCACGTCGTATTCGATCTCCCTGTTCGCTTCGTTCAGATTGGCGAACGTGCGACGGTTGGGAGGGAAAGATTGCAATTCGTAACTTTCGATTTGCTCCATTCTCACTATGTATGGTTATTTATTATACGTTGATCTCCACGATGGCCGTCGTAGTGGCACCTGCGAAATCCACCACGTCTCCTTTCTCGTTCGTCACCACCAACTCTATGTCGTCTATGCGGTTGCGGCATACTGGAAAATAGATCGGCGAAGAGGGCGTGTAGATGATCGGTTCCATGAACTCGGAACTTGGTTTGAAAGTGGCTATGATTCCCGTCTGCTTGTGACTTCCTAACAATCCGTCCGAAGATTTCGTGATCATACCTTCCGCCACGTTGCAGTGTACGTTCAGAGTCTCTATGGCCAAGAATTTAGGAATGTTGGTTGCTACGTGCTTGATGCCAGCTTCGAGTTTGGTGTTGTTCTCGAAACCTAAAAGTTCTCCCATGGTGCCCAGGTCCACGGTCTCCGTCGCGGATAGGATTTCCACTCTGTGCGTGACCGAATTTTGAGAAAGGTACGTGCCTTTGGGTAATTGAGCTTGCAAAGTGGAAAGATTGTATTGTCCTGGTGTGACGACGATGTGTTCGCTTCCTACGCTAATTTTGTTGTTGTGCTGGGTGACGTTAGGTATGAGGTACATGCTGTAGAATGCACGCAGAGCCACGGATTTAGGATAGACGATGTCGTCGTGCAGCGTGAGTTTCAAGATTGAAGATTCGCTCGTGAGATGGAACACGCCCATCCTAGTGATGCTGTTTGAGGTTCCACAATGCTTTCTGAAAATCTTCGATCGTAGGGTTATTTATTTTAGAGAGAAACGCGAGCACGGAAAGGCAGAGATGACCGCAGTTCACGTCTCCGAAATCTTGAATGCGTTCGTCGTTGTAGTATATGGAGGTTTTGTTCGTTTTCAGATAATGAATTAAATTTGTAGGTGGAACACCTCCGAAAGAATCGAAAACGAATGCTTTATCATCATTTTTGTGGTAACATATCCAATGCGTGCCTGGATTTTCTTGACCGTCCAAGTTGACTACTCCGCATTCTCTTCTTTTAACGCTTGAAGGTAACGAGTCGGACATGAAAACTCCTCTGAAGTGTTTGATTCGTAACGGTCCGATCAGAGATTCAATGTCTCGGTTGGTGAGTGCTTCTGTTTCTTTTTTTTAAACTTTCTCATCACGCCCTTTCCTCCTTTCTTCTCCATGGCCAGGTTGTGACGTTTCTGTTCTTCCAATTCCGCCTTGTTCTTCTTCGAGTCGATGACGGTTTTCGCGATGGCGGCACTTCCGCCAGCCAAACTTCCAACGGCCCCCAATGCTGCCAGGATGGCCGGGATGCTGAATATGAAACCTCCGATCTTTTGCTGTTTCCGCGAACGCTGCAATCTTTTCAATTGAGGTGTGCTGAGCAGCAATTTCATTCCATGTCCTTTCGACAAGCAAGAACGTTTCTTCTCGCGTTGTTTCTTGGTGAGTAACCCATCGAGGGCACCTAGATTTTTAAGATTGGAGTATGGTATCTGGTACACGACACCCTTGGGCTTCATGTTGATGCTCTATGTGTTATTTTCACGGTATGTTATTTATATATATATTCTGAGATTTTTTTTGTGTAGTTTTTTACGGTATGTTATTTATATATTTTCAAGGCCTCGCAGTCGTTACACAAATTCTATTACGTGCTTCGTTTTCTTGCCAAGAAGTTCCTTTGTCCCCTTGTACACGATTCGAGTTTTGTTCTCGATTAAAATAGATAGCTTCTCGTCGGATAACATGTTAGCGTATCGATCTGGTAAAAATAGACTGTATTGTGCGTTGAGCAACAGGCGTACCTTGGGACCATACTGGGTAGAAACGATTGAACCGGAAGTTATCGTGTAAGGTTTGTCGACTTCCAATTCCTGAATTTTTACATACTCGACTGACAAATTTAGCATTTGTTTTAATGCTTGGAGATCGCTTATTTTTTCAGTTGTCATATCAAGAAAAATTTCAAAGTGTTAGAGAGAAATTTAATTGCTTTTTTTTCACGATGTGTGTTATTTATATATACCGAAGATTATTTTTTTACGATGTGTGTTATTTATATATCAAGTTTTTTTTTTTTTACGGTATGTTATTTATATACCCCACCCCAATTTTTGTTTTGTGTTCATGGCGATGGTGGTACCCAGTGCGACGACCCGTTCACCCAGCGATGCGTCTCTGCTCACGAACCTTTCGAAAGCTGCATGTTCCAATTTTTTGTCTGCTTCGTGACGTGCATCCAGATCCGTCTGCGTGGTGTTGTAAGCGATGTCGTGATCTTTGCATGCGGCGTCCAACGGATTCACACCCTTGTCTCCTCTCTCCAATCTTTTCTCGAGTTTGGTACCCGGCCCGCAGTACTGGTAGCCAGGTAGATGCATCTCGAAAGGTAACTTGTTGATGATGTCGTTCACGAGTCCCTTTCCTTCGGCCACGTTCCAAAATTTCGGAGGCAGCGTGTTGATGATTTTGATCAGGTAACCTATGCCCTTGTCGTCGTTCACGATGAAGTTGGAAAGTTTCGTGCTGATCATGTCCACGATGCCAACCTTCTCGTTGTAGAAATTACGGTTGCCTGCATTCTCTTCGCCGGCTATCACCAACAATCGGTCCACGAGTTTCCTAACGTCGTCCACCCAAACAAATTCTTTGGGTAACGTGTTGTAGCGTTTGACGCCGCTGCCTGTTTTGACCTGGTTCCAAATCGGTTTGATGAGATTCCTGTACTTCTCGCCGCTGCTCGATTTCACCCTATTCTGCGAGGCGTCGTTGTTCTGGTACAAGGCATCCGTCATGATCAGAATTTCCTTGTAACTTTGGTAATCTTCGTCGGTGTAATCTTTCGGCTGCTTTTTGGCGACGAGTTCCCACAGTCCCACCGTACCCGGATACCTGTTCCAACTATCCTTGTCGCCTAAATTGACTTTAATGTCGTTGCCTTCGAAGGTCACCTTCGATTTCCCAATCTTCCACACCACACCACCACCCTCGCTGGTTTCCATGCTGGGATACAATCCGAACACTTCATCCTTGTCGAATTTCCCCGTACTCAGGTAGTCTCGTGCCAAAGGCCCCAACTCGATTTTATCCGAAGACGAGGACGTGCTACCAATAGCTCGACGTCGTGCCGGTGCATCCTTCAGTTCGAACGGCGTCGAAGGAATGCTCGAAATGGGCGTGGGTACGGCGTAACTTTTAGCTGCGAGCGGTACGAGTTCATTAATCAAATTTTTATTTTGTTCCGTGACACTTTTAATTTCTTTACCTAGACTGCTGATGGCATCGATCACGGGTTGATCCTGACGTTTCTTCTCTTCGTAGAATCCGCGATTCTCGGATTTCCAACCTTTGAAGCGTTTCGCGAGGTAATCGCGAAGCTTGAGATTTTCGTCTTCGATTTTTCGTTTCGTCATGACGTTATTTATATACGTCGTTTCTCACAACGTTGCAACGTTTAGAAAGTCGTTGATTTTGTTTCTGTATTTTCCGTCGTTGGGTTTCCTCGTCATGTCGATCGTCGCGAATCCGAAATCGTCACCGTTCCAGCAAGTAGAGCAGCAGCGTTCCGAAAATTGATTGTAGTTCATGTCTCCGCCTACGTAGTCATCGTACGCGTGCTTGAGGTTGGTGTGATCTTGACGAAACAAACATATGAAATTGGCGTTGTCGCGCACTAACTGTTTTGGAATTTTGGAAAACGTTTGAGCTAGGTAAAAACAATCCATTCCTTTGTGACGACCTTGCGTGAAAAAGTTGCGAATTTCATTTTGATTTTCCAGGATGGCGTCGTCGAACACAACGACTGAATTTTCACGACAATCGTCGAGTGGTTTTATTTCCGAGGCGAACGTTGCAATGTCCAGACCATCGTACAGTTTCATCAGTTGCTGGTATTTGGATTGCTCCAAACTTTTCGAGAACACGTACAGGTGCCTGTTCTTCCAATCTAACCAATTCGGTGCGAGGAGAAAATTGTCCACGAGCAGTGTCGTTTTCCCACACCCCGAAGGACCTACGATCAGACAGCGAATGCTGTCGGGAAGTAACTCGCCGTTCTTTTTTTTTCTTGTTTGACTTTCCGGATCCGGTAGACGCTTCACCACGTTCCACGTACTCACAAGATCACTTCGTCCGCGTCGATCCAACTTTTTTCCGGAAGTCCCAACCATTTGACAAACAGTTTGTCACCTTTCCTACGCAATACTTTCTCGATGAGGTACGTGTCGGGGTGTTTCGTTTTAGAGAGTTCCTCTTCGTAAAATCTCCCTTTCAAAATCTCGCCGCCACTATCTTTTATTATATACGTGTGTCGGTTTCCAGGTAGAACTCGAACCACCGTAAAGAGTTCCGTGCTCCAATTTTTTGTGAATCCCTTCTCGAAGGTGCGTTTGAATTTGCTGATCCTCACCCGGTCTCCAATTTTGTATTTAGCTTTTTTTGTCGTGGGTGTGTACTTTGGACAGTAAACTGTAGAAATTAAACGCTGCTCGTCGGACTTGGTAACGTCGGCTGGCTTCATGCCTATCGTTCTGTGCACCGTATCATTATAGGTGTCGACGAGTTCCGGCAGGATGTCGACCCATTTGTAATTTCCCCGAAGCGTGAATCGTTTCCACATGTGTGTTTTCAAGGTTCGATTGAATCTTTCCACGATGCTGGCTTTGATGTGACTGAAGCTCGAATAATGTCGAATCTTGTGTTTTTGAATAAATTTTTGGAATACGGCGTTGTAAAATTCTTTACCGTTGTCCGTTTGCAGAAACCGTGGTCGTCTGCCGCCGCTTTCGCGAAAAATTAATTTGAATGCTTCCGTGACGCACGTTCCCGTTTTCGCCTTCAAAGGTAGAGCCCATGCGAATTTCGAAAACGTGTCTATGACGGTGAGGAGGTACTTGTTGCCCTTGTTCAATTTATGCACGTTTTTCAAATTGCCGCTACTCATCTCCACGAGGTCACTTTGCCAGAGGTCGTCGATGCCCTTGGTTACCACAGCCAAACGTTCGTAGTTACGGCGTGCAGGTTTATGCAATTCTTCGACGATGGCTTGCCTAGACATTTTCTTAGAGATTACGTTTCAAGAGAAGCACAAGCGTGATGGGATTCAAAGAAGGTGGCACTTCGCTCGTGTTTTGAATGATCAGCTTATCGCCGGCACTCACGTCGAAAACGGTGAGATCTTCGTCTTCGTGTATTTCATATATGTTGCGCGTTTCGTTCCAACGTGCCAGAGGAATGTTTCCTGCTTTCTGGACACCACGATTCGATATCAAAGTCATGGTGGGAACGCTAGCTTTTCTGCCGTGAGACCAGTACGAAAATTCGTTTATCTGAATCGTGCCATCGAGGAGAAACTTGTAGTACGGATGATAAGGATGCAACATGTACAGTTTGTTACCTTCGACGAACGTGGAGATTCTTTGTTGATTGGGTACGCTGTTGATTTCGATGGCTTGCAGAGAATGCAGTTTAGCGAATTTAGTGTCGACGCTAACGAGGTTACTGTGAACTTGTCCGAGTTTATTTTCGATGGGCAGCAAATGCTCGACTATGGTATCCGTTACGGCAGAAAACGACGGTTTGATTTTCACTTCCACGTTCAACTGCTTGTAGTTTTCGTTGAGTTCTTGCAACTTGGCACCGAAAGAGGCCTGCGTCGATTCCTGCGTGGATTCCAGCACTCCAACTTGATCTCTGATGTTGACGACGATGCTCTGAAGGTTCTCGACTTGATTCAATTTCGAGCTCTTCTCGGTAAGATCGTTCACGATGCTTCGCATCTCTGTAAACTGCGTGTGAAGGTCAGCGACGCTCTGCGAAGTGGGCAGCGTCGACACCAGCGAACTAATTTCGTCTCGAATCTGTTCCACGTTCGCCGTTTCCGTTTCTAGTCGTTTCAGCATTCGAGATATGTTTCTTTTCAAAACGTGCAATTCTTTGGAGGTGGGGAGATTGGCCACTTTACTCTCGAGATCGCTCAATGAACTTTTAATGTCGCCCGAATCGGATAGTGCCGTCACCACCGTTTTCAATTTTTCCAAATCTTCGCTCGAAGGCACGCTCGTCCGTAACGATTCCAAGTCACCCTGTATGTTGTCGAGTACGTGATGAAAATGAGCGAGATTCGTTTCGACGTTCAAATTTTCTAAATATTCGATCTTCTGCTGAACCGTGCTCAACGTGTCTTGAATGCTCGTCAACGCTCTCGCTTCAGCGTGAATATTTTTAATTTCTTCGTTGATCAATTCCAAGGACGCCTGAAGCGTAGCGATGGTGGTTTGAATGTGTTCGAAATCTCGATAGGCCTCCAATTGAATTTTTATGTTCGCGACGCTTTTACCAATGACCTGCAGTTCGTCCGACGATGGTAGGTTCGTCATGGTATCTTCCAAAGTCTGCAACTTGGATTTAATTTCTTCCAACGTACTGGTGAATTCTTCTTGTAATTTGGAAACAACGACATGCAAGCGTTTTACATCAATATCGTTCACGACGGTTTGAAGTTCAGAGAAATTCTTTTCTATTGCGGAAGTTCGTTCTTCGATTTCGAGTTTCAATTTTTCCAAATCTTCATTTTTCGATTGAAATTGCTGTAATTTGGCCAAATCATTTTGAAGCGAATCCACGCTCAACTGTATATTTTGAACGTTGTCGTAAGAAGGTACGTCGACATAATTTTTTATGAGCGTTTTCAGTTCGGAATCGATTTTCAGAATGGGGTCGAGACATTGCGTTTGGAGCGTAGCGATTTCCGACTCTAAACTTTTGTTTAAGGTCTCCTGCAAAGCGATCAAATCGGCCCTCAACTTCTTAACTCGAATGTCCAACATGAGAATCTCTTCTGCGTGGTCTACACGCTTGGTGTTGCCGAAAATGTCGTTAGGCATTTTTGGTTAACGGTTATTTATAATAGGATAGACGATTCGTAATTCTACGAAGAGAGGAATAAGTTTGTCGTAATCTCCGAGGAGTTCCACGTACAGGTAATCTCCTGCGGAAACATCGTACGTAATGTTAGAAAGCATCTTGTCGTGCTTAATTCGAAAAATGTTCTTGCCGGTAGAAATTTTGATTTCGCCTGCGTTTTCCGGATTCACGGTGATTTGAAGTTTCCCGTCGATCGGAATTTCGTAGAAATCTAAATTGTTATTAAAAACATAAAACATCTTGCCCACATCGTCATTCAGTTTCGTCCAAATGCTGTTGAGGTGAATGATCAACAGACCGTTGAGTTTAGGTAACACGGAAGGTAAGACTTCATGATCTGGTATGGTTTCCATAATGATCTGTTTTTTGAAACCGAACAAATTCATAGGCATGCTGGTTATTTATTCTCACAACGTTGCAACGTTTAGAAAGTCGTTGATTTTGTTTCTGTATTTTCCGTCGTTGGGTTTCCTCGTCACGTCGATCGTCGCGAATCCGAAATCGTCACTGTTCCAGCAAGAAGAGCAACGTTTTGAAAATTGATTGATCAACAGGCCGTTGAGTTTAGATAACATGGAAGGTAGAAATTCATGATCTGCCTTGCGGTGTACAGTCTCCATTGTTTGCTTTCGGAAACCAAAGAGATTCATTGTCCTTGCTAGTTCTTTATTGTGTATGTGATAATTTGAGACGGTCAAAGTTTTTTTTATTTTAGTTATAGTTATTTAAGTTCATTTTTTTTCAATTGCATTGCCTACAATTTTTACTATTTTCTAAACGATAGTGTCCCCAAGGCAACGTGTGGATTCCACAAGACAAAATACATCTTTTATCGTCGTGCGGATCTAATGCTACCTTCCTAACTTCGTTTGTTGTGATGATATGGTTGACGCTCTGGATTCTTTGTTCTTCTCTTAGAACCGACGACCTGGTCTTGAGGCAATCCATGTAATCGTGGAAGGTGAGTTTGTTCTCCACCGTATTTTTGCCCACACCTTTTGCTTTCTTCGTGACGCTACTCTCTGTTTTTATGGCATACATCTTCGAACGCAAACCCGCGAACTCGACAATAATATCACCTTTACATTCATCTTTCAGTTTACCTAGGACTTTTTTGTTGAGGGACGGAATTCCAAATCTGTTGGGTTGAGGGTATGCAGAAGTATCGAAATACTCAAGCATGGAAGGATTTTTTATGTCTTCGTATAGGTTAGGTGTTTGTATGCTGTAAATGAAGCTGTCGGTGTCCGTGTACAAAAGTGATATTTTATCATTGTAGAAGGGTTTCATCACGTCATAATGAAATTCGAACATGTAAAGTTTCGACAAGTCGAGAACCGTTGCGCCAACGTAAATTGGTTTTCTGAATTTCATCAATTTTATATGTAGATTGAAAAGTGCCAAATTCTCGTTGTAAATTTTTCTCGACTTGAATCTAGGATCGGCTATCCACTTCCGACATTTATTCTTATCGGAAATTAATTTCACGTCTACGTGCTTTCTAACATTCTCCATGGTCTTTCCGTACACCGCATTGTTCATTAATTTAAAGAAGTCCTTGTCTAAATCGGAAGTGGCAGCTGTTCTATGTTGTGTGTTAATTTCTATGTAAGGTCTTAACCACGTGGAATGTTTAAACTTTAGTATTCGTCTAACATTCACTATCTGAACACCCTTCGCAATCAAAAACCGGAGATTCTTGTAGTGGACAACGTATCTCTGTTTAGGGTTCAATGTTAACAAAAGCTTGTCTTGAACCGAGTCGGGTGGACATTTGATTTCGGGGGTCGGAGGCAAATCCGAAAACGTGTCGTGCAGGTGGTCGGAGAATTGGAGATCTACCTCTGCGAAGAAACCACACTCGCTATCGTCGAAATGAATAATATCTATCGAAGTGGGATCTAACCATTCGAATCCCCCGTAAGGAAGTTTCTGAACCATGGCATGTCCGTAGAGATTATTAACGTCGGCGTAGAAGATGTAATTCGATGCTCGATTTGAATCGTAATCTTCTTTCATGTGTACGTTATTAGCTTTTGCATGTCTCTGTACGCATTGCACCATTCCACCTCGTATCCCTCTTTCGATGAATAGCAACATGTCAACGTCCGATATCAGTTCCAGCTTGACCTTTGTCTGGAATAACATTGCCGACCACGCTAATCCCGGTAGACTGTAGAAATACGCTGGATCTAATTTGTAAATATTCGTTGCCGTTTTCCTGAACGCTTGAAAAACATCCGCGAGTATCGTCACGTCTAATTTTAAGTATGCGTCGTGGTAGTCTCCGAGTGTCCTACATTCTAATTTCTCCCACATGAGTTGCGCGTGTTGGTATTCTTCGTCCGTGATTCCTTTCTCTCTGAGTCTGCTGTAAAATTCTCTTGGAAGTGGAAGAGCGTCGTCGTTAAATTTAGAACCATCACTAACATATTCGTAAGGATAAACCCCTTTACGTCTAACGAGTTCTATGTCTACGTTGGGAAAACTAGCTCTAGTTATTTTAAATTGATCGTCGGTGAGTTTGTTCGCTAAAGCATCCAGACTTGCAGAGAGAAATCTATACGAATCCAGGAAGCGCATCTCGATTGTATTTTTCGTTCCCGGAATCGACACTTGCTTGCTGAGACTAATGTAACGTTCTTCATTCTCGGCCAAGACACCTATACGTTTCGGATCGTAGCCAAGATGTCTCACCAGGTGGTGAAAATCATATCCGCTTCCGTTGTGAAAGAATATGGGGATGAATTTAGGTTTCTGGATTTTAAGATTGCACGTGTTGCAAATTCCACCTATGTAGTTTCCGCTGAAATGATCGTGGTGGAATATTTTTTTGTTCTCATCAGTGAAACTTTGATCACATACCGGACACACCTCAGTGGAATTGTAATTTTGAAGTTCATTTTCAGTTAAAGGTGCCATCGGTTTTGATGTAAGCAGTACGCTACCAATTACCTCAACCTCCTCCACCATTTTTTCCAGGAAGTGTTCGATTACATTTGGCCCGCGATATATATATGCTTCATTTATTTTATCACGTCGCACAACAACATAGCCGAAACTATTAGGTTGATGAAGCTGGTACGGCGTTGTGGAGGAAATTTCGGGATCCGGTTCGCAGTAGGAGAGTGGTTTGAGGAACGCCTCGAAATCTGCGACGATGATTGCGGGATGTTCCAACAATGCCTTGTGCATTTTGAATTCTTCGACTTCGTTCGTTTCGGGCATCAACATTCTAGCCGGTCTGTTGTCGCCGCAGTAAATTTTATGTTCGGCAAGTTTCTCGATAGTAATTTGACGTCCGGTGTATTTTCGATAATCGAGTTGTTTTTGATCGTCGAACGTGGTTAGGCATCTCGGGCAAACTTCGATGTTGTTTGCATGCTTGGTTGATTGACTTCTGACCAAACGTGATAGTGAACGAATTAGCGTATAGTGATGAACATCCTCGTTGGAAATTAGAAGGAGATTTATTACACAGGCATCGTCATCGTCGATATCGCTTATCCTGACAGGGTGCACGAGATATTTATCTGACGTGAAGGAATACACATTAATAGCGATGCGTTTTCCTGTACGATTTTCGAACTTTGTTATATCCGACAATGTCACCGGGTATTCAATGTCAGACATTACACTTTGAAAGTCGGTCTCGTATTGTTTGTAATGTCCAACCCACTGTGGATTATTTTTGCAATGAACAGGATGCAGTGCAGCCAACACACACCAGAGAAAACACTTGTTATCGCTGTTCTGTATATTTAGCACAGCCCTCTTGTGTTGAATGTTCGGTGGAAGAGGAACGTAGCTGGAAGCTCGAAGAGGCGAGAATCGGTTCACGTAAACAGTTAACGTGTGAGGACTTCCACATAGAGACCATCCCGACCCTTTAGCCTCGAAATCGTCATGTTTCTTAACCAGCTCGTTGGAAACTTTATAATAGAAGTTGTCCAAATTTTCGACGTCCGCCAAATAAAGAGTCTGGTTTTTTGTACGATGATAAAAAATACTCGTTGTGCCATCAACTTTCTTGTATTCAGAAAACAGAACAACGTATACTTTTATAGAGTTGTTTTCAAGTTTATCTTTTAAAATATTTAGTACAGATGTTTTCGTTTCATCCAAGAAACTAAGGATGTCACGACCTGGTTCTGACTTAATTGAAAAATCCTGGAGTTGGTCGTTAAATGCAGATCTAATTGGTTTGCGTTCATTAGATAATTTAATTTGCTTGGAAGTGGAAGCTTCCGTTTCTGAATTATCGATTTTCCTTTTCGATGTTCCTTGTTCGGTCGATGGTTTGCAAATTTTGAGATGTTTACTTAAATTTGTAATGCTGATTATTTTTCCGCATCGAGCACATGGCTTAGAAGGTAACGAACGATTAATTCTCGAACCTGTTTCGCTACATCTTGCCCTGTGTACCGATAAATTGTTCCTTGAGATTAGCTTCCCACAAGTAACACATTCAGTTTTATCATTTTTACGATTGAAACTGGTGGTGGATGCCATTGCTTTCTCCAAAATCACAGAAATCAAAAAGTCTAGTATATAGCGACACAATTTTCAGGTATGTTATTTTATATAGAATTTCTTGGAGTGATTACAAAACTCAAAAATTCAATCTACTGTAAATAGAATTTCAGGTATGTTATTTATATAGAATTTCTTGTGTGCGAATACAAAAACTCAAGAATTCAATCTACTGTAAATACAATTTTCAGGTATGTTATTTTATATAGAATTTCTTGGGGTAATTACAAAACTCAAAAAATAAATCTGCTGTGAATATAATTTTCAGGTATGTTATTTTATATAGAATTTTCACGGGGCGTACAATATTGTCAACGGTATCATATTAGAGCACGTTGCTTGTCGCCTAAACACTACAGCTCACAGGTCGGTAAAATCTGACATGAAAGCAGATAATGCGTTTATGCCTTATTTATATATAATTTTCACGGGGGCGTTCAATATTGTCAACGGTATCATATTAGAGCACGTCGCTTGTCGCCTAAACACTACAGCTCACAGGTCGGGAAAATCTGACATGAAAGCAGATAATACGTTTATGCCTTATTTATATATAATTTTCTCGGGGCGTTCAATATTGTCAACGGTATAATATTTGAGCGAGCCGCTTGTCGCCTAAACACTACAGCTCACAGGTCGGGAAAATCTGACATGAAAGCAGATAATACGCTTATGCCTTATTTATATATAATTTTCACGGGGGCGTTCAATATTGTTAAGAGCGTTAGTTTTTGTAGAGCTCTCTTTTTCCATCTTTCCTCTATACAGTGAAGACACAATTAGCTAACCTAGCATACAACATACCTTCCTAATTAATATGGATATTGTCACACACTCCTCTTATTTTATACTGTTGTAAATAGAAAAGATTATGTACGGTAAATGTTTTGTACATTATAGGAAAAAAATGCAAAATATCCTCCAATTTTAATTCGAATCGAGTCGAATTTTTACATATTTCCACGCCGCCACATATTGTCCTATTTGCTTCTTTTACTTGCCTTGCTTAATTAACTCTCGCTAATTAGCATTTTTTTGGAAGAAGTCAACTAGAACAACATATGGCGGTATGAGAAATATGTAAATTAAAGAACATTTTAGCAATATATGGGCCCTAGCAATTAGCTTTATCGACTAAGAGTACTCTTTCAAACGTCTTTTGCTGATCGTATTACTAAACGAGGACGTTTAAAATTTTTGGGTGTTGAAAAAGTTTGACCCTACTTTTTATTTCTATTGTTTGCTAATAGATGGCGCTAATAGTACCCCCTCCCCTCCCCTCTCCCCTCTTCTCCTCTGCTGTATGGCAAATAGCACAAACATAGAAATCAAGATTTTGGAGAGCAAAACATAAAATTTGCATGCATCTGATGTCGAACCAGGAACTTTTATCTTTCGGGGAGTCAACATTATTTCTTACTCAGTCGTCATATAACATGAACGCACGCAAAGATTCACATGTGCTTTTATTATTTTGTGTTCGGTAAGTACAAGTATATTCTTACATAAATTATTGTTTAATTTAATAAATTGTAAAACTCGGAGCCTGCTATACTAAAACTCCTTCTGCCTATTGAAAGCGAATGTTGCGTGCATGCGGAAATAGCACAGAAAAAAAAACCGGATGGAAGCAATTTAAAATCAGTAGAGCAAGGTCAGTATTACGAGAACGTAAAAACACGTGTTTTCATTCAACTTCGAAAAATAAGAATAAATATATGCATACAGAACACATATGCTTTCTTTTCACAGTTGTAAAAACATATAAATTGTACATGAAGTAAGTTACGGGAAGGCTCTCTCTTTTATGTCTGTGTATATGTTGTACAATTAGGTACAAGTTGTTGTACAATTAGCTCCTTGCTTTAGGCTAGGTTAGGTTAGGGTGGGTTAGGTTAGGTTAGGTTAGGTTAGGTTAGAGTAGGTTAGGTTAGGTTAGGTTAGGTTAGGTTTGAGTAGGTTAGGTTAGGTTAGGTTAAAGTAGGTTAGGTTAGGTTAGGTTAGGTTAGAGTAGGTTAGGTTAGGTTAGGTTAGAGTAGGTTAGGTTAGGTTAGGTTAGGTTAGGTTAGAGTAGGTTAGGTTAGGTTAGGTTAGGTTAGGTTTGAGTAGGTTAGGTTAGGTTAGGTTAGGTTAGGTTAGGTTAGGTTAGAGTAGGTTAGGTTAGGTTAGGTTAGGTTAGGTTTGAGTAGGTTAGGTTAGGTTAGGTTAGAGTAGGTTAGGTTAGGTTAGGTTAGGTTAGGTTAGGTTAGGTTAGGTTAGGTTAGGTTTGAGTAGGTTAGGTTAGGTTAGGTTAGAGTAGGTTAGGTTAGGTTAGGTTAGGTTAGGTTTGAGTAGGTTAGGTTAGGTTAGGTTAGGTTAGGTTAGAGTAGGTTAGGTTAGGTTAGGTTAGGTTAGGTTTGAGTAGGTTAGGTTAGGTTAGGTTAGAGTAGGTTAGGTTAGGTTAGGTTAGAGTAGGTTAGGTTAGGTTAGGTTAGGTTAGGTTAGGTTAGGTTAGCCAGTGAAAGATCATATAGTAGAATTTTTGTAGAGTGGGTGTTTGCGAGTTCCACGATGCCTTGCCCGAGGATACCCTATGCAGCGTCATCCTGATTGCAGAGAAGTCCTTCGCCTACGACGTGAAGAACGAGAGGGTCACAGAGCAGTTTTAAATTCATAAAAAATTGCCACATACTAAAAATCAACATCCAACACATTTTAGGTTATATAAAATTTGTGAAAACCTTATAATACTGAAATATTAAAACAAACGGAGTCCCCCTTGTAGGTTAGTTCGGTGCGTAAATAAAAAAAATGATAGGTTAAGTTATATCACTTAGGATCGTAAGAAAATTAAAAAATCGTAAAAAAAAAGATAGGTTAAGTTGTATCACGTAAGATCGTGATATACCTACCAAGTATAAATGGAAAAAATGAGTATAGTGAAAATTTGTACTAAAACATCGCTAAACGCTATAACATCGACAAAAAATTGTCAAAATATGTCAAAAACTTATATTCGATTGATGAAAAAAATACCAACAAAATATGATCCTCAAATAATAACGTTCAAACAGTACCTAAATAAAAAAAATGATAGGTTAAGTTATATCACTTAGGATCGTAAAAAAATTAAATAATCGTAAAAAAGGATAGGTTAAGTTGTATCACGTAACATCATGATATACCTACCAAGTACGAGTGGGGGAAAAATGAGTATAGTGAAAATTTGTACTAAAACATCGCTAAACGCTAAAACATCGACAAAAAATTGTCAAAGTATGTCAAAAAGTGATATTCAATTGGTAAAAAAAGACCATACCTACTAAGTACTATTTTGAAACAACTAATATACACTACTCTCCAATCTCTTGTTTTGTACGGTTTTTCCACGTGTCTTGACATCCAATGTATCCCTGCAAAGTTTGGTGAAGATCTGAGTATGTAGTTTTTGACCTTATCTGGAACCTCCTATCTGAAAATTTGAAAATTCTTAAAAAATTCGTCCAAAATCTTGATGTCTCCAATCTCTTGTTTTGTACGTTTTTTCCACGTGTCTTGACATCCAATGTATCCCTGCAAAGTTTGGTGAAGATCTGAGTTCGTCGTTTTTGACCTTATCTGGAACATCCTTTCTGAAAATTTGAAAATTGTTAAAAAATTCGTCCAAAATCTTGATGTCTCCTATCTCTTGTTTTGTACGTTTTTTCCACGTGTCTTGACATCCAATGTATCCCTGCAAAGTTTGGTGAAGATCTGAGTATGTAGTTTTTGACCTTATCTGGAACCTCCCATCTGAAAATTTGAAAAATCTTTAAAAATTCGACCAAAATCTTGATGTCTCCAATCTCTTGTTTTGTACGATTTTTCCACGTGTCTTGATACATAATGTATCCATGCAAAGTTTGGTGAAGATCTGAGTATGTAGTTTTTGACCTTATCTGGAACCTCCCATCTGAAAATTCGAAAATTCCTAAAAAATCCGTGCAAAATCTTGATGACCCCAATCTCTTGTTTTGTACGTTTTTTCCACGTGTCTTGACATTCAATGTATCCCTGCAAAGTTTGGTGAAGATCTGAGTATGTCGTTTTTGACCTTATCTGGAACCTCCCATCTGAAAATTTGAAAATTCTTAAAAAATTTGTCGAAAATCTTGATGTCTCCAATCTCTTGTTTTGTACGTTTTTTCCACGTGTCTTGACATCCAATGTATCCCTGCAAAGTTTGGTGAAGATCTGAGTATGTAGTTTTTGACCTTATATGGAACCTCCTTTCTGAAAATTTGAAAATTCTTAAAAAATTCGTCCAAAATCTTGATGACCCCAATCTCTTGTTTTGTACGTTTTTTCCACGTGTCTTGACATCCAATGTATCCCTGCAAAGTTTGGTGAAGATCTGAGTATGTAGTTTTTGACCTTATACGGAACCTCCTTTCTGAAAATTTGAAAATTCTTAAAAAATTCGTCCAAAATCTTGATGTCTCCAATTTCTTGTTTTGTACGTTTTTTCCACGTGTCTTGACATCCAATGTATCCATGCAAAGTTTGGTGAAGATCTGAGTATGTAGTTTTTGACCTTATATGGAACCTCCCATCTGAAAATTTGAAAATTCTTAAAAAATTCGTCGAAAATCTTGATGTCTCCGATCTCTTGTTTTGTACGTTTTTTCCACGTGTCTTGACATGCAAAGTATTCCTGCAAAGTTTGGTGAAGATCTGAGTATGTAGTTTTTGACCTCATCTGGAACCTCCTATCTGAAAATTTGAAAATTCTTAAAAAATTCGTCCAAAATCTTGATGTCTCCAATCTCTTGTTTTGTACGTTTTTTCCACGTGTCTTGACATCCAATGTATCCCTGCAATGTTTGGTGAAGATCTGAGTATGTAGTTTTTGACCTTATCTGGAACCTCCCATCTGAAAATTTGAAAATTCCTAAAAAATCCGTCCAAAATCTTGATGACCCCAATCTCTTGTTTTGTACGTTTTTTCCACGTGTCTTGACATCCAATGTATCCCTGCAAAGTTTGGTGAAGATCTGAGTTTGTAGTTTTTGACCTTATCTGGAACCTCCTATCTGAAAATTGAAAATTCTTAAAAAATTCGTCCAAAATCTTGATGTCTCCAATCTCTTGTTTTGTACGTTTTTTCCACGTGTCTTGATATCCAATGTATCCCTGCAAAGTTTGGTGAAGAACTGAGTATGTCGTTTTTGACCTTATCTGGAACATCCTTTCTGAAAATTTGAAAATTGTTAAAAAATTCGTCCAAAATCTTGATGTCTCCTATCTCTTGTTTTGTACGTTTTTTCCACGTGTCTTGACATCCAATGTATCCCTGCAAAGTTTGGTGAAGATCTGAGTATGTAGTTTTTGACCTTATCTGGAACCTCCCATCTGAAAATTTGAAAATTCTTAAAAATTCGACCAAAATCTTGATGTCTCCAATCTCTTGTTTTGTACGTTTTTTCCACGTGTCTTGACACATAATGTATCCATGCAAAGTTTGGTGAAGATCTGAGTATGTAGTTATTGACCTTATCTGGAACCTCCTATCTGAAAATTTGAAAATTCTTAAAAAATTCGTCCAAAATCTTGATGTCTCCAATCTCTTGTTTTGTACGTTTTTTCCACGTGTGTTGACATCCAATGTATCCCTGCAATGTTTGGTGAAGATCTGAGTATGTAGTTTTTGACCTTATATGGAACCTCCTATCTGAAAATTTGAAAATTCTTAAAAAATTCGTCCAAAATCTTGATGTCTCCAATCTCTTGTTTTGTACGTTCTTTCCACGTGTCTTGACATCCAATGTATCCCTGCAATGTTTGGTGAAGATCTGAGTATGTAGTTTTTGACCTTATATGGAACCTCCTATCTGAAAATTTGAAAATTCTTAAAAAAATTTAACAAAATCTTGATGTCCCCAATCCTATGTTTTGTATGTTTTTTCCACGTGTCTTGACATACAATGGATCCCTGCAGAGTTTGGTGAAGATCTGAGTATGTAGTTTTTGACCTTATCTGGAACCTCCCATCTGAAAATTTGAAAATTCCTAAAAAATCCGTCCAAAATCTTGTTGACCCCAATCTCTTGTTTTGTACGTTTTTTCCACGTGTCTTGACATCCAATGTATCCCTGCAAAGTTTGGTGAAGATCTGAGTATGTAGTTTTTGACCTTATCTGGAACCGCATTTCTGAAAATTTGAAAATTCTTTAAAAAATCGTCCAAAATCTTGATGTCTCCAATCTCTTGTTTTGTACGTTTTTTTAACGTGTCTTGACATCCAATGTATCCCTGCAAAGTTTGGTGAAGACCTGAGTATGTAGTTTTTGACCTTATCTGGAACCTCCTATCTGAAAATTTGAAAATTCTTAAAAAATTCGTCCAAAATCTTGATGTCTCCAATCTCTTGTTTTGTACGTTTTTTCCACGTGTCTTGATATCCAATGTATCCCTGCAAAGTTTGGTGAAGATCTGAGTATGTCGTTTTTGACCTTATCTGGAACCTCCGATCTGAAAATTTGAAAATTCTTAAAAAATTCGTCAAAAATCTTGATGTCTCCGATCTCTTGTTTTGTACGTTTTTTCCACGTGTCTTGACATGCAAAGTATTCCTGCAAAGTTTGGTGAAGATCTGAGTATGTAGTTTTTGACATCATCTGGAACCTCCTATCTGAAAATTTGAAAATTGTTAAAAAATTCGTCCAAAATCTTGATGTCTCCAATCTCTTGTTTTGTACGTTTTTTCCACGTGTCTTGACATCCAATGTATCCCTGCAATGTTTGGTGAAGATCTGAGTATGTAGTTTTTGACCTTATCTGGAACCTCCCATCTGAAAATTTGAAAATTCCTAAAAAATCCGTCCAAAATCTTGATGACCCCAATCTCTTGTTTTGTAAGTTTTTTCCACGTGTCTTGACATCCAATGTATCCCTGCAAAGTTTGGTGAAGATCTGAGTATGTAGTTTTTGACCTTATCTGGAACCTCCTATCTGAAAATTTGAAAATTCTTAAAAAAATTCGTCCAAAATCTTGATGTCTCCAATCTCTTGTTTTGTACGTTTTTTCCACGTGTCTTGATATCCAATGTATCCCTGCAAAGTTTGGTGAAGATCTGAGTATGTCGTTTTTGACCTTATCTGGAACATCCTTTCTGAAAATTTGAAAATTGTTAAAAAATTCGTCCAAAATCTTGATGTCTCCTATCTCTTGTTTTGTACGTTTTTTCCACGTGTCTTGACATCCAATGTATACCTGCAAAGTTTGGTGAAGATCTGAGTATGTAGTGTTTGACCTTATCTGGAACCTCCCATCTGAAATTTTAAAATTCTTAAAAAATTCGACCAAAATCTTGATGTCTCCAATCTCTTGTTTTGTACGTTTTTTCCACGTGTCTTGACACATAATGTATCCATGCAAAGTTTGGTGAAGATCTGAGTATGTAGTTTTTGACCTTATATGGAACCTCCTATCTGAAAATTTGAAAATTCTTAAAAAATTTGACCAAAATCTTGATGTCCCCAATCCTATGTTTTGTATGTTTTTTCCACGTGTCTTGACATCCAATGTATCCCTGCAGAGTTTGGTGAAGATCTGAGTATGTAGTTTTTGACCTTATCTGGAACCTCCTATCTGAAAATTTGAAAATTCTTAAAAAATTCGTCGAAAATCTTGATGTCTCCAATCTCTTGTTTTGTACGTTTTTTCCACGTGTCTTGACATGCAAAGTATCCCTGCAACGTTTGGTGAAGATCTGAGTATGTAGTTTTTGACCTTATCTGGAACCTCCCATCTGAAAATTTGAAAATTCTTAAAAAATTCGTCCAAAATCTTGATGTCTCCAATCTCTTGTTTTGTACGTTCTTTCCACGTGTCTTGACATCCAATGTATCCCTGCAATGTTTGGTGAAGATCTGAGTATGTCGTTTTTGACCTTATCTGGAACATCCTTTCTGAAAATTTGAAAATTGTTAAAAAATTCGTCCAAAATCTTGATGTCTCCTATCTCTTGTTTTGTACGTTTTTTCCACGTGTCTTCACATCCAATGTATACCTGCAAAGTTTGGTGAAGATCTGAGTATGTAGTTTTTGACCTTATATGGAACCTCCCATCTGAAATTTTAAAATTCTTAAAAAATTCGACCAAAATCTTGATGTCTCCAATCTCTTGTTTTGTACGTTTTTTCCACGTGTCTTGACACATAATGTATCCATGCAAAGTTTGGTGAAGATCTGAGTATGTAGCTTTTGACCTTATATGGAACCTCCTATCTGAAAATTTGAAAATTCTTAAAAAATTTGACCAAAATCTTGATGTCCCCAATCCTATGTTTTGTATGTTTTTTCCACGTGTCTTGACATCCAATGTATCCCTGCAGAGTTTGGTGAAGATCTGAGTATGTAGTTTTTGACCTTATCTGGAACCTCCCATCTGAAAATTTGAAAATTCTTAAAAAATTCGTCGAAAATCTTGATGTCTCCAATCTCTTGTTTTGTACGTTTTTTCCACGTGTCTTGACATGCAAAGTATCCCTGCAACGTTTGGTGAAGATCTGAGTATGTAGTTTTTGACCTTATCTGGAACCTCCTATCTGAAAATTTGAAAATTCTTAAAAAATTCGTCCAAAATCTTGATGTCTCCAATCTCTTGTTTTGTACGTTCTTTCCACGTGTCTTGACATCCAATGTATCCCTGCAATGTTTGGTGAAGATCTGAGTATGTAGTTTTTGACCTTATATGGAACCTCCTATCTGAAAATTTGAAAATTCTTAAAAAAATTTAACAAAATCTTGATGTCCCCAATCCTATGTTTTGTATGTTTTTTCCACGTGTCTTGACATACAATGTATCCCTGCAGAGTTTGGTGAAGATCTGAGTATGTAGTTTTTGACCTTATCTGGAACCTCCCATCTGAAAATTTGAAAATTCCTAAAAAATCCGTCCAAAATCTTGTTGACCCCAATCTCTTGTTTTGTACGTTTTTTCCACGTGTCTTGACATCCAATGTATCCCTGCAAAGTTTGGTGAAGATCTGAGTATGTAGTTTTTGACCTTATCTGGAACCGCATTTCTGAAAATTTGAAAATTCTTTAAAAAATCGTCCAAAATCTTGATGTCTCCAATCTCTTGTTTTGTACGGTTTTTCCACGTGTCTTGACATCCAATGTATCCCTGCAAAGTTTGGTGAAGATCTGAGTATGTAGTTTTCGACCTTATCTGGAACCTCCTATCTGAAAATTTGAAAATTCTTCAAAAATTCGTCCAAAATCTTGATGTCTCCAATCACTTGTTTTGTACGTTTTTTCCACGTGTCTTGATATCCAATGTATCCCTGCAAAGTTTGGTGAAGATCTGAGTATGTCGTTTTTGACCTTATCTGGAACATCCTTTCTGAAAATTTGAAAATTCTTAAAAAATTCGTCCAAAATCTTGATGTCTCCTATCTCTTGTTTTGTACGTTTTTTCCACGTGTCTTGACATCCAATGTATCCCTGCAAAGTTTGGTGAAGATCTGAGTATGTAGTTTTTGACCTTATCTGGAACCTCCCATCTGAAAATTTGAAAATTCTTAAAAAATTCGACCAAAATCTTGATGTCTCCAATCTCTTGTTTTGTACGTTTTTTCCACGTGTCTTGACACATAATGTATCCATGCAAAGTTTGGTGAAGATCTGAGTATGTAGTTTTTGACCTTATATGGAACCTCCTATCTGAAAATTTGAGAATTCTTAAAAAATTCGTCCAAAATCTTGGTCTCCAATCTCTTGTTTTGTACGTTTTTTCCGCGTGTCTTGACATCCAATGTATCCCTGCAAAGTTTGGTGAAGATCTGAGTATGTAGTTTTTGACCTTATCTGGAACCTCCCATCTGAAAATTCGAAAATTCCTAAAAAATCCGTGCAAAATCTTGATGACCCCAATCTCTTGTTTTGTACGTTTTTTCCACGTGTCTTGACATTCAATGTATCCCTGCAAAGTTTGGTGAAGATCTGAGTATGTAGTTTTTTACCTTATACGGAACCTCCTTTCTGAAAATTTGAAAATTCTTAAAAAATTCGTCCAAAATCTTGATGTCTCCAATTTCTTGTTTTGTACGTTTTTTCCACGTGTCTTGTTATCCAATGTATCCACGCAAAGTTTGGTGAAGATCTGAGTATGTCGTTTTTGACCTTATCTGGAACCTCCCATCTGAAAATTTGAAAATTCTTAAAAAATTTGTCGAAAATCTTGATGTCTCCAATCTCTTGTTTTGTACGTTTTTTCCACGTGTCTTGACATCCAATGTATCCCTGCAAAGTTTGGTGAAGATCTGAGTATGTAGTTTTTGACCTTATATGGAACCTCCTTTCTGAAAATTTGAAAATTCTTAAAAAATTCGTCCAAAATCTTGATGACCCCAATCTCTTGTTTTGTACGTTTTTTCCACGTGCCTTGACATCCAATGTATCCCTGCAAAGTTTGGTGAAGATCTGAGTATGTAGTTTTTGACCTTATACGGAACCTCCTTTCTGAAAATTTGAAAATTCTTAAAAAATTCGTCCAAAATCTTGATGTCTCCAATTTCTTGTTTTGTACGTTTTTTCCACGTGTCTTGACATCCAATGTATCCATGCAAAGTTTGGTGAAGATCTGAGTATGTCGTTTTTGACCTTGTCTTTAACCTCCCATCTGAAAATTTGAAAATTCTTAAAAAATTCGTCGAAAATCTTGATGTCTCCGATCTCTTGTTTTGTACGTTTTTTCCACGTGTCTTGACATGCAAAGTATCCTGCAAAGTTTGGTGAAGATCTGAGTATGTAGTTTTTGACCTCATCTGGAACCTCCTATCTGAAAATTTGAAAATTCTTAAAAAATTCGTCCAAAATCTTGATGTCTCCAATCTCTTGTTTTGTACGTTTTTTTCCACGTGTCTTGACATCCAATGTATCCCTGCAATGTTTGGTGAAGATCTGAGTATGTAGTTTTTGACCTTATCTGGAACCTCCCATCTGAAAATTTGAAAATTCCTAAAAAATCCGTCCAAAAACCTTGATGACCCCAATCTCTTGTTTTGTACGTTTTTTCCACGTGTCTTGACATCCAATGTATCCCTGCAAAGTTTGGTGAAGATCTGAGTATGTAGTTTTTGACCTTATCTGGAACCTCCTATCTGAAAATTTGAAAATTCTTAAAAAATTCGTCCAAAATCTTGATGTCTCCAATCTCTTGTTTTGTACGTTTTTTCCACGTGTGTTGATATCCAATGTATCCCTGCAAAGTTTGGTGAAGATCTGAGTATGTCGTTTTTGACCTTATCTGGAACATCCTTTCTGAAAATTTGAAAATTGTTAAAAAATTCGTCCAAAATCTTGATGTCTCCTATCTCTTGTTTTGTACGTTTTTTCCACGTGTCTTGACATCCAATGTATCCCTGCAAAGTTTGGTGAAGATCTGAGTATGTAGTTTTTGACCTTATCTGGAACCTCCCATCTGAAAATTTGAAAATTCTTAAAAAATTCGACCAAAATCTTGATGTCTCCAATCTCTTGTTTTGTACGTTTTTTCCACGTGTCTTGACACATAATGTATCCATGCAAAGTTTGGTGAAGATCTGAGTATGTAGTTTTTGACCTTATATGGAACCTCCTATCTGAAAATTTGAAAATTCTTAAAAAATTTGACCAAAATCTTGATGTCCCCAATCCTATGTTTTGTATGTTTTTTCCACGTGTCTTGACATCCAATGTATCCCTGCAGAGTTTGGTGAAGATCTGAGTATGTAGTTTTTGACCTTATCTGGAACCTCCCATCTGAAAATTTGAAAATTCTTAAAAAATTCGTCGAAAATCTTGATGTCTCCAATCTCTTGTTTTGTACGTTTTTTCCACGTGTCTTGACATGCAAAGTATCCCTGCAACGTTTGGTGAAGATCTGAGTATGTAGTTTTTGACCTTATCTGGAACCTCCTATCTGAAAATTTGAAAATTCTTAAAAAATTCGTCCAAAATCTTGATGTCTCCAATCTCTTGTTTTGTACGTTTTTTCCACGTGTCTTGACATCTAATGTATCCCTGCAATGTTTGGTGAAGATCTGAGTATGTAGTTTTTGACCTTATATGGAACCTCCTATCTGAAAATTTGAAAATTCTTAAAAAAATCGTCCAAAATCTTGATGTCTCCAATCTCTTGTTTTGTACGTTCTTTCCACGTGTCAAGACATCCAATGTATCCCTGCATAGTTTAGTGAAGATCTGAGTATGTAGTTTTTGACCTTATATGGAACCTCCTATCTGAAAATTTGAAAATTCTTAAAAAAATTTAACAAAATCTTGATGTCCCCAATCCTATGTTTTGTATGTTTTTTCCACGTGTCTTGACATACAATGTATCCCTGCAGAGTTTGGTGAAGATCTGAGTATGTAGTTTTTGACCTTATCTCGAACCTCCCATCTGAAAATTTGAAAATTCCTAAAAAATCCGTCCAAAATCTTGTTGACCCCAATCTATTGTTTTGTACGTTTTTTCCACGTGTCTTGACATCCAATGTATCCCTGCAAAGTTTGGTGAAGATCTGAGTATGTAGTTTTTGACCTTATCTGGAACCGCATTTCTGAAAATTTGAAAATTCTTTAAAAAATCGTCCAAAATCTTGATGTCTCCAATCTCTTGTTTTGTACGGTTTTTCCACGTGTCTTGACATCCAATGTATCCCTGCAAAGTTTGGTGAAGATCTGAGTATGTAGTTTTTGACCTTATCTGGAACCTCCTATCTGAAAATTTGAAAATTCTTAAAAAATTCGTCCAAAATCTTGATGTCTCCAATCTCTTGTTTTGTACGTTTTTTCCACGTGTCTTGATATCCAATGTATCCATGCAAAGTTTGGTGAAGATCTGAGTATGTCGTTTTTGACCTTGTCTGGAACCTCCCATCTGAAAATTTGAAAATTCTTAAAAAATTCGTCCAAAATCTTGATGACCCCAATCTCTTGTTTTGTACGTTTTTTCCACGTGCCTTGACATCCAATGTATCCCTGCAAAGTTTGGTGAAGATCTGAGTATGTAGTTTTTGACCTTATACGGAACCTCCTTTCTGAAAATTTGAAAATTCTTAAAAAATTCGTCCAAAATCTTGATGTCTCCAATTTCTTGTTTTGTACGTTTTTTCCACGTGTCTTGACATCCAATGTATCCATGCAAAGTTTGGTGAAGATCTGAGTATGTCGTTTTTGACCTTGTCTGGAACCTCCCATCTGAAAATTTGAAAATTCTTAAAAAATTCGTCGAAAATCTTGATGTCTCCGATCTCTTGTTTTGTACGTTTTTTCCACGTGTCTTGACATGCAAAGTATCCTGCAAAGTTTGGTGAAGATCTGAGTATGTAGTTTTTGACCTCATCTGGAACCTCCTATCTGAAAATTTGAAAATTCTTAAAAAATTCGTCCAAAATCTTGATGTCTCCAATCTCTTGTTTTGTACGTTTTTTCCACGTGTCTTGACATCCAATGTATCCCTGCAATGTTTGGTGAAGATCTGAGTATGTAGTTTTTGACCTTATCTGGAACCTCCCATCTGAAAATTTGAAAATTCCTAAAAAATCCGTCCAAAAACCTTGATGACCCCAATCTCTTGTTTTGTACGTTTTTTCCACGTGTCTTGACATCCAATGTATCCCTGCAAAGTTTGGTGAAGATCTGAGTATGTAGTTTTTTACCTTATCTGGAACCTCCTATCTGAAAATTTGAAAATTCTTAAAAAATTCGTCCAAAATCTTGATGTCTCCAATCTCTTGTTTTGTACGTTTTTTCCACGTGTCTTGATATCCAATGTATCCCTGCAAAGTTTGGTGAAGATCTGAGTATGTCGTTTTTGACCTTATCTGGAACATCCTTTCTGAAAATTTGAAAATTGTTAAAAAATTCGTCCAGAATCTTGATGTCTCCTATCTCTTGTTTTGTACGTTTTTTCCACGTGTCTTGACATCCAATGTATCCCTGCAAAGTTTGGTGAAGATCTGAGTATGTAGTTTTTGACCTTATCTGGAACCTCCCATCTGAAAATTTGAAAATTCTTAAAAAATTCGACCAAAATCTTGATGTCTCCAATCTCTTGTTTTGTACGTTTTTTCCACGTGTCTTGACACATAATGTATCCATGCAAAGTTTGGTGAAGATCTGAGTATGTAGTTTTTGACCTTATATGGAACCTCCTATCTGAAAATTTGAAAATTCTTAAAAAATTTGACCAAAATCTTGATGTCCCCAATCCTATGTTTTGTATGTTTTTTCCACGTGTCTTGACATCCAATGTATCCCTGCAGAGTTTGGTGAAGATCTGAGTATGTAGTTTTTGACCTTATCTGGAACCTCCCATCTGAAAATTTGAAAATTCTTAAAAAATTCGTCGAAAATCTTGATGTCTCCAATCTCTTGTTTTGTACGTTTTTTCCACGTGTCTTGACATGCAAAGTATCCCTGCAACGTTTGGTGAAGATCTGAGTATATAGTTTTTGACCTTATCTGGAACCTCCTATCTGAAAATTTGAAAATTCTTAAAAAATTCGTCCAAAATCTTGATGTCTCCAATCTCTTGTTTTGTACGTTTTTTCCACGTGTCTTGACATCCAATGTATCCCTGCAATGTTTGGTGAAGATCTGAGTATGTAGTTTTTGACCTTATATGGAACCTCCTATCTGAAAATTTGAAAATTCTTAAAAAAATCGTCCAAAATCTTGATGTCTCCAATCTCTTGTTTTGTACGTTCTTTCCACGTGTCTTGACATCCAATGTATCCCTGCATAGTTTAGTGAAGATCTGAGTATGTAGTTTTTGACCTTATATGGAACCTCCTATCTGAAAATTTGAAAATTCTTAAAAAAATTTAACAAAATCTTGATGTCCCCAATCCTATGTTTTGTATGTTTTTTCCACGTGTCTTGACATACAATGTATCCCTGCAGAGTTTGGTGAAGATCTGAGTATGTAATTTTTGACCTTATCTGGAACCTCCCATCTGAAAATTTGAAAATTCCTAAAAAATCCGTCCAAAATCTTGTTGACCCCAATATATTGTTTTGTACGTTTTTTCCATGTGTCTTGACATCCAATGTATCCCTGCAAAGTTTGGTGAAGATCTGAGTATGTAGTTTTTGACCTTATCTGGAACCGCATTTCTGAAAATTTGAAAATTCTTTAAAAAATCGTCCAAAATCTTGATGTCTCCAATCTCTTGTTTTGTACGGTTTTTCCACGTGTCTTGACATCCAATGTATCCCTGCAAAGTTTGGTGAAGATCTGAGTATGTAGTTTTTGACCTTATCTGGAACCTCCTATCTGAAAATTTGAAAATTCTTAAAAAATTCGTCCAAAATCTTGATGTCTCCAATCTCTTGTTTTGTACGTTTTTTCCACGTGTCTTGATATCCAATGTATCCCTGCAAAGTTTGGTGAAGATCTGAGTATGTCGTTTTTGACCTTATCTGGAACATCCTTTCTGAAAATTTGAAAATTGTTAAAAAATTCGTCCAAAATCTTGATGTCTCCTATCTCTTGTTTTGTACGTTTTTTCCACGTGTCTTGACATCCAATGTATCCCTGCAAAGTTTGGTGAAGATCTGAGTATGTAGTTTTTGACCTTATCTGGAACCTCCCATCTGAAAATTTGAAAATTCTTAAAAAATTCGACCAAAATCTTGATGTCTCCAATCTCTTGTTTTGTACGTTTTTTCCACGTGTCTTGACACATGATGTATCCATGCAAAGTTTGGTGAAGATCTGAGTATGTAGTTTTTGACCTTATATGGAACCTCCTATCTGCAAATTTGAGAATTCTTAAAAAATTCGTCCAAAATCTTGGTCTCCAATCTCTTGTTTTGTACGTTTTTTCCGCGTGTCTTGACATCCAATGTATCCCTGCAAAGTTTGGTGAAGATCTGAGTATGTAGTTTTTGACCTTATCTGGAACCTCCCATCTGAAAATTCGAAAATTCCTAAAAAATCCGTGCAAAATCTTGATGACCCCAATCTCTTGTTTTGTACGTTTTTTCCACGTGTCTTGACATTCAATGTATCCCTGCAAAGTTTGGTGAAGATCTGAGTATGTAGTTTTTGACCCTATATGGAACCTCCCATCTGAAAATTTGAAAATTCTTAAAAAATTCGTCCAAAATCTTGATGTCCCCAATCTCTTGTTTTGTACGTTTTTTCCACGTGTCTTGACATCCAATGTATCCCTGCAAAGTTTGGTGAAGATCTGAGTATGTAGTTTTTGACCTTATACGGAACCTCCTTTCTGAAAATTTGAAAATTCTTAAAAAATTCGTCCAAAATCTTGATGTCTCCAATTTCTTGTTTTGTACGTTTTTTCCACGTGTCTTGACATCCAATGTATCCATGCAAAGTTTGGTGAAGATCTGAGTATGTCGTTTTCGACCTTATCTGGAACCTCCCATCTGAAAATTTGAAAATTCTTAAAAAAATTGTCGAAAATCTTGATGTCTCCAATTTCTTGTTTTGTACGTTTTTTCCACGTGTCTTGACATCCAATGTATCCCTGCAAAGTTTGGTGAAGATCTGAGTATGTAGTTTTTGACCTTATATGGAACCTCCTTTCTGAAAATTTGAAAATTCTTAAAAAATTCGTCCAAAATCTTGATGACCCCAATCTCTTGTTTTGTACGTTTTTTCCACGTGTCTTGACATCCAATGTATCCCTGCAAAGTTTGGTGAAGATCTGAGTATGTAGTTTTTGACCTTATACGGAACCTCCTTTCTGAAAATTTGAAAATTCTCAAAAAATTCGTCCAAAATCTTGATGTCTCCAATTTCTTGTTTTGTACGTTTTTTCCACGTGTCTTGACATCCAATGTATCCCTGCAAAGTTTGGTGAAGATCTGAGTATGTCGTTTTTGACCTTATCTGGAACCTCCCATCTGAAAATTTGAAAATTCTTAAAAAATTCGTCGAAAATCTTGATGTCTCCGATCTCTTGTTTTGTACGTTTTTTCCACGTGTCTTGACATGCAAAGTATTCCTGCAAAGTTTGGTGAAGATCTGAGTATGTAGTTTTTGACCTCATCTGGAACCTCCTATCTGAAAATTTGAAAATTCTTTAAAAATTCGTCCAAAATATTGATGTCTCCAATCTCTTGTTTTGTACGTTTTTTCCACGTGTCTTGACATCCAATGTATCCCTGCAATGTTTGGTGAAGATCTGAGTATGTAGTTTTTGACCTTATCTGCAACCTCCCATCTGAAAATTTGAAAATTCCTAAAAAATCCGTCCAAAATCTTGATGACCCCAATCTCTTGTTTTGTACGTTTTTTCCACGTGTCTTGACATCCAATGTATCCCTGCAAAGTTTGGTGAAGATCTGAGTATGTCGTTTTTGACCTTATCTGGAGCATCCTTTCTGAAAATTTGAAAATTGTTAAAAAATTCGTCCAAAATCTTGATGTCTCCTATCTCTTGTTTTGTACGTTTTTTCCACGTGTCTTGACATCCAATGTATCCCTGCAAAGTTTGGTGAAGATCTGAGTATGTAGTTTTTGACCTTATCTGGAACCTCCCATCTGAAAATTTGAAAATTCTTAAAAAATTCGACCAAAATCTTGATGTCTCCAATCTCTTATTTTGTACGTTTTTTCCACGTGTCTTGACACATAATGTATCCATGCAAAGTTTGGTGAAGATCTGAGTATGTAGTTTTTGACCTTTTATGGAACCTCCTATCTGAAAATTTGAAAATTCTTAAAAAATTCGTCCAAAATCTTGATGTCTCCAATCTCTTGTTTTGTACCTTTTTTCCACGTGTCTTGACATTCAATGTATCCCTGCAAAGTTTGGTGAAGATCTGAGTATGTAGTTTTTGACCTTATATGGAACCTCCTTTCTGAAAATTTGAAAATTCTTAAAAAATTCGTCCAAAATCTTGATGTCTCCAATCTCTTGTTTTGTACGTTTTTTCCACGTGTCTTGACATCCAATGTATCCCTGCAAAGTTTGGTGAAGATCTGAGTATGTAGTTTTTGACCTTATATGGAACCTGAAAATTTGAAAATTCTTAAAAAATTTGACCAAAATCTTGATGTCCCCAATCCTAGGTCTTGTATGTTTTTTCCACGTGTCTTGACATCCAATGTATCCCTGCAAAGTTTGGTGAAGATCTGAGTATGTAGTTTTTGACCTTATCTCGAACCTCCTTTATGAAAATTTGAAAATTCTTAAAAATATCGTCCAAAATCTTGATGTCTCCTATCTCTTGTTTTGTACGTTTTTTCCACGTGTCTTGACATCCAATGTATCCCTGCAAAGTTTGGTGAAGATCTGAGTATGTAGTTTTTGACCTTATCTGGAACCTCCTATCTGAAAATTTGAAAATTCTTAAAAAATTCGACCAAAATCTTGATGTCTCCAATCTCTTGTTTTGTACGTTTTTTCCACGTGTCTTGACACATAATGTATCCATGCAAAGTTTGGTGAAGATCTGAGTATGTAGTTTTTGACCTTATATGGAACCTCCTATCTGAAAATTTGAAAATTCTTAAAAAATTCGACCAAAATCTTGATGTCCCCAATCCTATGTTTTGTATGTTTTTTCCACGTGTCTTGACATCCAATGTATCCATGCAAAGTTTGGTGAAGATCTGAGTATGTAGTTTTTGACCTTATATGGAACCTCCCATCTGAAAATTTGAAAATTCTTAAAAAATTCGTCCAAAATCTTGATGACCCCAATCTCTTTTTTTTGTACGTTTTTTCCACGTGT
This sequence comes from Lepisma saccharinum, assembly GCF_977018435.1. Lineage (NCBI taxonomy): Eukaryota > Metazoa > Arthropoda > Insecta > Zygentoma > Lepismatidae > Lepisma > Lepisma saccharinum. The sequence continues at coordinate 19,251 of NW_028142929.1, read as the reverse complement.
CTTGACATCCAATGTATCCCTGCAAAGTTGGTGAAGATCTGAGTATGTAGTTTTTGACCTTATCTGGAACCTCCTATCTGAAAATTTGAAAATTCTTAAAAAATTCGTCGAAAATCTTGATGTCTCCAATCTCTTGTTTTGTACGTTTTTTCCACGTGTCTTGACATGCAAAGTATCCCTGCAACGTTTGGTGAAGATCTGAGTATGTCGTTTTTGACCTTATCTGGAACCTCCTTTATGAAAATTTGAAAATTCTTAAAAATATCGTCCAAAATCTTGATGTCGCCAATCTCTTGTTTTTACGTTTTTTCCACGTGTCTTGACATCCAATGTATCCCTGTTAAGTTTGGTAAAGATCTGAGTATGTAGTTTTTGACCTTATATGGAACCTCTTATCTGGAAATTTGAAAATTCTTAAAAAATTCGACCAAAATCTTGATGTCCCCAATCCTATGTTTTGTATGTTTTTTCCACGTGTCTTGACATCCAATGTATCCCTGCAAAATTTGGTGAAGATCTGAGTATGTCGTTTTTGACCTTATCTGGAACATCCTTTCTGAAAATTTGAAAATTCTTAAAAAATTCGTCCAAAATCTTGATGTCTCCAATCTCTTGTTTTGTACGTTTTTTCCACGTGTCTTGACATGCAAAGTATCCCTGCAACGTTTGGTGAAGATCTGAGTATGTCGTTTTTGACCTTATCTGGAACCTCCTATCTGAAAATTTGAAAATTCTTAAAAAATTCGTCCAAAATCTTGATGTCTCCAATCTCTTGTTTTGTACGTTCTTTCCACGTGTCTTGACATCCAATGTATCCCTGCAATGTTTGGTGAAGATCTGAGTATGTAGTTTTTGACCTTATATGGAACCTCCTATCTGAAAATTTGAAAATTCTTAAAAAAATTTAACAAAATCTTGATGTCCCCAATCCTATGTTTTGTATGTTTTTTCCACGTGTCTTGACATACAATGTATCCCTGCAGAGTTTGGTGAAGATCTGAGTATGTAGTTTTTGACCTTATCTGGAACCTCCCATCTGAAAATTTGAAAATTCCTAAAAAATCCGTCCAAAATCTTGTTGACCCCAATCTCTTGTTTTGTACGTTTTTTCCACGTGTCTTGACATCCAATGTATCCCTGCAAAGTTTGGTGAAGATCTGAGTATGTAGTTTTTGACCTTATCTGGAACCGCATTTCTGAAAATTTGAAAATTCTTTAAAAAATCGTACAAAATCTTGATGTCTCCAATCTCTTGTTTTGTACGGTTTTTCCACGTGTCTTGACATCCAATGTATCCCTGCAAAGTTTGGTGAAGATCTGAGTATGTAGTTTTCGACCTTATCTGGAACCTCCTATCTGAAAATTTGAAAATTCTTAAAAAATTCGTCCAAAATCTTGATGTCTCCAATCTCTTGTTTTGTACGTTTTTTCCACGTGTCTTGATATCCAATGTATCCCTGCAAAGTTTGGTGAAGATCTGAGTATGTAGTTTTTGACCTTATCTGGAACATCCTTTCTGAAAATTTGAAAATTCTTAAAAAATTCGTCCAAAATCTTGATGTCTCCTATCTCTTGTTTTGTACGGTTTTTCCACGTGTCTTGACATCCAATGTATCCCTGCAAAGTTTGGTGAAGATCTGAGTATGTAGTTTTCGACCTTATCTGGAACCTCCTATCTGAAAATTTGAAAATTCTTAAAAAATTCGTCCAAAATCTTGATGTCTCCAATCTCTTGTTTTGTACGTTTTTTCCACGTGTCTTGACATCCAATGTATCCCTGCAAAGTTTGGTGAAGATCTGAGTATGTAGTTTTTGACCTTATCTGGAACCTCCCATCTGAAAATTTGAAAATTCTTAAAAAATTCGACCAAAATCTTGATGTCTCCAATCTCTTGTTTTGTACGTTTTTTCCACGTGTCTTGACACATAATGTATCCATGCAAAGTTTGGTGAAGATCTGAGTATGTCGTTTTTGACCTTATCTGGAACCTCCCATCTGAAAATTTGAAAATTCTTAAAAAATTTGTCGAAAATCTTGATGTCTCCAATCTCTTGTTTTGTACGTTTTTTCCACGTGTCTTGACATCCAATGTATCCCTGCAAAGTTTGGTGAAGATCTGAGTATGTAGTTTTTGACCTTATATGGAACCTCCTTTCTGAAAATTTGAAAATTCTTAAAAAATTCGTCCAAAATCTTGATGACCCCAATCTCTTGTTTTGTACGTTTTTTCCACGTGTCTTGACATCCAATGTATCCCTGCAAAGTTTGGTGAAGATCTGAGTATGTCGTTTTTGACCTTGTCTGGAACCTCCCATCTGAAAATTTGAAAATTCTTAAAAAATTCGTCGAAAATCTTGATGTCTCCGATCTCTTGTTTTGTACGTTTTTTCCACGTGTCTTGACATGCAAAGTATTCCTGCAAAGTTTGGTGAAGATCTGAGTATGTAGTTTTTGACCTCATCTGGAACCTCCTATCTGAAAATTTGAAAATTCTTAAAAAATTCGTCCAAAATCTTGATGTCTCCCATCTCTTGTTTTGTACGTTTTTTCCACGTGTCTTGACATCCAATGTATCCCTGCAATGTTTGGTGAAGATCTGAGTATGTAGTTTTTGACCTTATCTGGAACCTCCCATCTGAAAATTTGAAAATTCCTAAAAAATCCGTCCAAAATCTTGATGACCCCAATCTCTTGTTTTGTACGTTTTTTCCACGTGTCTTGACATCCAATGTATCCCTGCAAAGTTTGGTGAAGATCTGAGTATGTAGTTTTTGACCTTATCTGGAACCTCCTATCTGAAAATTTGAAAATTCTTAAAAAATTCGTCCAAAATCTTGATGTCTCCAATCTCTTGTTTTGTACGTTTTTTCCACGTGTCTTGATATCCAATGTATCCCTGCAAAGTTTGGTGAAGATCTGAGTATGTCGTTTTTGACCTTATCTGGAACATCCTTTCTGAAAATTTGAAAATTGTTAAAAAATTCGTCCAAAATCTTGATGTCTCCTATCTCTTGTTTTGTACGTTTTTTCCACGTGTCTTGACATCCAATGTATCCCTGCAAAGTTTGGTGAAGATCTGAGTATGTAGTTTTTGACCTTATCTGGAACCTCCCATCTGAAAATTTGAAAATTCTTAAAAAATTCGACCAAAATCTTGATGTCTCCAATCTCTTGTTTTGTACGTTTTTTCCACGTGTCTTGACACATAATGTATCCATGCAAAGTTTGGTGAAGATCTGAGTATGTAGTTTTTGACCTTATATGGAACCTCCTATCTGAAAATTTGAAAATTCTTAAAAAATTTGACCAAAATCTTGATGTCCCCAATCCTATGTTTTGTATGTTTTTTCCACGTGTCTTGACATCCAATGTATCCCTGCAGAGTTTGGTGAAGATCTGAGTATGTAGTTTTTGACCTTATCTGGAACCTCCCATCTGAAAATTTGAAAATTCTTAAAAAATTCGTCGAAAATCTTGATGTCTCCAATCTCTTGTTTTGTACGTTTTTTTCACGTGTCTTGACATGCAAAGTATCCCTGCAACGTTTGGTGAATATCTGAGTATATAGTTTTTGACTTTATCTGGAACCTCCTATCTGAAAATTTGAAAATTCTTAAAAAATTCGTCCAAAATCTTGATGTCTCCAATCTCTTGTTTTGTACGTTTTTTCCACGTGTCTTGACATCCAATGTATCCCTGCAATGTTTGGTGAAGATCTGAGTATGTAGTTTTTGACCTTATATGGAACCTCCTATCTGAAAATTTGAAAATTCTTAAAAAAATCGTCCAAAATCTTGATGTCTCCAATCTCTTGTTTTGTACGTTCTTTCCACGTGTCTTGACATCCAATGTATCCCTGCATAGTTTAGTGAAGATCTGAGTATGTAGTTTTTGACCTTATATGGAACCTCCTATCTGAAAATTTGAAAATTCTTAAAAAAATTTAACAAAATCTTGATGTCCCCAATCCTATGTTTTGTATGTTTTTTCCACGTGTCTTGACATACAATGTATCCCTGCAGAGTTTGGTGAAGATCTGAGTATGTAATTTTTGACCTTATCTGGAACCTCCCATCTGAAAATTTGAAAATTCCTAAAAAATCCGTCCAAAATCTTGTTGACCCCAATATATTGTTTTGTACGTTTTTTCCACGTGTCTTGACATCCAATGTATCCCTGCAAAGTTTGGTGAAGATCTGAGTATGTAGTTTTTGACCTTATCTGTAACCGCATTTCTGAAAATTTGAAAATTCTTTAAAAAATCGTCCAAAATCTTGATGTCTCCAATCTCTTGTTTTGTACGGTTTTTCCACGTGTCTTGACATCCAATGTATCCCTGCAAAGTTTGGTGAAGATCTGAGTATGTAGTTTTTGACCTTATCTGGAACCTCCTATCTGAAAATTTGAAAATTCTTAAAAAATTCGTCCAAAATCTTCATGTCTCCAATCTCTTGTTTTGTACGTTTTTTCCACGTGTCTTGATATCCAATGTATCCCTGCAAAGTTTGGTGAAGATCTGAGTATGTCGTTTTTGACCTTATCTGGAACATCCTTTCTGAAAATTTGAAAATTGTTAAAAAATTCGTCCAAAATCTTGATGTCTCCTATCTCTTGTTTTGTACGTTTTTTCCACGTGTCTTGACATCCAATGTATCCCTGCAAAGTTTGGTGAAGATCTGAGTATGTAGTTTTTGACCTTATCTGGAACCTCCCATCTGAAAATTTGAAAATTCTTAAAAAATTCGACCAAAATCTTGATGTCTCCAATCTCTTGTTTTGTAAGTTTTTTCCACGTGTCTTGACACATAATGTATCCATGCAAAGTTTGGTGAAGATCTGAGTATGTAGTTTTTGACCTTATATGGAACCTCCTATCTGAAAATTTGAGAATTCTTAAAAAATTCGTCCAAAATCTTGGTCTCCAATCTCTTGTTTTGTACGTTTTTTCCGCGTGTCTTGACATCCAATGTATCCCTGCAAAGTTTGGTGAAGATCTGAGTATGTAGTTTTTGACCTTATCTGGAACCTCCTATCTGAAAATTTGAAAATTCTTAAAAAATTCGACCAAAATCTTGATGTCTCCAATCTCTTGTTTTGTACGTTTTTTCCACGTGTCTTGACACATAATGTATCCATGCAAAGTTTGGTGAAGATCTGAGTATGTAGTTTTTGACCTTATATGGAACCTCCTATCTGAAAATTTGAAAATTCTTAAAAAATTCGACCAAAATCTTGATGTCCCCAATCCTATGTTTTGTATGTTTTTTCCACGTGTCTTGACATCCAATGTATCCATGCAAAGTTTGGTGAAGATCTGAGTATGTAGTTTTTGACCTTATATGGAACCTCCCATCTGAAAATTTGAAAATTCTTAAAAAATTCGTCCAAAATCTTGATGACCCCAATCTCTTTTTTTTGTACGTTTTTTCCACGTGTCTTGACATCCAATGTATCCCTGCAAAGTTGGTGAAGATCTGAGTATGTAGTTTTTGACCTTATCTGGAACCTCCTATCTGAAAATTTGAAAATTTTTAAAAAATTCGTCGAAAATCTTGATGTCTCCAATCTCTTGTTTTGTACGTTTTTTCCACGTGTCTTGACATGCAAAGTATCCCTGCAACGTTTGGTGAAGATCTGAGTATGTCGTTTTTGACCTTATCTGGAACCTCCTTTATGAAAATTTGAAAATTCTTAAAAATATCGTCCAAAATCTTGATGTCGCCAATCTCTTGTTTTTACGTTTTTTCCACGTGTCTTGACATCCAATGTATCCCTGTTAAGTTTGGTAAAGATCTGAGTATGTAGTTTTTGACCTTATATGGAACCTCTTATCTGGAAATTTGAAAATTCTTAAAAAATTCGACCAAAATCTTGATGTCCCCAATCCTATGTTTTGTATGTTTTTTCCACGTGTCTTGACATCCAATGTATCCCTGCAAAATTTGGTGAAGATCTGAGTATGTCGTTTTTGACCTTATCTGGAACATCCTTTCTGAAAATTTGAAAATTCTTAAAAAATTCGTCCAAAATCTTGATGTCTCCAATCTCTTGTTTTGTACGTTTTTTCCACGTGTCTTGACATGCAAAGTATCCCTGCAACGTTTGGTGAAGATCTGAGTATGTCGTTTTTGACCTTATCTGGAACCTCCTATCTGAAAATTTGAAAATTCTTAAAAAATTCGTCCAAAATCTTGATGTCTCCAATCTCTTGTTTTGTACGTTCTTTCCACGTGTCTTGACATCCAATGTATCCCTGCAATGTTTGGTGAAGATCTGAGTATGTAGTTTTTGACCTTATATGGAACCTCCTATCTGAAAATTTGAAAATTCTTAAAAAAATTTAACAAAATCTTGATGTCCCCAATCCTATGTTTTGTATGTTTTTTCCACGTGTCTTGACATACAATGTATCCCTGCAGAGTTTGGTGAAGATCTGAGTATGTAGTTTTTGACCTTATCTGGAACCTCCCATCTGAAAATTTGAAAATTCCTAAAAAATCCGTCCAAAATCTTGTTGACCCCAATCTCTTGTTTTGTACGTTTTTTCCACGTGTCTTGACATCCAATGTATCCCTGCAAAGTTTGGTGAAGATCTGAGTATGTAGTTTTTGACCTTATCTGGAACCGCATTTCTGAAAATTTGAAAATTCTTTAAAAAATCGTACAAAATCTTGATGTCTCCAATCTCTTGTTTTGTACGGTTTTTCCACGTGTCTTGACATCCAATGTATCCCTGCAAAGTTTGGTGAAGATCTGAGTATGTAGTTTTCGACCTTATCTGGAACCTCCTATCTGAAAATTTGAAAATTCTTAAAAAATTCGTCCAAAATCTTGATGTCTCCAATCTCTTGTTTTGTACGTTTTTTCCACGTGTCTTGATATCCAATGTATCCCTGCAAAGTTTGGTGAAGATCTGAGTATGTAGTTTTTGACCTTATCTGGAACATCCTTTCTGAAAATTTGAAAATTCTTAAAAAATTCGTCCAAAATCTTGATGTCTCCTATCTCTTGTTTTGTACGGTTTTTCCACGTGTCTTGACATCCAATGTATCCCTGCAAAGTTTTGTGAAGATCTGAGTATGTAGTTTTCGACCTTATCTGGAACCTCCTATCTGAAAATTTGAAAATTCTTAAAAAATTCGACCAAAATCTTGATGTCTCCAATCTCTTGTTTTGTACGTTTTTTCCACGTGTCTTGACATCCAATGTATCCCTGCAAAGTTTGGTGAAGATCTGAGTATGTAGTTTTTGACCTTATCTGGAACCTCCCATCTGAAAATTTGAAAATTCTTAAAAAATTCGACCAAAATCTTGATGTCTCCAATCTCTTGTTTTGTACGTTTTTTCCACGTGTCTTGACACATAATGTATCCATGCAAAGTTTGGTGAAGATCTGAGTATGTCGTTTTTGACCTTATCTGGAACCTCCCATCTGAAAATTTGAAAATTCTTAAAAAATTTGTCGAAAATCTTGATGTCTCCAATCTCTTGTTTTGTACGTTTTTTCCACGTGTCTTGACATCCAATGTATCCCTGCAAAGTTTGGTGAAGATCTGAGTATGTAGTTTTTGACCTTATATGGAACCTCCTTTCTGAAAATTTGAAAATTCTTAAAAAATTCGTCCAAAATCTTGATGACCCCAATCTCTTGTTTTGTACGTTTTTTCCACGTGTCTTGACATCCAATGTATCCCTGCAAAGTTTGGTGAAGATTTGAGTATGTCGTTTTTGACCTTGTCTGGAACCTCCCATCTGAAAATTTGAAAATTCTTAAAAAATTCGTCGAAAATCTTGATGTCTCCGATCTCTTGTTTTGTACGTTTTTTCCACGTGTCTTGACATGCAAAGTATTCCTGCAAAGTTTGGTGAAGATCTGAGTATGTAGTTTTTGACCTCATCTGGAACCTCCTATCTGAAAATTTGAAAATTCTTAAAAAATTCGTCCAAAATCTTGATGTCTCCCATCTCTTGTTTTGTACGTTTTTTCCACGTGTCTTGACATCCAATGTATCCCTGCAATGTTTGGTGAAGATCTGAGTATGTAGTTTTTGACCTTATCTGGAACCTCCCATCTGAAAATTTGAAAATTCCTAAAAAATCCGTCCAAAATCTTGATGACCCCAATCTCTTGTTTTGTACGTTTTTTCCACGTGTCTTGACATCCAATGTATCCCTGCAAAGTTTGGTGAAGATCTGAGTATGTAGTTTTTGACCTTATCTGGAACCTCCTATCTGAAAATTTGAAAATTCTTAAAAAATTCGTCCAAAATCTTGATGTCTCCAATCTCTTGTTTTGTACGTTTTTTCCACGTGTCTTGATATCCAATGTATCCCTGCAAAGTTTGGTGAAGATCTGAGTATGTCGTTTTTGACCTTATCTGGAACATCCTTTCTGAAAATTTGAAAATTGTTAAAAAATTCGTCCAAAATCTTGATGTCTCCTATCTCTTGTTTTGTACGTTTTTTCCACGTGTCTTGACATCCAATGTATCCCTGCAAAGTTTGGTGAAGATCTGAGTATGTAGTTTTTGACCTTATCTGGAACCTCCCATCTGAAAATTTGAAAATTCTTAAAAAATTCGACCAAAATCTTGATGTCTCCAATCTCTTGTTTTGTACGTTTTTTCCACGTGTCTTGACACATAATGTATCCATGCAAAGTTTGGTGAAGATCTGAGTATGTAGTTTTTGACCTTATATGGAACCTCCTATCTGAAAATTTGAAAATTCTTAAAAAATTTGACCAAAATCTTGATGTCCCCAATCCGTTGTTTTGTATGTTTTTTCCACGTGTCTTGACATCCAATGTATCCCTGCAGAGTTTGGTGAAGATCTGAGTATGTAGTTTTTGACCTTATCTGGAACCTCCCATCTGAAAATTTGAAAATTCTTAAAAAATTCGTCGAAAATCTTGATGTCTCCAATCTCTTGTTTTGTACGTTTTTTTCACGTGTCTTGACATGCAAAGTATCCCTGCAACGTTTGGTGAAGATCTGAGTATATAGTTTTTGACTTTATCTGGAACCTCCTATCTGAAAATTTGAAAATTCTTAAAAAATTCGTCCAAAATCTTGATGTCTCCAATCTCTTGTTTTGTACGTTTTTTCCACGTGTCTTGACATCCAATGTATCCCTGCAATGTTTGGTGAAGATCTGAGTATGTAGTTTTTGACCTTATATGGAACCTCCTATCTGAAAATTTGAAAATTCTTAAAAAAATCGTCCAAAATCTTGATGTCTCCAATCTCTTGTTTTGTACGTTCTTTCCACGTGTCTTGACATCCAATGTATCCCTGCATAGTTTAGTGAAGATCTGAGTATGTAGTTTTTGACCTTATATGGAACCTCCTATCTGAAAATTTGAAAATTCTTAAAAAAATTTAACAAAATCTTGATGTCCCCAATCCTATGTTTTGTATGTTTTTTCCACGTGTCTTGACATACAATGTATCCCTGCAGAGTTTGGTGAAGATCTGAGTATGTAATTTTTGACCTTATCTGGAACCTCCCATCTGAAAATTTGAAAATTCCTAAAAAATCCGTCCAAAATCTTGTTGACCCCAATATATTGTTTTGTACGTTTTTTCCACGTGTCTTGACATCCAATGTATCCCTGCAAAGTTTGGTGAAGATCTGAGTATGTAGTTTTTGACCTTATCTGTAACCGCATTTCTGAAAATTTGAAAATTCTTTAAAAAATCGTCCAAAATCTTGATGTCTCCAATCTCTTGTTTTGTACGGTTTTTCCACGTGTCTTGACATCCAATGTATCCCTGCAAAGTTTGGTGAAGATCTGAGTATGTAGTTTTTGACCTTATCTGGAACCTCCTATCTGAAAATTTGAAAATTCTTAAAAAATTCGTCCAAAATCTTGATGACCCCAATCTCTTGTTTTGTACGTTTTTTCCACGTGTCTTGACATCCAATGTATCCCTGCAAAGTTTGGTGAAGATCTGAGTATGTAGTTTTTGACCTTATCTGGAACCTCCCATCTGAAAATTTGAAAATTCTTAAAAAATTCGACCAAAATCTTGATGTCTCCAATCTCTTGTTTTGTAAGTTTTTTCCACGTGTCTTGACACATAATGTATCCATGCAAAGTTTGGTGAAGATCTGAGTATGTAGTTTTTGACCTTATATGGAACCTCCTATCTGAAAATTTGAGAATTCTTAAAAAATTCGTCCAAAATCTTGGTCTCCAATCTCTTGTTTTGTACGTTTTTTCCGCGTGTCTTGACATCCAATGTATCCCTGCAAAGTTTGGTGAAGATCTGAGTATGTAGTTTTTGACCTTATCTGGAACTTCCCATCTGAAAATTCGAAAATTCCTAAAAAATCCGTGCAAAATCTTGATGACCCCAATCTCTTGTTTTGTACGTTTTTTCCACGTGTCTTGACATCCAATGTATCCCTGCAAAGTTTGGTGAAGATCTGAGTATGTAGTTTTTGACCTTATACGGAACCTCCTTTCTGAAAATTTGAAAATTCTTAAAAAATTCGTCCAAAATCTTGATGTCTCCAATTTCTTGTTTTGTACGTTTTTTCCACGTGTCTTGACATCCAATGTATCCATGCAAAGTTTGGTGAAGATCTGAGTATGTCGCTTTCGACCTTATCTGGAACCTCCCATCTGAAAATTTGAAAATTCTTAAAAAAATTGTCGAAAATCTTGATGTCTCCAATCTCTTGTTTTGTACGTTTTTTCCACGTGTCTTGACATCCAATGTATCCCTGCAAAGTTTGGTGAAGATCTGAGTATGTAGTTTTTGACCTTATATGGAACCTCCTTTCTGAAAATTTGAAAATTCTTAAAAAATTCGTCCAAAATCTTGATGACCCCAATCTCTTGTTTTGTACGTTTTTTCCACGTGTCTTGACATCCAATGTATCCCTGCAAAGTTTGGTGAAGATCTGAGTATGTAGTTTTTGACCTTATACGGAACCTCCTTTCTGAAAATTTGAAAATTCTCAAAAAATTCGTCCAAAATCTTGATGTCTCCAATTTCTTGTTTTGTACGTTTTTTCCACGTGTCTTGACATCCAATGTATCCATGCAAAGTTTGGTGAAGATCTGAGTATGTCGTTTTTGACCTTGTCTGGAACCTCCCATATGAACATTTGAGAATTCTTAAAAAATCCGTCCAAAATCTTGATGACCCCAATCTCTTGTTTTGTACGTTTTTTCCACGTGTCTTGACATCCAATGTATCCCTGCAAAGTTTGGTGAAGATCTGAGTATGTCGTTTTTGACCTTATCTGGAACCTCCCATCTGAAAATTTGAAAATTCTTAAAAAATTCGTCGAAAATCTTGATGTCTCCGATCTCTTGTTTTGTACGTTTTTTCCACGTGTCTTGACATGCAAAGTATTCCTGCAAAGTTTGGTGAAGATCTGAGTATGTAGTTTTTGACCTCATCTGGAACCTCCTATCTGAAAATTTGAAAATTCTTTAAAAATTCGTCCAAAATATTGATGTCTCCAATCTCTTGTTTTGTACGTTTTTTCCACGTGTCTTGACATCCAATGTATCCCTGCAATGTTTGGTGAAGATCTGAGTATGTAGTTTTTGACCTTATCTGGAACCTCCCATCTGAAAATTTGAAAATTCCTAAAAAATCCGTCAAAAATCTTGATGACCCCAATCTCTTGTTTTGTACGTTTTTTCCACGTGTCTTGACATCCAATGTATCCCTGCAAAGTTTGGTGAAGATCTCAGTATGTAGTTTTTGACCTTATCTGGAACCTCCTATCTGAAAATTTGAAAATTCTTAAAAAATTCGTCCAAAATCTTGATGTCTCCAATCTCTTGTTTTGTACGTTTTTTCCACGTGTCTTGATATCCAATGTATCCCTGCAAAGTTTGGTGAAGATCTGAGTATGTCGTTTTTGACCTTATCTGGAGCATCCTTTCTGAAAATTTGAAAATTGTTAAAAAATTCGTCCAAAATCTTGATGTCTCCTATCTCTTGTTTTGTACGTTTTTTCCACGTGTCTTGACATCCAATGTATCCCTGCAAAGTTTGGTGAAGATCTGAGTATGTAGTTTTTGACCTTATCTGGAACCTCCCATCTGAAAATTTGAAAATTCTTAAAAAATTCGACCAAAATCTTGATGTCTCCAATCTCTTGTTTTGTACGTTTTTTCCACGTGTCTTGACACATAATGTATCCATGCAAAGTTTGGTGAAGATCTGAGTATGTAGTTTTTGACCTTTTATGGAACCTCCTATCTGAAAATTTGAAAATTCTTAAAAAATTCGTCCAAAATCTTGATGTCTCCAATCTCTTGTTTTGTACCTTTTTTCCACGTGTCTTGACATTCAATGTATCCCTGCAAAGTTTGGTGAAGATCTGAGTATGTAGTTTTTGACCTTATATGGAACCTCCTTTCTGAAAATTTGAAAATTCTTAAAAAATTCGTCCAAAATCTTGATGTCTCCAATCTCTTGTTTTGTACGTTTTTTCCACGTGTCTTGACATCCAATGTATCCCTGCAAAGTTTGGTGAAGATCTGAGTATGTAGTTTTTGACCTTATATGGAACCTGAAAATTTGAAAATTCTTAAAAAATTTGACCAAAATCTTGATGTCCCCAATCCTAGGTCTTGTATGTTTTTTCCACGTGTCTTGACATCCAATGTATCCCTGCAAAGTTTGGTGAAGATCTGAGTATGTAGTTTTTGACCTTATCTCGAACCTCCTTTATGAAAATTTTGAAAATTCTTAAAAATATCGTCCAAAATCTTGATGTCTCCTATCTCTTGTTTTGTACGTTTTTTCCACGTGTCTTGACATCCAATGTATCCCTGCAAAGTTTGGTGAAGATCTGAGTATGTAGTTTTTGACCTTATCTGGAACCTCCTATCTGAAAATTTGAAAATTCTTAAAAAATTCGACCAAAATCTTGATGTCTCCAATCTCTTGTTTTGTACGTTTTTTCCACGTGTCTTGACACATAATGTATCCATGCAAAGTTTGGTGAAGATCTGAGTATGTAGTTTTTGACCTTATATGGAACCTCCTATCTGAAAATTTGAAAATTCTTAAAAAATTCGACCAAAATCTTGATGTCCCCAATCCTATGTTTTGTATGTTTTTTCCACGTGTCTTGACATCCAATGTATCCATGCAAAGTTTGGTGAAGATCTGAGTATGTAGTTTTTGACCTTATATGGAACCTCCCATCTGAAAATTTGAAAATTCTTAAAAAATTCGTCCAAAATCTTGATGACCCCAATCTCTTTTTTTTGTACGTTTTTTCCACGTGTCTTGACATCCAATGTATCCCTGCAAAGTTGGTGAAGATCTGAGTATGTAGTTTTTGACCTTATCTGGAACCTCCCATCTGAAAATTTGAAAATTCTTAAAAAATTCGTCGAAAATCTTGATGTCTCCAATCTCTTGTTTTGTACGTTTTTTCCACGTGTCTTGACATGCAAAGTATCCCTGCAACGTTTGGTGAAGATCTGAGTATGTCGTTTTTGACCTTATCTGGAACCTCCTTTATGAAAATTTGAAAATTCTTAAAAATATCGTCCAAAATCTTGATGTCGCCAATCTCTTGTTTTTACGTTTTTTCCACGTGTCTTGACATCCAATGTATCCCTGTTAAGTTTGGTAAAGATCTGAGTATGTAGTTTTTGACCTTATATGGAACCTCTTATCTGGAAATTTGAAAATTCTTAAAAAATTCGACCAAAATCTTGATGTCCCCAATCCTATGTTTTGTATGTTTTTTCCACGTGTCTTGACATCCAATGTATCCCTGCAAAATTTGGTGAAGATCTGAGTATGTCGTTTTTGACCTTATCTGGAACATCCTTTCTGAAAATTTGAAAATTCTTAAAAAATTCGTCCAAAATCTTGATGTCTCCAATCTCTTGTTTTGTACGTTTTTTCCACGTGTCTTGACATGCAAAGTATCCCTGCAACGTTTGGTGAAGATCTGAGTATGTAGTTTTTGACCTTATCTGGAACCTCCTATCTGAAAATTTGAAAATTCTTAAAAAATTCGTCCAAAATCTTGATGTCTCCAATCTCTTGTTTTGTACGTTCTTTCCACGTGTCTTGACATCCAATGTATCCCTGCAATGTTTGGTGAAGATCTGAGTATGTAGTTTTTGACCTTATATGGAACCTCCTATCTGAAAATTTGAAAATTCTTAAAAAAATTTAACAAAATCTTGATGTCCCCAATCCTATGTTTTGTATGTTTTTTCCACGTGTCTTGACGTACAATGTATCCCTGCAGAGTTTGGTGAAGATCTGAGTATGTAGTTTTTGACCTTATCTGGAACCTCCCATCTGAAAATTTGAAAATTCCTAAAAAATCCGTCCAAAATCTTGTTGACCCCAATCTCTTGTTTTGTACGTTTTTTCCACGTGTCTTGACATCCAATGTATCCCTGCAAAGTTTGGTGAAGATCTGAGTATGTAGTTTTTGACCTTATCTGGAACCGCATTTCTGAAAATTTGAAAATTCTTTAAAAAATCGTCCAAAATCTTGATGTCTCCAATCTCTTGTTTTGTACGGTTTTTCCACGTGTCTTGACATCCAATGTATCCCTGCAAAGTTTGGTGAAGATCTGAGTATGTAGTTTTCGACCTTATCTGGAACCTCCTATCTGAAAATTTGAAAATTCTTAAAAAATTCGTCCAAAATCTTGATGTCTCCAATCTCTTGTTTTGTACGTTTTTTCCACGTGTCTTGATATCCAATGTATCCCTGCAAAGTTTGGTGAAGATCTGAGTATGTAGTTTTTGACCTTATCTGGAACATCCTTTCTGAAAATTTGAAAATTCTTAAAAAATTCGTCCAAAATCTTGATGTCTCCTATCTCTTGTTTTGTACGTTTTTTCCACGTGTCTTGACATCCAATGTATCCCTGCAAAGTTTGGTGAAGATCTGAGTATGTAGTTTTTGACCTTATCTGGAACCTCCCATCTGAAAATTTGAAAATTCCTAAAAAATTCGACCAAAATCTTGATGTCTCCAATCTCTTGTTTTGTACGTTTTTTCCACGTGTCTTGACATCCAATGTATCCCTGCAAAGTTTGGTGAAGATCTGAGTATGTAGTTTTTGACCTTATCTGGAACCTCCTATCTGAAAATTTGAAAATTCTTAAAAAATTCGTCCAAAATCTTGATGTCTCCAATCTCTTGTTTTGTACGTTTTTTCCACGTGTCTTGATATCCAATGTATCCCTGCAGAGTTTGGTGAAGATCTGAGTATGTAGTTTTTGACCTTATCTGGAACCTCCCATCTGAAAATTTGAAAATTCTTAAAAAATTCGTCGAAAATCTTGATGTCTCCAATCTCTTGTTTTGTACGTTTTTTCCACGTGTCTTGACATGCAAAGTATCCCTGCAACGTTTGGTGAAGATCTGAGTATATAGTTTTTGACCTTATCTGGAACCTCCTATCTGAAAATTTGAAAATTCTTAAAAAATTCGTCCAAAATCTTGATGTCTCCAATCTCTTGTTTTGTACGTTTTTTCCACGTGTCTTGACATCCAATGTATCCCTGCAATGTTTGGTGAAGATCTGAGTATGTAGTTTTTGACCTTATATGGAACCTCCTATCTGAAAATTTGAAAATTCTTAAAAAAATCGTCCAAAATCTTGATGTCTCCAATCTCTTGTTTTGTACGTTCTTTCCACGTGTCTTGACATCCAATGTATCCCTGCATAGTTTAGTGAAGATCTGAGTATGTAGTTTTTGACCTTATATGGAACCTCCTATCTGAAAATTTGAAAATTCTTAAAAAAATTTAACAAAATCTTGATGTCCCCAATCCTATGTTTTGTATGTTTTTTCCACGTGTCTTGACATACAATGTATCCCTGCAGAGTTTGGTGAAGATCTGAGTATGTAATTTTTGACCTTATCTGGAACCTCCCATCTGAAAATTTGAAAATTCCTAAAAAATCCGTCCAAAATCTTGTTGACCCCAATATATTGTTTTGTACGTTTTTTCCATGTGTCTTGACATCCAATGTATCCCTGCAAAGTTTGGTGAAGATCTGAGTATGTAGTTTTTGACCTTATCTGGAACCGCATTTCTGAAAATTTGAAAATTCTTTAAAAAATCGTCCAAAATCTTGATGTCTCCAATCTCTTGTTTTGTACGGTTTTTCCACGTGTCTTGACATCCAATGTATCCCTGCAAAGTTTGGTGAAGATCTGAGTATGTAGTTTTTGACCTTATCTGGAACCTCCTATCTGAAAATTTGAAAATTCTTAAAAAATTCGTCCAAAATCTTGATGTCTCCAATCTCTTGTTTTGTACGTTTTTTCCACGTGTCTTGATATCCAATGTATCCCTGCAAAGTTTGGTGAAGATCTGAGTATGTCGTTTTTGACCTTATCTGGAACATCCTTTCTGAAAATTTGAAAATTGTTAAAAAATTCGTCCAAAATCTTGATGTCTCCTATCTCTTGTTTTGTACGTTTTTTCCACGTGTCTTGACATCCAATGTATCCCTGCAAAGTTTGGTGAAGATCTGAGTATGTAGTTTTTGACCTTATCTGGAACCTCCCATCTGAAAATTTGAAAATTCTTAAAAAATTCGACCAAAATCTTGATGTCTCCAATCTCTTGCTTTGTACGTTTTTTCCACGTGTCTTGACACATAATGTATCCATGCAAAGTTTGGTGAAGATCTGAGTATGTAGTTTTTGACCTTATATGGAACCTCCTATCTGAAAATTTGAGAATTCTTAAAAAATTCGTCCAAAATCTTGGTCTCCAATCTCTTGTTTTGTACGTTTTTTCCGCGTGTCTTGACATCCAATGTATCCCTGCAAAGTTTGGTGAAGATCTGAGTATGTAGTTTTTGACCTTATCTGGAACCTCCCATCTGAAAATTCGAAAATTCCTAAAAAATCCGTGCAAAATCTTGATGACCCCAATCTCTTGTTTTGTACGTTTTTTCCACGTGTCTTGACATTCAATGTATCCCTGCAAAGTTTGGTGAAGATCTGAGTATGTAGTTTTTGACCCTATATGGAACCTCCCATCTGAAAATTTGAAAATTCTTAAAAAATTCGTCCAAAATCTTGATGTCCCCAATCTCTTGTTTTGTACGTTTTTTCCACGTGTCTTGACATCCAATGTATCCCTGCAAAGTTTGGTGAAGATCTGAGTATGTAGTTTTTGACCTTATACGGAACCTCCTTTCTGAAAATTTGAAAATTCTTAAAAAATTCGTCCAAAATCTTGATGTCTCCAATTTCTTGTTTTGTACGTTTTTTCCACGTGTCTTGACATCCAATGTATCCATGCAAAGTTTGGTGAAGATCTGAGTATGTCGTTTTCGACCTTATCTGGAACCTCCCATCTGAAAATTTGAAAATTCTTAAAAAAATTGTCGAAAATCTTGATGTCTCCAATTTCTTGTTTTGTACGTTTTTTCCACGTGTCTTGACATCCAATGTATCCCTGCAAAGTTTGGTGAAGATCTGAGTATGTAGTTTTTGACCTTATATGGAACCTCCTTTCTGAAAATTTGAAAATTCTTAAAAAATTCGTCCAAAATCTTGATGACCCCAATCTCTTGTTTTGTACGTTTTTTCCACGTGTCTTGACATCCAATGTATCCCTGCAAAGTTTGGTGAAGATCTGAGTATGTAGTTTTTGACCTTATACGGAACCTCCTTTCTGAAAATTTGAAAATTCTCAAAAAATTCGTCCAAAATCTTGATGTCTCCAATTTCTTGTTTTGTACGTTTTTTTCACGTGTCTTGACATCCAATGTATCCCTGCAAAGTTTGGTGAAGATCTGAGTATGTCGTTTTTGACCTTATCTGGAACCTCCCATCTGAAAATTTGAAAATTCTTAAAAAATTCGACCAAAATCTTGATGTCTCCGATCTCTTGTTTTGTACGTTTTTTCCACGTGTCTTGACATGCAAAGTATTCCTGCAAAGTTTGGTGAAGATCTGAGTATGTAGTTTTTGACCTCATCTGGAACCTCCTATCTGAAAATTTGAAAATTCTTTAAAAATTCGTCCAAAATATTGATGTCTCCAATCTCTTGTTTTGTACGTTTTTTCCACGTGTCTTGACATCCAATGTATCCCTGCAAAGTTTGGTGAAGATCTGAGTATGTAGTTTTTGACCTTATATGGAACCTCCCATCTGAAAATTTGAAAATTCCTAAAAAATCCGTCTAAAATCTTGATGTCTCCACTCTCTTGTTTTGTACTTTTTTTTCCACGTGTCTTGACATCCAATGTATCCCTGCAAAGTTTGGTGAAGATCTGAGTATGTAGTTTTTGACCTTATATGGAACCTCCTTTCTGAAAATTTGAAAATTCTTAAAAAATTCGACCAAAATCTTGATGTCTCCAATCCTATGTTTTGTATGTTTTTTCCACGTGTCTTGACATCCAATGTATCCATGCAAAGTTTGGTGAAGATCTGAGTATGTAGTTTTTTACCTTATATGGAACCTCCTATCTGAAAATTTGAGAATTCTTGAAAAATTCGTCCAAAATCTTGATGTCTCCAATCTCTTGTTTTGTACGTTTTTTCCACGTGTCTTGACATCCAATGTATCCCTGCAAAGTTTGGTGAAGATCTGAGTATGTCGTTTTTGACCTTATCTGGAACATCCTTTCTGAAAATTTGAAAATTCTTAAAAAATTCGTCCAAAATCTTGATGTCTCCAATCTCTTGTTTTGTACGTTTTTTTCACGTGTCTTCACATCCAATGTATCCCTGCAAAGTTTGGTGAAGATCTGAGTATGTAGTTTTTGACCTTATCTGGAACCTCTCATCTGAAAATTTGAAAATTCCTAAAAAATCCGTCCAAAATCTTGATGACACCAATCTCTTGTTTTGTACGTTTTTTCCACGTGTCTTGACATCCAATGTATCCCTGCAAAGTTTGGTGAAGATCTGAGTATGTAGTTTTTGACCTTATCTGGAACCTCCTTTCTGAAAATTTGAAAATTCTTCAAAAATTCGTCCAAAATTTTGATGTCTCCACTCTCTTGTTTTGTACGTTTTTTCCACGTGTCTTGACATCCAATGTATCCCTGCAAAGTTTGGTGAAGATCTGAGTATGTAGTTTTTGACCTTATATGGAGCATCCTTTCTGAAAATTTGAAAATTCTTAAAAAATTCGTCGAAAATCTTGATGTCTCCAATCTCTTGTTTTGTACGTTTTTTCCACGTGTCTTGACATGCAAAGTATCCCTGCAAAGTTTGGTGAAGATCTGAGTATGTAGTTTTTGACCTTATCT